>NC_081413.1:632607948-633261147 GCF_030272615.1 Cryptomeria japonica
AGGGTTATAACACCACAACCATGGCTCTAATACCAAATGAAAGGAAACTTGCAGCCTCATATGAACAATTTTCACATTACCCAAATGATAAATCAAGCAAATAATCACTTATAATTGATATGAAAATAATATAAAGCATACCCATCAAAGATGATATAAGATATACTTTGGGAAAACCCTTATGAGATAAAAACCTGACCTCCAAAAGCATCCATTCAACATGTATTATCAACAATACAACATTACAAATACAACCATGGAAGCCTTCGAAACCCCAACCATCAGCAAGCATTCCATGTGAGCAATTATGTAACCACACATCCTATGCCATGCTTCCAACCTCCACAAATGGCATTACATCAAAACCATGTGCTAAAGCCATGGCCTACCTACCCCATTGACCTCATATCTAATATTGGGTACTTTGTTAAATTTATGCTCCCTAATATTAAATAAATACAATATAATATCCTAATGTTATAATATAGCTCATCAAGTGGCCCTAAGAATATTTCTAAGGAATCTCTACACTCTACACGTCCATGTATAACCCACATATAATAAATAAAATATTACAATTATAAACATTATTAGACAAGGTGTAGTACACCTATTTTTTCAACTCGGGGCACAACATACACCTGAGACAGTCTTAGTTAGAGCATAGTGTGCAATTCTATTCAAAATTGTTCTACTAAACCAACACTTGCATAGACTGTACTTGTGTTGAGCATTGTTACATTAAACTAGCACTTTTCTAGAGCAAAATAGTGTGTTGTGTTCTAAAAGAAATTATTCCCTCCTAGATGTGTCATCGTTGTCATCTGGAATCAAATATTTTTGGTAACCACATTATAAATATTTTTTAAAAATATATAGATGATTTTCTAACCAAAATATTTTATTTTTCTAAACCAAGATTATTTTCCAACCATAAGAATTCTTATATTTTATGAGTTTCTAAATATATTGATGATCATGTTAGCTTAGAATGTGAATATACTAAATTAAATTATGCTCATGTTAGGATCATATGCACATCAAAGTGGTGGGGAATATAATGATGATGTTGGCATGCCCATGATATTTTCCATTTAGTTTTGTGTTTTCCTTGATGTGACTTCCTTAATACATTTATATGTCTTGAAAAGTGGTAAACTCTTGTGTTAATCTTGGCTCATCATCTTATACATATCTATCCATGTTCATCTTATTTCACCTCGTGTAATAATTCCTAGATATTTATTCCCCATCTTGAAATCTGAACTTTATCCCTTCAAATCATTTATGTGGCATGTTGATGCAAGTCAATCTTGACTGACACATAAATGGCCTATTGAATCAAGTAATCAAATTGTCATTTCATTTTTATTCCCATTAACACACTAACCTAGCACATGATGCTATTTCTAGTATTTTAAAGACATTTATTTAGCACCTAAATATAAGGGTAGGAAGAAAATAAAAGAATCAAATACTCGATAAAGAATTTAATTTTAAATTAGTAGGCATAAATTAATCAAACTTGTATAATCATTTGGACCATTTACGTGTCCATCTGAGTGTTATCTTCAACCTTTCTCTTTACTATTAATTCAATCCACAAAGGTTTAGGAGAGCACATTGACCAATCAATTTGATAATCTCTTCGATAGTGTATCTAACGAGTAGCTTGAATTCTCAAATGTCTTGTAGGTGAAGGTTAATGAATTATAGGAGAGAAATTTCTATCAAATTATTTCCAAACATCAAGTTAGGTGTGTGGTTTTGTATGTACATGTAAGTGTTATCTTCAAAGTTGTTTATGACTCATATTATCTTGTCATCAATATTTTGAAGAAAATAATTAGTTCTTGGTACTAAAGATGATGTTGGAGTGGTCTAAGGCATCACAATAAAGACAAAAAATAGGTGAATGTATGAATAAATAGAGTATTTTTTAGTTAACAATGAGATAGATATGATGTGACTTTGAAACCATCCTATTAATTTTTAGAATACTTTTCACTATGTAAGGGATTCATTTCCACCCTAGCAACTATATTATATCATTTTCTTCCTCCCTTTATATTGTATTGCCAAACAAATTTATTTTATTTATCACTAGAGTATAAGGGTAGGAAGAAAATGATAGGACGGGATACCTAAGAAATAATTTACTTTTAAATTAATAGGAATTAAATTTATCAAATGTGTATCATCGTGTGGGCCATTTGAATGTATATGTGAGTGTTATTTTCAATCTTTCTTATCACTATTAATTTGATCCACCAAGGTATTTAACTTAGGAGAGCATATTCACCTATCAATTTATCAAAATCTTCAATATTATATTGAAACACTAGCTTGACTTCTCAAATGTCTTGGAGGTGAAGGTTAACAAATTATAGGAGAGAATATTCTATCAAATCATTTTCACACATCAAGATACATGTATGGTAGTTAGGATAGATGATATATGGTGCAACATTTATTTGTAGATTTTTTTGTGCTAGTTTAGACTCTATGATATTCACCAAATTAAGAGAGAAAATATGAAAATGGTGAATCATTCTAGATCAACATCAACGTCATTTTTTCATCATCAGTCCTATAGCTAATACCCTCTCTTCCACTATGTAATTATTACATTTAAATTAAATATAACTCTTATAGGTACAAATAAATTTCAATTTACTTCTATTTTTATTAGAAAAACCCAACAACAATTAATTTAAATTATTTATTTTTATTTAAATAATTATTTAGAATTTTCATAATATTTGAAACTAATTCTTAAAAATTTGAACAAGAATAATTTTTTTTACAGTAGTTTTATAAAACCTTTAAAAAACATATTATTAAATATATGCATAAGATCCACTAACAATTATGCATACAAATATTTATTAAAAAAATAGAGATGCAAATAAAAAGCTAGCAAGTTTAGAAACACCATGTTTCCAATAAACTAAATGCCAAAATGACATAGACATCATTTGGTCCCTTTTCTCATGCACCTTCTAATATAATAACAAGTGCCACATAGTGGCTAGTACTTGTCTTTTTAATATTAGGGTTCAATTTTGATTCATAACAATTATAAGTGCAACTAGTATATTAGATTAAAAAAATATAAGAAAATTGAACCCTAATATATTTTTATATCTAGTAATATTTATTATTTTTTTAAATTATTATTTTTTTATTGTTACAAGATAGAAAAATATTTTACTAATAGTTAATATTAGTATTATAATTAGGGTTAATTGAATTTAGGATTCAATTAGATTTATAATTAATATTCAATTAGATATATTTATTGAATTAAATTTACATAGTTTAAATTTTTTATTATTTCAAAGTTATACTAATAAGAAAAAAAAATATCTGAGTAATTATAATTTTAACAATAGATTATTGAATGTGATTTTAAATTTAATATTTTAAATATTATCATTTAGATATTTTTAAGAAAATAAATCATCTTTCTTTATTCTTTCTAGTTGTAAAAAATATGTAATAAAGATTTTAGATTAACATTTTAAAAAGTTTATAAAAAAAATTAATATTTTTTTATTTCAAATATAAACAACAACATTTGAATATGTTTTTTCTTTATTCTTTGTAGTTCTAAAAAATATGTAATAAAGATTTTAGATTAACATTTTAAAAAATTTATAAAAATTTATGTAATAAATATTTTAGATTGACATTTTAAAAAGTTTATAAAAATTTTAATATTTTTTTAGTTCAAATATAAACAACAATATTTGAATATGTTTTATAATAAAATAATAATTTTTGTCAATCTAACAATTTTGAGAATCTAGATATTTTTATTATTATTTTAATGGTTTAACAATAGTTTTCAAGATCAATTGGTTGAATTTTAAAGGTAATTTTGAATATGGTAAAAAAGATAAATTATTAAACGGTGTCTAGTTTTTACTTTTAGTGTATATAAATATTGTAAGTTTTATTATTATTTATTTAGTTAGGTTATTAAAATAATATCTAGTAAGGTTATTAAAATAATATTTTGTTCACCTAATATATCATTTCAATAAAATAGTATAATAAATTTTACCTTCATTATTGAAATTATTGCTAATTCTACATGAGTTTTTTAAGGCAAATTTTTAGGTCATTAAAATAATATTTAGTTCACCCAATAATATTAAGGTAATTAATTTTTAGGTCATTAAAATAGCATAATGAATTTTACCTTCTATGATATTTAGCTTAACTATGTGCTCATTTTTTATATATTAAAATATATTCTAATTAAAATAAGATTTTAATTGAATAATATTAAAATAGTAATAAAAAAAGTTATATTTTAATTGAAGATTATGTATATGAATTCATATTTATATATTTTCATAAAAAAATGAAATTTGATTTGTTCTAGTTGATTGGAGATATATTTCTTTATTTTTAATATCAATTGAAAATGAGAAGATAATGACAATCTACAAAATATATTACATCAAAATCTTTAAATTGTAGAACTTTTAAATGAATGTACTAATTAGAAAGCATAAGCAAATATATAATTCTTCATAAATACAAAATAATAACATATCTAATTAAATAAACTACCACATTATTTTTTATATCCATTCTAAATAAAACATCTCCCTCTACATCAGGTTTTTAAAGAAATTTTTTAGGTTATTAAAATAACATTTAGTTAGGCTATTAAAATAATATTTAATTCACCTAATATATAGCATAATAAATTTTACCTTCATTATTGATCTTATTCCCTGATCCACTTTCTAAATGAGCTTTTAAGGCAAATTTTTAGGTCATTAAGCCATGGGATAAGTTTTTGAATGTAAAATTATTATAATTTACGATGAATATTTTGATCAATTATATTATAACTCTAGTTTTAATTAATTATTTTTTAAATCACAATCATTTGATAATTTTAACTAAATAATTATTAATTTAAGATTATTATACTCTTAATAATGAATTATAATCTATGAATAATAGTATGAAGGGAGGTATGACGGATAGACCTTGGCAAGGATTCAGACACCATAAGGGTTTCAACTACAGAGGCGGTCTCAATGGTAGATGGGCTGTGAACAAGAAATGGAATCGTGGCTATTTCAGAGATAACCGCTCACAACTCAAAAAATAGTCTTGGCCATGGAAGGGTCTGGAGACTATGCAGCAAAGAAGGATGGCAACGAGAGTTAATAAGCGAAATGACAGGGAATGGAGAAACACAAGATTCAGAGGATATGAAGCTTTGAACAACCAGGAGAAGGTGGATTTCAAGACGGTGCAGGCAAAATTTTGGAAGCCGAAGCCTTCAAGGGAAGCTACGAAAGTTTTAGAGGTGTGCCCAAACTCAGTCTACAATAGAGTCTTGAATATTGAAATTTTGAATGAAGAATGGTGTGAAAATATCAGATTCCTTAACGAACACACCCTCTTCCTGAAATGGGGGGGCTCATGCTCATCTTTTTGAAAGATCAGGGCATGGTGTGATTCCATAAGGGGAGAGGGAGTGGAACTGAAAACAACATAAAATGGCTTTTTCTTAGTTATATGCCCGTCTAGTATAGATAGGAATTGGATTCTTGACAATGGACCATTCTTTATGGATGGTAAAGGCTTTAATATTCTTAGATGGAAACCAATCTTAAATCCAAACACAAAAATCATCAATAGGGTGCCATTATGGCTTAAGTTTCTAGGGTTGCCTCATGAATACAAGGACATAGAAACCCTAAGAAGAATAGGGGAAAACCTAGGAATTTTTCAGAAAAGTCAAGGAATTTATAGATCCTATGGATTTCAGTATGGTTTTGCATATCTGCATTGATTGGGATCCAATGCATCATTTACCGGATACCCTAAAAATTAAAACGAGTTCGGGGATCTGGACACAGAAGGTGGTCCTTGAAGAAATGATGGAATCATGCACAAATTGTAATTCCTTTACTCACTCTAAAGGGGCTTGCAAAATCAGAGACAAAGGAAAGTCCAAAGTGCAAAATGTTTTGGTGGAGGATATAATAAGGCTATCAGAATCCAAGGATTGGGAACATCAATGGGAAGCCTTGGACTGGGATGTGCTTTAAAAATTCAAGCAGGGAAATGTAACTGAACTGAACACAATGTCCTCAATTTGTTTCAGGAAAGGGTTTATAGATGATCTATTTTCCTCATAATCATCTTCAATGGGACTAAAACCCCTTGTAATCACAGACAGGTCAAATTCATTGATTAGAGAGATCAAAAACCAAGGAAGTGATCCTCAAATGCAAAGTATAGTGAAGGGTGTAGAGGTGAACAACTAGATCCTTGACTCTGGATTAAGTGCTCCAGATAAAACCCCAAAGTTTAAACATTAGCAAAATGTTGACCAACTTGAAAATGTAGGTGACTTTTCTTCACAAGAAACTCAAGATGTCTACATAACAGATGAGGAAGAGACAAGAGTCTCATAGACTCAGGCGGAGGACATGATTAAAGGACACATTAGGGTGTCTCAAGCACGAACACACTTTCAAGATAGCAAGCTTCCTCTCAACCTCTAACAGTTGTTCAGACACTGGAGGAAATGGTTTTTTAGGACATTCAAATTTCTCCTATCTGAAACCTAGATGCATCCTTTGAAGGAGTGAAAGATAGTGGAGGGGACTTAGTTTCGTCAGACTCAGAGGGAGATTTATCTGATAATCTAGAGGGAGAGGATGACATAGGGCTTCTTGCTCTAGGATGGGTTCTAGACAGGAGATCTCTAGAAATGACTTTGGCTCTAAATGCTAAATTAAAGACAGCTAAAGTTAAGAAAAGAGTACCTAAATCCAACAAAGTTAGACTGGAGATTGCAGGTAGTGATGTTGGCTAGAGTAAACTTAGACTTAGATTAGGAAGGGATGTGGTCTCTTCCCGGAAGCAATGAGGTTCCTTTCATGAAATGTCAGGGGCTGCAATGCCCCTGACAAGATTAGACTGATTAAGAGATGCCTTGATCAGTTTCACCTGGATCTTGTTTGCTTACAAGAAACCAAAATTAAGTCTGAAGACTTTGATACCTTTTATAGTAGATTCAAAAAATGGAAATGTGTCTTAATTGAAGCTCAAGGAGCCTTGGGTGGTTTAGCCATTTTATGGAATGAGTCCTTAGTGGAAGTTAGCAGTCTGAGCCAGGGTAACTGGTGGAAATGGGTGAGAATTTATTTAAAGCAACTTCTAATGCAGTTGTTTTTAATCAATGTTTACGGACCAAACAACCCCTCTTTAAAAAAATAGTTGTGGAATGATATTTTTGAATGCCTTAAACAGGATACTGAAACACCTTTCCTTATAGGTGGGGACTTTAATGCTTTGATTAGACCATCAGACAAAATGGGTGGCAGTGGTTGGATACGACAGAGTAACATAGATTTTATCTCTTTCATCACAAAGTCAGGATTAATTGAGATCCCTTTCGAAATTGGGAAATACATGTGGACAAACAGAAGAAGTAGGTTCTTAAACATCGCAGAAAGACTTGACAGATTTTTTTCAGCAAGTGATTGGTCTTCTTACCCATGGACGTGCATTGCTAATATCCTACCCTTTGCAAGCTCAGATTATTATCCCATTGGCATCTGAATTCGGGATGAAAAAGCCCCTAATAGATGCCCTTTCAAATTTGAAGTTGTGTGCCTTAGGGACAACAATATAAGATCATTGATGGAGGTTTGGTGGAAACAGTCCCCTGAAAGATCTAGTAACAAAGCTTTTATATTCTTCAAAAAACTCCAATTTGTTAAAGAACAATTAAAGAAATGGAATAGAGAGTCTTTCAAAAATATTTTCAATGAGAAGTTGGCCTTAGAGGAAGAGTTAAAAAAACTCCATGAACAAATTATTTTACAAAGCATGGATGAATCTTCTTTCTTGAGAGAGAAGCAACTAAACAAGGAGTACTCTGAAGTCTTATCCAAAGAAGAAACTTTTTGGAGGAATAAATCCCGTGAAACTTGGCTGAAGGAGGGCAATAGGAATACTAAATTTTTCCATAACTCTGTAAAGGTAAGGAGAAATTATAAAAATATCTTTTCAATACACAATATGGAGGGAGAGCTTCTAACAAACCAGGAATCCATTAACAGGGAGGTTGTTAGCTACTTTTCAAGATCTTTTAATGGAGAAGTAATGGCAGACAAGGATTCACAATCTATCATTGAAATCATACCCACCTGTGTGAAGGAACAACATAACAAGATGTTACTAAGGGTTGTGTCTTTGGAGGAGGTAAAGATTGTGGTTTTTGGTATGGGAGCAGATAAAGCCCCTGGGCTGGATGGGTTCCCTACTCTTTTCTTTCAACATTTTTGGGACATTCTGGCAAATGATCTAAGGAAGTTGTGAAGGAGTCAAGAACATATGGTTTTATCCTTAAGGACTTTAACAATACATTCATAGCCCTGATTCTGAAAAAGGAAAACGTATCCACCTTCTATGACTTCAGGCCCATCTCTCTTTGTAACACGATCTACAAAGTGATCTCTAAGGTGATACAAAAAAGATTAAAATGCATCTTGGAAGAGATTATTTCCCCGGAATAGAGTGGGTTTGCCCCAGGTAGGTCCATCTATGAAGGTATCATTTTGGCACATGAGGCAATCCACTCCATTCATTTATCCAAGAGGGAGAATATGATGATAAAAGTGGATATAAGAAAATCCTATGACGAAGTAAATAAAGACTTCCTTTTAAAAGTCTTAGTAAAATTTGGCTTTGACCCGGTTTGGATAGCCTGGATAGACAGTTGTATCAAATCCCCTCGATTTTTGGTTCTTATCAATGGGATCCCTCAGGGTTTCTTCTCCTCCAATAAAGGCTTAAGATAGGGGGATCCATTGTCTCCTTTTTTGTTTATTATAATGGCAGAGGTGTTGGGATGTTTGATTTCCAAAGAGTGTAGAGTTGGCCGTTGGAAGGGTGTAAGGATTGCCGCAAGGGTGGATCCTCTGACCCACCTGCAATTTGTTGATGATACATTTTTGGCTGGAGAGGCTTTGGCAAGGGAATCTAGAGTAGTTAAATAAGTGATTGATAGATATGAACAAGTGTCAGGTCAAAGAGTGAACTGGCTCAAATTTGAGATTTTTTTTTCAACACTCCACCTCTTAAACAGAGGGAGATTAGTAAAATACTTGGCATGAAGTTGGGAACTTTACCAAGCAAATTTCTAGGCATCCCCCTTTTTGGAGGAGCCAATAAGTCAGCAATATGGAAAAATTTGTTGGAAAACTGTTTCAACAGACTAGAGGGTAGGAAAAGTAAATGGATGACTTTGGCAGGCAGAATTCTAATGCTTAAAATAGTAGTCTCTATCATCCCCATATTTTCAATGACGTGCCTAAAAATTCCCAGTAAAATCATTAATCTGATTAAACAGAAAATGGGGAATTTTTTCTGGAATGGAGCTAATGAGCAAGATAAAATCCCTTTGTTGGTCTAGGAAAAAGTTTGTAGCTTGAAAGTGAAGGGAGGTGTTGGTCTCAGAAATTGGCAAATCATGAGTGAGGCATTGGGAGCTAAACTCTCTTGGAGCATTTATGCTAACCCAAATCAATTATGGGTTAAGGTTATGATAGCCAAATATTTGGACTCAATGGAGAATCACAGAATCTTCACAATCAAAAATCCCCCCAGGGGATCTTCTATTTGGAACTTCATAGTGAGTAGTAGGAAAGTTCTTACAGACCATCTTACATGGCACATTGGTAATGGAAATTCAACTAAATTTTGGGATGACTCATGGGGGGCCTATCCGACTATAAAACACATGGCTAATTTTTCAAATATAAAAACACATCTATGCAATATCTAGGGTGGCAGGGTCAGTGAATATTTGGTGGTTAAACAAAGTCACCTGGGTGAAGTCTGGTGTTGGAGAGACCTTTCAGACACAGGTCTATCAGAACAACTACAATTGCTTTTAAAACAGATTTTGGATCAGAGAAAGATTTACCTCACAAAAGGTTAGGACAGAGTGATTTGGTGTGGTTCTAAAGATGGTAACTACTCGGTTAAATTAAGCTATATTCTTTTGGAAGGCGTGGTGGAAGACTGCCCAGCAGCTAATGATTTAATTTGGCACAAACACTACTTACCCAAGGTACGGGTGTTTGCATGGCTAGCCTTAAAAGGGAGAATACTTACAGGCAAGAGAAGGAAAAGGCTAGGCTTGGCAGGACCGACCAAGTGCATAATGTGTGAGGAAGTTGAAGAGGACCTTGACCACCTCTTGTTACAATGCAAGATAGCACAAAAATGTTGGATTATGGTGAAAGGTAAATTGCAGTGGCATGGCCCATTGCCAAATTCTCTCAAAGATATTTTTGATAGTTGGCCAAGGATAAACAAGAGATCAACTTTTTCAAGCACATGGAACATATGGCCGTCTCTTGTGATATGGGAAATCTGGAAGGAAAGAAACTGTAAGATCTTCCAAGACAAGGTTGAGGATGTTAGGAGGTTGTTTAGTAGACTTGATTAGGCAATTGAGGAAACTTTGGGGGCTATAGCTTCTCAAATGGATTCTACGAGAATCCCCTTTACTATAGAGGACATGAAAATACAAAAATCATGGCCTAATGTCAAAGTAAGGCATGGGGCCTTGCCTAATAGGAAGATGAGTAAGAAGTGTAATTCACCCACAGAATGGGTTCTACCCCAGAGGGGGTGGATAAAATAAAATTTTGATGGTGTTTCTCAACATGGAGGGGGTATGTCTGGTGTGGGAGTGGTGTTTCAGAATCATAGTGGTAGTATCGTAAAATTGGGAGCTCAATATATTAAGCAGGGCACTAACAATGAAGCGGAAGCATATGCAAAATGGTTGACAACTCGATGTGCTCAGAATATGGGGATTAAAAAATTACATCTGGAAGGGGATTCGTTGATCATAATCCAAGCTATTAAAAATGGCAAAATTAAAGCATGGCATTTGCAAAATATGGCTAACCCTAACTTCTTCAAAATGATTCAAATCCTCTAAAATTAGAGACAGGAGGGTAATACAGTGGAAATGGGCCCTATCTTTCAATCAAGTAGAGGATACATTTTTTGAAGTTTTTGATGGCGAGTTGAATTTAGAATAAATCTTCCTTTTTACTATTATTTCAAAATGAAGCTTATAAGTTGGCAAGGCAGTGTCAACATATGTCTACAGACAGCAGTCGATAGTCTTTGGTTTCTAGGTGCAAGTGTGCATTTTGTGTAACACAAAATTTATGTTCTTATTCCTTTCTTTACAATGATTGATAGTTTAAGTGTCTTGCTCCTTGATTTTTTTCAAGTAGTAGGCACGCATGATGGCAGAGGAGGAAGTGATGTGAACCAAAACATGTGGTTCCTTACAACAAGATCCCAGTTATGATGACTCTCCCTATGAGAGCAGGTGGTGACGTGATGTTCTCAGCATTGAGAATTTACTATCAAGGGTCACGACACTAATGTGATTGATTACTCGCACGAACCGGCTTTCTTTTTAAAGAAGCCAAAATTGTTGTTTATCATCAGATATATGTCCGTTGTTTTCTTTGTTTTTATGTGCAGGTGTTGTTTGGTGGTCAGATGGAGGCCATGTTTACCTTTCAAACGTAGAAGCAACAGAAAGCGCTTTATGGGCCGGTTGAGAATCGCAGACTCGAGCTAATTCTCAAGTGCCCATCAAAGGAGGTGATAAATGCAGTGCAGGGGACGCTGGGATATTTCTTCTAGCAAGCTACTCACTGATGGAAGTGCAATGTGGATATTGCAGTGACGATTTTGGCATGGGGCCTTGAATTGGGGATCGCTGAGGAAGACATTCGTTGGGTTATGAATTCACTTTTGAGCAAGAGTTAATCACTGGAATGGACTCTATCCTTGAATGGGTGCACCGAGGACATGGGTTTGATTTTGGCAAATGCTTTAAGAGCCAGATTGTGGTGGAAGAGTTGGGGTTTTCTTCTTTTGTGCGATGGCCAAATATGGTAAACCAAAGACTTTATCTAAGTCATATCCAGGTGGAATGGAATTCGATGGTGGAAGCTATAAGAACACACATTTGTGCGCGGGAGATTCGAAGGCCATGGTATATGAAATTCATTCCGAGGAGATAGCAAAGTGTGAGATAGCAACCAGCACAGAGTTGTGGTCTATGCGACTGAGGTTTTTTCTCTCCTTCAGTTGGATAGGTGAGTGTCTGTCAGTAAGATTTTGATTCTCTGGTTTTTTCACAAATGCAAATTCTATCCCTCTCAGGGGTGAAATTTTAATTGTTGGTATGGACACATGACTTTAGTAGGAAATTTTAATCGATATGGGTGGTGAAACCATTTTTTTCCTTTCTGAGTTTTATTAGGGGTATAGGGTGTAGTTTCTTATTTCGGAGTTTATGTTATGTATAGGGGTAGGCAACTTTCAATCAAAAGTGCATGTATTATTTTGGGCATAAGTTAGGCCCTTTTTGTAAGTTAAACTTCTTATTTATATATTAATACAAAAAATCTCTATTACCGACAAAAAAAAAAAATGAATTATAATATTAATTTTCTATAATAATTATAATTTTAGTTATTATTAAATATTATAATATTGTTAAAGTTAAAATTAATATTTAATAATAGTTATGGTTATAACTATTCACTAATTAAATTACAATACTAAAAGGCAAGTACTATCCACTACGTGGCACTTGTTTAAATTTTTAATCTAAATCTTTAAAAGCTTTATCATAAAATTTGATAATATAAATATATTAATATATATTTTCTATATAGTATATAATTAATTTAAATACTAGATAAAAGATGAATGAATAATTTTAATATTATAAATATTCTTAATATATTTAATTCTCTATATATACAATAATATAATTGAAATTATTATTTTAGGATCAAATACATTTTTCATAATTAAAAAAAATCAAAATTATACATGTTAATTATATATAATCAATGAATAATAAAATTATATATAATAATATATTAGTAAGGTTAAATATATAAATTATTGAAATATAAGAAAATTTGTGATTAAGGTTTGAGATTAAGGTGTGAATAAATAATTTAATATTATGCATATTATTGAACAATATTATTAACATATTTAATTATAATCTAAATTAAATAGATGAAATATAATATTATATATATCCTTATCATATAATATTAAATCTATATAATGCAATAATATAGTCTAAACTATTGTATAAACATTAATATATTAATTATAAATAATTTATTAAGAATAACATTACCTAAAATATAATAATAATAAATCTATTATTAATAATTTTATGAAAATATTCATTAAAGAAGAAGGATAAATATTATGGACTTTTCTAACAATTTATTTTTTTTTAAATTAATATTTTAAAACAAATTTAATAGTATTAATATTTTTTTATCTATGGTTTTTAATTATTTAATTACATAAAAATAAATAATTATTTTTAATTTGTATTTCTTATTTAATTTAAACATAAGAATTTATCAAATTTAATATGATATTAAACAATCTTTCTAAACAACCCACAACATTCCTTCATTAAAACATTTAATTTCTCCTTCATCCCAACCTTTCTATACTTCCTTTTGATTAGTATCTTCATACTAGTATTATCTTTGTAAACACTTTTCCCTTCAAATATGTCAAGTGTTATAACTATTATAACCTCTTATATTTATATGTCTACTATCTATGATAATAAAATCCAAAATAGATTAGTAGATCCTTTTCTCATCCACTTTCCATTTACATTATAATTATCTTGTCTTATTTTTTCAATGATAATTAAGTAGTTATTTTTCATACCCATGTTATATAGATCACATGAATGTTCTCAATCTTTTCATTATATCTAACTTTCAATTTTCTAAGGATTAACCTCTTACACTGTAGAAACCAAGGGTTAGATGTAACATAATCCTCATAAATTGAGAATGAAATTACCATAGAATTTTAACTTGATCTTAACTTCCTCTTTTCTCTTGACCAAGCTCGTAAGAGTATTTTTACTATAGACCTAAACAACAAATGAAATAGGGTATTTTGTGCTCTTGTTCAAGGCTTTTCACCCATTGAACCAATGATCCTATAATCAAGGTTCCCTTACTTCACAATTTGCCAAATGCTTTAGTTTGATTGTCCCTCCTACCAATACTTGGTATCATACCTCTGCAGAAGACTTATGAGGAATTTAGTTTTAGTGAGATTCATGTAGGAATTAAATTATTAATAGTCAAATATGATATATATATAAAAGTCATTTTGTTGTTGCATTTGCTGTGAAATGTTAATTAGTATACGACATTTGGACACCAAAGATCATAAAGTCTTCATCTATACACTATAGTGTACAACCTCCACATAGCACAATTCAAATATAATTGTTAATGTGATATTCACCAAATATTTTATAATTATAGCCACATTAATGTTGCGCTAAGAGAAGCCCTTGTGTCACACAACAATGATCTAAAGTGGCCCAAACTTTGCATGTACTATGATAGAGTTTATAATAGACATAAAAAATACAACTCATGCATCTAATAGTAAAACTAATACCAAGAAGGTTATCTACCAAAAAAATTATAATTTATCATAGTCCAACACTATATTAGTTATATAATTAATAAAAAAAATCAATAACTATAACAAAAATTATTATTTCAACTACAAATCAAGAGGCAATACTCACCACTATGTGGCACTTGTTAATTATATTATAACTTTAATCTTAATTCTTATTTATTATTATAATTCTAAAATAATTATAATAATGATTAGGATAAGAATTCGGTTTATAATAAGAGTCGATGTTAGAATAAGGGTTAAGGTTAGGGTTAAAAATAAAGTTCAAATTATTTCTAAATTAAAAGATTAAATTTAGGCTTAGAGTTAGAGTCATAACTAGGGTTAAAATTTTAAAAAATAGGATTAGGGTTGTATTTAATGTTAGATTTAGAGTTAGAATTACGTTAAAATTTTCTCAAATTAGTATCCAACCTATCTCTAAACAAAAATTTTATTATTACAATACTAAAAAGGCAAGTAGGGAAATCTAGTAATAAGATGCAAATTATTTGAGCCAATTAGATTGAAGAAAAACAATTTTGTAATTTGAAAACTTAAAAATCAGGATCTAACTATTTGAAAATTAAAAAATAAACATAGAAACAAAAAATTCATAGATGCAATTGGTAGAAAATCAATTAAGAGTTAATGAAAATTGGGTGCAACCAATTGCAACAAGTGCCACATAGTGGCTAGTACTTGTCCTAATTGAGTATGTTTTTTTTTAAATTAATTAGCAATAGAAGAGATTAATAATTTTGTAACCTAACTTTAATTGAATCCTAACCCTAATTAAGTTGTAATCTTATTTGAACCCTAACTATAATATTAATTGAATGTTAATTATAAATTAATTGAATTCTAAATTTAACACATACCCTAACCTTATTTTAACTCTAATAAAAGTCATGTCTCTAATTTCAATTATAACTCCAATCTTAAATGAATTGTATCCCAAACCTCTTTGAATCCTAACAATAACTCCAATTTTTAACTTTACGTAACCCTTGCCCTAATTAGATCCTTACCCTGACCATGTTTGAATATAACCATAATTTAACCCTAACTCAAAAATTAATTAAACACTAATTGAATCATAGTCATAACCCTAATTGAGCCCTACTCCTAATTAAACTCTAACACTAAGCTATAAACCTAGCCCTAGTAGAAAGAGAGGAAAGTGATTTGTGAACTATAACTCTTCTAAAATTTAATATTTATTTGAGAATGTGATTTGTGAACAGATTATAAACTATACCTAAACAGTAGTAAGAGAGGAAAGTGAGAACAATTTTTATCTATATTAGATTGTATTAATATTCATTATATTATTTTTTGGATATTCATTGTGATATTTTTTTAAATATTATTATTTTGTATTATCTTAGGTTAAGCATAATCTAATCTTATATTTTATTTGTATTATTAAAATGTTAATTTTATATTATTAATAAAAAAAATTATTAGATTATTAATTTTTATTATTATAATTACTAATGTATTATATTGTTGACTTAATATTATTAATAATATTACTACTTTAATTAATAGAATATTTTTATTTTAAATATTATATTACTATTTTATAATATTTATGACTATATTAATAATGTTTTACATTATATTATGTTAAGCATAATCTAATCTTATATTTTATTTGTATTATAAAAATGTTAATTTTATACTATTAATTTTATTATTGTAATTACTAATATATTATATTGTTGACTTAATATTATTATCAATATTAGTACTTTAATTAATAGAATATTTGTATTTTAAACATTATATTACTATTTATAATTTTAAGATTATATTAATAATGTTTTACATTATATTATGTTATTATTCTATTGTTTTAATGTTGTTATGTTATCAAAATTTAATACTATTGAATAAGGTGAGAATAATGCTATTTATAAATTACTAAAATAAGCAATTTGTTACCTTGTAATTGTAGCTACCAAGATTCAATAATAATAAGAAGTTAATGAAAATTGAATGCAACCATATAACCTAATGACAAGTACTAATAATTATAACAAAAGGATTTGAAATAAATTAAATAGGGATAACTGAATCTTATAAGTGGCTGGATGGATATTATGTTCTTAGAGGCCACGTAAATTTTGTTCAAATATCAAATTTGTTCCATAACGGCTTACCTGTCATCTTCATAACTGTCTCCTGCAAACAAAGAGGATGAAAAGTCATCTATTTACAGTTCAATCTTCTGAATTTTTTTAAAGAAAAGGATTGGAGTTCAGTACGATTCTCCAAACTCATTATAATTTTAGTTTTTTTCGCTCAGGTTCTTGTGATTATGGAGCAATTTGCAGGAGATTTTGAACTTTTCACTCAAGCAGATAATCCTTTTATGAATGTGGAATCTGCTCCTTACCTACTCACTGATTTCGCTGGTGTTGAGGACCTCGAGTGCTTGCACAATAGATTCACTCAACCCAACCAAGAGGTCATTTATAATCATGTTTCTTATGTTTCCGATAAATTATTTTTATGTAGTTTAATGGTTGGTTTTTAATTGACTCTTCCAATCTTGTTTCTTTGTATTTGTTTTATCTTTTCTAAAAAGAAAAATACTTTTATCTGTTGAAAAGATGATCTATTGTGCTTTGATTTAAGATTTTATGACTGCAAATAAGTATAAAATTATGTGTTCAAATAATATAATTATATACGAAAAAAATGGTGTGGCATGGAAATTGAATCTAATATTTATCTAGAGAAATTCAATAACCTAAGCTTAAACCACTTATAATATACTCTTGCAAATTGCTTAATGTATCAGGATATGATTTTAAAAGAGAAGAATAAGCAAAGAGAAACTCCAATAAATGTTGGAAACAAGGTAATTGCTGCCTTCAACCTTATTCATAACAAGGATCCAGATTTAAATATACTCATGACATTAATCTTTGTGGGTAGCTTGGACAGCTGTTCGTCCTGACCCAGAAATAGCAGCATTAGATATGGGTAGTTTGGACAGCTTTTCGTCCTGCCCCAAAAATTAGAAAATGGTTGTTTTTGTCAGATCCTATTGTTAGGATAATAACAATTGTTATTTAATAGTGGCTATTTTTAGGTGACACCTCATAGCCAAAATTAGTTATTGGTTACTGAGTTGTCTTGATCTCAACCGTTGGTTTGAATTAATCTCAGTCGTTGGTTTTCCAACAGAGTAGTAACAAAAGGGGTCATGGGTCATTTAGAAAAGATGAAGTTTGTGAATTATTTGCAGAGTTAGCAAATAGTCTTGCTGTGTTAGCAAGGGGCGCAGTGATAGTGTTGGGGATAGCAGTGCAGGAATATCAGCGGGAGAAATTGGGAGATTGTCGGAGTTCTGCTAATGAGAGGCAAGGAATTTTGTATCTCTCAATTTGTTGAAGTTAATATATTTCTCATCTGCAGTACTAGTTTTCCCTTTGGGGTTTTTCCAGGGACAATTGTCCAGAAATATCGTGTCAATGTGTTACATATTTCTTTCCGCCTATTTTTATTTGTGAAGTTATAGTTGTGTTATTTTCCAATATTTGTTGATCAAATAATCTATTAAAGATAGGAGGTTAAAAATCAGTAACTGCAATAGAATTTTCACATGGTATCAGAGCTAAGTTGAGGGTAGAAAAGGTTTACCCTAGGCAAGGAAAGAAATTGAAGGGTTATAAAATCTAGATTGACTTCTTTAGAATTATTATTTCTTTTATCCCTTGAGATGGCCTCAACGGGTTTAAGAGATTAGGACAGATTAGATGGAGCCTCAAATTTTGGTGTCTGGAAAGCCAGAATTTCTTTATTGCTAGAAGAGAATGGTATCAAGGAATATGTTACCACTGTTGTGACTATACCTACAGATGCAACACTTCTTGCAGCATATAAGAAGGATGATGCCAAAGCGAGGAGGATAATCCTTGACGGTGTTAAGGATCACATAGTTCCTCATATCTCAGATTTGGATAAAGGGAAAGCAATGTGGGACGCCATCCTGAATCTGTACCAAAATGCAACCACCAACCGGAAGCTAATTCTCAGAGAAAAGTTGAGGAATACTCGGATGAACAAGGGAGAAGACGTTATATGTTACCTCACTAGGCTTAGACTTCTCAAGGATGAGTTAGCAGCTGTTGGAGATAAACCAGATGATGACGAGCTAGTAAGAATAGCCCTAAATGGGTTTTCTAAGCAGTGGGATGTCTTTGTTCAAGTTATCAATGGATGAGACACCTTACCAAGTTGGGATCGACTTTGGATTGATTTCACTCGGGAGGAGCTTAGACTAAGCCTTGTCAATGGAGGCAACAATAAGAGTCAAAAAAGTGAGGTGGAACAGGAAAACGTTGCCCTAGCGGGTAAAGGGAAAGCAAAGAAGGGATCTAGTAAAGGATCAAATCCACAAGGTGAGAAGAAGAAGAAGGATCTATCTAAGATCAAATGCTTTGGATGTCATGAGTTTGGCCACTATGTCAATGATTGCCCACAAAGGAAGAAAGATAAGAAGGGCAAGAACCAAGTGGTAGCTTCAGCAAGTGCAGAGGAGCTCTCTAGTAGATTGGACGATGAGTTTGCACTTATAGCTTGTATGATTAGCTCAACCTCACAAAGTGTCTAGTATATAGACAGTGGGGCGTCATTTCATATGACATGAGTTAGAGAGTACTTCTCCGGCTACAAGGAGGAGAACACCAGAATCCAAATCTCTATGGGGAACTTGTCCAAACTCAACCTAGTTGGGAAAGGGACTATTCAGTTTCAGAGGGAGAATGGCAAGATGATTTACATTCATGATGTATTACATGTTCCAGGCTTAGGTATGAATTTGATTTCCATATCTATCCTTCAGGATAAAGGTTACAATGTACTCTTTAGAGGGGCTCATGTGTTGATCAAGCATAAGGATTGGAAATCACCCATAGCAATTGGAGTTAGGAGTGGTCGACTTTACAGGTTGCAGTTTGATACTCCTAAAGCACTCCTGAGCAGCAGTAATCCTAGAGATCTTGGAGAGCTATGGCATAGGATAATGGGCCATATACATCATGGAGCACTTAAATTGCTTCGTGAGACTATGACGGGTGTTCCAGAGGTGAGCACAAAGCATGATGATATATGTAAGGGATGTGTGTTGGGGAAGTTTGTGAAAGCATCTTTTCCAAGAAGTGACACAAGATCTGAGGGTGTTCTTGATCTAGTACATTCAGATGTATGTGGACCTATGTCGACGAAGTCTCTCAGAGGGTATGAGTACTTTGTTAATTTTATTGATGATTTCTCCAGGAAGACCTGGATATACTTCTTGAAGACTAAGGATGAGGTTTTCAGTCGCTTCCAAGAGTTCAAAGCTCTTGTGGAGAATTCGACAGGAAAGAAGATAAAGGTTCTTCGATCAGACAATGGAGGCGAGTACAAAGGAAATGAGTTCCAGGAGTTCTGCACCAAGGAAGGAATCAAGAGAGAGTGGACTGTTCCTTACAATCTGCAACAAAATGGAGTTGTTGAGAGGAAGAATCGGTCTATATCGGAGGCTACAAGAGCTATGTTGCATGACCAGGATATGCCTCATTATCTATGGGCAGAGGCATGCAGTACAGCAGTATACATACAAAATAGAGTTCCACATAAGGTACTGGAGAAGATGACACCAGAGGAAGCATTCACTGGGAAGAAGCAAGATGTCAGTCACTTCAAGATCTTTGGGAGTTTGGCATATTGTCACATTCCTAAGGATACACATACCAAGTTAGATCAGACTGCAGAAAAGGGGTACTTTGTGGGGTACAGTGAAACCTCAAAGGCATATCGGATATTTATTCCAGGGACCAGGAGGATTATAGTCAGGCGTGATGTCAAGTTCATGGAGGACAAGGCATTTAGAAGGTCCAGAGATTTGCTAGCAGATGATCAGAGTGAGCAACCAACAGAAGCTCCAAGGATAGCTCAATCGAGTCAAGGGCAGCAAAGCTCAAGTACAGTTACTAGTACAAGCATAGGCTCAGGTAGTGAGAGTTCACAGAGTATGGAGAAACTGGTGCAGCAGGAGATGCATCAAGAAGACATGGAGGTTGATGTTTCATCCTCTACAGTTGGCAGTAGGAATCATGAGGTTTAGCCGACAAAAAAGAATACTCAGGAGTTAGTGGGTACTCCTAGGAGGAGTAGTAGACAATGGAAACAACCAGCTAGGTATGATGACTATGTAGCATTAGTTGGTCAGTTGGTAGATAGTGAACCTTCTAGCTATCAAGAGGCTGCACAACATCAGGTGTGGCAAGATGCAATGGCTAAGGAGTATACCTCAATAATGCAGAACGATGTGTGGGAAGTAGTTCCTAGACCAACAGATAGGGTTGTGGTTGGATCACGTTGGATCTATAAGATCAAGCATGGTGCAGATGGTAGCATCGAGAAATACAAGGCAAGGTTTGTGGCAAAAGGGTTCTCTCAAAAGGAGGGAATAGACTATGAGGAGACATTTGCTCCAATTGCCAGGTATACTTCTATACGAGCTGTAATCTCAATTTCAGCACAAATGGGATGGCAGATCCATCAGATGGATGTCAAGACAGCGTTCCTCAATGTTGAGTTGAAAGAGGAGGTATACATAGAACAACCAGAGGGCTTTGTAACACATAGTAAAGAGACCCATGTGTGTAGATTAAAGAAAGCTTTGTACGGACTCAAGTAGGATCCCAGAGCGTGGTATGAGCGCATTGATAGTTACTTGCAGGAAATGGGCTTTGTGAAGAGTGAGGCAGATGCTAACCTCTACTACTTGGTGGTTGGGGGTGAGATTCTTATTCGTGTCCTATATTTGGATGACTTATTTCTAACGGGTTCACTAGGGCTCATAGAGGAGTGCAAGAGGGACCTTGCAGCGGAGTTCAAGATGAAAGATTTGGGACTTATGCACTACTTTCTAGGCATGGAGGTATGGCAAACAGATGGAGATATTTTCCTTGGGCAAGGGAAATATTGCATCAAAATCTTGAAGAGGTTCAAGATGGAAGATTGCAAAGCCATGTCTACACCTATGAACACAAATTGGAAGAAGGTAGACACATCTAGAGAGAAGGATGTAGATCCCACCTTATACAGGCAGTTGATTGGTTCTCTCATGTATTTGGTCAATACCAGGCCAGATATAGCATTTGTAGTTAACTCTCTTAGTCAGTTCATGGTTGAGCCAAAGGGAGTACATTGGATGGCGGCAAAGCATGTGCTGCGTTATTTGCGAGGTACAATCGAGCATGGGATTAGATATGCTCGAGGTGAAGGAATCAAGTTGATGGGCTATACTGACGCAGATTGGGCAGGTAGTACAACAGACAAGAAGAGCACTTCAGGGTGTTGTTTCAGTCTAGGATCAGGAGTTGTCTCTTGGTTCAATAGGAAGCAGAAGTCTGTGGCTCTGAGTTCTGCAGAGTCCAAATACATAGCAACTAGCATGGCGACATGTGAAGCTATATGGCTTCAAAAGTTGCTAGTAGCCTTGTTTGGTCAGAAGGTGGAGACTACAGTGATACATTGCGACAATCAGAGTTGCATTAAGTTGACTGAGAATCTCGTGTTTCATGATAGGTCGAAACATATAGACATCAAGTGTCACTTCATCAGAGATTGTGTATAGCGTGGAGTTGTTCAGCTACAGTTTATACCTACAGATCAGCAGGTAGTAGACATTCTGACAAAGGCATTGGGGAAGGTGAAATTCATCTTCTTCAGAGAGAAGTTGGGTATCGTACAGAACAGCTTCCTTGCTAAGAGGGAGTGTTAATTATGGGTAGCTTGGACAGTTGTTCGTCCTGACCCAGAAATAGCAGCATTAGATATGGGTAGTTTGGACAGCTTTTCGTCCTGACCCAGAAATTAGAAAATGGTTGTTTTTGTCAGATCCTATTGTTAGGATAATAACAATTGTTATTTAATAGTGGCTATTTTTAGGTGACACCTCATAGCCAAAATTAGTTATTGGTTATTGAGTTGTCTTAATCTCAGCCGTTGGTTTGAATTAATCTCGGTCATTGGTTTTCCAACAGAGTAGTATAAAAAGGGGTCATGGGTCATTTAGAAAAGATGAAGTTTGTGAATTATTTGCAGAGTTAGCAAATAGTCTTGCAGTGTTAGCAAGGGGCACAGTGATAGCGTTGGGGATAGCAGTGTAGGAATATCAGCGAGAGAAATTGGGAGATTGTCGGAGTTTTGCCAGTGAGAGGCAAGGAATTTTGTATCTCTTAATTTGTTGAAGTTAATATATTTCTCATCTGCAGTATTGGTTTTCCCTTCAGGGTTTTTCCAGGGACAATTGTCCGGAAATATCGTGTCATTGTGTTACATATTTGTTTCCGCCTATTTTTATTTGTGAAGTTATAGTTGTGTTATTTTCCAATATTTGTTGATCAAATAATCTATTAAAGATAGGAGGTTAATAATCAGGAACTGTAATAGAATTTTCATAGTAGCTTCTCTTTTTGTGATGATCTTATTAGTAAAGTATGTGATATGGATTTTAATATGAGCCGAGAGTTTCTGAAAGTCGTTATTGGAAAAAGAAAGAGATTTAATTATGCTTTGAAAATGCAAGTTGGTCATCTGAATGTTTTTGTTATAGTACTGCACATAAGTTTACAAAATGGGTTACAAATGGGTTACGAAGGACCATCAAGATGTATTTTGTGTGAAGTTTAGTCAGAGTCAGTGGATCACCTCCTATTGAATTGTCCCTTTGCTTCTAAATGTTGAAGATGGCTTTGTGCTAAGCTAGGCTTGTTTATTGCCCTGTCGAATGACATTAAGTCTCTATTGCAAAGTTGGCCCCTTCCTCTTAAGGAGAGCTCCTTGAGTCAAATTATGGAAGTGTCCCCATCATGCTTAGTCTGGGAAATCTAGAAAGAAAGGAATCGTAGGCTATTTAAAGGCAAAGCTAGGAGGCGAGAATCAATTCTAAACTTGATTGAATCGGCAATAGTGGACTCAGTCAACTGCAAAATAGCTTTTTCTTTGGATCAGTCCAAAGTCTTCTCTTCATGGGATGAAAGTATTAGGCTAAAGTGGCAAGGGATCAGAATTCCTCCATCCTCTGGCCAAAAAATCAATGCTAGAAAATATGCAACCTGATCTGGTGTAGGAGCACCTCCAATTTTCAATTTCAGGTCAAAGATGCAGAAACTTTCATAGGACATTAAGACAAATCAGAAGAATAACATGTGCGATCAAAGTCATATTGTGGTTTTCAAACAGTGCCATGTCTTGTTATATTTGTAAGGTCTTCAAAGGCTCATTTTGTGTTTTCAATGTCCTTCAAGAGACTAGAAACTTAATTGTAATGTCCAAGTCTCAAAGAATGTTCATGAAGTCTAGGAAGTAGGAGTGTTTGGAAACCTTTTAAGGTTTTAAAGTTTAGTAGTCAAGTCGGCTTTTAGTGTTCAAGTCAGTTTTAGTTTTTAAAGTTAAATAATTCAGATTTTCAAAGTGAAACGGTTATGTAGTCTTTTTGCAGTGAAATACCTTTTAAAAGATCTTTAAATATGGTAAACGGATGTAACCAACAAAAAAAGGGGGTTAAAACAGTTGTAATCGGAATTGATGTATGCGAAGGGAACTCAGTGTACACGGATGTTCTCGGATACACAGTTTGGCGAACAGTTAATAAAGAAAGACCATCAAGTTTAAATAGGCCCAGATCTTTTATATTGATTTTGGAATGATCGACTGATGTTCTGAAATGTATTGAGCTTCCTTGATCATTATTTTGTTTGGGGTTGAACTTTATTATTAACTTGAATTCTCTGTTACGCCGTTTATAGTAACAGTAGTTTTTTTTATTTGCCGTTGTTGAGTTTACAGCAGAGTTTTAGAAGATGAAAGTCATCCCATGAATATGTTAAGGCCTTATATTCATGGGAGACGTTTTCTAACATGTAAAATATATCACTGACTATGCATGTGCAGTTTGGAGAAGTTTAGGTGATCACCGTTGATAAACAGGGGAAGATGCCGATGAGTTAAGGTATCGAAAGAACAGAACAATTTGTTTATGAATCGGGTGTGTTGGGTATCGGGTTTTAACAAATTCTTGTTCTTGAATACATGTTGAAGTGTTGAGCATCGGGTTTCACCGTTAAGTGAATGATATCGGGTTTATTGGAGGGAATTCATAATATTGTTGGAATCGAGTTTATACACTTGCCCTGGTTCATGAGTTATCTGTTGTGATGAACGTATGTTTATGAGTATCAATTCATAGTTTAATGTATGGTGTGAATTCCACAAATAATTCTGAAACTATATTCTGGTGACAGACCGTGGGTAGTAATGGTGTCTTTGTAAATGTTATTCGCAGTCAATAATTTCATTGGAAAAAGATTGATGTTTTAGCAGTCGCTTTGAAAGAATAGTGATTTGGGGTATCGATTTGAAACTCTCACAGATTTGTTTAACCGTTTGTGGAAAACATTTAAAGAAATCTTGTTTGGATAAATTACATTGCCGATTGATCCTATAACAGTGCCAAAAGTTCAATACATGAATATCTAAATAGGGAAATGGGTGTATTCTGTTCCTAAGAAAATACAAAATCAATGTTATGAACCAGTATCAGTCTTAGAAACTGATTTCACGATAAAAGGAACGAACTCTGTTTTGGGTCTATCAAGTTTCAGTTGTCAAAGCTCTGCATCAAGTTTCAGTGGTAAACGGATGTAACCAACAAAAAAAGGGGGTTAAAATAGTTGTAACCGGAATTGATGTATGCGAAGGGAACTCAGTGTACACGGATGTTCTCGGATACACAGTTTGGCGAACAGTTAATAAAGAAAGACCATCAAGTTTGAATAGGCCCAGATCTTTTATATTGATTTTGGAATGATCGACTGATGTTCTGAAATGTATTGAGCTTCCTTGATCATTATTTTGTTTGGGGTTGAACTTTATTATTAACGTGAATTCTCTGTTACGCCGTTTATAGTAACAGTAGTTTTTTTTATTTGCCGTTGTTGAGTTTACAGCAGAGTTTTAGAAGATGAAAGTCATCCCATGAATATGTTAAGGCCTTATATTCATGGGAGACGTTTTCTAACATGTAAAATATATCACTGACTATGCATGTGCAGTTTGGAGAAGTTTAGGTGATCACCGTTGATAAACAGGGGAAGATGCCGATGAGTGAAGGTATCGAAAGAACAGAACAATTTGTTTATGAATCGGGTGTGCTGGGTATCGGGTTTTAACAAATTCTTGTTCTTGAATACATGTTGAAGTGTTGAGCATCGGGTTTCACCGTTAAGTGAATGATATCAGGTTTATTGGAGGGAATTCATAATATTGTTGGAATCGAGTTTATACACTTGCCCTGGTTCATGAGTTATCTGCCTAATTGGGTAAAATTAAACTTTGATGGGGCCTCCAGAGGTAACCCAAGCCCCTCTGGAATAGGTTACGTAATCAAAGATCAATCAGGAGAAATCATAGGGAAAATAGCAAAGCCAATCCCACCAAACACCAATAATATAGCAGAATTCACAGCTCTAAAACTTGGTTTGATGGACTGCATCAACCATGGCTTAAGAAATGTCTCAGTGGAAGGAGACTCGGAGATAGCAATAAATGCAATTAGAAAGAAAAAAAAGTCCAAATTGGAGACTTCAATCAATTTTAGAGAAAATATTAGAAAATTTGACTAGAATTAAGCATTATGAAGCTAAACATATCTACAGGGAAGCTAATGCAGTGGCAGATGCCTTATCAAAAATAGTATCTCAAGGGACTTTCATTCACTGGTGGGAGCAGAGTAATTGGCTTAGTGGTAAAGCAGACCAATTTAGCAGGTTTAGTCCACTTAGAGTCTTGGAAAAATGTTTTCTATCATCTTGATTGAGGCGGGCAGATTTTAGTTTTTGTATTCTTTTTTCCCACACTCCTTTGGCGGGATTGGGTTAACGGCTATTTTTATTTTGAACTCAAATCTCCACTTAGCCTTGGGTTTTGTGGTGGGTTTGGTTTAGCTTCTGCCAACCTCTCACTTAACCTAACCTAGCTCTCTCCTATTTGCGCTTCCCGAAGCTCCAGCTAGCTTCTACCGTCATTTTGTACTCTAGGTATGAGTTGTCTGCGGGCTTCTCTTTTTATCTGCACCTAGGAGATTTGGCTTGCCCATTCCTCATTATCGTTTTCTACATGCTGCTTTCTTTTCTATCCTGCAAAAATCTTCTCATAATTCATACTGGTTTTCTTTTCTCTCTTGTCAGTTTTTCTTTGATCAACCATGTCAACTAAGGCACTGTTTGGATTCATTATGAGTGTCTATCCAAGGCCCTCCTCATGCTTTGGTGCAGACACTCTCATTTCTCTCTCGGCCTCCACTCGTCAGGTCTCTTTCAGAAAGATCATGGATTTGAGACTAAAGCATCTCCTCATTCACGCGGACCCTCCAATTCTCCTAGCAGTAAAGATTATTCTAGGTAGTGCCCATCTGAATAGGGAAGAGTACCCGCAAGACAACACCAGCATCTCATCTAGATTTGTGGCTTCTCTGTTGGACCAAAAACTACCTAAGCAAGCTATATGGAGCCTCACTAAGGAGCTCTTCCCTCAAGAAATTCTTCAGGAATTCCAAGAAATACTGAATAAGGCCCTCCATGACTCGAGGGAACCTCATGGAGAGCTCATCAAATATTACCCTTTCTTGATGGATTTGAAGGGGAAAGATTTGGACAAACATAGAGTCTTCGCTGGAGTTGGTTTGAGCTACCTCAAATGGCGACTCCTAGGAGAAAACCTGGAGGTTGAGGGAAAAGAGGAGGACCTCTTCCAATTTGCAAGACTCGATGGAATCATGCCCCTGAAAGTTGCAGACGTAGAGCCCCAAGCCGACCAAAATTGCAGGGGTGGTTCAAGCAGAGGTCGTTGGGTCTCGAGCGAGAATTGATCTGCCCCAACCTGACCCTCCCAGTGCAAGCTAGGATTTCTTTTCGATGCTGTGAAAAAAAAAATTCCTTGAAACTTAATCCAAAATCGTATATAGCTTATTTTGGTTTTCTTATTATGTTTAAACTCTTTGTCATCTAGGCAATTGGGAATCTACCATACAAACTTTTTAGCTCTATTATCTTAAGACTGCATAATTTTGTTGGGTTTTTTGAAAAAAAAAAAGAGTATAAATCATAATGATAATGGTTTCCTACCTTTTTTGGAAACCATTTTTTTGGTGGGATTGCTAAGAATAGGTTTTTATGCTATGTCTCTCAGCTATGAAGTTACTGTAATTAATTCAAATTAATATAAATCTAGACTCTACCTTTACCGATAAAAAAAAACACAGTACATTTCTTAACCTCTATAATATTGATTAAATGAATGTTATGTTGATTGGATAAAGGTGGTTTTACTGTGAAGTAGAATTCATATGATTGTGTATAGGTGACAGGTTCAGTACAGACTGTGAAGCAATTGCAAACTATGCAGGGACTAGTAACTCAACTCAAGTTAGAACACATGCCCAAAAATATTAACCTCATCCTTCTCCCATTCTTCAATTTATGATATTGAATCAAAGTCTTATAGTGACTTTAGAATGCTACCTTGTTGTCAAAAGATTGCTTAAGGGAGGGTACATTGTTTTATAATCTGAGAGGAAGTAGATAATTAATTTGGTTTGTTAAAAGTGATAAAACAATTCAATAAAGAAATAAACCATTTATGATATTGAATCAAAGTCTTACAGTGACTTTAGAATGCTGCCTTGTTGTCAAAAGATTGCTTAAGGGAGGGTACATTGTTTTATAATCTGAGAGGAAGTAGATAATTAATTTGGTTTGTTAAAAGTGATAAAACAATTCAATAAAGAAATAAACCATGAAGAAAAGAATATCATAGTTGTATTCACCAAACTCAAGTTAGTCAATTTTCAAATTTACTTGTGTCTGTAGATAAGGGATTACAAAAAGAATGGGAAATTTTCAAAATCCCAAGCCAAAAGCCAGAAAAGTAGTCAAACCAAAATGATTGACTGTTTCCAACAGCACAAGTATACTGGTGAAAATAATGTAGGTAAATTTTATTAGTGTTGTTAGGATAAAATTGAATATAATGTAGCTAAAAAGTTTCTATTTCAGTAATCCTTTTAAAATTTCCTTATACAAATGGTATTGCAATATGTGTCGTTAGAAATTGTCATTTGGAATGGATAATGGAATATGTATAGTGAAGTTTCATATTTTTTTTGTAGAGATTTGAATTTAGTCTATAATTCAAGTTGTAACTATTTTGTTCAATTTCTTTTTAGTTATATAGAATTTATGAGAAGAGGAGTAAAAATTTATTAAATATAAAAAGAGATACAAAACAAGAAGGGTCAACTATCCAACAAAGAAATAGCATTACAGAACCCTGTCTTTATTCTAAAAATGTTTATTTAATTCAATTATTTTTATATTAGAGCCAGGTATATCATTCTTGTACATAATATACAAATAGAACATTCCCTTCACTTTTTTGTATCAGATAGAAAACAACAAAATGTTTTTCTCATTCTTTTATACAATATAAAAAGAGATATTTCATTTTTTAGCACTACATAAAAAATGTAAAAAATATTTGAATCCAAAAAAAACTATTAAAGAATAAATATTCATTTTTAAGTCCAGAAATTGTTTAAGATTTATGTTATCATGTTTTGGAAATTTTGAAGAGATCGAAAAAATATAGTAATTTTCAGTTGTCAATGAAATAGAGAGGATGTGAATTTGCAATCATCCTAGCAGTTTTGAATGTACTTTCAATATTTAAATATTTTTATTTGCACCCTAACAGTTATATTTTCCTCCTAGTGAATCTGGATTTACCCCAGTAATACAACTATTGGCATATGCTACAAAAAGACGATTTCTTAATTTTGTCTTATAAGGGAAATAGTCACGAACGCTTCCTCTTCCACTCCCATGCAACTTTTCTTTGGAAAAAAAATATATAAAAGCAGGAAAGCCATAAAACAAGAAAACAAAAATTCTAGGGTTGGCACTTTGGAGATTTTGATGATGTGTTGGAATTTGGAATTGTTGATTAGAGAATGAGGTTTGCATAGAGTTGCGTATTTGGCGGATGTAGAGATCAAATTCAATGGCCATGAGTTCACTTTGTAGTTCTTCCGGGACAATCTTCTACTTATAAAGGAGTTGTTTACCCACTATTACTAAAAGCTTTTAATAATTTGAGATCTTTCTAAAGTAAAATATTGAAAAACCGCTATTCACTTCTTAGGATGTACTAATGTATGAGTTATGGTGTATAAAGATAATTTATATATTAGTGTACTAATGCATGAGTCATGATGTATAAGGATAATTTATATATTGGTGCATTCTAGAGATTGGATAGTGTTGGCAGCACATATAAAAAATTTCATTCTATATGTCTCCTTGTTTGAGTTACGCCCCCATCTGGTCCATTGGTTGAGTCATTTGCTTAGAATTCCCCATGTAGTTCAGTCTTGGTTATTTTCCTTAAGTTTCACTGTGTTGAACTTGAACCTTGAACTTGAACCTTGTTGGTTCAAGGTTCAAAGTTCAATGGGCGTTGTATTAAAAAAATTTCCTCCCGCGTGGTTTTAAGTCTTTCCTAGTCCTTGTCGATGTTTCACCTTCTTTGAACCATGAACTTGAACCTTTTTGGTTCAAGGTTCAAAGTTCAAGATTTTTCATGTTTATGTTTTATGCCGGTTTTGTTTCTCAAAGATTCAGAGTTCGATGTTTAAGCTTCTTGGAGATCATGTGACTTGGCATGAAGTGGTGGCATGGATTTTAAGATATGATAAACGACGGCAAATAAGAGGAATATTCTTTCTTTAATGATTTGAAATCTGTCATTTATAGCAAGTGTGGTGTGGGGATCCGCATTGTCAGATACAAAGTAACTTGGCATTTAATGCATCCTCAAACGCGATCATTTCAAAGTAAGGTTGCACGAGAGAAGAGTAATGGGGACAGTTCGTAGTAATCATGGGTAAGTTTTTCTTGGATTTTAAATTGGGTAGCTGTAATGTCGAGATTATCATTTTTTTTTGGTTAAGTGTTAAGAAGAGTTTGTGGAGCGGGAAGAAATTGACTACTACAGCGGTTTGCAGATGACAGAGGAAGGCATGTTCAAACAACTTTCCTAATTGTTGCAGTTTGTTTTAGAAAAGCTTTGGATATTTTGTTAGCTGTTTGTTTTCGTTTCCCTTTTCTTCTTTGTCTGGGTTAATTGGAGAAAATCATGAGAAAATCACGAGCTTGACATGAGGCCCACTGTGCCTAAATTAGTGAACTCTTCTTCCCTTGTAAGTTCCTTACCAGAGCTGGGTGATACAGCTTTAATGCAACTAGATTTAGATGATTTCCTAGAAAGAGTACGGAACCCAGCCGCTAATCCTATGATGAGAGATATTGCGCAGAGTGGTTTATTAGAAGCAGCCGCATATCCCACAACTGCTCCTTGCCCTGAATTGGTTTTAGAATGTATGAACCACTATGATAAAGTCAACAGATGCATAAGGAAAAATAATGGTGCAGTTTTGTTGTCCATTGATAGACAAACAGTAATGGCTACCATGGGTATCCCACATCGGGAACCCTATGAAGATTGGACAATTGGAAAATCTTATGGAATTTATTCTAAGAAAAAGCAGTATTACAGAATTGTCATTGCGCGAAATTGGCTTTTGAAGTTTCAAAAAGGGGGTTCAAGGATGCCAAGACCCTTAACCCATGAGCATTTGATTCATGTGATTAGAGATTTCATAATATTGTTGAGCAGAGTCAAGGGAAATTCACACTCCTTCTATTGGGAAGACTGGATGTATTTCATCATTCAGATAACTCTAGATAAAAGTCGGTTCATTGACTGGGGAACTGTTATTGTAGAAAGATTGCATGAGGGTTTGCGCAATTATCTTGGGATGCTGAATTTCTATATGTCTTCATACCTGTTATATATGCTAGCCTATGTGAGGGAATGGTCTGGATTATTCCATGCTAAATGGGTTCAAGGTATTAAAATTTATGAGTATCACCCCCATTTGACTTTAATGACCTTTGAATTACAAGCTAACTTGCATAGGAGAATGTCTGCAGAAGCGGTCGAACTAGTTAAAATCTATGACAGTTTCTTTACATAGTTTAATCACTTCACTTACATAAGGGTTGGAGGTTTTAAAGGTGAACCCTTTAGGCTACCCAAGTATGTTTCAGACTCTTGTATCCTGATTGAAGTTTCCAGGCAGCTAGCCTATGTCGCAAAGGATTATGGTGAAGATACTGACACAAGTGGAATTTTTCCCATCGATTTAGGCCATTACAGTTGTAGGTCTGTCTCTAATGCACTAAATCTTGACCTAGAGTTTAAGAGATTTCATTTGAAAACCTTTGTGAAAAGGGATAACTTTGATAGTAAAGGTTTTATCACCCAATATGTGAAGAAGATAGTGCCTAATCAACATGTACCCTAGTTGGAGGATTATTGGAAAGATTGCCCAGATGAGTTTGAAGTGAGAAAGAGGAGTTTCTCCAGGTTAACTTTGAAACAGATTCATGACATGAAATTGCCAATGGATACTTCAGGTGTCACTACTGATAATGAAGATGTACTGGATTCAGAGTTTGTGAAACAAGTACATAATGAACCTCTCCCAGAAGTTGACTGGAGTAAAAAGATGGAAGATAGCTTTCAGACACGCACTTTCAGCATAATTCGCAGAATAGAAAATTGGCTTAGGAGTTGCCAATTTCATCCGGCGAGAGCAACCAATTCAAGAAACAAAAATGAAAAGAGGAAGGTCGCAAGCAAAACTTTTGTTTTAACTAACATCCCTATTTCTGTTGCAAGAAAAAGGCAGGCTAAGATTAAAGAAGAGAAACTTGACATTGAAGCTGCACTTTATATTGGTGGTCGGGTTACCAGGTCAAGGCACAAGAGGAACTTTCAGCCACCTGCCGCTCATCTCATTCTCGATTTGGACGTCGAGGAAGTACAATGTGATATGGAAACCCCTATTTCGGATGCTGATAAGGTCTTAACTGACTCAGATGCTACTGCTCAAGATTCACATGTGCTTGATATCTGGTCCAATGCAAACAATGCTACACAACCACCTTCAGGAGCTATGCAATCTAAGGAACTGAAACTGGCTCCTAAATGGTGAAATGACTCAATTACCATGAAAAGAAATGTGGTTCCTATTTTGATGTCGATGGAAGATGTTGTAAGTAAATGCTTCGGAAGATCCACGAAGCCAAAGCGGTTAAAAATAGAGACAATGATTGGTTTTGATGAACACACAAAGCACTGGACTGCAGACATTGCCAAACCTACATCTGATAAGGATGCCGCCACTGCTTCAGAGGCAGATTATACCATTGAGCGGGTTGATTTGGGGGTCGAAACCAGAGCAGTTGATGTAAAACATTTGGAGACTTCCACTAAATGGATCATCTCCCGCACCTGGAAGGATGAGAAGGACAAGGTTGAGTTGAAGCAGAATTTAATGCAAATGGCCCAATACATTCATGCTCTGCAGAATAGTCCATTGTCATTGTCTCAGAGCTCGGTCCCCTTTAGTTCAAAATCCTTAGGGAATCAGAAGTTCTTTGATGAGGTTCAACGAAACAAAATGATTGTAGAAATTTTCTCTGAATGGCTCACCTCGATCGTGCATCAAGGAACCAATTACATATCAGATTTAGTTCAAATTTTCAAGGATGCTAATGAGGTTACCAAGGAACTAGATGTCGATTTAATCTCATGGCAAAAAGAAAAGACTAAATGGGTAGTGATTTCAAAGCAAATGCGAGATATCCAGCGCTATGGCTTGATGAACTTTCTTGCCGAAAGACAAGTGTCAGGGTTGGATGAGGACATAATGTTTATATGTAGGGAAAGCATAGAGTGGCACAACCAAATCATTGAACAAGGTCATAGCGAATCCGCCAATATGCGAGGTGAACTAATAGCCTTAAGAACAAGTATGCAAAAGGATTTACATTGCATGGATGATCAATTGCTTAAGGAAGATAACCAAACTTTGGAAAATACTGCAGAGATGATCAATCAATTCAACAGCCACATTAAACAAATTAAAGTGGAGAAATTCTTGGCTGTGGAATATTTTACGAGGATTTCCAAAGTGGAATCGATGCTTAGGGTTTGTCTGGATCACTTGGATTCACACAAGGACAAAGTACAGATGGTAAAGAGGAAGAAATAACTCTGGAAGCAGAGAGTAATACACATCAACCTACTGCATGTTACAGTAATTCAGGAGTTCTCGAAGGTGCATCGAGAGTGGAGTGCGAAAAAGGCGGTTATGGTGTCCATTCAAACCAATGACCCGGGCAATCCAATGGAAATGGAATCGACGGCATGACTAGCACTGCTGGCAGTTGTCTACCAGCGAGTCTAACCGTTTGTTTTTAATTTCAATTATGCAGTTAGGGTAGTTTCTCATTAACTCTTTCGAGTTAATTTTATCTTTGGTTCAAACTATTGGTCTAGCGACCTATTTATATGTTTTGTAATGACTTTATTGGGGTTCACTAAGTTTTTGAAAAATGATCTCTTGAATTTTGCTGAAAAATTCTGTGTATGGAAGGTTGATAATCATCTATGAATGAAAATCAAGTAGCAATTATCTTTGACTTCGAATCTGTGTGTTTGATGTCTGAAATTTAATTTCTGTGAGAATCTATTTCAAGTAAAGATTTGTTATAGCTTTCTATGTGCACAGGAAATTACCAGCGAGATTCACCTTAAAAGCTTTTCATTTTATTTTAGTGTACATGTGAAGTCTATCGGCTTCATATAAAGAGTTATATATAAATCAATGCTTGTGTTCATTTGGTGTTGACTTGTGAATGCAATAACATTTTCTATGCTTTCTAGTAAAAAGTATAATATTGGTTGTGTAACTAGAAGTTGATTGAATATTTGCTAGAGGGAGTTGTACCTTAATTCAGAGGTTAATCAATACAATGATTTTCCAACTGTCTGGTAAAATTTGTCTTTCATTCCTTGGTCTTAAGGGTATTCAAATTAAATAAAGTGCGAAAGACAAATTTGTTTACCAGCAGATAGTCATTTCCAAAATTAATTACCATATAATATTTTTTATGATGTGTTTTGAATTTTCTCCTTTATTTTTATCTATTTGTATTTCTCATAAGTTATATTGAATTTTTTTTAATATTTTTTTCTTAAAATCATATATATAAATAATTTAATGATTGTATAATAATATTTCATAATATTGAAAATGTAAGGTAGAATGTCCACATTGCATTTCCCTCATTCTTTCACACCATAATTCCCTCTAGTTTAGAAAGGGGAAATTAAATTAGGTCTTCATTGTGGCATTTTATCTCTACCATTCAAGCATGCCACTAAATAAAGTAACTTTTAATTAGTTTTTTTTAATTTAATTTTATAGGTAAGTGAATAAGTCACACCATAAGGAACTACAAAATCTATGAAAAGTTATTGCAACCACATTCAATTGGCATACAACCAGTAGGATAGATAAAACATACTAACCATCATATAATATAACTTAACCATTCATTAATCATTCATTCCAATTATCACATGTGCTAAAGTAAACAACTAAAAATAAAAGATCAATCACACAAGAACACTAAGATTTTTACGTGGAAAACCCAATGTGGGAAAAACCACAATGAGAACTATATCACTATATGAAAACTAAATACAAAGTTTTAGGCTCTTGGCCAAGGAACTTCACTGCTCTTGATTTTGACTTGCAAGCTAAGGCACACAACCTAACTGAATCATTAATGCTCATCTGCAATTGTGTACCTTTGTTCTTATGCAAGACACCATACACACATTCTTGTTCAAGTCATATTATCCTACAAAATATTGCATTCCTTACATGTCATTCACAACAAAAAGATACATTAATTAGGTTGGGCATTTTAGATGTAATGTGTAGAGAATAAACATTCGGCCCCAAAAACATTCTCCAAAGTAATGGGAAAGGGAAACAAGATGTGTGAAGCATCACACCATGTTAGTGAACCTTCATATCAATGCCAAATCATCTCCTTTAACTTTGCCTGCTACCACACAAACCAAAATAATATAAGTCCGATCTAGAAGATGGAAATGATAATGCAATCCAACCAAGCATACTCAAAATATGATGTGGACCTCCGCAAAACCTAAAAAATACACAACATAACATCACTTGACACCAACAACACTATATCATCGATCCACAACACCAAAACTTTAGAAGGTGGAAGAATGTAAATCATTCCTACAACCAAGTACATTGTTTTTGCATGGCCAACAATCATACCGTCACTAAAACGACTGCGGATTGAATAGGAACATGTAACCTAAGGTATAGAATTATTTTTCATCCACCAACATCATATTATAACCACAAGAAAAGATTAATCAATATGACACAATGCAAACTAGAATTTACTAAAAAGTGTCTAATAGACTATTCATTAGAATAGTCATAATTAGCCATAATCTATTGTGGACACCTTAATACTTCTTCAAGGCTCTAGAATAGACATGATTATATCAGATATACCATCTACAGTCACCAACATCAATTTCCATACATAAATGTGAGCACATAAGCTCAAGAACATGACTAACCTCATATTATCGAATCTTAGTTGTCATCAATGACAATAAGTTTGACATCAATGACAACACTTACTCACATTTAAAACACTCTCCTCCTTTGTCATTGATGGCAATACTTGTGATACCTCCAAAACAACTATATATCTCTCCCCCTTTAACATCAAAGACAAAGGGCATCTCTATACCACTATACAGGTTCTATATTACTCCCCTTGGGTGCAAAATATGATATCTACAACATTCTAGAATACTTCAAGGAAATCAACATATATTATAACTTAACCATTCATTAATCATTTAATCCAATTATCACATGTGTAGAAGGAAACAACTAAAAACAAAAGATCAATCACACAAGAACACTAGGATTTTTACGTGGAAAACCCAATGTGGGAAAAGACACAATGGAACTACCTCACTATATGAAAATTGAATACAAAATTTTAGGCTCTTGACCAAGGAAGCTCACTACTCCTGATTTTGACTTTTAGGCGAAGTGATGCAGGAGCATCCCCGGTTCTTGGCAATCTTGCATCAACCAAAAACATTTCCTTTCTAGTTTATTTTTTGTTTTGCAGTTTCAGCATTTCTTTCTACATTTTCTTGCATTGATTCACCGAATCTTGCGGAGCTGGATTTTGCTTGAGGACATGATCATCTTCTTTATTCCAAAACCATGGAGCATTTGGATCATTTTCCAACAAGTTATCAATTTTGGATTCCGAGACAGTTTTCTAGCCCCGGAACCACTTGGACCTATTTGCTATTGCTGAATCTCCTGGATCCCTTTTGTAGCTTGCAGAGCCCTAACTCATTGATTTTGATGTTCCTTGGTGTCTGGCCGACCTTCCCTATGATCCACACTTCATCCTTGGATTTTCTGGAGGAATCTCTTTGAAAGAGGTTGGCTTGTTGGTTTTACATGTTTGATCTTTTTTCTTTGGCATTTGATCCCTCTAGGCCATATAAATCAATGTAATATTCAATAAGAGAGATTGTAGAAGATAGATATTAAGAATTAGAGGTTAGGAGTTGATCGATTATGTAATTGAGCATGTATGTAATAGGCCAGTGAGCTAAATCTTGTAATTTGGATGTTACTGGTTATCTGTAATCAGTTTTCATGATCTAATTCATTCAATTTTGCATTGTCTCCATCATATCCTCTTGTTTCTATTGTGTTTACTCTTGCTGCTCAGTCCGGATTGATCTCTTTGAGGTCCCTCCTAACCGACGACTGCACCAAGTGGTATCAAAGAAAGATTTCATTCTGAAGATTGCGTTGTCTTGAAAATTATGTTGTGGGGTGCCAGATTGTGGATCTGACCTACAGCTATAGAGGGTTGGCATTAAGAATGGTGGAGTGTGTGGGAATGTAGACCCTATTGTGATGGAAATGTTAAGAGGAATTGCAGCATGGTTGGAAGTCGTTGAGACAGCTCAGAGAAGAGGCGAACCTATTGAAGATGTGAGCTAATATGAAGAAGAAGCACCGGCAGAGCAAGTAGCAAATCCAACAGTGATCGATCCAGATGAAGAGAGGTTCTTGAGGGTTTTGAGTAGGGTGAACATTCAACCACATTTTAACCCACCAGAGTATGATGAAAAGTTGGATTCGGATGAATTGATGTATTAGATCTCAGAGATGGAGAAGTATTTAGATTTTGAGAACACCGCGGAAGAAAGAAAGGTGAAATATGCATGTACCCGGTTGAAAGGTCATGCATCTCTTTGGTGGGAGCATTTGCAAGTTCATAGACAGAGAAGAGGTAAAGAGAAGATCAAATCATGGGAGCGAATGTTTGCTAAGTTAAAATCAAATTTTATGCCAATGGGTTATCAAGTAAATATGTTCCAAATGTTACAGAACTTGAAGCAGAAAGAATCTAGTGTGAAGGAGTATATAGAAGCATTTCACAAGTTGAATATCAGATCCAGACATGTCAATGGTGAGGTTGAACAACTTGCGAGATATTTGAATGGATTGCATATGTCTATACAAGATGAACTGAGTTTGATCAAGCTGCAGAGTGTTGAAGAAGCTTACCAGTATGCCCTAAAAGAAGAAGACAAGTTGAACAAAAGACATAAGCAGAAACAGAGAGGTAGAGGTGGAAGGTTTTCTAGAGTAACATTTCAAGGAGCAAGAGGATATTCTGGAGGAAGAGGAACCTATATAGATCATAACAAGGACAAGGAAGTAAACAAAGGTGGAAGTTCATATCGAAAGGATGATAGAAATTTCCACCGAAGGAGAGAACCTGATGGTTATTGGAATGACGGTTTTGGAAAAGATGACAGAAGACAAGATAAGAGAGTGTTTAGAGGAACTTGCTATAAGTGTGGAGGAGAAGGACATCGTGCTTTTGAATGTAAGAAGACAGAGAACATTAGGAGAAAAGAATTGGTAGAAGAAAGCCCCACGGATCAACTAACAAACCAAAAGATGGAGAACTATTGATGATGAAGAGATCCTTGTGTCATACCAGAGAGGATGAAGAGCCCTTGTAGAGGTGAAATTTGTTCTAAGATCAAATGTAAAGTATCTGGTAAGTGTTGTAAAGTAGTTAGTGATAGTGGTAGTTCGGATGATCTTGTTTTAGAAGAAATGGTGAATAAATTGAAGTTGGAAAGATTGAAACACCCTAAGCCTTATTAGATAGCATGGATTCAGGATGAACATAAGTTGTTAGTAAGTGAGAAATTATTGGTAAAATAAAAAATTAGGAATTATCATGATGAAGTCTTGTGTGATATTATGTCTATGGATATATGTCACCTTTTGTTGGGTAAACCTTGGCAATTTGATAGACAGGCAATACATGATGGGAGAAAGAACATATACACCATTGTAGCAAATGAGATGAAACAAACCTTGTTACCCTTGGAGGAGCCTTTGAAGAGTGAATTTTGTATGAATGCTAGAATCTGTTTGGTGGATGGAAGGAAATTCATGGATAGAATGAGACATGAGAATGTGTATTTTGCCTTAGTTCCTAAGAAGACTGAGAACCTAAAGCATGAAGAACAAATGGAGGAGGTAAAAAAGTTGCTGACAAAATATGAAGACATCATTTTAGATAATGTGTATGATTAATTACCACCTGTGTAGAGTATCAATCGTTGCATGGACCTGATTCTCGGAGCTAGTTTGCCTAACAAAGTTGCACATCAGATAACACTGGCAGTGAATGAGGAGTTGAATAGACAAGTGTAATAGTTGTTGAAGAAAGGTTTCATCAGGGAAAGTTTGATTCCTTGTATAGTATCAGTAGTGTTAGAACCTAAGAAGAATGGAGAATGGAGCATGTGTATCGATTCCAGAGCAATAAACAAGATCATAGTAAAGTATCGGTTTCCTTTACCTAGAATGGATGACATAATTGGTTGTTTGAGTGGAGCCAAATACTACACAAAGATAGAATTGAAGAGTGGATATCATCATATCAGAATTAGAGAAGGAGATGAGTGAAAGACAGCATTCAAGACAAATGAAGGATTGTACGACTGGTAGGTGATGCCTGTTGGGTTGACTAATGCACCTAGTACTTTTATGAGATTCATGAATGAGGTATTGAAGAAATTATTGGGTAACTTTGTTATTGTATATTTGGATGACATTCTGATTTTTAGTAAGACAAAAGAGGAGCATTTGTTGCATTTAAGACAAGTTTTGCAGAGGTTGAGAGAAGAAAAGTTGTTGATAAACCTTACGAAGTGTACTTTGATGAAGGAAGAGTTAATCTATTTGGGATTTTTGATATCTATGAATGGTTTGAAGATGAACACTAATAAGGTAAGAGAAATTGTTGAATGGCCTACACCTAAAAGCATTGGAGAGGTAAGATCATTTCATGGATTGGCTAGTTTCTACCGGAAGTTTATCAAAAAATTCAATTCAGTTTGTAGCCCTATGACTGAGACAATGAGGGGAGAAAGGAAGGAATTCAAGTGGACAACCAGAGAAAATAAAATTTTTGAATTGTTAAAGCAGAAGGTCACTGAATATCTTGTGTTAGCTTTACCAGATTTCAACAAGGTATTTCAAGTAGACTGTGATGCAAGTGGGAATGCAATTGGAGCAGTATTGAGTCAGGAAGGGAGAGCAGTAGCTTATTTCAGTGAAAAGTTGAATGATGTCAGGAGGAGATATTCAGTGTATGATCAGGAATTTTATGTCATAGTTCAATCCCTAAAGAAATACAAACATTATTTATTACCTAAGGAATTTGTGTTGTATACCGATCATCAAGCCTTATAGTATTTGAACAGTAAGAGTAAGTTGAATCAGAGACATGTGAGATGGGTAGAATTTTTGTAGAGTTACACCTTTGTGTTGAAGCATACGAGTGGGAAGTCAAAAAAAGTTGTTGATGCATTAAGTAGAAGGAGGAATTTGTTGACAGAGATGAGAGTGACAATATTAGGATTTGAAGAGTTGAAGACCTTGTATGATGGTGACCCATATTTTGTAGAGCCTTGGAAAGCATGTAGAGAACCAATTATAATATATAGAAGCAAATGGTTGGATTATTTCATTCAGGATGGGATGTTATTCAGAGGAGTTCAGTTGTGTATACCTAATAGGTCTATGAGGGAGAGTCTGATAAAGGAGAAGCATAGTGGAGGAGTAGTCGAACACTTTGGTGTTGACAAAACAATAGTATTGGTGAGTGAACATTACTTTTGGCCTCATATTCATTTAGATGTCAGGAAATTTGTGCAAAGTTGTAGAGTTTGTCAAGTTGCAAAAGGTAGTAGTCAGAATGTGGGATTGTATAAACCTTTGACAATACCAGAGAGACCTTGGGAAGACATAAGCATGTATTTCATACTTGGATTACCTAAAAACAGAGAGAAAATGATTCTATATTTTTGGTGGTGGATAAATTCTTGAAGATGACTCATTTCATACCTTGTAAGAAGATCTCGGATGCAGTGCATATAGCTAACTTATTTTTCAAGGAGGTAGTGAGGTTGCATGGATTGCCTAAGAGCATAGTTTCAGACATAGCCACTAAGTTTGTTGGTTATTTTTGGAGAACACTTTGGAAGAAGATGAAGACATATTTGAAATTCAATTCTACTTTTCACCCACAGACTGATGGATAGACAGAGGTAGTAAATGGGAGTTTGGTAAATTTGTTGAGATGCTTAGTTGGAGAGAAAACCAGAAATTGGGATTTGATTCTTGCACAACAGAGTTTGCCTGCAATAATTCAATGAACAAGAGTATCGAAAGAACAGCTTTTGAGATTGTTGTCGAAGCACACCCTATAGTTATATCAGAATTGAGAGATATCAATAATGAAGAACAGAGGAGTGCAGAGGCAGAATAATTTGCAGATCATATGAAGGCCTTACATATGCAGGTTAAGCAGCATTTGGTGTATATGAACAACAAGTATAAGGAGAAAGCAGATGAGAAGAGGAGACATAAGGAATTTTAAGTTGGCGATGAAGTGATGGTGTATATAAGAAAAGAAATATTTTTGGTTGGAACCTATAACAACTTGCAGATGAGGAAGTTTGGACCTTGTAAGATCTTGAGGAAGTTTAGTTCTGGAAATGCATATGAAGTGGAGCTACCAGATAGTTTGAATATTTCACCTGTATTCAACATTGTAGATCTACATTACTATCATGAATTAAAATTCAGTCAAGACAATATTGCAAATTTGCAGAAACAGTTGCCCCAAAAGGTACAAGAGAAATGAAGACATTTTGGATAGAAGGATTGGGCGTAGTACCCGAAGCAATCAGTACAAGGAATATCTAGTGAAATGGAAGGATAGACCAATTGAAGATTCATCTTGGAATTCTCGAGCAAAGGTAGAACACCTTGGTTTTCCTCTAACCCTAGTAAAGTGGGGGACTCACTTTTTCAACAACCCTAGACATGTCTGATGTAGGAGCATCCCCGGTTCTTGGCAATCTTGCATCAACCAAAAACATTTCCTTTCCAGTTTGTTTTCTGTTTTGCAGTTTCATCATTTCTTTCTGCATTTTCTTGCATTGGCTCACCGGATCTTGTGGAGCTGGATTTTTCTTGAGGACATGATCATCTTCCTTATTCTTAAATCCTGGAGCATTTGGATCATTTTTCAGCAAGTTATAGATTTCCGATTTTGAGACAGTTTTCTGGCCCCGAAACTGCTTAGACCTATTTTCTATTGGTGAATCTCCCAGATCCCTTTCATAGCTTGCAAAGCCCTAGTTTGTTGATTTTGATGTTCCTTGGCTTGTGGCCAACCTTCCCTATGATCCACACTTCATCCTTTGGAATTTCCAGAGGAATCTATTTGACGAAGGCCGACCTGTTGGTTTTACACGTTTGATCTTGTTCTTCGGCATTTGATCTCTCTTGGGCCGACTAGATCCTCTAGACCATATAAATCAATGTAATTAAGCATCATAATTTAGTAAGAGATAACGTAGAAGAGATCTTAATAATTAGAGGTCCGGAGTTGACCGATTTTGTAATTGAGCATGTATGTAATAGGCCAGTGAGTTGAATCTTGTAATTCGGATGCTATCGGTTATCAGTAATTAGTTTTCGTGATCTAATTCATTTAGTTTTGCATTGTCTCCATCATATCCTCTTGTTTCCATTGTGTTTACTCTTGCTACGTGGTTCAGATTGATCTCTTTAAGGTCCCTCCTAACCGGTGACTACATGATGCAAGAGCATCGCGCTAGTATTTTCCAATAGATTGATCACAAATCTTGTCGACACATCAATAGGAAATCGGACAAGACATATTAGTTACCTTTGGGCAAAAGGAAGTTGAAACAAATAATGAGTGGTGATAATATTTAGTAATGGTTGGTAGTCGAACAGTCATAAATTGAGCGGCCAGAGGAGAAATTGAATCAACTAGGCAATTGGAGGTTTTAAAAAGATAGAGAGAAATTTAGTAAGGGTGTGTTAGAAGGAGGTTCGGCCTATAGACCAAACCACAGAAGCCAGAGTGTTGATGGTTTCTTAGTTGCAGAGAGAAGTCAGCCAACAAATATATGGCCAGTTAGTTTATTGTAAACATCTATTATTTTATGTAGCCACCCTCATATGTTCCATAATAATAAATGTAGTCACATAAATCTGTCCACTTAATTAAATGAATACTTAGTATTTATTTGATTATTTAACCATCAATTAATAATTAATTAAATTAATATTTAATTAATTCATCTTAACCCTATTCTCCTATTAATTAAATAAATTATTCAATTTATTTGATTTAATTCACTTAACCAAATTCAGACCATTAATTAAATAAATAAATCATATTTATTTAATTAAATCTTCTCTCACATTTAAATAAATTAATATTTATTTAAATCCCCCAAAATCCCACCTCTCACATTTAAATAAATAAATCATTTATTTAAAATCACCTTTATCCTCCACCCACTTGCATTTTCCTACAAATACAAGTTGCACAATTATTTTAAATAAATAATTTATTTAAATCACCTTTATCCTCCACCCACTTGTATTTTCCTACAAAAGCAAGTTGCACAACTATTTTAAATAAATTATTTATTTAAAATCCTATTTATCCTCACCCACTTGAAACCTTTAATGGTTTCCCTTAAAGTAGTCAAACTTGATGGCTTTAAAGTCTTCAAACTTGATGGCTTCCTTCTATAATCTTCTTAAGACTTTAATGGTTTTCCTTAAAGTCTTCAAGCCTTTAATGGTTTCCCTCAAAGTCTTCAAGCATTTTAATGCTTTATCTTCATTTTTCTCATTTAAATAAATTAATATTTATTTGAATATTTATCCAAATGCAAATTACACCATTTAATTGAAATAAATGATTTTATTTTAATTGAAAATACCAAAATTTCTCCCACTTGCATTTTCCTACAAAATCCACTTGTATGCCTAAACCCCTTCTAGATTCTTCTAAACCCTTCCTAATTAGCCTAATCCATCCCCTAAATATTGTCACATTCCTAAGCAAATTGGAGTCACTTCTCAAAGACTCCAAAGTCTTTGAAAAGCAATTAATGCTTTGTGTGTTCAACAAATTAACCTTCAAAGTCTTGGATAACCTTTGAAAGCTTTCAACCTTCAACCACTTAATCCCCAAAGTCTCCAATAACCATTAATGGTTACCTCAAACCATCCCACATGGTTAAAACATTTGTTTTGACTCAACCTCTACCCAACCCAAAGGTCTCATCAAGCCTTTAATGCTTTGACCATGATTATCTCTTAAACATTTGCACAAAGTTTTATCCTTGGATTAACTCTTAATCCAATGGGTAATCTTAATTTAGACTTGACCCTTACCTTCTAGATAACCATGAGGTCTTCTCAGGCCTTTAATGCCTCCAACCTCTTCTCTCAACCCAATCCTATGTTGACACTTGTCACCATTTTATTGGTGCCAATTGTGCACATGGATCCCCAACTTTCAATCCTAACCCTTGTTAAGATTGCTCAATCTTAACCCTTCATTTCCCTATTTCTTCTATAAATAGAACCCTTCTCCTCAAGCAAAAGGAGAAGCATTTTAGAGTATTGTTGTTATACTGGCATTAGCATAGAGCTTTTTCATAGCATCACTATCTACTCTAGCATGGTATTTAGCTTTTCATTTCATATTTGAAGCTTAGTATTAAATCTCAATCCTCCATAAGCATCCATAGTGCAAAAAGCTGCTGAGAGCTACACTCATTTGGGACTTGGAGAGGAGAGGAACAAGGGAGGAGCAACTATGAGCATCTTGATTAGCTATTTCATTTTATGTTTATATGCTTTCTATTTCATGCTTAATATCTCTCTTGATATGCCTGTTTAGGATAATCTTTTGTTGCTAACACTAACGTTTGTTTCTTGTGCTCTTGTGTGTGTTGCCATCAAACAGATTTTCTAATCCTTTTTGCAGAGCATCATTTGGTGAACCTGACGTGAATCCAAACACCAAAAAGATCATTTTTTTTTTTTTTAACCAATAACATGTTTGAATGTTGAAAATGTCACACAGGTTGCGATTTTGACACTGTTTTGGTGCGTTTGGCATTATTTTGGCGCTATTCCCCCTGTTTCAGTGCTTTTCCCTTCTCTGTCTTTCCCTTTCTTTTAATACGTTTGTGTTAAATAGTGCCTCTGTTCAAACGCAGACTAGTGCTATTGTAACAAAACGTTGTACAAATCACCTTGTAACCAAAAAAAAAAAAAAAAAAAAATTTAGGCTTGTAGAAGCCCACCAAATAGGCAGATTTTACTAACTATTTTTCTCTTTTGTGCAGATTTAAATTAGATTAAAGAGTAGATTTATATTTTTTACTAACTTGTTTTTGAAGTTGGTTTTAAAAATGAATTCACTTTTTATTTTGGTTTAAAATTAACTTCACATTTCAAATTTGGGCTTTTGAAAAAGAATCACACATTTGTTTGGGGCTCTTAAAAAGAATTTCATTGTTCAAAGGTAAAAAGAACCACAAACTTATACAAAAACAACTTCTTTTTTTTTTTTTGCAAGTTAGGAACAAATTCTTTTGGTGCTTAAAATCAACAAGGCAAATTTTATTTCTTGCATCAAGATAAAACTCACAATCCACACTTCCATTTTTGGTGCAAATAAAATTCACAATCAACTTGTCTCATTTTCAAAGCAATTTTCCTTCAAAGCAAAACGTGTTTTTCATTAAGTTGACCAGGATTTTCAAAATTCTAGATTACAAAACACATTGCCTTTGAAGTTAAAAAGAACACCATGACTGTTGGAGCAACATCTCCAAATAGTTAGATCATATTGCCATGATGGATTAAAAAGAACAAGTGAATTTCATGTTTGGCACGCTTGTGCACAAAAGTCAGTCGAGTGGACCTACTTCTAACACACACTATCCTCTCCCTTGGCTCTCGTGGTCCTAGGTGCAAGAGAAAAGTGTTAGTAACACTCAAAATTTTATTTTTTTTAAGAGAGGCCTGCCAAGGGATCGATACTCTTGGGAACAACCTCGAGCGGTAAATCCTTCGAGCCGCTATAGAAATCAGGTGAGAGCGAAAGCTGTAGCCTTGGGTATAGCTGTTCCTACAGTGTAACTGGCCGAAAGGACAAATGGGCCCCACCACCAGTTACAAGGCTCTTAAGTGAGTCACTGCAGAATGAACTTATGTCCAAAGCCATCGAACATGACTAAACACCTTTAAGTAGTAGCTCACCCGTTCTATTGATTGAGGATATTTGAGATACAATTTAGTGCAAGACCATAGAAGGTTTTGCTCCCAAGATACTCACCATACATATTTCCTTGAGTAGAAACATAGCTTTTTGAAAAGTCACTTGTGGCTTGATAAAAGTGGTGACTCCCCCATCATAGGGATCATCTATTTGTTATGCTTGTGCAAGACTTAGTATATCACATCCTTACCTGCCACGGCGGGATTCATAAGGTATGTAGTACCAAAGTCGAAGAAATATCAAGATGTGGGCTAAATTTATCACAACTGGCCATTTGACCTTAGGGATAAAAAGTGTTTGAAGTGTGTTCGTTTTACAGACCTAGTGCAAATTGAGCCGACTTCAGGCTTTGGAAATACACCTTAAAATACATCTAAAGGAAGGGTCAAAAACAAGTCCAAGAATTGGGTTGATCTAGACCCATACTCATTTGTGCCTTTGAGGCTACAATCTTGTGTTTGTGTGCTTGCTTTGTTTTCTTGTCAAAGAAAAATCAGAAAATCAATCCCAAAAACAAAGTATTCATCCAACATCTGTCAACACAACCAAAAATACCAAAAACAAAGTGCAAACAAACAAAGAATCAAAAATTTATGACCATTCTTCACATCTTGCGAAAGAAGAAGTGTCATCAGAGTATCACCTTGAAAAGGAGACCACTAAGCTCAAAGGCTTTAATCAAAAGGAGGAAATTCTTCTATATCAATCGAAAAATCTTTGTCTCCCATAGAGTCTTTCTACATCGCATGCGTCTATACCTTCAAGGTAAAACAAACGAGTTTGATTCAGAATCATTGAACCGCAGAGCTTTTATGCAATATAGAGCTCTGAGTTATCACAAAAATCAAGGAGGAAAGATTAATCCCAATTTCTTCCCAAACATCTGTATCACCTACAACACAGCTCGAGAAGTGCCACCAACGTCTGAAAGGGAAGAAGAAGAGTTTGTCCCATTTGTGACACAAAGTTTTTATTGAAATTTGAAAACATTTTCATCCATCATCCCACTCATACATCATCACTTCATCATCAATTCATCCCAACTCTCAAAACATTAAGAGGTTCTTGTCCCAAGATTCCTTTTTAGATATTGCTTGAAATCAAACACATCACATCACTTTTAGATTGTTTCTACATCTAGGATAAGCTCATCCTAAGAGACACATCTACGCAGGTTAAAACTAGTTCATGAGTGAATCCTCTCATTGCTAGGTAGTCAAAATCTGTAACACATCTCAGATTTCTCTACACCTTATCACATCCAAACTTATCAAACAAACAAGCAATTCAAAGAAAGGAATTTCGGTTACATCTACCTTAAAAGTGCTAGAGATCCCCATACAACACAAATCACCAATCATCAATCTTTCATCACCAACTCATCATCATCTTCAATCAACTTCAAAACAAACTTGCAAACAAAATGGCTCAAACCCGATCACGATCAAGGCAGCGAGAAATAGAAATTGAGGAAGAAGAGGACAACCTCAATGAATTTCAAGAAGCACTTGGAGGAACTGGGAATGATGAAAACCCAGGTACACCCACTCCTTCAACAATCGAAAGGGTTCAGCATAACCCTCATTTTAACAGATTATTTGATGAAATACTAAGGAGCAACGCAGATGCTCACTTCTTAAGACTTGCTCAAGAAGGAGCCAAACTCCCCTCAGACTTTGATCTTGCCCAATTAAGACAAGCATCAGAAAGACAAAGTCGCCATGAGGAGGAAAGAGGTAGAAATCACATCAGATATAACATCCCTCGAGGTAACCCACCACCTCCTCCTCCAAATGAAATGGAGATGTTGCGGCAACAAGTCGAGAATCTCGCCCAACAACTTCATAGTGGTGTTAGGACCAATCAATTCTCACTTAACGACATCTGTCCCTATCCGTTTGATAGGAATCTTTATATGCCACCCTTTCCACGCGGGTTCGAAACACCAAAATTCAAAAAATATAGAGGAAAGGGAGATCCCCGTGATCATGTCCGAGAATTTCATTCCGCTTGTCTCGAAGTCGCTTATGAGGACACATACCTAATGCGCCTTTTTCCCCAAAGCTTGGGAGGAACAACCACATCATGGTTTTCCCGACTTCCAGGTGGCATAAGAACATTTGAGGAACTCATCCAGAAGTTCCTATCTCATTACTCTTATAATATTGAACGCGACATCACCATGGCTGATCTATGTAACACCAAACAAAAACCAGGTGAATTATTCTCAGTATTCCTGCAACGATGGCGCCAAATGTCTAGCAGACGTTCTCTTCAGTTACCTGAACGAGAACTAGTGGAAATTTTCATTTCCAACTTAAACGAAGAAATGGAATTTCACCTGGATGTCAAAGACACAGATTCTTTTAACGATATGATCACCAAAGGTATAAAATGTGAAAGGGCACTCATCAAAAAAGGACTCATCAAAATCTTTAATGAACCCAAAGATGGTCCTCGCCCGCGCTTCAATAGCGATAAACCGAACTTCTGGAACAAGAATAAGAATATCGTTAACGATGGAGTTGTGGATGCTCGGACTGTCCAAAATGCACAACCTGTGGTTCGGTTTGCAGGACAAAATCCTCCACCTCAAAATAACACAAATGTTCCTCTTAATCAAGGTCGCATCACATCTCAGGATGAACCAAGACCTCGTCCACAAAAACAAAAACGTACATACACTCCCTTAGGGGAACCCATTGAAACAGTGTTGCGACAACTCCTTTCTCAGAATTTGATCACTCTACCTAAGCTATCCAACTATGAGCCTCAGGTCAAACCAGCATGGTGGAGAGATACTGAACATTGTGAGTTCCATCAAGGACGAGGACACAAGACAAGTAATTGTCATCGATTGAAAGATCTCATTCAAGATCTTATTGATCGAGGAGAAATTGAGATTGAAGGACATGATCCAAAAATGACAAATAATGATCATTTAATGTTTAAGAATCCACTTCCATCACAAGATCAAAGGGGTCCTTCCACTTCCCGGCGAGGCACTGATACCACTGATTATACGCAGGCTGCGTATAACTACACTGTAAATCACCTGTATGATGCCAGTGAACAAATTGCAACCATAACCTTCAAAAATCCCACCTCAAATTGCAATGTTGTTACACGTCGTGGCAAGGTCACCATCAAGGCAGCTCCACAAGGCACCACCTCCAATCCAAAGCAGTACAATCTTGTGGAACAATTAGACAAAACGCCTGCGCTCATATCCATTTTAGAACTATTACGCCTATCGCCATCTCATAAAACAATCTTGGATCAAGCACTCCAAGAGGTGTCAGTCCCTGCAAACCTAAACACAGACCAATTTCAAGCCATGGTTGGAAATCTAAAGTCATCACCTTGTCTCACTTTTTCCGAAAGTGACAACTCTTCGTTCCAGCAACCTCATAACGCCTCACTCCACATTGAAGGCTTTGTCAACCAACACAGGATCAAGCGAGTCTTGATAGATAATGGAGCAGGCCTAAACATTTGTACACTACAGTTGGTCACAGCATTGGGATATGCACTAGAATCAGTGGATCCTCGCAAGAAGATCACCATCAAGGCCTATGATGATGCAGAGCGTTCATCCAAAGGAGCGGTGGTGCTACCAATCCGAGTGGGCCCTGTGGTAAAACACATAATTTGTCAGGTTCTGGACCTTCCTCTGCCATATAATCTATTATTAGGAAGACCTTGGATACATGCCATGCAAGCCGTTCCATCTACCTACCATCAATGTATCAAGTTCCCACATAATGGTGCAGAGATCACAATCCTGGGTGATGCAAATCCTTTTGCATTTTGCCATAATATCAGCCATCAACCAGAAATTACTGTTCCTAATAATAGGGAAGCAATTTCCTCCACATCATATGTAAGTCCTGCCTCTCTTGCCAGTTCGAACACCCCTATACCCAAGCAAGAAAAGCTTAAGATGAAAGTTGCAGAGGAAGGTCCTGGGGAATATAACTTGAGTCAGCTCTTTTGTGTGGGACAAATGCCCACTTCTCCTAGAACACATGGTAAACCACAATAGTTACTCCAAAAACCCATAGTCACGCCCGCATGTGCTTTGACGCCTTTCGTCCTTGGAAAGAGTCAAGAGGAAGAAACACAAGATGAGGACCTAGCGGACTGGATCTATAAGGATCCCATCACCACTGCTCAACCACAAGTTATGCTTCCCATGGAACAGTATGGTAAAGGCCTCCTCATTATGCAAAGAATGGGGTATGATGGTCAGAGTGCTTTGGGATCCTGCAAACAAGGACGACAAGAACCACTGCTGCCAGAGTTCAAACCCAAAGGTAATACAGGCCTAGGCTTTGAAAAAGAAGTCCTTCCTAAACTCAGATTCAAAGGTAAACCCAGCAAACCATTTTGCCCACCTACTACAAAAAGGACACCTTTCATAATCAAAGCACCATCAAGCAATATTGCCACTGCCCCATCGAGGCTCACAAACCCACCGCAACCGTCATCAGTGCCAAAAATCCCACCAATCGAACTAGTAATCCCATCCACAGCAGTCATCACATCAAAAAAACCATTCATAGCAACAACTATATCAGAACCCGTAGCAGCATCTATGGCACCAGCCGTTCCAATAGAAGCCACTAAATCAACACTGTCGATACTTCCAATGACAAAACCTTTAAACCCCATCACAGTTCCTGCAGCACCGATCACCTCAAAGGTACATAAACCAATCACACCTGCAGTATTCAACTCCAGCGACATCCCAGTATGGTATAGCAATCAGATGCTGGAAAGTGATTCAGAGACCGACTCACATGAGTGGGAATTCGATTCAGTGCAACTTAACACTTCAGATGAGGAAGACACATCACCACCTCCACCCCGCAAAGACATCCCTGTTTACGGAGAAGCACAGATAAAGACCACTTGGGTACCTGAGCTGGAAACATCTTCCACAGACCCTACGTCTCATCCTACGCCTGATTCTGACAGGGAGAGTACCATCAACGACCTTCACCACACCGTCTTAACCCTCACTGATACATCTCCCGCACTTAACTTAATCGATGAAGTAATGCCCATTATCCACCCTGAACTCATCGAATGGAACCAACCAAATCCCCCATGTCTTGACCTCTTCCAAAATGATGAGGCTATCATTGACTTTTTGGAATTAAGGGATAATCTACCAAGCGGGGATCACAAAGCTGGATTCGCCATTCAACTTAATAGCGCAGCATACTTCGGGGCGGATGCCAAACCCTTCAGCTGCAAAAATATAACATTAAAACATGGATCTTCTAGTGAAAACCACATTGTGGCACTGTTTGATCCGACAATAGTAAAAAGAAAGAGCGTATCCAACGGTGAAAACCTCTCTGAGGCACTTGAGGATGAAGGGTTTGACATTCTCCCTGCAAGCACACAACAGGAATGATCAACGATCCTCATTGAGGAGACTAAAGAATACAATGTGGGGACTCCTGAAAACCCTCATATCATATATCTGGCATCTCTTCTCACTCCAGAGGAACAGCCTAAGTTTATCAAGTTCTTCCAGCAGCGTCAGATCAACTTTGCATGGTCATATGCAGACATGCCTGGGCTTGATCCTGATTTAGTCATGCATCATCTCACAGTAGCAAAAGGAGCCAAACCTGTCAAGCAGAAGCTTCGTAAGATGCATCCTCAGATTGCCGTGCTAGTCAAAACAGAACTCAAGAAACTCCTGGATGTTGGTTTCATTAGACCAATTGATTATGCAGAATGGATCTCCAACATTGTACCAGTTGGCAAACCAAAAGGGGGCATCCGCATTTGTACAGACTTCAGAGATCTGAATAAGGCATGTCCTAAGGATGACTTCCCTCTACCAAATATCGACATCATAGTAGATTTGACAGCAGGACATGCCATGCTTTCACTCATGGATGGCTTTTCGGGATACAATCAAATAAAGATCGCACCAGAGGATCAACATAAGACAGCCTTCACATGTCCATGGGGCACATACTGCTGGAATGTAATGCCTTTTGGTCTAAAGAATGCAGGAGCGACCTATCAAAGAGCAATGACCACCATCTTCCATGACATGATGCATACTATAATGGAAGATTATGTGGATGATTTACTAGCAAAATCACTTACTAGAGAAGGACATCTTCACATCTTAGATAAAATCTTTGATAGACTGGAACAATACCATGTTCGACTCAACCCAAAGAAATGTGTCTTCGGAGTGACCTCCGGGAAGCTTCTAGGATACATTGTCTCAAGCAAAGGCATTGAGGTCGATCCAGCAAAGGTTAAGGCAATCATGGACATGCCACCTCCAAAGAATATCAGTCAGCTAAGGACACTACAAGGACGGCTTCAATCCATCCGAAGATTCATTGCACAATTGGCTGATAAGTGTCACCCATTCACACACCTGCTACACAAGAACATCCGCTTTCAGTGGGATGCCCGATGCCAACAAGCATTTCAGGCACTTAAAGACTATCTCATGAATCCACCCTTGCTGATGCCACCAGATCCAAGTAGACCATTATTGCTCTATATCTCAGCAACAAGTACAGCATTGGGTGTACTACTGGCACAACATAATGCAGAAGGAAAAGAGTGTGCTATTTACTACATCTCTCGCACACTTGTGGGCTATGAACTCAATTACACACCTATTGAGCGAGCTTGCCTAGCAGTAATCTTGGCAGCCACTAAACTGAGGCACTATCTGTTAACACACAAGGTGCAACTCATTGCAAAGATTGATCCACTCAAGTATTTACTCAGCAAAGCAGCATTGACAGGTCGCTTGGCCAAATGGGTAATGATTCTAAGTGAATTTGACATTGAGTATGTGGACCGTAAAGCTATCAAAGGTCAAGTTATTGCAGATCAGTTGGCTGATGCACCTCTCATAGGCGATCATCCTCTCATTTCCAATTTTCCAGATGAAGAGATATTCATGATTACAGAAGCACAGTCATGGAAATTATACTTTGATGGTTCATACACTAGGCACGGCTCGGGGGCAGGCATTCTGTTTATCACACCTCAAGGTGATAGCATCCCGAAGTCTTACAGGCTCACATTTCCATGCACAAACAACATAGCAGAGTATGAGGCCTTGATCACAGGACTCAGGTTAGCCGTACAATGGAAATTACAAGAACTACAAGTATATGGCGATTCCCAACTAGTCATTCGACAAGCAACAGATGAATATCAGACCAAAGATGATAAACTCATGCCATATAAGCAAATGGTGGACACTCTAAAGACATCATTTACTACTATCACTTTTGAGCAGATACCAAGAGATCAGAATCGAGCTGCTGACGCCATGGCTACCATCGCATCTCTACTAGATCTTCCACAGAATTCAACACGCTACGAGTTCTTGGTAGAACAACTTTGGATCCCCGCTTATGATATCCCCGAATCTGAAATGATATGTTGCCTTGTTGGTTCTGAATCCCCATGGTATGGTGAGTTCTACACCTATCTCCACGATCACACCCTTCCTCCCAACCAATCAAATAACCAACGTAAAACCTTCATTCGCCAAACTGCTCGATATACCATTATTGCCGAAACCCTATACCGACGCAGTCTTGATGGTACTCTCCTTCGATGTCTAGAACAAGGTGAGATAACAAAGGCTTTGGAAGAGGTACATGAAGGAATTTGCGGGACTCACTCAAGTGGTCCATCACTAGCCAAGAAGATCATGCGAGCTGGATACTATTGGCCATCTATGGAAAAGGATTCCTACTACTTTGTTAGGAAGTGCAAAAAATGTCAAGTTCATGGCGACCTAATACATGCACCAGCTCAAGAACTACAACCAATCACAACACCATGGCCTTTTTGTCAATGGGGTCTTGATCTTGTGGGTAAAATCCATCCATCTTCATCCAATGGCCATAAATTCATTATTACCGCCACCGAATATTTCACCAAGTGGATCGAAGCTGTTCCACTTACCCAAGTCACCGGCAAGCAGATCGCCTCATTCATCCTCAATTACATCATCTGCCGGTATGGTGTGCCCATGTCCATTGTCACAGATAACGGTCTTCCTTTCAAAAATCAGGATGTTCGTGAGCTTTGTGAGAAATTTCATATCCAACACCGCTTTTCCACTCCCTATTACCCACAAGGCAATGGTCAGGCCGAAGCATCCAATAAAAACATATTGAGGATCCTAAAGAAGACAGTCAATGATGTCGGCCGTGATTGGCATGTTCAATTGAATCCAGCGCTATGGGCATATCGAACTAGCATTCGGACCCCTACAGGTGCAACTCCTTATTCATTGGTCTATGGTGCAGAAGCTATCTTACCTATTGAGGTTGAGATACCATCATTACGAGTTTCCTTGCATAATCTCATCGATGATGAAGCATACAGAGTCTCACGTCTTCAGGACTTAGAGTTACTTGATGAGAAGCGACAAGCTGCATACAATCACCTCAAAGCCTATCAGCAGCGCATGAGTAGAAGCTACAATCACCGAGTTAGATCTCGTACATTTGAGGTAGGTGATCTTGTTCTTCGAGAAAATCCTCGCAACCAACCAAACAGAGAACATCAAGGCAAGTTTGAATCAAACTGGTTGGGCCCATATGTTGTCACTGCTGTATTCGGGTCTGGGGCATATCAGTTGGCTACATCAGATGGAGAACCGCTCGCAGATCCAATCAACAGCATGCACCTCAAACGGTTTTACACATAAGCTGTACAGAGCATCCGGGTCCCCTGCATACTAGAAAATACCAAAAACATTCAGAAAATGTCCTGAAGAAAATACAAAAACATTCAAAAAAGTAAAGAAAAATCATGCATCCAAACGGTGAACAACCACTCCGGTGGCACCTTGGGTAAGTGCGATGGTGAAAACCTGGCAATTGGGCACCACTCGTAAAGGCAATGGCTCCTCCATTATCTTTTTAGGCTCATTGCGATCACATTCATGCACACATACATCCATCCATCCAAACCATGGCTTGTTATTTGATCTGCAATTAAGAAAATACTCCATGCGTCTAGCATCCCACCTTTTCATAGTCAGGTCTACAAACTAGGGGCAATACCCTTACCCTCGTGAAGGAAGTGGATTCTACATTGTCTCATATGATTCATTACGCTCTTCATTCAGGCAATCATCAGAAAATATCAAAAACATTAAAAAATGACTCACAAAATACAAAAACATTCAAAAATGTCTCGCAAAATCCAAAAACATTCAAAAATGACTCACAAAATCCAAAAACATTCAAAAATGACTCACAAAATCCAAAAACATTCAAAAACTATTACACAAAATCCAAAAACATCGAAAAACCCATCGAAAATCACACCAAAACATGGCAACACCTTGTACATATTCATTCAAGCAGATGCAAAACCAACATTAACACAGTACTCACACAATGACCATTTATCAATCGACCACACAATCCACATCCAACAAATCAGAAACTGTCTTTAAAAACAAGGATGCATCCTTCCTTACCAAAACAAAGACAAAAGTGACGTTTTCTTTGACAAGAAAATTATGTTAAGCTATCAAATACTTGGTTGATTTGTAAGTACAATCATTTGTTTATCTGTATCGGGATCTTTCAGCATTGTTTTGTATCGTTTGTGCATTATTTCCGATGAAGTTCTGGGGCATGTACTAATGGTGTCTACGTGGGAAGTTCACTAGGCTACGTGATCTTATGCCAAATGTAGTCATAGATCATTACGGCTTGCTGACTACAGCGTATACCTCGACCATATGAGCATGAACCATTACCAAGGATCCTTATTCTTTATTCTTTATGTATATATTGTTTGTTTGCAGGTGCAATGCTCTTCCTTTGGTTCCTCCTACCTCATCCAAACTGGATAAAGGTTTTTTATCTCTTAGTACGGTATGAACTTGTCTCAGGATATGATCAGCCTAAGATCAAGGAGGACGATCCAAGTCATGCATGAATAGAGATAATCCTTGTCTGTTCCGCAAGCAATACTCAGGTCAACTTGATCCATTATATCAAGTTGCTTGTATTAACTTGCTATATCAAATCCATGTAAGAAAGACTCTGGTCATCTTGAATCTTTATGTCAAGTTGCTTGTATTTTCTTACAACATTTTAAAGCTCAATGATGAAAAATAATGCACCATGGATCATCATTCCATCTCATTTGTATATATTACATTCCGTTGCATTCCATCCATCCATACATTCATAAATAGCTGCATATCATTCATACATAGTAATGACAATGGATACTCTATTTTCCTCTTCTTCCATAGGAATGTAATAGGTCCTCCATTTCTTCTATCTAACATTGCACCCCCCCCACCCTCCCCATCTCAACAATCACCATCACATACCCTACATCATGTCCCAATCAACCTAATCAAGCCACGTTCATCACCATCCATCTCTAAATAGGAGGGATTGTGTTTCCTATCCTAAGTCATCCAATAAGTCAAGAAAGTTACTCTATCTGCACAGATACATCAACTCCCACACACCTAGACTATCAACAGATACTCTGATCAAGTATCTTCGGGTCTCAACAGGTAATCGATTATGGTAATCCTAGACTACATCAGGCATTTATCATAATGACCTAGTCTCAACGGGACTGCCATGATTCACCACAATCAACCATCCATCACAGGCACACACTATCAATTGATCAACCAATCAAACACAATCCAATGGACAATTACATCAATTGTCTACGTCTCAACGAGTATTTTGCTTCATATACCTTGACTTCATCGGGCAATTACATCAATTGTCTAAGTCACATCAGGTCACTTTGATTCACTTACTCAGACTTTATCATGTCCAAGTGACCAACTGACATCAACTGTCACGCTTTGACTTGACCGGGGCAATTAAACTGATTGCACCAGATTGTCCAACCAATTTTGATCAATTGTATAGCATCAATCCAAACCCCACACTACATCTGCTATGTATCTCTTGCATGACCTCAGGGTACCCACTGGCTTGTTGTTTCTTCATATTCACTCCATTTTCTCCCATTCTTTCATCATTAGTTCTAATTTCTTCTATTCTACCTCCCCTCCACTTTGCATTCTTTTTCGAGAGATCGCCCGATTTTTCAAAACAAAATTTGGCCCATCTCTCGAGGGGGCATACCACCCATTAAATTTACATTTTATGGGGCATTTCTTCACACCTATTTTTCTTTCTTTGAAACGACGCGATAAACCGCACCGTCTCAAAGAGGGGCAAATGTAGTCACATAAATCTGTCCACTTAATTAAATGAATACTTAGTATTTATTTGATTATTTAACCATCAATTAATAATTAATTAAATTAATATTTAATTAATTCATCTTAACCCTATTCTCCTATTAATTAAATAAATTATTCAATTTATTTGATTTAATTCACTTAACCAAATTCAGACCATTAATTAAATAAATAAATCATATTTATTTAATTAAATCTTCTCTCACATTTAAATAAATTAATATTTATTTAAATCCCCCAAAATCCCACCTCTCACATTTAAATAAATAAATCATTTATTTAAAATCACCTTTATCCTCCACCCACTTGCATTTTCCTACAAATACAAGTTGCACAATTATTTTAAATAAATAATTTATTTAAATCACCTTTATCCTCCACCCACTTGTATTTTCCTACAAAAGCAAGTTGCACAACTATTTTAAATAAATTATTTATTTAAAATCCTATTTATCCTCACCCACTTGAAACCTTTAATGGTTTCCCTTAAAGTAGTCAAACTTGATGGCTTTAAAGTCTTCAAACTTGATGGCTTCCTTCTATAATCTTCTTAAGACTTTAATGGTTTTCCTTAAAGTCTTCAAGCCTTTAATGGTTTCCCTCAAAGTCTTCAAGCATTTTAATGCTTTATCTTCATTTTTCTCATTTAAATAAATTAATATTTATTTGAATATTTATCCAAATGCAAATTACACCATTTAATTGAAATAAATGATTTTATTTTACTTGAAAATACCAAAATTTCTCCCACTTGCATTTTCCTACAAAATCCACTTGTATGCCTAAACCCCTTCTAGATTCTTCTAAACCCTTCCTAATTAGCCTAATCCATCCCCTAAATATTGTCACATTCCTAAGCAAATTGGAGTCACTTCTCAAAGACTCCAAAGTCTTTGAAAAGCAATTAATGCTTTGTGTGTTCAACAAATTAACCTTCAAAGTCTTGGATAACCTTTGAAAGCTTTCAACCTTCAACCACTTAATCCCCAAAGTCTCCAATAACCATTAATGGTTACCTCAAACCATCCCACATGGTTAAAACATTTGTTTTGACTCAACCTCTACCCAACCCAAAGGTCTCATCAAGCCTTTAATGCTTTGACCATGATTATCTCTTAAACATTTGCACAAAGTTTTATCCTTGGATTAACTCTTAATCCAATGGGTAATCTTAATTTAGACTTGACCCTTACCTTCTAGATAACCATGAGGTCTTCTCAGGCCTTTAATGCCTCCAACCTCTTCTCTCAACCCAATCCTATGTTGACACTTGTCACCATTTTATTGGTGCCAATTGTGCACATGGATCCCCAACTTTCAATCCTAACCCTTGTTAAGATTGCTCAATCTTAACCCTTCATTTCCCTATTTCTTCTATAAATAGAACCCTTCTCCTCAAGCAAAAGGAGAAGCATTTTAGAGTATTGTTGTTATACTGGCATTAGCATAGAGCTTTTTCATAGCATCACTATCTACTCTAGCATGGTATTTAGCTTTTCATTTCATATTTGAAGCTTAGTATTAAATCTCAATCCTCCATAAGCATCCATAGTGCAAAAAGCTGCTGAGAGCTACACTCATTTGGGACTTGGAGAGGAGAGGAACAAGGGAGGAGCAACTATGAGCATCTTGATTAGCTATTTCATTTTATGTTTATATGCTTTCTATTTCATGCTTAATATCTCTCTTGATATGCCTGTTTAGGATAATCTTTTGTTGCTAACACTAACGTTTGTTTCTTGTGCTCTTGTGTGTGTTGCCATCAAACAGATTTTCTAATCCTTTTTGCAGAGCATCAATAAAGTTAATCTTTTTTGGTGTTCACATTTGTATTGTTTGTTGTTATTGATGATTCTTGTTCTCATTGTAATTGGGTGCTAAAATATATTATTGTTATCAAATTTTGTTGTGTTCTTGTCATAAATCTATCAGGAAGTTTGTAGGTGTTGTTTTGTTTTCCTGAACTTCCTATCATTATGCCTGTGTATAGTGCATGTATTTGGGTTTTAGGTGAAGTCTACTATGTCAATTGGTACTAGTGTGTTTTACATGAAGTATACTACGTCAATTGGTATCAGATCAAGAAGATCTTGAGTATCTAGATAGATCACCAAATGAGGCAATCTAAACTAGGACCTTGCTAAAAGGTTTAAGATTTTGTGTTGCTAAGTTCTTCTTTGGTTGTAGGTTGATCCATCAAGGTTGTTGTAAGGAAGAGGTTTGTGAAGGTGTGTGTGTGGTAGACATGAAAGAGGTTTGTGGTACTGTCTCCAACAAGATGAAGTTGGGTAGAAGGTTTAGAGAGAGAGAAAAACCACTGAGGAAGGGTGGAGTGCATCTTCTAAGAACTTGGATGGGTAGATGGTAGTATATTGGTGATTGTGTGAGGAAGCAATAGCAGGAGTGGTGGATATTTGAAACCTTTGAGTTTGTAACTTTGAAAGAGTTGTTATTATGTCATTGATGGCAATAGTTGAAAGGACAACCATGTGTCCTTGTGAAGATGTATTTGTGAACCTATTGAAACAGGCAAAGACAAAGGCATGAAGACAAGATAAGACCAAATACAAGAAGATGAAGATAAGACTAGGCAAATGAAGATTTATGAATGATAAAGGAAAGGAACAGTATAGAGGCAAGTTTTGATTAATAACCCATGTGCAGGAGCACATGATATTTTGTCTCCTGGAGAGTTTGATGCAGGAGAATCACGCTAGTATTTTCCAACAGATTGATCACAAATCTTGTCGACTCATTAGTAGGAAATCAGACAAGACAAATTAGTTACCTTTGGGCAAAAGGAAGTTGAAACGAATAATGAGTGGTAATAATATTTGGTAACGGTTGGTAGCTGAATAGTCAGAAACCAAGCAGCCAGAGGAGAAATTGAATCGACTGGGTAAATGGAGGTTTTAAAAATAAATAGAGTGGTTTAGTAAGGGTGTGTTAGAAGGAGGTTGGGTCTGTAGGCCAAACCATAGAAGCCGAAGTATTGATGGTTTCTTAGTTGCAAAGGGAAGTCGGCCGACAAATATATGCCCAGTTAGTTTATTGTAAATATCTATTATTTTATGTAGCCACCCTCATATGTTGCGTAATAATAAAGTCAAACTTTTTTGGTGTTCACATTTGTATTGTTGGTTGTTATTGATGATTCTTATTCTCATTATAATTGGTGCTAAAATACCTCCGAGTTATGGCACTGGTACTGCTGCTGGATCGATATCTTTCCGTGAGACCCGGGTCATGGCTCACTGGCTGAGTGGGGTCCATCTCCCTCGCCTCTAAGGTCGGTGTTTGAAGGAATCTGGCTCTCTCTAGGCGCAGAGAAGCAGCCCTCTTCCCCGGCATGAGTTATAGCCCTATTGATTTGATTGATTGTGATCGGGAAGAAGATGGGATGCTTCGCGGGGATTTACAGACATTGGTTGGGATGCTCAGGTCGCTGGTGCCTCGATCAATTCAAGCAGGAGCGGATTGTCGTTGTCGAATTTTGTTTTGTTCCATCACAAATTTGCCAGGAAATTTGTAGGTGTTGTTTTGTTGTCCTGAACTTGCTATCATTATGCATGTGTATAGAGCATGTATTTGGGTTTTAGTTGAAGTGTACTATTTCATTTGGTATCAGAGCGTTTTAGTTGAATTATACTATGTCATTGTACCACTAAGGCGCACAACCTTAGGGAAAGATACAATGGACTTGAAAAACACTGAAGATCACTTCTTCGGAGCAAGATACTATAGATTTTATTACAACAAATAATTATTTCTCAACTAAAGAGATATGCATCCTCTAAAATGTTGATTACAATTCACTGTTCTAAACATTTGAGCTAACTTCATTACTGCTCATCTGCAATTTTGCACCTTTTTTCTTATGCAATACATCATACACACCTTGTTCAATTCATACTATCCTCCAAAAGATCTCATTCCTTACATATCATTCACAACAAAAAGATACATCAATTAGGTTGGGCAAATTAGACTTAGCATGTAGATTATAAACAGTAGGCCCTAAAAACATTCTCCAGAGCAATGCAAAAGGGAAACAATACATGTGAAGCATCACACCATGTCGGTGCACCTTCCTATTGATCCCAAATCATCTCTTTCAACTTCACCTACTACCGTGCAAACCAAAATCATACAAGTTGGCTCTAGAAGATAGAATTGATAATGCAATTCAACCAAGCATACTCAAAATATGATGCGGAGCTCCATGACACCTATAGATGCACAACATGGCATCACTTGGCACCAACAACACTATCATTGATCCACAACACTAAAACATCAAAAGGTGGAGGAATGCAAAGCATTCTTGCAACCAGGTACATTGTTTTTACATGACCAACATTCAGACCATCACTAAATTAATTGCAGATCAAATAGGAACATGAAACCTAAGATATAAAATTATTTTGCATTCACTAACATCATATTACAACCACGAGAAAAGATGAATCAATACAAAATAATGTAAACTATAATACTAAAACCTATATGACAGATAATTCATTGGAATAGTCATACTTGGTCATAATTTGTTGCGAACACTTGAATAGTTCTTCAAGGCTCTAGAATAGACATTAGTCAATCGAATATATTATTTATAGTCACCACCATCAATCTGCATACATAAATGTGATCACATAAGATCAGGAACATGACTAACCTCATACAAACGAACCTTAGTTGACAATAATTTTGACATCAATGACAACACTTGCTCATATTTGCAATAATCTACCCCTTTGTCACCAATGGCAGCACTTGTGATACCTCTGAAAAAACTTTATATCTCTCTCCCTTTGACATCAAAGACAAAGGGCATCTCTATATCACTATAAAAGCTCTTTATTACTCCCCTTGGGTGCAAAATATCATATCTAACACATTCTAGAACACTTCCAAGAAACCAACATATATTATAAATTAACTATTCATTAATCATTCAATCCATTTATCACATGTACAAAAATAAAAAACTAAAAACAAAAGATCAATCCCACAAGAAGACTAGGAATTTTACATAGAAAACCCAATATGGGAAAAACCACAATGAGAACTACCTCACTATATGAAAAATTGAATACAAACTTTTAGGCTCTTGGCCAAGGAAGCTCATTGCTCCTGACTTTGACTTGCAAACTAACACACACAACCTTAAAGAAAGATACAATGGACTTGAAAAACACTAAAGATCACTTCTTCAGAGGAAGATACTATATATTTGATTACAAAAAATAATTATTGTTGACCTAAAGAGATATGCATCCTCTAAAATGTTGATTATAGATTATTGTTATAAACATCCGAACTAACTTCATTACTATACTCATCTGCAATTTTGTACCTTTATTCTTATGCAATACATCATACACGCCTTTTTTAAGTCATACTATCCTCCAAAAGATATTAATCCTTACATATCATCTCCTACGGAGGCCAAAATGTTGCATTGACTTTTAATCTTCAAGGCAAGATCCTCTACCTCCTTACTGCTATATATAACCTTCACTGCCAGATCAAGATTTTGAGAGTCCTCAAGGAGCTTCACCATTCTGATGAGTTACAAATCTATAATATCTCTTAGATGATAAAACTAGTTCTTAATTTTCTCCTTCTAGTCAACCAATAGATTCAACTTTGAGCACAAATTTTCTATTTGAATCCTACCATTTCCATCTACATCCCTCTTTAATTTATTGTATTAGTTAGTTGTACAATTTGTGACTCTATAATGTCTATTTGATCCTTAGTATCTTTAGTAGATATGGACCATTGATGACAAAATTGTTATACCATCACTACATCATCTACACTCTTCTTAAAAACTTTTATGCCTTCTTATAACCAAAAGTGTTCCACTACACATCTATTTACCAATACTTCTACCCTTTTCTCTTCCATCTTCTCTACATCCTTCAAAATTGTGGCCTCAATTTTGGAAGCATTTTCCTTCAATCCTTCAAGTAGTAACTATAATTGATCTAAAATTGTCAGAGTCTCATCCGCAACCAATTCTAGAAGTCTTTCATGAATGACTTTAACTACATCATCAATGAGCTTTGTGTTCTACATATGAGACTTGATAAACTACTTGCAATAAGAATTTCTAAGTAGGTCACTCAAATGAAGCTTATACAAGGGAGATAGTCGATTAAGGTCAGCTTGTTCTTGAGACATTGGTGCCTAAAGTACCTCAATAGTAACTATTGGTTCAAACTACAACGATAATTTCAACAAGTATGATACATAACCTCTATAAGGTCCAAAAGGTTCTCCACCACACTCCACATTCTTATATTCCTAAGTCTATGTACCACACTTCGCATTCTTTTATTCCTAAGTCTATGTATCCTCTACTTGTTTCTTCTTCAGACTCATTCTCCTTCTCCAGAGTATCCAAACCTTTTTTCTATTTTCTTTTGATTATCCAGAGCAATTTTGGAACCTATATCACTACCTTTTGGCTCAGTTGTCTCCCTTTCTAGAAAAAATTTAACACTACCGGCATCAATCACATTCATTCAAATCTTACAATCTGTATTTGTCTTCTCTAAAGGACAACACGTAGTCTTCTTCAATTCTTTAGCCACTTCTGTTATTTCTTCTTCCATCTATTTATATAACTTTTGGTAATCATCTAGATCTTTTCACATGATGGTCTTAACTCTCTCTTTTGTTCTAAACCATGTGTTGAGAGCTCTAAAAATATTTTCTCTATCATCCTGAGATAAAGGACCGCATTAATTGTCTAATGCATATGTCTAGATGTCTGATTCTTTGAAAAATATCTCCTTTCTACTTCTGGTCAAGGCCTCCTCCAACTCCTTGGGAAGTTTATTAGAAATATCATTGATATATATGTTGTAAGTGATTAAGTGTCGAATGATAGCCTTCTCTATTGTCACCTTGTTTGTTGGAAGGGAATCCTTGTATAGTCGTGCAGCCACCTCCAAGGAGTCAAGTTGATAGATGATATTTACCAAACTATTGAGATCAAGAGGTTGATAACCAGTATCAATCAAAAAGGTATATGTCTTCTTCTTTCCCATTTCCTTCTCCACTTCCTTTTCTTTTCCTATTTTCTCTCTTTCTTCTTTTGTATTTCCTTCTTGTTAGGAGGGGTCTCTATTGGAGAGACCTTTGTTCTCTTTCTCCAAATGAGAGGGATATTATTGTCTTCATCCTCATCATCATCCTCATCTTCTTGTATCCTATTGGGCCTCCTCTTTATCGCAAACCTCTCCTTTTCTTTCTCATTTATGTTGTACTAACCCATTCCTCAACAATTGTCTCCTAACCTAAATTCTATCTTGTAGTGTTCTACTTTGATCTTTGGCCCTTCTCACTTGAAGTAGCTCTCACATAGTTTCTAAAGGAACCAATCTTCATGGGAGAGGGAAAAAAGATAGACCTTGTCTTTCTCTGAGCTTTCTTAGAAGCTCCTTCTTCTGAAGGAAAATTGAAAGCCTTAGACACCAAGGGAAGATCTATTTTCTTATAGAAATTCTCCATTCTCTTAACATGATCTATCTTGGATCTCTTCTAGATCATCTTATTTATAATCTTAGCAATTGTTCCAAACCTTTCTTCTTTTGAATCTACTAACAAACACAACAACACATCACTATTTTTTTCAACATATTCAGTAGATAGATCATATCGAAACTCTGGGAACCAAGTAGTCGTTGGTTCAATTGCTTTGAAATAAGAGTGTTCCTTGACGACTAGAGAAGTGATTTCATCTTTATACTTCCAAACCAATCCACTAGGGATTTTCTCTATTTTGCATCTTATCTTGAAAAAAATTTAACCAACTCGATTATAGGGTATTGTATGCCTCTGTATTCTTATTAAGCTCCAAATATGTAGTTTTATCTATACTACTATAGGGAAAAACTTGTGCAAAACTTTACTCCTAATTCCTGGAAGCTTATTCATGAACATAAATGTGAGACATATTACCAGTGATCCATACCTGAACTGATATTTGGTGTTATTTATCATCTCCATATTATCTAATAGTTGTTTCCTTAGAAGATCGTAGAGATCAAGATTCTCTATTTCGACCATCATTTGGAAAGTAGTGTATATCACAATGGTGGTGGAAAAAACCTCACAATTCTGATAGTATATCTTGTATGGCAGGTCTTTGGTCACATAGTGAATGCCTGAATCAGTGATTTCCTCAACTGTCATAGCCCTCTTATCGAATTTTACACTAGTTAACTAGGTAGTTACCATATCATTCTTTACCACTTTTAGTTGATGAAAAGTGTCGGTGGAACACAACCCTATCAAAGCCCTAATTCCATCCATTGTAATTTTATGAGTTGACCCGAAAACATCATATCTCCATGGAACCAGATCAAGATAATTTGAATCCATGCATACTCGTAACTAAAAACTAGAAACTCCTAGATATTTAGTGACATCTCTTAAATACGCTTGTAATGTTGCTTGAAATTCATTAGGTCTTCTTCCATCAATTGATTTCATTTATCATTTAATTTCATGTGACTAACCTTCATTAAGAGTGCATGAATATATGATCGAAACATCCTCTATGTACACCACATCTAATGGAGCCATCAAAGTCTCTACTTCCCTATCTTTCTTTGTAGCCACAAACGGATGAGGCTTGAATTTAAATCATGGTCTCAAAGTAGGGTCATCGAGAATTGGTGTAGCCATTTGAACAACAAGTAAGAACTAATAACACAACTCACACCTGTCACTAGGGTTTGTACAAGAAATCTCCTTTTGCACATTGCAACTCTTGAATTTGCAAGATTACAAGATCATTAAATGAATTCAAAAACAAAAAATATCCTTTCTCCTCAAACACTTAGAGTTTTTATTGAATTCTCTTTATTTGATGTAGTTTGACACCAAAAAGTTGCTACTCAGTATTGATATAGATCACAAATACCTCTGTAAATCACCACAAAGACTTGAAATACTCTAGAAATTCATTCATAATATTTATCATGCTGAAAAAAATCTAGCATCCAAACCATAAGGGGGTCTTGAGATCTTCATTCAAATCTCCCCCTCAAATAATGCACTTATCCAATTTTTGGAGGAAAGATCTGCACCATCAAGAGGTACAGACACATTCTTTGCCTTTCCTTCTACATTCTCATCAGATTTATTCAACCAGATATTTTGCATCTTCTCCTTTATATCATTGACATCAATCTTCTCTTTTAGATAAGAGATCTTCCTCATTCTTTACTCTACAAAAATTAGCAATGTGTCGTGATTTTTGCAATTATAACAAGTAGGAGCTTGTTGTAGACCACTTCCATACCTTTTGACATTATATCTTCACTCAAAATCCTTGTGCCCATATTTGTTGCATGTATAATAATATCTATTGAAATATTGAACATTTCTACCATTGTTTTCATTCACATATACATTCTACTTCTCCATTCATTTAGATTTATTGCAAGCATAGCATTGACCATAAAATGATTAAGATTTGATCTTACTTCTGCATTCACTAGTTGTATATTCAAACTTGTTGCGTGAAAAGTATTTACCATTGAAATATGGAGAGGTCATGGATTGAGCGGGAGAAGGCTTCTTGAAATTATTTCTTCTTGGATTCATCTATGATCTTTTATTTTCCCTTTTCATCTTTACTGGGAGTTTTACAATTTTCTCCTTTTTCAAAATCAAGACCACCTTGTCCTTTCAGATGGTTTCTAGAAGCTTAGCATCTAATTAAGCAAATCACTATCACCTTTGAGCGTTAAGTTCTTATCAGTTTTTCTTTTGCCTTTTTCAATTCATTCTTCAACATGACCTCTTCTTCTTTAAGCTTAGTGCATTCTTTGGATTTGATATTTAGCTTTGTTCCAAGACCGTCAATGGTCTTCTTTCCTTCTTCAACTTTCTTTTTAAGATGGACATGTTATTTTTCTTTCTTGAACTTTTCTTGATAGTCTCCCAGATTAGTAAGAGCTAGTGTCTATTCTCCTCCAAGATTTACTACTACATCAATTTCCCAACCTTTGGTTCCATAGCATCCTTGAAAGTATTTTTGAGATTCAAACATTTTTTCAAATCTCAAGTCTACCTCAGCTATTAGATTTTTTCTTCGAGAACCTTGCTCTAATCTACCAATTGTTAAACACTTTTGGATGGCAAGAAAAGGGGGAAACCTAAGATATTAAATTATTTTGTATCCACCAATATCACATTACAAGTGCAAGCAAATAATCAATGTGGCACAATGCAAACCAAAATTTTAAACCATGTCTGACAAAATGTTCACTAGAACACTCATACTTATCCATAATCTATTGTAAAAACCTAAATACTTCTTCAATGCTCTGAAATAGACATGAGTCAACTATATATACCATCTACAATCATCAATGTGATCACATAAGCTTTGGAACACAACTAACCTCATGTAATATTAGATCTTAGTTGACATCAATGACAACACTTACTCATATTTGCAACAGATCTATCATAAAAAAAAAATGAGATCTATCCTTGAGCTTAGAGACTAGTCTATGACAACCATACCCCTTGACTACTATTTTTTATTGCTTCAATTCATGACAACTACTAACTTAGTCAACCACCATCATGGTGACAACTCCACGCCACCAATCATAAGGTTATATGCTAGAAAGTGATAATATCTTGATGTCAAGGTATTCCTTAGACCCAAACTTAAAAATTAAGGTTTCATTCATAATGACCATTCCTATGTTTTCCCTTTCAAAATTAAAGGCATCACAGTTCATACACTAGTGATAGTGAGAGCTCATCCTCTCCTCTTGTATGAGATCTAAAATAACTCCTTTGACTTGTGACTAATAAGTGATCTTATGCATTTAAAATAGTTAATATAGAATAGAATGGTAACATCATATTCCAATCAAGTCCAGTTTCCATACTGGGCTAGGGGCCTAGCTTAATTATCGAGAGCTTCCTATAGTATGCATGAGGTCCAGTATCTCCCCCCCACCCATGTCATTTTGAATGTCATGTCATGTTAGCAACAACAGTCACGTTAAACATTTTATTGGCACACTGTGGGTTATAAGGGGGCTACTAGAGTCTAAAAAGGTGTAGTTTACATACTAATCATTAGTGTACAAATGCATGAAAGCCCCAGGGGCTCAAAAAAAATCAAAATCTAAAGTTTGCACGATGTTATTATCTTGAGAATACATCATTTATACAGAGGGTGTCTAACCTATACATACACTACAAGTACAACAATGACTCTCTCATATACATATCATAGGTGCAAAATTGACTGACTCATGTGGACAACAGATTTATGAATAAAATTTAGTTGAAGCATACATCACCTATATCCAATGCAAATGAGCTACACATTCATTACATATTTACATAAAGACAAAGTCACGCAAAAAAAAATACAACCCACTATATCCATCCTCCTGCTACCAAGTTTTCCAACATAAAATCCCATAAGTAGGTCTCATTAACAAAGGGAATGTTGGTTCATTTCATATTATACTATGGGTCTCATCTTTTTTCCAATCTACCACCATCTATGTTGAAAATTAAGCATCACATACTACTTGATGTCCCCATTGGCAAGGGTGTGTGTATAGCAATCTTTACAATATCTAAGGTCAATAATAAGAATTGCATGACTCATTGATCATCTAGTTCATTAAACCACCATATAAGTTACATAATCAAGTTTTCATATGGCTATACCATAGAACCAAGGCTAAAACCTATACTATCAATCACAAAGATTGGGTTAATAATCAAACCCAAAAAAAACTGCATTAAGGAGACACCACATATGAAACACACAAATTCTCCTGATATAATAATACCAATACTGAACTCTTAATATGGGTAGGTATTGGAATCCATCACCTGCATATTGCTAGCGTTAAGTCTCATCTGCCACTAGCAAAGAAATCCATCTCTCTAGCATGGCATTAGGCATCCATCACGTATATTGTGCTATCTCTAAAGCCCACACCAATAGAGAAAATCAACCAAATTTCTATGTGATATAGATAGATAGTCTACAAGTAGAGAATTCTTCTTGAATCTTGTCAAGTTATAGTTCATCAATAAGATTATCTTATGTAGTTCATGAGATTTAACAATTGGTGATCACCTCTGAAAGAGAGAAATAGTTTGTGTTAAGGGGTATGTACACTCTACCTATCCCATCATAGAATCCTTACTCTATATGTCTAGTGCTTCCAGAGAATTCAACTCTTGTATTGATCTTAATTCATTATTTTGATATTATAAATTATCAAAATATAGATTAAAACAAATTATGGGAAGAGTTTATATAATAGGTATAATTAATTTGGTTACATTACCTAAAATAGATTTGGTAAACTATTCAATTGACTTATAAGTCTAGGGAAAATTTACCAACACATAGTTGAACACATTGAATCCCTATAATATGGCCTCTATCCAAGTATACATATCAGCCTAGGCAAACTCATAAGTACAATCAAAGCCCATTTACCTCAATTAATCAATATTTTGAAACACATTTCAATAAACATGATTTATCCATATATATAATATATAAAAACAAAATCATACCATATTAGTAGTACTCAGTCTTGTAGTTGGCAAAGGCCACCTTTAGGAAGTCACTCCCAAGCTTAACATATATCTAGATGTATGTTAAAATCAAGTTCCCTTCCTAGTAAATAATAATACCCTTTGTTATTATAATTAAACTCTATTTGCTTAATTTTACATCATGTGGCATTTAATTAAGCACTTATAATAAATTGTTTAATTATTTCACATTTCACACATGTATCATTTTAATTAAACAAACTATAAGGGTTATTTAATCAATCAAAATTGTATTAAATTAGACATACGTGTGTTGGTATGTGGTGACTGATCATGTTGTTGGGCTTTAATTTTGGTTACTTTGTCAACCGTATTTTCCCCCAAAATCAATTAACGAGGGATTGCAGGGTAGGTGTATAGGTGCAATGCCCCCAATGAGGGCTAATAGGGGCAGTACCCCTAGCCGAGGCATTGGGGGAAGCGCCCCCAAAGCAAAAAATTATCATTATTGAATAAAGGATTCAATTATTATTTTGGCATGTAAACCAACCTTTATAATCACCAAGAAGGCTTGATAAAAAAGTGTCTATGTAATGTGATAAACCATCAAATTGTAATTTTCTCTTTATAGGATAATAAAAGAAAGTGGATGGTTGTTTCTTTTTTAATGTAGCCTACATTGAATAAATCATGTTAAATTTGTGTGTTATTGTGTATTATTATTTTTGTCTCTTTTATTCTACATTATATTTAATATTATTCATTTCTCGAATTTGTATAAACCCTAACAACGTGTTCGCCATTATGTTTTACATAGATATTTGTTGCATTTAATCAAAGCAATATAACACATTGTTTTTTATTAAATCGCATGTGAAATCTATGTAAAGCATCTCAAAACACAAATAACATCAGAATATATACACAAAAACTTTCAATACAAGATATACAACAAAATCACCACTGGAATAAAATATGGTGTACAATAACAACATATCACATCACCATGTGGATGATTGCTATTAAAACCATCTAATCCTAGTGGTGGTGGCTATGGGATAGAGGAATGTCTATGTGATGTTATAGATCATGACTAACTCCTATATTGACTTTGTGTCTCTAGACCTCAAACAACACTATGATCTCCACTCACGTTCTTGTGATGCAAGTGATCTCTCGTAGCTCGTACTTGTTCCACCTCAACCTATAGGGAATCCAATCTCTCCTCATAATCTACTCTCGGCTATGTCATGGACTCGAAGATGTCCTTGTGTCTCCCTGCATTATGCTATGGCTCATGACTAGCCCACACTAATCATTGGGTGCCTGCAAAAGAGACCATACCTAATATGATATAGCTCACAAAATCACACCATCCCCATGTGCCAACTACAAAAAAAAAAAAAATATATGAAATATACATCTTATCATGTATATCAAACTCTAAACTAATCATACAACATATAAATTAATGTGTATATATAACATCTCACCTAGATCTCCTTCTCACCAAACAGTATTGACTGAAGTAGTAGGAATCTAATACATTGTAGTAGGTACTATATCTAGGGGCATAGTAGCAACAATTCTACTCAACTTCCCATGCTCATGATGACTTGGTGTGCCACCTAAAGAGGGTTGCAAGTGTGATATATATGCTCATGAGTAAGATCTCTCTACTAGTGCATCATCCTCCTTTGTCTCCTCTTTTATCCTTCCTTTATCCACTATGATTAGTGGGTCTTGGTCTTGACCTCAATCCTAATACTCCTTCTCATCTCCATCCTACTCATCCTCCTTTGAATCATGTCTCTAATAGGCCAAGGGCCTGGGATCATTGGTAGGATGATCCTTGGGGAATATGGGAGCGATCACATGTGATCCATCATATAGTCTATCCTTGGGATACACCTACATCATAGTCATCTGAGATTGGAAGAGCATCTATCTTATCCTCATTAAGATCGCTCAAGGAAACGTCTACTATCGTTAGCTGAGACTCATCATTGAGTCTCACAGTGCTACAAGCTAACTGCACATACATTGGTATCGAGCCTGGTGCTCGTTGTATTTGACCAAAATGTCGTGTCACTCAATCATAGTAGAAGGGCATGATGATGAATGCATGGAGACCAATGAGAAGTTGAACCTACTACATCCTTACTATCTACTATGTGTGTCATAAGTGGTCCTATAAGGCATTCATGTGATGTTTGTGTGCCCTAGTCTATCAAACACAATTATTCAACAACAAAAAATCCTCACTTTTCCATGGTCTCCTTGGTGAATAGGTGTGTACTTTTGGACATACCCAAAAAACCTCAGTAGGGTTGCCTACTGGCCTCATGCATGTAATATGCTTGAATGTCCACATTTGGATTAATGTGTAGGTCATCAAGTTGTATGCCTCATAGTGAACATATCATCCAAGATCATAATAAGATGCACGATATTACTCTATCCACACGTATAGGCAATCATGATCTCCTCCATCACTCATATAGTATGTATGAGGCATCCATGTAGATGAGTGTCTCGCCCATCGAATGTTATGACTAAAGCAACTATAACAATGAGTATCTACCATAGGACATGAAAATTCACAAAGCACTACAACAAATAGTGTAAATCTATGTATTCTCTCATGTCTACTAGTTTGGACCACCCTATATAATACATCTATTCATCCTCAATATCACTATGTGTACATGGTCCTATCTAAGTATCGCCTCGCATTGGGATATGCAAAATGAAATATGTGTTCTCCAATATGATGGTAATCTCTCTCATTAGAAGATGGAATGTAGAGGAGTCAGCATCCCATTGCTCCATTAATGTCATGAGAATCACATCATAATATCTCATAGTAGGCATGGTGTAGACCAACCAAAGTCCTATCTCTCTCAAATGTGCCTTCATCTCTGTTTGTATGGAATATACTTGGTTGTGTAGTAAATTGTATATGTCACCGCCAATGTATTCCCACATGGCTAGAAGAGCCTACGAAAACATTGAAGAGATTTCATTAGTACTTTTCATCACATAAAAAAAATATTGCAATACTTTGAGAGTTAAAGATTTCGCTATTTAAGGTAAATCCTCTCTAAACCCTAAATTATCATACTTCAATCATTTCATCATAACTTGACCTAGAGAGCTCCAATTCACATGTCATGTATTGCACTACAATTGTGATTCAACTCTCATTCTTGCCAAATTCTCTTTAACATGGTTTTTTTCATTAATGACCTTATTAGAAGCATTTTTCATCATCCATATTCACAATTCGACATGGTACACATGATACTCTTTTTTACCTACATAATAAGAAAAAATAGGGGGCATATATCTACCCTCAAATTACATCATTCTTAGCAAGCATTCTAGGTGATTTTGATTTTCACTAGCAAATGTTTCAGGTATTGGGCTTCATTTGACACCCTTATGAGTATACTTTTTCACGAATGCTTACATTTTTGTACTTTAGCTTGATTATTCATATACTATCATACGATAGCTAAATTGTGGGTTAAATGTAGTGTCATAAATTATACTATAATTGTGAGTCTAATTTCACACTCTCCCTAGCACTTGCTTTAGTTTCCACTCCATTAGACATTTTTAAGACCACTTCCAGCCTTGAATTTAACCCTTAACTCAATAAAATGAGTCTTACCCTATTTCTAAATATAAATATCTTATTTTACATTTAATTATCATCAAATTTAAAAATTAGGAACAAATCAAATAGCAAGGCCCTCAAATCTAGAATCCCATGTTTTTTAGAGCATATATTTCAAAGGGACTATGCTAATTACCAGCATAGCCTTGATAAAATCTCTCAAAATTTTAAGTGTTTGCCTTGACATTACAAAATTTGGTCTCAATTTTTTATTGTGACCATTTTATTTTGTTTTTTAATCAACTTTAAGCTTGTAGCTCATATATAAGGTAGAGGCTTTCCTCATTTGATAAATCAATGAATATGTTATCCTTATGATGAAAAAACTCTACCAAATTTGATTCTACGGGTCTACAAATCGAAAGAACAATCAACAACATCAATCTTCATCGAGACTTTATCAATTATCATTCATTGTGATTGAATCATTAATGAATGTTGGATGATGATATTGGATGATGATAGGGAATTACTAACTAATGATTATCTTGCACCTCTCCTCAAGGGTTTGCAATGATTTCATATCATTCTGCATTATTTATATTTATCTCCGGATCTAATATTTATCATTTATTCATTATCATTCATGTGATTCATGAGTTGATTTATACATCACCTTATGATTTCCTCATCTACGGTTCACTTTTATACACTTGAGTAGGGAGGGCTCTTGTTTATGTTTATGCATTTTATTCCTCACCACAATCTTAGACAAACTTAAGGTTTATAGTACACACTTTTATTTCAAATCCAACTTGGCTATTCATTTGACTAATACAAACCCCTATATAACCACAACCATATTTCCCTCATTTTGGGCTTTTGCAAGTTTATACGTATATTTTCATCCTAGTTTGCAAGTACAAGAGGACTCAAACAACTGAGACAGAGATTGTTAGAGAAAATTTAGGAGAAAAAACTTGGACTATGTCACCAAGAACCATAGTCCTGTCAATTTGACCTAAGATTTTGAGGATTTGCAATTCTGAGTTTGTTAATAGTAGTTCTAGGTAGTTTCTAACACTCAAAAACTTGCAAGACTAAGTTTCCTATTTGCATAGTCTGAAAGTTCCAGGGTCAATTTTCTATCATGCATTCACCTCTATATCTCAAATTCATTATTTTACTTGTGTGTATATTCATATGAGCTTGTCAATTTATATGATCATTAATGCATGATTGTGTACCTAATTAGCTCACATCTAGCTCAATCAATCTATCATGCAACAAAGAAATAGAACATAGGTGGCTTGACTCTCTTTCATCAGTGTTAGTCAAGCATAACACCCCCTTATGGTTTGTACTCCAATGTTTTATGGAAGAGGGTTTGGCTCTAGTTAACCCACTAGCCAAATGTGTCCTCTCTTCCATATCAAACAAGTGTACCTCGAGACATCATCATTGAAGGAAATATAATATTGTGATTTACCCAATGAATCAACATACACTAGATCACATACATTTGAATGAATAATTTTTAAGGTCTCTTTGCATTATTAACTCCTTTAAGAAATGACCTCTTTTGTTTATCAAACACACAATGCTATCTAGTATGGTCAACCAATAGAATAATTAGAAATATTGTCAACCAACTTCTTATCTAGTATGATTTTAAGGTCATTTTCACCAATATGACTAAATTTATGATGTCACAACATACATTCATTTGCAGTGCTAGTTACATTGAAGAGTTACAAAAATGGAAGCATTAAGCCTAAATAAAAGTCCTTATTTGAGATCCTTTACCAATCACAAAACTCCCTCTTACCAACCTACAACCAAACTTATCAAATGTCACACAAAATCCAAAATCATTTAACTTGGATATATAAAGTAGACTAAAACATTATAAAGGGTTTTAACCCTCCCACCACTAAAACACAACTTTAGCTTTATATCATCGATTATCTTCTTCATACTACTATCACCAAGAAAAACCTCTCCCCCATCATATCTGAGTATGTAGAAAACCCACTCCTTTTGAAAAGTCATGTGGTAGGAGAAACCTAAATCAATAACCCAAGCATCTTTACTAATAGTGTTAACTAAAATAAATAAACTAGTAGAATCATTGTCATTGAAGGACTTTTCTGTGGAATCTACACTCTTTTTCTCTTTCTTAAACTCCTTTGCATGCTCTCCTTTTCCGAAACTCCAACATCTCACTGCTCTTTTTGAGGGTCTTAGAATATCCTTTTGTCTTAGCCTTCCTTTTCTCCCCTTTAGGCTCTTTCTCTTTGAACTATCTCACATATGCAAGGCACCATGGGAGCCGAAATTCGTGTTCTTTCTTTGCATCTCTTCCAAAAGAACCATGGTGATAACATTTTTTCATATTTGATCTACATGACCATTATATATAGAAATGATTAAATTTCCCAAAAGTTTAAGAAAAGATCAAAGCAACAAAATACACCTATCTTCATCTTCTAACTTAACATATATTGATGCAAGCTAACTTATAATCAAAGTAAAATCATTCAAATGTTCAACAATAGAATCACCATCCTTAATCTTTAATTAATACAAACCTCTCTTGAGATATAACTTGTTATAAAAACTTTTGGTTTGGTTAATTCCATGCCTCTTTCATGTGTATGTAGTGTGTTATGTAGAGACTTTCGAGGGGACAAAATTTCAAAGACATAACCAAATGGTTCCTCGTGCCTTCTTGTTCAAGATCTTCCAATCTTCATCTATCATAGAAAATGGTTATGTGTCCTATGAAACTAACAACCAATTATCTCTCTCTCATTTTCAAGTGATGGGGAAAGGGATTTGGAAAAAAAAATGAATTTGTTTAAAGGTTCTATGAAAGAGTTCACTTTATCATTTATATCATCTAAATGAATAAGGTTGTTGTCTATTATTTCTTGACTTTTATCTTTCAAACCCATACATCTCTAAATATCACGGTTTGGGACCCTATAATATTGGCAAAATATGGTAGTGTCATCATTTATAAGGAGAGGAAGAGAAGGGTCTAGAAGTTGAATAGGAGGAATTTGGAGGAGATTTATGAAGAGGGCTTGGGCCATGATCATTTTGTATGAATATGAGACTCTAGTGAATTTTCAAGGATTTCTCAATCTAATAAAAATAATATTAGAGATGATAATGATGAATTTTTAATATGAGAAGTAGAGGGTGGGAGAAGAGTGGTTGTGGATACTATGTTTACTTTCAATTGTTTTGTTATTGTTGTTAGTTGCATATGGTTTCTTGTAAGGTTTGTCAAGTTATTGTTGTTTGTAGATATGATTGTAGAGGTTACTAACCTTATCAATGTTTGTTTTACTTATGGAACAATAACTTTTCTAAGATCGATGGGATAAGGTTATCCATAAACACCATTTGAATTGATTAGAACCTGAGAAAAAGTTCACTTAATCTCTTGAAAACATTGTTTCCAAAAATGATTAGTGAAGTTTACCTCAAGGGAAATTTGAATATGAAAATGATTCATAAGTACTTTAGTTGTCATTTTAAAATATCTCATCAGAGCATGTAGTAAAGTATAGAACTTCTTAAGGGCATGCACATTACGTAAGGGAATTTTTGCACAAAATGTGATTATCATAAACCTAATTTAGAATAGAGGAGTAGAAGCCTAAGGTATTCCTTGTCATCATAGGGTGGAGATATGGTGCCTTGAAATTAGGAGAAAAGGAGTTGGTTAATAGGTTATATGATAAAGAATCATAGTGAAGGTCAATGATCACCTCTCCAGAGTTACTAGGTAGAGCATCAAGATTGTGTTGCATTTGTTGGAGATTGGCAATACATGGTGCATGATGGGATCAATTGATGAATGAGGAGAATGTGATGTGGGAAGATGTGATGAGATTTATTGAAGAGAAGAAAATGAAGGAAATGGTGTAGTCATAGGATATGAAGGATGCGGATAAGAGTAATGGGTACCATTAAAAGGAGGATGAAAGGGAGAATAAACCAAGGTAATAGTGGGAGTAGTAGGAGAACATGATGCTATAAGAAGGGAAGTGATTTGGATGAGTTATAGGTGGGAAAGTATGGAAAACAATTAAAGGATGACATCTGGTGGAGATAGAAAGAAATGTGATAGATGGGAATGTAGGAGTGGTATTATTTGATTGAAGCAAAGGTTGAGAAGAGTAAAGTGAGATGAGAGAGGAAGTATAAACACCGCAATCCTGCACAAGATCATTACCATGCAACATACAACGTATATATCGAAAAACATCATAATAGTAACGAAACTGAACATGAGTTTTACAACAACAAGATATTCTTTATTTATTGATTTTAACATACCAGGGTTTGCATTTTTCAAATGATCTTTGACTAATTTGTAAATTCATTAACACGGTTTCGTCACTAAATTTTTTAAAGAATTCAATTTGAGTCATGTCAAGAAGATGTTTTGGATGAGGATCACGAATTTTTGATCCCACCCTTAACTTTAAAACATCTCTAGCATTTGATGAAACTCTAGTGTTATCATGCCAAAATTTTGCGACTAATTGTTTAGTTTCATCATTTAATTTCATGTCTGACCTTTGAAGTCTACCACTAAAACTCCAACAATGATTTAGTGGATCAATTTCAATTTTGTCTCTTCGTTTGGCCACTCGTGACAAGGTTCTACGATGTAAGTTTAAATAGCCACTTATATCACTTAACATTCTTTTACTAACAACTGTTTTGTCAACTGTAGCAGTTGTTATAACTCTATGTGCGGCATTCTTATCTTTAGATCGACTTGTTTTTTCCGATAGAATCGATGGCACTGGCAACAGTAGATTCAACTTGCTTATATGATTCATCTTTTCTTTTTGGTTTTGCATAAATACCTATTTTTTCATGACTTTACACATTTTTAACATTTTTATTAATTGTAGCATTAATTGACATTGGAATCCTAAATTCTTATTATAGAAAAATTGTTTATATAATTTGTTTGCATGTGTTCTAATTTGTCTCCAAGAAACTAGCCCGTTAAGATTATCTAGCAAATTGCTATCAATAGTAAACAAATTACATTCATTTTCTTTTAGAGGGGGCGGTGTAATATTTTCAATTTTTATTCATTTTTGTATTGGTGTATTAAATTTATATCCAGCTTCATTTAAATCGGCAATTTGATTGGCATCATAGTCTTGGGGATTTAAAAACATACCAGGATTTGCATCCACATGGACATTTGCATCAACCGTCATACCCATGTTTGGTTCTACATTTCTTGTGTCCATCATGATCTCTTCAATGGTCTCATCTACAACAAGCACTGAACTAGATGCTTCAGTGTTATTCAATTGTCGTTGTTGTGATCTTCGATCTCTTTGGCGTTTTGCCTCCTTCTCTCTTTGTGCTTGAATTTCGTCCACTGCCATTGTCTTCCTTTGTTTCTTTTGATGTTGCTTAGAACCCATCTTTACAAAATCATCTTCAAAAAATAATATTTCTTTTTACTGAGTTCTTCTGAAGTTTGTGTAAAAAAGATAAAACAAAGTAGTGTCAAATGTTGTAAAAAATGTTTGTCAGTACGGATTCCAATGATAATCTGGCAAATTGATGCAATCTGTCCTTTTTTTACAATAATGGTAATTTAGGAACGGGCCCCCGTTTTCAACATGGGGGCCCATTATATGGAAGTTGATTCCACAACCCACCACTTGCCTCAAGATTAGGTCTAGGATAGGCCTAGGATGGCCACACCTGAGACATGGACCTGCAAATTCAAATCTCCATGAACAAAAGCACAAATATGAACTTCTGAAATAGTTTACATGCCTCTAATTAGAGAATTTTTATATGAAATTAAAACACATTTCAGATTATACTGTCTAGATTCTAAATATGTAAATTTATTTTAAAATTGATTATTTTTACTATTTTTCATTAAATTTATACTAAATCGGGTCCATAAATTTGAAATATTAACTAATTTTGTTAATTTATTCTTTTTTATTTTAATGAATTTTGAAAAAAAAATTATGTCATCAATCTACACAAAATTATTTTCTATTAAAAAAAAATCAAAAAATGTTAAGTTTACGTCAAATTATGTGGGTCGTACACGTCAAATTTTTAAAAAGATAATTACGGTCATTAAAAAGTTAATTAAAAAATATATATTTAAAAAAAAATACAGAAACGGTTTGAGAAAATAATTTTAATTGTGTGAAAAAGTGTGGGTCGTACACATGCATGGTATGGTCCTGAAACATGCATTTTTAAAACATAGTTTTTAGAACTCCATTCAAAAAGTTATTTTTTATTATGTGGGTATTAAAATAAATTACATATTTGAAAAGTAGACTCAGAGGGCTATCTTTTTATATTACTAACTTTTCCAAGATTCAATATCCAAGTGTTTCAAAATTTAAGCTCAAATGAGACAAAATCTGAAAATCAGGGAAAACACTTCCACTTTTTGGCCAAAAAGTGGACTCATCTTCTTGCACTGACCCTAAGTATTCATCCTATGCATATTGAAGAGACATTTTGTAGACACGTTGGATTCAAGAAGATATACAAGGTTCCAAAGACGTGAAGGAATGTTTGATTCTGTATTTCAAGAACTACAAAATTTGAATTTTTCCCCTTCTTTTACACCTAGAAGAAGAGAAAGAAGTAGACCCCCAAGTTCCTCTCATGTTTTACCTGTATCTTCTGTTTGTCACACCCTGACTTTGCATGATGTTGTTCTTCCTACTATAATCAATCGCAGACCTTTGAATATTGTATTAACCATGGCTGCTAATAACCCTTGGGGGCCAGCTGTAGGACCACTTGCTCTTGGAGCAAATTTAAATCCCTTACCGAAAGGTTCAAGAGATCATTTACCCAAGTTTAGTGGTGATGGAAAAGTTACGATTGATGATCATTTGAATGCCTTCAATGTGGCTTGTGGCGTATTAGCAATCCAGCATGAGGATGTGGTTGTAAGATTATTTGTTCAAACATTGACTAAAGTTGTCACGGATTGGTTTTACCATTTACCTAATGGTGATATTACAAATTGGCAAGATCTCAAGACAAAATTTGAAGCTAGATTTAAATTAGCTAAGGATGAACACTCACTTTTGGCCCAATTACCACAATTAAAAAACGAGATTCCTGAAACGATGAGAGATTTTGTGGCTAAGTTTAATAAGATAGTCCATAAGATCCCAACTACTCAAAGACCCTCTCATGATAACTTGAAGTGCTTCTTTATTAACTCAATGCCTTCAGAAATAAGTTTCCTAATCCATAGGCAAATAGGGCAAAATTTAACAGTTGCCAAGACTTTAACTGTAGAATTGGAGGATGATTCAATTATTGCAGGAAAGTGGAAGAAAGAAGTTCAAACTGTCGGTCTATAAGCATCAACCTCAACAACTATATCAGAACCAGTGATTCAGAGATTGATGAATCGTGTGATAACACTTGAGAGACAATTGCCTAAATCCAATATAACTAGTTTATCCACAGACCTATCAAGACATCCCGGGGAGATTTCCAAATCAGTCAGCAAGGACTTGAGGTAAAGCACTTTAATTACCTCCTACGCAGCAAAGGCTAGCTATTGAAGCACCTCCGCTAAAAGCTAACATGTACATTTTTCATCTCACCGATGATCAGGATGGAAGTTCTTGTCCAGAGATGGTGTGTTATGCCCAGTTGATTGGTTCTAAGGAGGTGTTGAGTGAACCAAGTGAAGAAGAAACTTTCAGGCAACCTGGCGACTCTGAAATCCACTTCTTGGAGTACGAGTCATATTCAGAAAGAGGAGGTGATATTTTGGTTACCTTGGAAGATCCTTCCTGTGTTGTACTGACCAGAAATCAACAGAATGTCAAACCTCAGGGTTCTCCCTCGTCTTTTGTTGTGAATCCTAAAGGTAAGGAGATTGTTTCTCGGTTTCATAATAATGATTTCAGACCTCAAGAACCTCAGTTATTGAAATCTATAGAGACTGGAGGTTCGTTTGATATTTTACAATTTTGTAAATCCTCTCGAATTCAAATTACACCAATAGAATACTAAAAATTAAATCACTAAGAACTTGATAGATTGGTTAAGCTTGTGAAAGGAAATAATACATATGTACAAGCCAACATGGTTCAGCACTCAATTAATGCTACATTGTCATCCCAAGGTGACGTGTCAACTCATCCTGCTACCCATGAAGTTTATCCTGAAATAATTGCTCATCAAGTTGATAATACGTTGCATGTTCTTGAATCAAAACCTGAGCCTTTTTATATATCTTTGTTCATAAATGGTCACAAATTAAATAACTGTATTATAGACTCAGGTGCCTCGGATAATATCATGCTATTTGTAGTGGCCAAAGCTTTGGGATTATCCTTAACAAAAACCTTTGGTAGGTGTTATTCAATGGATTCCAAACAAATCCTCTTATTAGGATAGATCAAGGATGCTCAAGTGTCCTTGCTGCTAATCCAGATAAAAGAATTAAGTTAACCATTTTGATAGCTGATAGCGAGTTATAGCATGTTAAGTCGTACATTTTGTAGAGACCTAGGGGGTGAGATTAAGATGGATTGGTCTCAAGCAACCATTCCCATAAGGAAACAGCAAGGTATTTTGCAACCCAAGCCTAAATCCAAGTTCATTGTTTTCTGTTCTGATGATCCAAAGGCACAAATATTATATCATGAATGTCAATTTGGGAATTATATGATCTTATCTAATAATGAAGTTGCGGGAAATCTAACACAATCTGAGACAATGGAGGATTTATGGTTGATGGAATTCGATGGAAGTTGTGCAGCATAAGGTTTTGGAGCTGGGGTACTTCTCATTCCCCCTTTGGCAGACATATTCCTTTCTCTTTTAAGTTGGAATTCAAGAACACAAATAATACTGCAGAGTATGAAGCCTTGTTGTTGGGATTAGCTGAAGCAAAGAAATCGGGAGTGAAGTTGTTGCAAGTTAAGGGAGATGCGGAGTTGATTGTGAAACAAGTTAGAGGGTTGTTCAATGTAAAGAATGAGAGGTTGAGGCACTACCAAAATAGAGTCTGGGATGAAATTGAGGGTTTTGATGCATTTTCTATTGAAGCCGCCCCTAGAGAACAAAATTCTAAAGTTGATTCTTTGGCAGTATTGGCTTCCCTATTGATTCCCCACCCCGAGTTTACAAATGATACCTATCGAGTGGAATTGATAGATCGACCTAGTGTACCTGATAATTCAAAATTTTGGTAGGTTTATGAGAATGACAAACAAATCAACAACTTCTTGCATTGCGCATAAATGTTCACTGCCACTTACTTTGTAGGATCAAATGTTGAATATAAGGAGTTTTCACCAGAACTGGGTCAAGAAATGAATGATGGAGTAATACAACTAAAAGGAAATAATATTCCTAAAGGTTTGGTCTCTTTAGAACGTCTCTTTGATCGTCATGATGCCTTTAAGAAGGAAAAAGATGGATGAATTCCTACAGTCCAAGATGTTGGTGGTTATGAAAGAGTTAATATTGGAACTGAGGAGGATCCTTAGTATGTTAATCTTGAAAAATGTTGCACACCTACACAGAAAGAAAGGTTCATAAGTCTCTTGTTGGAATACAAAGACATTTTTACATGGTGCTATGATGACCTGAAGAACTTCAGGGAAGGAAAATTTCAACATCACATTCCTTTGAAGCCTGGAACAAGCCCTTTCCGACAGAAACTTAGAAATTTTAACCTCAAAGTTGCTAAAGCTATATTTCAGGAGGAAGACAAAATGTTGAAAGCTAGAATCATATATCCTATTCACCATTTTACTTGGATAGCCAACATTGTCCTAGTCCATAAGAAAAACAGAGAGATAATAATTGGTGTGGACTTTAGGAATTTGAATCAGGTCAATCTTAAAGATAATTACCCATTGCCTGCTATGGATCATATTTTGCAGACAGTCTCAAGTTCAGAAATGATGTCTATGCTTGATGGTTTTCCTAGTTATAACCAGATTAGTGTTTCAGAAAGCGACCAGCATAAAACAACTTTCATCACTCCTTGTGGCGCTTTCGCCTATAACAGGATGCCATTTGGTCTGATAAATGCTAGGGCAACTTTCCAGAGGGCTATGGACTTGTATTTCGGCCATCTGAAAGATAAGATAATTGTTATATATATTGATGATTTAACTGTCTTCTCGAAGAGGAGAAAACATCACCTAAGAGACTTAAGGCGAGTATTGCAAAGATGTCAGGAACATGGAGTTTCGTTGAACCCGAAGAAGTCAGTGTTCGGGGTTAGAGAAGGCAAATTACTTGGTCACATCATCTCTAAAGAGGGAGTTAAAGTGGATCCTGAGAGAGTAAAGGCAATTCAATAGTTAAGTTTACCATCCAATAGAAATGCAGTCGGGCCCTTCTTTAGGTAGGTGAATTTTCTGAGAAGATTTGTTCCGGATTTCGCAGACACCACAAGGTACATTATGAACCTGATGAGTGAAAAGCAGGTATTTAAGTGGAATGATGAGGGGAAGAAGGCATTTGAAGCAATAAAAGAAGCTATAGCTCAAGCACCTATTTTTGTTAATCCAAGATTTCAAGAAAGATTTTATTATCTATTGTTATGCTTCAAAACATACCATGTCAGAGATTTTTTTACAAAAGAATGAAGAAAATGAAGAAGTTCCAATATCCTTCATGAGTGTTCCTCTCAAGAAACATGAATTGAAATATTCATTGATGGAAAAACAAGCATTTGCTATTGTGGAATCCATAAAACAATTCAGGTACTATATCCTTCATTCTCATGTGATAGTTTATGTGTTGCATTTTGTTGTTAAAAGCATTTTAACACAGCGGGATATAGGAATGAACAATAGAGCCTCATGGGTGTCTAAGATACAAGATTTTAATCTAGACATTAAACCATCAAAATTGGTGAGAACAAGGTTTCTGTAAGTTAATTGCAGAAAGTAAGAATGAAGTGAATGAGGAATTGTCTATAGTCTTATTTGTTGGACTTCAAGACTCTTGGTTTGCAGACGTTGTATATTACCTAACTTATGGAGACCGTCCAACACATCTCTCTGAGAGAAAAATGAAATCTGAGATTAAAGGCTGCTAAATATGTCATTTTTTACGATGTGTTGTACAAAAAGGGGTTGGATGGAACTTTCTTACGCGATGTGGATAAGTTGCTTCAGGAGTCACTATCGAAAACTTTTCATGATGAAGCCTATGGTGGTAACTTTTCATCAACAGTAACTGCCTATAAAATCTTGAGAAATTGTTATTATTCGCCAGGTATGTTTAAGGATGCATATGCTTGGGTAGCTAAGTGTGAAAAGTGTAAGTTATTCACTGGGAAGCCACAACTTGCAGCGTTACCTCTCAGACTGGTAGTTATTGATGAACCGTTTAAACAGTGGGGTTTATATTTTATAGGTCCATTGTCACCTACTTCAAGTGTCGGACATACACACATACTAACGGCCATAGATTACTTCACCAAATGGGTCAAAGCTATTCCGGTGTGGAAGACAACTTGTGAGGTTGTCTGTAATTTTCTTAATGAAAATATTCTAGTTCGTTTTGGGGTTCCTCAGAAAATTGTGGCTGATAATGCAACCAACTTCTCTTCTACTGAGATTTCATTATTTTGTTATGATCATGGGATATCTCTTGCTCACTCTTCAAATTATTACCCTCAAGGTAACGACCAAGCGGAGTCAAGCAATAAAAATCTAATCAATATTATGAAGAAGTTGGTGAGTGAAAACTTCAAAGACTGGCACAAAAGATTGTATGAAGCTCTTTGGGCGGATCGCACATCTCCAAAAAGAGCCATAGGGATGTCACCTTTTGAACTAGTATATGGCATGGGGGCTCAAGTGTCACTTCCCTTAGAACTTGTGGCTTCAAAGTTACAAATAGTTATTGAAGATGCATATTTTCAAAATTTTCTGGAGAAGAGGATTATGAATTTAATGCGGATTGAAGAAGAAAGAGATAAATTGGTTGATCGGGTTATAGAACATCAGATGTGGGTTAAGAAAATATTTCATTTCACCAAGAGAGCCAGACCACTTAAAACTCATTTCATGGCTCCAAAGCATTTCATAGATGGGCTTCAAAGCTTCACGATAATGATACAATAGTATATGATTATATTAACGCTCCAAGATTCCAATGCTCCAATATTGCAAGAACAATTGCTTGTATGCTATGAGTGAAGTATGTATGCAATGCATAGGTTGTATAAAGTTAGACAAAAGAGCATTCTTTTATAGAATTTTTAAGGCCAAATTACATCATTTTGAGTGGAAACAATTTGAAATGAGGTTAGTCAACCTAGGCTAGTTGTCATTAAGTTTTTGTAGCCAAGAGAAAATAGAAAAAATGCATCAATACAAAGGTAGGGCTACATTTCCTCCATATTCCATGTAAGATGAGATTAAAACTAGAGGGAAAGAGGATGGAAATAAGATAATTGATTGGAGGTGGTTTCAACTCATTTAGAGTTCAAATATCTGAGTTATGGAAGAAACAATGAAAGGATAAGGCAATCATGAGAGAGGATAAAAGAATTTTAATTTTTGGAGAAACCAACATTGAAATGAAAATGTGCATAGGTTGAAGGTGTAGGATCACATATGAGAGAGAAGATGATACATAAAGATAAGAAATAAGGCTTAAGAAGGGTGAAATTACATGCGGAGAGGAGAAATAAGGGGAAAAGTGAAAGCAAATAGAAATAAGCCTAGAAAGGGCTCAAATGGAAAATGATTAAAGTATGGGCCCAAGTAGTATGAGTAAAGTATGAGGGTTGACATATTTGCCAAGGGGGTGATGAAGGCCCCAGGCATACTTTCTTTTATGGAACAAAGTGAAAATCAATATCTATGGTTTTAAATAAAAAGTGCTTGTGAAGTAATTTACAATGTGTTGATCCAAATGTGGAAGTGAATAGTTAAATCATCCACACTTGACCACATTCAATTTCATAACCTTTCTAGCATTAATTAAACAAAGCCACTTAATTCATTGACCTTCTCAATCGTCATTGAAACATTGATTAAGTAAATACAAATAATTTATTTAATTAATTTATCATGTATCTGCATCTCCTCTATAGTCTTCCCTTAATTAAATAAATTCACATTTATTTAAGTAAGTTTAGCATTCATACCCATTTTATCAAAAAAAAAACATTCTCTTGAAATTCCCCTCAAATAATTAGTTGACTAAAACCAATTAGTTAACTAATTAATCTACATGCTCAAGTCAAAGAATGATTAATCTAATTAAGCATTTTTCACATTAATCCTATTTCTCAAAAAATCCTTATCAATCATAGCCATCCATTTCTCCTAAATCGTATACACCCTCCATTTTTATGTGTTACTCTCGCATGTGTGAGATCCCCTTGTCAAGGCACATGTCCTTATATCATTCTCACACATATGAGAGCAATCACATGTCATAACCTCGCATCCTCATGGTACCTCTCACCCATGTGTGAGAACTTTCATTCAACACCTCTTTATCAAATTAAGATAATCTCAACCATCAAATGTCTTTGATGTTGTTTTAGAAAGCATCCCTACATCAATCACACAATAATGACCACATCCACACCCTTGATGTACAACAAGAGATGTGGAGAGATCTTTTGCAAGGTCTATCAACTTGAGCACACTACCACTTTAAGCTCAATTTGAGTCGTTTATATATAAAATGTGGACTCGTTTCATTGTTTAATTCTTTATTTCACCTTCTACATCTTTATTGTATGCAACAATACTTTATGTTATCTCAAATCTTAACAAAATGGAAGTGGAAAAAGTAGTTTGTGGATTTGATTCTTCTTGTTACAAAAGAATGACAAAGATGTAGATGTGTATGTGTTGGTTGGGTATGAAATCAAGATAGATATAATGTGTATAAATTCAAGTTCTCTCTTTGCCAATCACATTGATACACTAAGTAAACATGATATCTAGTCTAAATTTATCACAATATCCTTTGATCTTAGTTTGTTCTATCGTTCCAAATTTTAATTTTGTCTTCCGACAATGCATGATTCTTTATTTTATAAATCAAAAGAAAGTTCTTGCAAACAAAATTCATCTCCGCATGATCTAAATGTCTTGTACAAGTTTGCTAATATAAGGGGGTGTGGAAAATCTCTAAAGCTATATTTACTAGCTTTTGTTCCTATTTAGTTATTAGAGCAAAAGTAAAATCTTTCCATCAATAACATATGCAGTTGTCTGTTTATTTCAATTAGAGTGTTTGGTTAGGTTAAAATCTTGAGTCTTTGAATTTATATATTAGAGTGACAATGCAACTAAAATGGCAATATCCAATATGAAATTATTGTAATATGTTCTAACTCTATTTAGATACATATGTTCTCATTGCTTTATGGTTTAACTCTATTGCTCATGGATCAAGACATTGGTCCTATTCTAATCCATTTAATCAAACTTTTAAATGATAAATCATCTATTTGAAGTCTTGATAAATTATTCATAATTTATTTTAACTCAATGTAACATGTCTTTGCTACATCTCTTGAGAGCCTTACACTGGTGTCAATTTTTTGGAGTTATGCATGTTTCTATGTCCGAAGCTATGAGAAGTAAAAACCATAAGATTTTATATGGCGATACTAACAAAATTTACATGTTAGTTATATCACAACCTATTTATTAATCTCCATTATTGACATATCTATGATCTAAAAGACTACTAAGCCAAGTATTAAGGATATTTAGAGGCAAATTTTTTGAGTGTTCTTATGCATACAAGCTATGTAAGTGTATAGTCAATTTGTTTTCATTTATTCTACAAAAATTTACAACTCCTCCCTTGGCTCGAGCAAAGCCAAGAATATAAGAGTTTCCTATTGTTGTCAATTGGCCAAAGCCACCTATAGTTTGATCGTGAATCCAACATGATTCTAGCCTACCATTGTTTTCCCCATGATTAGTTATCAAAGTTGTGTCTTCTTGAGTTCCAAGATGTAGTTGAGCAACAACTCCATTACACTGAACAAGAGCATTATAATAGTAAAGGTCATTATAAGACCAATTTTAGCATGGTCAACATCATAGAGGCCCCCCACAAATCAACCTACATGAGTATAAAGAACATTGTAAACCCACTTACTATATATTTGATTGTGGTTCAGTAAGACCTGCTCCTACTACATGAACTCAAACTCAATATGACATTGCTAACAACTCTTTGAAAAAAATGATAAAAACTACGAATACACATTCTAACAATTAGCAAAAGCTCAATAACTCTTTAAATTACATTCCATAGTATTACTACTAAACACAACAGTGATTTTGGAAAAGAAAACATACAACCTACTATGATGTGTATTCACATAGTTTAAAAGAAAAGAAAAAGAAAGCTAGTTTAAAGATAGAAATAGCATTCATTTAAATTTGACTGTCAAGGCTCTTGATTCCGATGACTCTTCTCATGATGATGATGATGACTCCTAGGATGAGGTTGTGCCTCTTACTATTGTTGTGACTTCTACTACCCCCTTGGTTCCTATTGGTGTGGCCTCCTCAGGCCTTGACGTTTCTACTCATGTTGCAACAACGATATGCTTCTACTAAGTCTACTCCATGTGTTGATGAACACTCTTTCCCTACTTGATCCCACTTGCAATGATGTTCCTAATAATAGTATATCTGGATTGTTGTTTATCATAGGCGTAAAGGTAAGTCTCCCCCAACCCCAAACTCTTCTATGTCAAGTTGTGGGTGATTCTCCCCTCTTGAGATGGGTTCCTAGCTCTCCACCATTGTGTTGTTGGTTTGGCAAGACTTTAACAATGGTCTTCTAACCTGTTGTTAATGGCGTGTTTGACCTGAGCTTGTATAGGGTCAGCACCCTTGTTTTGTGCCTTCCTTTTAAACCGCCTACGAATTGCCTGTATACACAATCAACACCCTTGTTTTTCTACTTTCAATAATCAAAAACATTCATTTATATTGTATTTTCACAACTCTAATTGTTTTCTTATATAAATCTATTACACTTCTAACTAGTTTTATTTCAATTCAAACAAATTTATTTACTCAAGATGATAGCTCATTCAAAATTGCAAGTTCATATTATCCTATCATAACATCACACTAACAACTAGAACGCTCCAACATATCTTGTTTTCTTTTGTATATTTAACAACATTTAATGTTGTAAAAAATACCTATCATATTGTTAATTATTGTAACTAGTAATTTTAATAGCTTATTTTGTAATATATTTCAATTTTATGATATATAGAGTTATTATCACATCAAAACATTGTTGCACTAACATCATTGCAACATGTCTTTTCTTTTGTATCTTTAACAACATTAATGTAATGATGCAAATAATACTTATTATATAGTTAATTATTATAACACTATTAATTTATTTTTCCATAATGTTCGTGGAGAAGAACAAGGTACTCCTTACTTGAATTACCTTATCTTCAAAATATGATGATTGGGTGCAACAATTTGAATTTCAAGGCTCTCCTTTATTTTTCATCCTTGTGGTAAAGTGGACTACACTACTACTACTTGATTAAGCAAAGAAAAATCATTTCATTTCGAGGAAAAAAGAAACAAATGCCTACTACCATTGAGAAGCCTATTGCTACCGTTGAGGAGTTATTGAAGGAAATCTCCTAATTGTATATCGATGGATACCTCTTTTAAAGCTTTTAGGTTGGATGAGGGATCTACTTGTGGTCTTATGAATGCTCCTTGTTACAAGAAAAAGAGCTTAGGGGATAAAGCTCCTGGTACATGGTAAAGTAAAAAATCTATGGAAAATAAAATTTCAAATTACCCTAACTTTTAGTTGGTTTATTGTAAGTTTTGTAATGCCTTATCTTTTGTAGTGTCATAATTACTCTTCTCCGTTGTGTTTTGGTGTCTTACTCGGCTTCTTGATTATTTTCTCTTTGTACAAAGGTTGGACCCTTCCAAAATCCCTGTTTATCTGATTAAAAAACATTAAATATTTTTTTCTCCTAAAAAAATATATTACATATATTTCTATATTTTAGTTGATATATTATATTTTAATATCCAAAGCAAACAGTTTAACCAAACTACTAGCATGTTCAAATATATAAATTTTCAACATGACAGCAAAAGATATTTTAAAAAACTAAAGATACAGCATGACAGCAAAAGATTTCTATACATATAGAAATTCAACAAAATACATTATTCAGAATAAGCTACTCGATGTTATCCTTGAGAATTTTTGGAACTTTAATATAAGGTTTCTCTAATACTGGAACAGCTGCAAGCATTGCCTCCCTGCATTGAAATCGGCAAGGTATGAAGAATTATTAGTCTACAAATTAGATTTTAAAAAGGAAATATTTGTAAGTATTTTTATTTTTATTTTTTAACGTAATTTAAAAATGTTAATAAGTGGTTGTTTTCTTCTTTGTAAATTAAGTTATAGAAAAATAAATAGTTAAATAATATAAATATCTCCAATTAATTTCTGTTAAAATTCAAATGAAATGATCAAATACACCCTAGTATAGACTCTAACAAACTCTATTTTTCAAATTTTAATTCATTTTCAAAATAATGCAATCTCACATAAAACTCCTTATAAAGACCAATGTGTAACAAATTTTACTTTTAAGTCATACAAGGCAAAGATATAAACCTTAAGAATAACCATCAAATAGGGGTTAAAATATAAATATATGTTAAAAGAAATTTGAGGTAGCAGTTAAATAAATGGCCATAAGTTCTGTTGTAGGCACATGTATATTGAATTTGAATCCCTCATCAAAGTAGATTTTTACACAAATAATAATGGTCAGTTTCAGCTTTGGAGGAAAAGGAACAAAGTAATTCATACACATCCCCTCAAGTGCCGTAACATGCATGTCACAAGTCTATTATACGCTCCTGCAACTGGTAAAAATAATATACTGGATCTAAAAGACCATATTTTAAATTTCACTCAACCATGTAATTTTTTAGGCATAAATAACAATGGTCAGTTTACAATCCTAAAAACCACTAGAAATTTATTAATTATGTTGATTATGTTTACTTGGAGTGAACTTGTTACAATTTGTTAATCATGGTTATATGTGAGGAGGACTATGTATTTTAAAGATGAGATGAGTAGGTAAGGAAGCATAAATGTTTGAGAACATGGGCATAAATGCCTTTTTTAATTTATATTCATACCATGCACATATTAAAAAGTTACATATTATCCATCCCCGTGTCCTCTTCGTTGTTCTATTAATTTTGTGTAGGTGAAGCTCAAATATGAGCCAAGTAAATATTAGCCTATCCAAATCTGAAGCACAAGTTATTGAGACATGAATTGGGTTGTTGTGTTCTCAAATATCTTCAACAGAGGTAAGTATGAATCAATCATTTGCAATGGATTCAAACAATCTTACCAAATCACGAGAATCATAATACCTTTGCAAATGACAAAGGCCCAATAGTGTCACTTCTAAATACCCAATAAGAGAGTTTTTCCTTAAACCAGTTAGATTTTAACTTGATGCAAACGTTTATGTATGGTTCTACATAACTAAGCACAGTTGTGCATCTCATCATGTAAAATTTAGATTCAATGAAAAAATCCAACACAAGCCTAGATTTGGATAAATGAAGGCAAGTTGGGAAATCTGCAAGAAAACAAACAAATTATGTAAAATGCAAATAACAGCCATTCCATACTCAGGATAAGAAAAGATGTGATACAAAGGATAGAATACAAATATATATCCGCCTCTTCAATGCACAAATCATGGAGATGACATGTCTGAGAGGTCATGTGTAAGCTCACAATCACTCCCAATCAAAAGGTGAGTTAACTCAATCCAACTAGGAGATAACTAAATCTAACTAAAGGTCAAGAGTTGAACCACCAGTCAATGGATCAATTAACTCGATACAACTAAGATGTGTAATTATGAATGAACAAAGGAGGTACCTAACTACTATTGAGCATAGATTGATAAGGTGGTGGTGGCACTTGTGTCTCTTGAGTAAAAGTATACATGTCATTATTAGCTACGTAGTAGAGAATAATTATATATTCCTAATGATCTATAAGTAAACTAATTAATAGGTGCGATATTACACCAACACCCTCAAAAGTGCAACCTAGGAGGAAAATGAAGTAAAAAAGGGTCCTAGCAAAACAAGCAATATTAGGAACCCATGTACAATGATAATCCCCCTCGAAGAGAGAAAAAAGAACCCATCCCTCACCAAAAGAGAGACACTAAATAGCTACCATTCACTAAATGTGATGCCTCATACAATAATAGTGGAATGATGATATGACAAGTTGAAGAAGATCCACGTGCATCAAACAACATTCCTTCCCTTAGGAAAAAGTAAACACATTAGAGAATGTAGGAGATCTTCCCATTTCAGTATAAATACAAGGGAAGAAAAAACAAAATGAAGATCTCTAGAAATCGCTCATTTATCTACAAGTCAATGTTGAAAGGTGTCACTATCTAATCAAGAGTCCCAAGCCTAATTGACGATGGTGACAACTCCAAACACTATGCAAACTCTAAATAATAGTAACCAAAGATGAGGAACAATAGCTACTATAGAACCAGCCATCAAGAGGATACAAGTGACCTCGATAGTGTTCTCCAAATATACAATAAAAGACCATAAAATAAATATGAAAAGTTATCCTCGATAGTGTCATGCAAATATATGCTACAGCAATCACAAAACAAAAGAGAGATCTATCAAATACCCATTCCAAAGAACCACATCTAGAAGACCAAGATGGTCCTATTACATTGAATCTCTAGAAGCCTCCATTGAAGCAAAACTAAACTCAATGGAAGCAAGTAATGATGGTGAGAAAATGTTAGCACATGCTTGTATAACCAGTATTGGTGAAGTCCCAAAAATTGTCTCCTCATCTTGAAGATACATATGCCTCTCACCTACAACAAGTCTAAGAGATCAAAAAAATGAACTACCAATCTATAGATTGGTTGATTCTATATGACTAAGACACGGGTGGTCTTGACTAAACAAAGATTAACTACTCTTAATGAAGGATTGATAAGGTCATAATTCGTAGACTCAGACTCGGAGAGCACTCAGCAAGCCCAAAATTTTCAAGAGGGAAAAAACTTGACAAAGTCTTGACAAAAGTCAGAGTTCAATGGAGGTGTGAAAGTAGGGTTTTAAAATTTTAAAGAAGAAGTCCCTATGGAATACACATTTTAACCCACGTTGTAACCTATCCCAACGTGTTTTACCCTTCCTCAATGCATTTTAACCCACTTCGGCACATTTTAATCCTATGTCACAATTTTTTACCTCAGAATTGTGTGAAACCTGCCAAGTTTTAGAGACTCGTGAGTTAAACTTGTGTTTACTCATCCAACTGAAAAAAAATGTGAGTATTCTTAAGGTTTTCCATCCATGGACAAGGTAGTGGGTGGCTCTTGGGTACCTCAAGTCAAGGTGTACATGTCATTATTATCTAATAGGAATGAATAATTAATATTCCTAATATCTTAAGTAGACCTACAAAATCAAAATATTACACCAACGAAATCAAATAGAATCAAATAGCACATATATATATATTGTAATATTTTTAAGTACATTACTTTTGATTAAAATAAAAACATGAACTTTGTTGTGCCAATAGTCCAAGAGAATTCTCCAAGTATAACACCAATGATGCCACCAAGTCCATTTTCATGGCTTGCAAAAACATGAATTCATGTTTCATGGTTTGTAGTACTTCCAAACCATGAAACAAGGTTTCATATCTTAGAGAGCATTGATCCATCTCCCCCAGATGTCAAACGCACCTTAATTGTAGCACAAAACAAGTTTGAGCAAATTGTACATGATGCCATTGAGGCGCCCAAAAAACCTTATGCAGTCTTCATCAAAAGCAAATCGCTGAAATACTCCACTCAAAAAACATGGTACCATTGAGTGTCAATTGCATTGTCACCTTCAAACTAGATATGGTGTTCGACCCCAAACTTCTTTTTGAAAATAAGTCACTCAAAGGAAAAGTGTTTGACCAAGTGTGTAGGTTCAATGCTGATGTGTTTTGAAACAGAGATAATTTGCCATCGATTCATAGATCCAAAGACAATGCTTGTAACATGTTCATTTTGGAAAATGAAAAATGCAAAACAGAATTGACTTAATATCAAACAAATAGCCATAATGCACCCAAAGTACCTCAAATCAGTCACCCTGTAGATTGCAGATCAGAAAATGCTCTCTATTAAGTGCAGTTTGCGAACAGCAGCAAGAAACCACTCACTCCAGGACAGCAATTTAGCTTCAGTTCTTCTTTCAAGTGGGAATTGATCACCATATGACGCTCAAAGGGGAAAATACTAGCTGAAATGCTCTGTAGCAGACATTAGAAATACATTGCAGTCATCAAGAATGCTCTTGTAGCATTTTCTGGGCATGCATACACAGGCTGATTTGCTCCAAATGATTAAATAACACCCTAATCACCACACAATCTGCAAACAGCCCCTCTCACTATGATCTGCAACATGAATTTCCTCCATGGAATCCCCAAACCAATGCCCAGTAGCCTCCAAACTCCACATCTGGCACCTAAACTCCTTCAAGGTCTAAATTCCCAAAAAACAAGCTGTAGCATTGAAGGGAAGACTGAGCAAACAATCCACAAAGGGAATATGCATCAACCACCCCCTAAAATGCTAAGATATAATTCCCACGTGAGCAGAAAGTCAGCACTACCTATAAGGGCGATTTTTATTTTTTTTTAAAGAATAATGCTGCAATAACACTCCATCATGACTGCCCAGCGTAGGAAGGCTTTCTAAGACAATACCCAGAACCATTATCATAATAGACTTGATGGACAGAGAGAGCAGGAGAAAATGAAACAGATTTAGAAACTTGTATTGATCACAACAAAATATAACATATTGTCTGAGCTCTGTCTGAGCTCTAGCTCTACTGACATTTAGACTTATTACATTCAACACATATAGCCTCTTTACTCACTCGACTTCAAACTCACACCTTGAAGCTTTCATCTTACAGCTCACAGGTTACATCAGACTTTTCCTTCAGCCCTGCAGAGCTGAACTCCCAAGAGAGAGTGAATACCAATATACAATGTAATGCAATATATAGAAAACCTAATAACATTCAGCTGACAAAAATACAACATAAAATAATATAGATCTTATCACCCATAAAGCGTGTGAGGATGGTAGATGTGACAATGGACAGGTTGGAACAATTCGTTCAAATCCAAGAAAGATCTGTCTTCATTACTGATCATTAATATTGAGATGCAGACTGCAGATATGGAATACTAAGGCTTTGGAATTGAGAGAAGCTCCTGAAATAAATTAATGTGCATACGGAGGATGGAGTATACAGAATTGACTATACGGTGGAGGTAGTTGGGATTATTTCCAACACCTTCCCCCCCTTAATCTCAACTACCAATTCTAATTTCCTTCTTGAATTCTTTCACTGATGCGTAGGCATCTAAAATCTTCAAATAATAGAGATCAAACTTAGGAAATTCCATGATGCTGCTGGGCTGCTCTAACCATGAGATGTGGCCCTTTTGATAATCAGTCCAATAATGAGTGAAAAATGAATCTACTTATTCAGACTACGCGTAAATTGTTTAAAATCTCTTCTTAGCATTTGCAACTTTTCTGTTCACATTTGCTATTCCTTGACAGGCTGTCTGAAGAATATCCTATGCTTGTTTGGACTTAGTTGCTGCTGCAAACCTTAGAAAAATACTCTCATGCACCCCTTGGAAAATAAAAAATAGATCTTTTGAATCCTTCTTCCTATTATCCTTCAATACATGTCTCTGCTTGAGTTAATGCATTTTAAGCTGCTGCATCTGCTAGTTTTGGGTAGCCATTCTCTACAAACTCCCACAAATCTTGTGAACAAAACAATGTCTTCATTGTGATTGCCCATTAATCATAATTCTTCCCATTGAACTGTGGAATTTGTGGATTTGTAATGCTTGTGCTTGGAGCTGCCATTGTTGACTGTGAATAACCCTTCTAACTCCTTGAAAAACTTTCTCAAATACTTCACTCAATAACCTTCAGCTCCGATAATACGTGATGGATAGAGAGAGCAGGAGAAAATGAAACAGATTTAGAAATTTGTATTGATCACAACAAAATATTACATATTGTCTGAGCTCTAGCTCTAATGACATTTAGACTTATTACATTCAACACATATAGCCTTTTTTACTCACTCGACTTCAAAGTCACATCTTGAAGCTTTAAAGTTTAATCTTACAGCTCACAAGTTACATCGGACTTTTCCTTCAGCTCTGAGGAGCTGCACGCCCAAGAGAGAGTGAATACCAATATACAATGTTATGCAATATATAGAAAACCTAATAACATTCAATGGACAAAAATACAACATAAAATAATATAGATCTTATCACCCATAAAGCATGTGAGGGTGGTAGATGTGAAAATGGACAGATTGGAACAGTTCATTCAAATCCAAGAAAGATCTGTCCTCATTACTGATCATAAATATTGAGATGCAGAATGCAGATATGGAATACAAAGGCTTTGAAATAGAGAGAAGCTCCTGACAAATATTAATGTGCATACCATAGATGAAAAACTCGGCGAGCAATTCAAAAACTCGCGAGTAATCGCGATCCATAATCCCGCGCGAGTTAATCGCGGAAATACTCGGGGCGATTTTTTTATATACTCGCCGCGATTTTTTTGGCAAATAATCGCCGTTAATGGCCAAAACCCGCCCGAAACGCGGCACAAAATGCGAGAAAAACGCGACTTAAGTCGCAGGCAAAAAAAAAACCGAAGTCTTTATTCCATTTCGCGGCTCGCGCGACTCCGGAAGGCAAAAAACGCCACGCGATTTGCATAGGGTTTGCATTTGCACGCACGACCAGGTATCTTTTTGTATTGTTTCATTTCGAATACACAGTCAAAATGACTGTATTGTTTGCATTTGCACGCACGACCAGGTATCTTTTTGTATTGTTTTATTTCGAATACACAGTCATTTTGACTGTGTAATACACAGTCATTTGAAATGACTGTGTATTACACAGTCAAAATGACTGTATTGTTTGCATTTGCACGCACGACCAGGTATCTTTTTGTATTGTTTTATTTCGAATACACAGTCATTTTGACTGTGTAATACACAGTCATTTGAAATGACTGTGTATTACACAGTCAAAATGACTGTATTGTTTGCATTTGCACACACAACCAAGTATCTTTTTGTATTGTTTTATTTCGAATGACTAAGACTGTGTAATACGCAGTCATTTGAAAATGACTGTGTATTACACAGTCTTAGTCATTTCAAATGACTGTGTATTACACAGTCACAGTCATTTCAAATGACTGTGTAATACACAATCATTAGTAATTAGTAATTACAATTTACAGTCATTTCAAATGACTGTGTATTACACAGTCATCAGTCATTTGAAATGACTGTGTAATACACAGTCATTTGAAAATGACTGTGTATTACACAGTCACAGTCATTTCAAATGACTGTGTAATACACAGTCATTTCAAATTTTCAAATGACTGTGTATTACACAGTCATCATTACACAATCACAGTCATTTCAATTTTCAAATGACTGTGTAATACACAGTCATTTCAAATTTTCAAATGACTGTGTATTACACAGTCATCATTACACAGTCACAGTCATTTCAAATGACTGTGTATTACACAGTCACAGTCATTTCAAATGACTGTGTAATACACATTCATTTTCAAATGACTGTGTATTACACAGTCATCAGTCATTTGAAATGACTGTGTAATACACAGTCATTTCCAAATGACTGTGTATTACACAGTCATTTTCAAATGACTGTGTAATACACAGTCATTACAGTCATTTCAAATGAGAAATGACTGTGTATTACACGGTCATTTTCAAATGACTGTGTAATACACGGTCATTTTCAAATGACTGTGTAATACACAGTCATTACAGTCATTTCAAAATTTCAAATGACTGATGACTGTGTAATACACAGTCATTTTCAAATGACTGATGACTGTGTAATACACGGTCATTTGAAATTTTGAAATGACTGTGTAATACATAGTCATTTTCAAATGACTGATGACTGTGTAATACATTAATCATTAATGTACATTGTAATTAATGACTGTGTATTACACAGTCAATTGTGAAATACTCATAGTCATTTGAAATGACTGTCAACTGTGTAATGTCAATGTGTATTAAAGTATTTCATTTAAATTTAAATTTGAAGTTAAAAACTTAAAAAAATACACAACCAATTAAAAATTTTAATTTTAGAGAGTCATCTATTTTGACTGTAAATAAAATACAGTTATACAGTCATTGTAATTTTTGGATGTTTGTGATTTTTTTTGGTAACAATGTTATTTATCTCTAAATGTTGCCTCTCTTTTGCTAGGTTCTTTTCCACATCTTTTTGAAAGAAAATGGATTCAGCTTCTACAGTTAAAGTTGGTGGCAAAAAGAGAGACCCTTGTTGGAAACATGGGAGACCAGGTCCAAAACGAGGAGATGTTTTTTGCAACCATTGCAAAAAAATTGTAAAAGGTGGCATTAATAGGTTCAAATATCACCTTGCAAAAATTCAATGCCGAGATACCACAAGCTGTACGGAATGTACTGAAGAGGCTACGAGAGATGCAATAGCAACGCTTGAAGCATATGATCAAAGGAAGGCAACAAAAAAGAGAACAGCAGAGGCAATGGCAGCCCCAAGGGCAGATTTGAGTTCCATGGGGTCACATACAGATGTGGGGACATCTGGTTCTTCCCTTGGGCCACGGATACGAGCAAAGGGAACTTTGGACAGCAACATGGAAAACTTCTTTATTCCACGTAACACTCCTGGTGCACAACCTGGATTGCTTGGCACTGCATGGAATAAAGAGGCTCACCAACAAGCCAAGGTGGCGTGTGCTAGATTTTTTATCTACAACGATGTTCCATTCAATGCTATTTCTAGTCCATCTTGGGACCAATTGGTCACCACGTTGACTGTGGCAGGTAAGGGGTTCAAATCCCCAAGCCGTTACGAGGTAAGTGGACCGTTATTGCAGGATGAGGTCCAAAACACTCATGCATTAGTGGAAGAGCAAAGGACTATTTGGGAAAAGAATGGCTGCACCATTCTTTCTGATGGATGGACAGATGGTAGGAACAGGACACTCATCAACTTTCTAGTTGCTTCAGGAGGACAGTTAGTATTTTTAAAATCAATTGATGCCTCCAATGAAGTGAAGAATGCGGAGACCTTGTGCAACATGTTGGATGAAGTGGTGATGGATGTGGGAGTGCAGAATGTCATCCAAGTTGTGACTGATAATGCAGCTGCATATGTGGCAGCCGGCAAACTTCTAATGGCTAGACATCCGACATTATTTTGGAGCCCTTGTGCTGCCCATTGTCTTGACTTGCTCCTTGAGGACATAGGGAAACTAAGTTGGGTAAAGAAAGTGGTTGAAGATGGAAGGAATATCACCAAATACATCTACAATCACACATGGGTCCTGAATCTTATGAGAGAACACACTGAAGGTAAGGATCTTGTGCGGTCGGGGGTCACACGCTTTGCTACCAATTTCCTCACCTTGCAGAGCATACTTGCTACATTGCCCAACCTGAAGCGGATGTTCGTGAGTGAAAGATGGTTGGGGAGTCCTTATGCTACAAAGCCTGAAGCAGAGAAGGTTGTGATTGCCATTTTTGATACTAATTTTGCCAAGATGGTGGAGGAGATCATCAATGTAAGTTTTGAAACTTTAATTGATGATTTATTATTTAATTTTCTAATATTTCAATCTGCTGATTTTGTTAGATTTTTTATATCTAGGTGTCGGAACCGTTGGTGAGGGTGCTACGAATGGTGGATGGGGATCATAACTCCATGGGGTATCTATATGAGGCCATGGATAAGGCCAAAGAGGCGATTCAACACTTGTATGGGTCAAACAAGACCAAGTATGAACCCATATGGCGCATAATTGATCGGAGGTGGAACCATCAACTCCACCAACATATTCATGCTGCTGCCTACTTCTTGAATCCCAAGTTTTTTTACTCTCCGAGTTTCAAAGCAGATGCAGAGGTTAGAATTGGCCTTGACACATGCATTCGGAGATTAGTTGATGATGAGATCCTTCGAGACCTGATACTTGATGAGTTGCAGAGTTATAAGAAGGCCTTAGGGGAATTGTTTTCTTCACCTGATTGCAAACGTAGGAGAGCCACCTTACGACCAGGTAAAAAAAAACATATGTTTAATTTTTACCATTTATTTCTCTCTTTAAGATTATTGAAATCTTTACAAGTTATAAATCACATTTTGTATCCTTGCAGATTTGTGGTGGGAAGATTATGGTGCCACAACGCCTAATCTTCAAAAGCTTGCCATCCACATATTATCACAGCCTTGTAGTGCTTCTGGTTGTGAGCGCAACTGGAGTGTTTTTGAGAACATCCACACAAAAAAGCGCAATAGGTTGACTCAACAACGCTTGAATGATCTTGTCTATGTGCGGTACAACATTCAATTACATGAGAAGAAGGTGCTAGGGCAAGATTCACATGAAGCACTTGACTTGGATGACATTGATCCATATGCAGCAGAATGGGTTGCTTCTCCTGATGATGTTGATAATGATTTGGATCCATTCCTTACTAATGAGCAGCTGAGTGAGTTGGAGAGGGCAGGAGAGGAATGGGATGCGGAAGTGGCAGCACGTGAGGAGGAGCAGGAGGTTGATCATGCAGAAGAGGCACCTGTTAGTGTTGAGGATGTTGCCACTACTTCAGCACCACCCACCCAGTGGCCACAATCTATTTTGAGCTTTAGTTGTAGACGCAATTTATGATTTCTTATTTTCATAATTTCATTGATACCAAACTTTGAACTTGATATGTAATCAGAATTTCAGAGGTTCTTGTTTTGTGGTCTATGACTCTATAACTCTATGAGACTGTCACTATGAAACGTTGATATGTATTGAACTCTTATACATATGTTGCACTTGGTTTTTGGTTTATGCTATGATACTTGCATTTGTTGCTATGTATTACCAAAAAAATTTGATTTATATATCATGGAAATCATATATGTTATACAAATTTGGTGTAAATGTGTGTTTTTGAATTATATATTAAAAAAAAATGTATTTTCAAATGTTCGATAAAGTTGCCGAGTTTTGCCGAGTTTTTTGCCGAGTTTTGGCGAGTCCCGAGTTTTTAAAATTTTTTGGCCTCGCCGAGTTATTGCAAAATCCGAGTTTTTCATCTATGGTGCATACAGAGCATAGAGGATATAGAATTGACTATATGATCGAGATAGTTGGGATTATTTCCAACACGCCCCCTTAATCTCAACTACCAATTCTAATTTCCTTCCTAACTTTTGTCACTTATGCTTTGGCATCTAAAATCTTCAAATACTAGAGATCAAACCTAGGAAATTCCATGATGTTGTTGGGATGCTCTAACCATGAGTTGTGGCCCTTTTGGTAACCAGTCCAATAATGAGTGAAAAATGAATCTACTTATTCAAACTCCTTCATGTAAACTGTTTAGAATCTCTTCTTTGCATTTGCAACTTTGCTGTATTCTCCTTTGGCATTCCTTGATAGGCTGTCTGAAGAATGTCACATGCTTGCTTGGACTTAGTTGCTACTGCAAACCTTTGAAAATTACTCTCGTGCACCCCTTTGAAAATAAAAATGAGAGCTTTTGAATCCTTCTTCCTATTATCCTTCAACGCTTCTTTCTCTACTTGAGTTAATTCATTATATGCTGCTGCATCTGCTAGTTCTAGGTAGCCATTCTCTACAAACTCCCATTAATCTTGTGAACAAAACAACGCCTTCATTGTGATTGCCCAGTATTCATAATTCTTCCAATTGAACTATGAAATTTGTGGATTTGTCAAGCTTGTGCTTGGAGCTGCCATTGTTGACTGTAAATAACCCTTCTAACTCCTTGAAAAACTTTCTCGATTACTTCACTAACCTTCAACTCCGATATCACATGATGGATAGAAAAAGCAGGAGAAAATGAAACAAATTTAGAAACTTGTATTGATCACAACAAAATATTACATATTGTCTAAGCTCTACCTCTAATGACATTTAGACTTATTACATTCAACACATGTAGCCTTTTTATTCACTTGACTTCAAACTCACAACTTGAAGCTTTCATCGTATAGCTCATAGGTTACATCAAACTTTTCCTTCAGCTTTGCGAAGCTGGACTCCAAAGAGAGAGTGAATACCAATATACAATGTTATGCAATATCTAGAATACCTAACAACATTCGATGGACAAAAATACAACATAAAATAATATAAATCTTATCACACATAAAGCATGGTAGGACGGTAGATGTGACAATGGAAAGGTTGGAACCTAAGTCACCGCATTCGAATTCAAAATTCAGATGAAATTCGGCAAAGGCAAAAAATTCGACATTAAAGTCGCTTTATATAATTTTTGAAAAAAAATATAAGCAATATATCTAATAAATTATCAAAATAGTTTAAGATTGTAAAATAGATTTGAAATCATTATAAACAGATTAAAAAAAAATTAAATATACTAAATACTTTTCTAAATACTAAATTTTTAATGAAATTTTAATAACATTAAAATTCTAAAACAATAAATAAATGTAAATCTATTTAATATTAATAACTCAAAGTATATTAAAAGAACATTATTCTTAATGCGAAACAAAAATCCTAATAACTAAAAGTAATATTAAAGGAACATTACGAAAAACAAAAATCCGAGGGCTTACTCAGGTGACCGACGATGGCGACAGGGCACTGCGTGAAAACAAAACAAAACTACTGAGAGGGGGGGTGAATCAGTAGTTTAAAACATTTAACAAACATTAACTAAAATAGATAAACACATATAACACAGAGAGAACTCACATATTTTCTCGTGGAAAACCCCTTATGGGTAAAAAACCACGGCATTGAAGATCTTTTTTAAAAAATGGGCACCAACCCTGATACAAAAAGTGAGCTACAACTCACTGAATGAGCACCAACTCAACACTGAGGCTTCAACCTTAATGGGCTCCTACCCAACCTTACAAAGTATAAAATCAGAAACTTGAAAATACTTTCAGGCTCTATGTTATACTCAAAAGAGAGTACACCCCTTAAAGCTAAGTAATGTCACTCAGAGCATTATACTGATTTAATACAAGTAACTCTACTCAGCACGGTAAATGCAGTTTATCATTTTGATGTATTCTGTCAGCTTGAATCACAGTTTGCTGTTCAAAACGTAAACTGTCTTTCATACAAATGACAATACAATCTCCTTACTTAACGTGTTCTTCATTCACGAACATCAGAAACTTTCATTGTGAGAATCATACACATGAAATCACAGTTTCAGCAGATCAGGCTCCATTATATTCACACGACATAATCTCAACCTGTCATTCTTCTTACAATGCAATAAACTCCAAAACACTGTCCCACTCCTCTCACATAACTTTCTCTCTTATGCACAATAACACTTTCGTTCACAGTAACCCCCACCAAGTTCAATTCACCAAAAAAAACTATCAACAACACCAAACGCACACCATTATTTTATTTTATTTTTTTAAAAACGCACACACTCCTTTCGATATCACAATACTCATACTCCAGCAGACAGGTTCTGTCAAATATTTTTAATCATTCCACTTCTATAACTGCCCCTCGAAAGTTTTTATGAGAAGACAATTTTAAAAAAAGAACACCACGCTAGACTTAAGTCGACACCACAGCATATCTAAAACTGTTGTCGACCTTCAAGGTAGAGAAGACCATCAGAGCAATATACGATAAAAATCTCCATCACAGAAAAACGTTTTGTTTTTTAAAAACGCCACACATAAGACTGGCACAACCTTAGCCGAATCAAATAAAAAACGTTCCACACTTAGTTGAATCCCATAAACTTCAGAATACTCAGCTCCACAAAAAAAAAACTCTTTCAGATAAGAAACGACTACACATAAAAAACGGTTCACATTCATGAGTGAAAGTCTATGCAAACAATGCAGAGAATACCACTGATATATCTCAGAGCCCTGTAAGTGCTGTCCACCCAAAAAAAAATGGCAGAGGTAATATCACCTACGAAAGCCATCTGTTCAAATTGTCATTTTTCGCAGTATCAGTTAAGCTCCTTTGTTAAAAAAATACCTCCACCAACCACTGAAGATTCGTCAGGAGACAGAGAACAACTCTGAGAACTACAGCCATCGACTTGTCAAAAACTAAACAACTAAAGCATACGACCAGACTGGACAGAAGCAACTGCCACATGCCACAAACTAAACAGATCGCAAAATATCAACAGCAGAGATCGGATAAAACAACTGGCAAGACTTGACATCAATGACACACTCAACACTACGAAGGGGAGGGAAAAGTCGTGGAGCAAAGTCGCGGCTGGGCACAGCAAAATTCAATGGCAGACTCAACACACGAATGCGGTGACACAGGTTGGAACAATTCAATCAAATCTGAGAAAGATCTGTCTTCATTGTCGATCATAAATATTGAGATGCAAATTGCGTAACATTCTCCAATACTTCTAACTCCTTGACAAACTTTCTCAAATACTTCACTCAAAAACCTTTAGCTCTGATACCACATGATGGATAGAGAGAGCAGGAGAAAATGAAACAAATTTAGAAACTTGTATTGATCACATCAAAATATTACATATTGTCTGAGCTCTACCAATAATGACATTTAGACTTATTACATTCAACACATATAGCCTTTTTACTCACTCGACTTCAAACTCACAAGTTGAAGCTTGCATCTTACAGCACACAGGTTACATCAGACTTTTCCATCAGTTCTGTGGAGCTGGACTCCCAGGAGAGAGTGAATATCAATATACAATGTTATGCAATATATAGAAAACCTAACAACATTCAGTGGACAAAAATACAACATAAAATAATATAAATCTTATCACACATAGAGCATGTGAGGACGGTAGATGTTACCATAGTAGCAAAAATCGTTTGGGGAAAAAATCGGCAAACCAAAAGAATAAGATTTTTTGAAAAAATCAGGAAAAGATCGGCAAAAAATCAGATTTAAAAAAAACATTAAAAATTGTAGAAAAAGAGAGAAACTATTTTTTTTTAAAACTTAAGGACAATTCCATAGCATAGAGATATAAAGAGCAACTAAAATAGAGTTTAACCCATGAATTGTAGAAAATTATTTTTTGTTGTTTATATTTATATTGCTGATTACATATGCAAATATTCAGTTAACTTTTTAAGAGGGCACTCACCAAATGGCAAATACACCAAATAGTTGTCTAAGTCTGATATCAAATATTAGCTGAGTCTATGAAGTAACTGAGATCAAAAGTTAACGACCAAATAGTAAAAGTGGAAGCCATTTTGAAGTGATCCAAGAATTTCATTGTGATTGAAGCAAGGAGTTTTGTAGGGTTAATTCAATATTTTAGAAAGCTTATCACATCATATTCCACAATTGGGATGCTTTATATCATAGCAACAAAAATTGTTTGAGGAAAAAATTGGCAAACCAAAAGCATATGATTATTTGAAAAAATGGGCAAAAATTTGGATTTTAAAAAATCGTAAAAAATTGTAGAAAAATAGACACAAACTACTTTTTTATTAAAACTTAAGGGCATTTCCATAGAATAGAGATATAGAGAGTAAATAAAATAGAGTTTAATACATGAATTGTAGAAAACAGATTTTTGTTGTTTATATTCATATTGCTGATTACATAGGCAAATATTCATTTAACATTTTTAAAGGGCAGTCACCAAATACACCAAATAGTTGTCTAAGTCTGAGATCAAAGATTAGCTAAGTCTATGAAGTAGCTGAGATCAAAATTTATCAGACAGAGATCCAGCTATTGTTAGGAATTTCGTAAAAGTGGAAGCCATTTTGAAGTGATCCAAGTCTTTCATTGTGATTGAGGAAAGGAGTTTTCTTGGGGTATTTCAATATTGAGAAGTTTTATCAAATCATATTCCACAGTCGCAATGCTTTATATTCCTTGGTGACAATTGGTAAGCCTTTTATATGGGGTAGAATTCAACAAAAGGCATTTGTTTAGCTGAAGTAAAAGATTAGCAAGCCAATGGTTTTGGCAATACCTAGCTTGCAACTACTATTTTAGGTAGAGACAAATTTTAATGATTGTGGCTGGAGGCTCTTTTATTACAACTATGTAAGCTTGTTTGTTATTCAAATTTATTTTGTGGAGCACTTTGGATATGTTGCTCACATAATGAATTGTATGTCTTTGTTTGAGCAAAAATTAACTATATCAATTATAAATTAAAAATCATAAATTAACTATATATATATATATATATATATGTATATATACGTGTGTGTGTTTAGTGTTGTGGTAGAAACACTCCATTGGTGAGGCAGCCACCAAGGTTCAAACCCCTGTTGAGCTATTGCGTTCGCGGGCTTTCTAGGTTTGTTGGATTGTTAAGCTCGTGGGTTTGAACAAGTGAAGTGTGGGGAATGATGAAACCCCAAAAAATGGACAAAATCTCGGATCAACCCTATTTCTAAGTAATTCAGTAATTTCACGAGTTTTTCTAGGGTTTTGCAAGTTTTTACAATGATTTTTTTCACTTTTACCATTTTTGAGGTTTTTTAACATGATTTTAACGTGATTTAAATGCAAAAAATCATTGAAAATTGGGTCAACGATATTTTTATTAATCAGGATTTTTTCGGGGAATAAATTGGCTAGCTCCAAGATTCAAGATTAATCGAGTATAATCACGATTTTTTGCAGATTATTGCTTCTCTAGATGTGACAATGGAGAGATTGGAACAATTCAATCAAATCCAAGAAAGATCTATCTTCATTGCTGATCATAAATATTGAGATGCAAATTGCAGATATGGAGGATATGAATGCTTTGGAATTGAGAGAAGCTCCTAACAAATATTAATGTGCATACAAAGGATAGATGATATATAATTGACTGTATGGTGGAGGTAGTTGGGATTATTTCCAACAAGATTTCCCTATGCGACCATTTTTTATGATTTTCTTTTATATTTAAAGATATTCAACCTCTGCAAGTCATTTCTACAATAACAGTCAATGCAAATCCTTGTTTGAAGAAACACTCTAAACTGGAAAGATATTGTAATCAAAAGAACTGGAAAATCTTCATTGAATAAACTCCAAAACCACTAAAAAATCACTAAATCTTCAATCTTTTTGAATCCAGCTTGGCCTCTGGATGAGACTAACAGCAAACCATCCTAAAGAGATCTTTCACTCCGGAAGATAATGTCCTCAAGGAAGATTTCCGCCCTTCAAGAGCTTTGTAGACCCCAAAACCAGCAAATCCCTCCTTCTTCACATATGCATAACAGAGAAATGAAAGGAAAGATTCATTTTTTAATTTCCCTTCCATCCTCCATGCCAAACTTAGGCATTGCATTTAATAATTTAATGCCCACTAAGTCCACGCCCATTAATAGGAAAATAAAAAAAATTAAAATCATCCCCACATACGCCAAACTTAGGAGGAAATAACTAATAAAAAATTTCCCTTATGCCTCCTTTCCTACCACACCCAAAACATAGGCACTTTATTTAAAAGATATATTTCATTGTATTCACCATAGTTGAAAAACTCGCAAAGTACTTCCGAGCCAATTCGCCAAGTGAGTCACTCGCCGACGAGTTTTTGTAAAACTCAAAAACATTTCTTGCTTGAAAAACTCACAAGTAAATTCAAAAAATCGCAATTTTTAATTGGCAAACTTGTCCAAATTCATATAATTTAGTTTTCCTTGCTTGTAGTTAAAAAGCCATGATTTTCATTGGTGATAATCTTCACACTCTTTTCTCATTTTCTCTAAAAAAATTGTTTCAGGGGCATAGCTCCTAAACCCCCACTTTCGACCATCAAGGAAACAAAACGTTTCCCTACACCCCTTATATCGTTGGGCTTTTCTCACATCTAACACTTTGTGTAGCTTACCATTGCTGCCCCTCAATCCCATTAGGGTCTCCACTCCCAAAAGTTATTGGGATCTCTTGTCATATAAGAAATGGATGTCCTCATATAAGAAATTTGATTACAATGAGTTGGTTTGGAAGTGGAGACTAGAATCAAGAACTTAGACAGCTAAAATTATCACTAAAAAATGTCAACTAATAAATTAAAGATAAATATTAAATATTTAGCTATCAATTAGCATTTAATATTTATCTTTATCACTACCATTTTGGCATTTGGCATTGAGCAAAGGTGAAGTATCATGCTATTGAATGTATTTAGTTTTACAATTTTGCATATTTCTTTAAATTGTGTGTATATAGTATATATATATACACATGTACCCTGTTTACCTCACTGGGTAAACAGGAAGAATACAGAAACTGAACAGCAATGCACAATGCAATTACAAAAGAAGTACCAGAATAAGCTTTCCATTAATGTCAAAAGATGTTCATATTATAATCTGTCGTCAACATTACATGTCCTCCAACACCCGGAGGTGGTACAATATATGACAGCCTATGACAGCCGAAGGGGCGCGACACAACCGTCGCGACTCCAACTACCTACCCGTCGGCTAACTGACTATCAATAATTAACATTACTAAACTATACATTTTTTCCGATAACATCATCCCCCCCAAAAAAGAAGTCGTCTCCAACGACTGACAACAAAATGGAGACAATGCATATATACACCCAAAACAAAGTCAAGGAGGGTGCTGAGGAAGCGTCCCTGAAGTCGAAGGCTGGGATGCTAGTGTCTGGGCCGCCAGGCGGGCGCGGAGGTCATAAACCTGCTGGGTGCGTGCTGCCACATCCCGCTCCGCCACCAACACCTTCTCCAAAGCCGTCTTCACCATATGCGCAGCTTCCAGCAACTCCTTCTCCTTGGTATCTGCGGACTTTGTCATACCGACCAACTGAGTCTGCAACAAACCCCGCTCTGCAGTAACAGCATCCAACTCCTACTGCACAAGGCTCCGCGCACTCTGCTCCTCCGACAGGCGGATGCCAACCGCAACCTTCTCTGCGCGGGCTGTCTCAAGCTGGGTTAACAACTGCGTCCTCTCGGCTGCCCAGGAAGCCTGCTGTCTGGCGAGATCTCTCTCTATCTCTACACGAGCAGCCTCGCGGACCGCGGACTCATGTTGCGTCTGCCGCAGTGCATAGTAGGCATCCCTATAAACCTGCTCAATCTGTCGGACGAGAGTAGTCACCCTACTCTCCACGACGCGCTGAGGCACACTCCAAGCCTCGAGCATTGCATCTGTCTGAATAGCTGGCCACCCCTGTGACTCAAAGCATGTAGCAAAAGCTGTCGAACAGCCTACCCGCATAAACTGGAGGACTTGCTCTAATTCCTCCACAACCTGCTGCAAAGCTCGTGTCTGAGCCGTTGCCACCACTCGCCGACCCCTCGTCACCATATCTGCTAAGTAAGCCTCAATGTCCTCCCCAGCCTGTCCCGAAGGCTGGGACCCCGATATAGGTGTAGGGGGCTCGAGTGGGACCAAAACTGCTGCATCCTGCTGGCACAAAGGTATCTCCTCTACCCCCGCCTGCTCCTGGATAGCAGGGACGACTTCCCCTATCTCATGCCCTGCTGCTGGTACCGGTGTCTCACCCGATGAATCCTCCAAGTCTACCACCTCCGTCAAAGGCTCTCGCCGGGGTGAGAATACAGCAGCTCCTACTGGTGGCATCACCGTCATCTGAAATCGCCGGGTCAGCCAACTCCCCATAGCCTCCACCGATGGATCCATACTGAACACCTCCGGGCCTCTCTCCACCTCTAAAGTGTGTCTCTCCAGGGGCTCCTCCAACAAAGAGGCAGACACAGTCACTACTGCCTCGGATCCCACAACGTCCAACCGCACCTGAGGCTCTGCGTCGACCACCTCCCTATGCTCCTCTTCTGCCACTACTTGCTGCGGTGATCCACACGACTCCGCCATGCCTTCTGTACGTGCCTCTATGGCCGGAGGCGGTCCCGCGAGTGGCGCACTAGCCTGCGGAGGTGGTACGATGGAAGGTGATGCCACCTGCTGCATTGGCCCAAGTGCAACGGGCGTGCGGCCCTCCCCAAAAGCTGGAATCGACGTGCCTCCCACTCCCGCGGATGACCTCACAAGTTTGCCAAGTGGTAGTGAGGGTGGCGCAAACAAGACTCGCTCCCCCGCGGGCTCCATCCTCCCCTCTTTAGTCGCCCTACTCCTACTATCCTCTGCCAAATCCTCTTCCTCCGAAGCCTCTTCACTGCTGGAAGTCTCTCTTCCACTATCAGGTTCTGCCGAGGGGGTCTCTACTATCCTTTTCCGTTTCGGGGAAGAATGGCCAATGTCAAGGTGTCTCCAATGCATGATAGGAGGCTCACCTACAGTCAATGGTCTCTGCGGCTGTATCTCCAATTCTGCCTCCGGTACTACTTCTCGCGTGGCCTCCAGAAACAATCCGATGGCATAGTGGGGCATGTAAAACGTGCGATGCTCCATCCTCAAGAACTCGCACATCCGCTCTGATAACAATGTAGCCCAATCATACACAACGCCATTCAGAAGTTCATTCATCAATATGATCTGCGGTAGAGCGATATCCGATGCCCTACCAGACCCCGTCAACCTGCTCTTGAGGACGTCCATTATGCACCGCCAATGGCCCTCTGCAACAAAAGACCTACGCATCCCACGACTCTTCGTGGCATCAACAATGCTCTCCAATTCTGCTGTGGTCAAGTCTCGGGATACTCTTTTAATCCAATATTCTTTTTCCTCCCGCGTCATCTTCTTAGCTTTCAATTCCACTTTCTTGCCATGCACTCCTGGAATGCCAAACACCCTCGTGAAATCTGCCGGTTTGAAGGATATCATGATATCCTTCCCAAGGTACTCAAAAGTACTCGTCCGTGAATGGCTATCAAAGGTATCAACCATGAACCGTAGTGCTCCCTCGTACTCACGGATAGCAAACACAGGCATTTGGACGGCCCACTCCACTCCTCCTTTCCGAAGGCTCTTCTTCACCAAATCATCATCTGGTGTATCCTGCCACCACTTCCTGCATTCGGACCCATTCAATCCCTCAAAGGTGATATTATGCAGGGTCAATGCGTTCTTCCCTCGTGCGGCATGCTGCTGTGGTGTCTTTCTCTTCTGCCTGGCGTGCATTGTGCTACCAGCTATGCGAACACCCGAAGGAAGAACTCGCGTCTCCTTATTTCTATGGCCGCTATCCTGCAACTGTTTTTTCCAATTCCTTTTTCCTGCAGACTCCATTAATTTCCTCCTCTAAATGATTCTTGATTTTAGCCGTGTCGTTGCAAAAGCCGCTAACTGCCTCCGGGCAGCTAAGACTGTGCGGAGGTGATCCCTTGTATGTGCCTGTGCGTTGGGCGTGCGGTAGACACCAAGAGGAGCCAACCCAAGCTTGTCGCTGTGGACTTGTTTTATGTCTACGTGCCCACCGCACGGTAGACTTTGTTCGTGGCTTCGCGCTGCCTGTCCGTGGTATATGTGCGGTGCGTTTTGATTTATTGACTGCACGGCGTTTTTAGAATCACAGAAATATCAAGCCCCAGGTCCAGTATGTTGACAAAAACTATCAATAAGAAAATACATATCTTTTCTCAGAACCGGGAAGATGAAATAAAAAAAAACTGCAAGCAATTTAACGGTACGACTTCTGGAAACGGGCACGGGCACCGCGACCACCGAACTTCTTGGGCTCGCAACAGCGGGGATCAGCGACGAGCAATGTGCGGTGTGCGGCGTGGTTTTTTTTCCTTGTGCGGCGTGGTGGCTTCTCGGTGTGCGCCGTTTTACACTTGCGCGGCGTGGCGTGGTGGTTATGTTCATCGGCTGCTTTGTGCGGCGTTTATATTTCCGCGGGCTTCAGTGGGGGTTATAGGTGGTGCGGTGGTCACCGCACGGTGGACCCCAAGTTATATTTTATTTATTTATTTATTTATTTATTTATTTATTTATTTATTTATTTATTTATTTATTTATTTTTCAATTGTCGAGCTGCCTGCTCGCCTCCAGCCTCTGATGATATACTTTAAGTTTTGAGCCATTGACAACCTCCGAAATTTCTTGTCCGTTGAGGGTCCAGAGTTTGACGGACCCGTTTGCTACGACCTCTCGGACCCTGTAGGGGCCTAACCACTTGACCTTGAACTTGCCAGGCTTAATCTCGTTTTGTCCATTATATTTCAAGACTAACTGCCCCAGGGTGAACCTCGCCCGCCGAATGTGTTGGTCGTGCCAATGTTTCCTTCGTTGCTGGGCCACGTCTATCACCCATTGTGCCATCAACCTTCGTTCATCGAGTTTGTTTAGGGCATACGGGCGCTCCCTCGGGCTCTCCATATCACTAAGTTTACTCTCAATAGCAATTCGGAGACTTGGCACCATGAACTCCATCGGTACTACCGCTTCTTGTCCGTACATTAATTGAAATGGTGTCTGGCCCGTCGTTACTTTGTAGGGGGTGCGGTATGCCCATAACACCGACGGTAGTCGCTCCTCCCAATCTTCCTTTTCTACCCCGCACGACTTATAGATGACCGAAACCAGAATCCTGTTGGTCGCCTCCGCTTGACCATTGGCCCTCGGATAATACGGACTGGACAAGGAGTGAAAAATTTTGAACTCCGTCGTAAGGAGTCTCACCACATGGTTCACAAAATGGCCTCCTCTGTCACTGGTTATCTGAAGCGGAATTCCATATCTCGTGATAATTTGTTCATAAATAAATCTGGCTGTACTCACAGCGGTGTTATCAGGTAGGGCCCGTGCTTCGACCCATTTTGTCAAGTATTCCGTAGCTACCACGATGTATGTACATCACCGCGGTCTGCTGACTTTTAAAGGCCCCACAAAATCAAGCCCCCAACGTTCGAATAACTCTTGTGCCGCTGAAGGGTTTAATGGCATGAAGTCTCGTTTTAATGGTTTTCCGGCCCTCGGGCAATGGTTGTCCCATTATCCTTGTGCCATGTAGTATGGAGGGACAACCATTGCCGGAGGGGACGAGCAATAACCCTAACGAGGATCACCAAGAACTGTTCGAAGGAGAACGAGCACTCACAAAAGATTTCTCTTGCATCCTTCAAGCGGCCATCGAAACACACGTACGGAGGGAAGCCACCATTGAGGCTGTTCCAGAGGATGCTGTGTGGAGCGCGCTTGGTGTAAGCCCGGCGGTGAATCGGTTAATGAGCAATTTGCCTAACCTTCTGGCTCAAGCATTTTTGGCTCTTCAAAACCACAGAGAAGACACCTACCGTGAGAACCGACGACAGCAAATCTTACGAGAATTTCATGAGCGCTAGGATGATGGACGTAGGGAAGACCGACGAAGGACAAATAATCCTTAAATTATGAAGGGAGAGAAATAAAGAACACCTCAACGGGTCCGTCAAACTCTGGACCCTCAACGGACAAGAAATTTCGGAGGTTGTCAATGGCTCAAAACTTAAAGTATATCATCAGAGGCTGGAGGCGAGCAGGCAGCTCGACAATTGAAAAATAAATAAATAAATAAATAAATAAAATATAACTTGGGGTCCACCGTGCGGTGACCACCACGCGGTGGAACCACCGTGCCGTGACACCCGCACCACCTATAACCCCCACTGAAGCCCGCGGAAATATAAACGCCGCACAAAGCAGCCGATGAACATAACCACCACGCCACGCCGAACAAGTGTAAAACAGCGCACACCGAGAAGCCACCACGCCGCGCAAGGAAAAAAAACCACGCCGCACACCGCACATTGCTCATCGCTGATCCCCGCCGTTGCGAGCCCAAGAAGTTCGGTGGTCGCGGTGCCCATGCCCGTTTCCAGAAGTCGTACCGTTAAATTGCTTGCGGTTTTTTTTTATTTCATCTTCCCGGTTCTAAGAAAAGATATGTATTTTCTTATTGATAGTTTTTGTCAACATACTGGACCTGGGGCTTGATATTTCTGTGATTCTGAAAACACCGTGCGGTCAATAAATCAAAACGCACCGCACATATACCACGGACAGGCAGCGCGAAGCCACGAACAAAGTCTACCGTGCGGTGGGCACGTAGACATAAAACAAGTCCACAGCGACAAGCTTGGGTTGGCTCCTCCCAGTGTCTACCGCACGCCCAACGCACAGGCACATACAAGGGATCACCTCCGCACAGTCTTAGCTGCCCGGAGGCAGTTAGCGGCTTTTGCAACGACACGGCTAAAATCAAGAATCATTTAGAGGAGGAAATTAATGGAGTCTGCAGGAAAAAGGAATTGGAAAAAACAGTTGCAGGATAGCGGCCATAGAAATAAGGAGACGCGAGTTCTTCCTTCGGGTGTTCGCATAGCTGGTAGCACAATGCACGCCAGGCAAAAGAGAAAGACACCACAGCAGCATGCCGCACGAGGGAAGAACGCATTGACCCGCATAATATCACCTTTGAGGGATTGAATGGGTCCGAATGCAGGAAGTGGTGGCAGGATACACCAGATGATGATTTGGTGAAGAAGAGCCTTCGGAAAGCAGGAGTGGAGTGGGCCGTCCGAATGCCTGTGTTTGCTATCCGTGAGTACGAGGGAGCACTACGGTTCATGGTTGATACCTTTGATAGCCATTCACGGACGAGTACTTTTGAGTACCTTGGGAAGGATATCACGATATCCTTCAAACCGGCAGATTTCACGAGGGTGTTTGGCATTCCAGGAGTGCATGGCAAGAAAGTGGAATTGAAAGCTAAGAAGATGATGCGGGAGGAAAAAGAATATTGGATTAAAAGAGTATCTCGAGACTTGACCACAGCAGAATTGGAGAGCATTGTTGATGCCACGAAGAGTCGTGGGATGCGTAGGTCTTTTGTTGCAGAGGGCCATTGGCGGTGCATAATGGACGTCCTCAAGAGCAGGTTGACGGGGTCTGGTAGGGCATCGGATATCGCTCTACCGCAGATCATATTGATGAATGAACTTCTGAATGGCGTTGTGTATGATTGGGCTACATTGTTATCAGAGCGGATGTGCGAGTTCTTGAGGATGGAGCATCGCACGTTTTACATGCCCCACTATGCCATCGGATTGTTTCTGGAGGCCACGCGAGAAGTAGTACCGGAGGCAGAATTGGAGATACAGCCGCAGAGACCATTGACCGTAGGTGAGCCTCCTATCATGCATTGGAGACACCTTGACATTGGCCATTCTTCCCCGAAACAGAAAAGGATAGTAGAGACCCCCTCGGCAGAACGTGATAGTGGAAGAGAGACTTCCAGCAGCGAAGAGGCTTCGGAGGAAGAGGATTCGGCGGAGGATAGTAGGAGTAGGGCGACTAAAGAGGGGAGGATGGAGCCCGCGGGGGAGCGAGTCTTGTTTGCGCCACCCTCACTACCACTTGGCACACTTGTGAGGTCATCCGCGGGAGTGGGAGGCACGTCGATTCCAGCTTTTGGGGAGGGCCACACGCCCGTTGCACTTGGGCCAATGCAGCAGGTGGCATCACCTTCCATCGTACCACCTCCGCAGGCTAGTGCGCCACCCGCGGGACCGCCTCCGTCCATAGAGGCACGTACAGAAGGCATGGCGGAGTCGTGTGGATCACCGCAGCAAGTAGTGGCAGAAGAGGAGCACAGGGAGGTGGTCGACGCAGAGCCTCAGGTGCGGTTGGACGTTGTGGGATCCGAGGCAGTAGTGACTGTGTCTGCCTCTTTGTTGGAGGAGCCCCTGGAGAGACACACTTTAGAGGTGGAGAGAGGCCCGGAGGTGTTCAGTACGGATCCATCGGTGGAGGCTATGGGGAGTTGGCTGACCCGGCGATTTCAGATGACGGTGATGCCACCAGTAGGAGCTGCTGTATTCTCACCCCGGCGAGAGCCTTTGACAGAGGTGGTAGACTTGGAGGATTCATCGGGTGAGACACCGGTACCAGTAGCAGGGCATGAGATAGGGGAAGTCGTCCCTGCTATCCAGGAGCAGGCGGGGGTAGAGGAGACACCTTTGTGCCAGCAAGATGCAGCAGTTTTGGTCCCACTCGAGCCCCCTGCACCTATATCGGGGTCCCAGCCTTCGAGACAGGCTGGGGAGGACATTGAGGCTTACTTAGCAGATATGGTGACGAGGGGTCAGCGAGTGGTGGCAACGGCTCAAACACGAGCTTTGCAGCAGGTTGTGGAGGAATTAGAGCAGGTCCTCCAGTTTATGCGGGTAGGCTGTTCGACAGCTTTTGCTACATGCTTTGAGTCACAGGGGTGGCCAGCTATTCAGACAGATGCAATGCTCGAGGCTTGGAGTGTGCCTCAGCCCGTCGTGGAGAGTAGGGTGACTACTCTCGTCCGACAAATTGAGCGGGTTTACAGGGATGCCTACTATGCACTGCGGCAGACGCAGCATGAGTCCGCAGTCCGCGAGGCTGCTCGTGTAGAGATAGAGAGAGATCTCGCCAGACAGCAGGCTTCCTGGGCAGCCGAGAGGACGCAGTTGTTAACCCAGCTTGAGACAGCCCGCGCAGAGAAGGTTGCGGTTGGCATCCGCCTGTCGGAGGAGCAGAGTGCGCGGAGCCTTGTGCAGCAGGAGTTGGATGCTGTTACTGCAGAGCGGGGTTTGTTGTAGACTCAGTTGGTCGGTATGACAGAGTCCGCGGATACCACGGAGAAGGAGTTGCTGGAAGCTGCGCATATGGTGAAGACGGCTTTGGAGAAGGTGTTGGTGGCGGAGCGGGATGTGGCAGCACGCACTCAGCAGGTTTATGACCTCCGCGCCCGCCTGGCGGCCCAGACACCAGCATCCCAGCCTTCGACTTCAGGGACACTTCCTCAGCACCCTCCTTGACTTTGTTTTGGGTGTATATATGCATTGTCTCGATTTTGTTGTTAGTCGTCGAAGACGACTTCTTTTTTGGGGGGGATGATGTTATCGGAAAAAATTTATAGTTTAGTAATGTTAATTATTGATAGTCAGTTAGCCGACGGGTAGGTAGTTGGAGTCGCGACGGTTGTGTCGCACCCCTTCGGCTGTCATATATTGTACCACCGTCACGACTCCAACTACCTACCCGTCGGCTAACTGACTATCAATAATTAACATTACTAAACTATACATTTTTTCCGATAACATACCCTACCCAAGGGCAAAAAACATTTTTCTGTACTAGCCAGAGTTCCCAAACTCGCTGGGAGTCAGGCGAGTTCGCCGAGTTGGGGAGTCGAGCCAAGCTCGGCAAGTTTTGTTGACTCGGGACTCGGACTCGGCGAGTTTTGACCATAACTCGCCTAACTCGCGAGTCAGGCGAGTTATGGCAAAACTCACCGAGTCCGAGCTCCAAGACTCGGCCACAACAGGTCAATGTTTTGACTTGCAAAAAACAAAAAAAACATGATGTTGTTTGACAAGTTAGTCTCTCCGTCAGGATTCATATATGGAATGTAACATTTAAGTATAAGTGGCATTTCCTTATGTCTTTTCTCTTTCTTAAACTTTAAGTTATATTCCATATAAATTGTTAGGATGTTTGAGAGTGGTTTTGGACCTCCATGAGTTATAATGCAAAATCTAGATTTTGGAGGATCCTTCAAATTTCCAGACTTAGTCAAATTTCAGGCCATTTCAGGATCAGGATGACATCCAGACTTTTAAAGCGAGTTCACTCTAACCTTGATGTAAGGGACGAGACCTAGGAGGACACTATGCATTCAACCAAGGTTTGATTTAGCAACTTGAAGCGTGACTGGATAGTACACAAAAACCCTAGGAATGATCTAAATAACCCCTAATCACTTAACTGACCTAACCTCCTTCACTCCACCTTGAGGAGATCCACCTGACTTGATGACCTTTGAGAAACTCAATCCCTTCAATGCAAAGGCTAAGACACTAAAACGACCAACAACAAAACTAAAAGAAGTAACCCTAGAAAGCAAAAAGTGGGGGTCTTCATTTGCAATGGGGCGATGTGTGAGTACCTCACAACAAGGATGTTTCTTAAAATTTTGAAAAAAGGGGGTGAGTTGGTGACATTTCCTACCTGTCCCCACATCCCAAAAAATCCCCCCATGGGACACAAGGTTATTTTTGGCGAGGGACATGTCTTTGAGGAGCATATTTTCAAACCCTTATGGGCTCACAATTCCCCCTTCCATCCAACATATATATAGCCTAAAAACTAAGAGGTCTAAGAAAGACCAAGGTCAACTATAGTCCCAAGGTAAAACCTAAGTTCAACAAGCACACTATTTAATGCTACCATACACAAGCACTCCTTACAATTTCCAAGTGAAGGTGTTCACGATGTCTCCTGTTGGTGCTCCCAGAATTTCAATTGGCCAAAGAAAATACTAAATAGAAGCCCCAAACAAATAGATACTCTACCAGCATGCCTTTCATGGCATAACAAGCTACCACACATTATAATTGGGCTTTATTCAATAATGGGTGCATGAAACAAGTTTTAAATCATTAAAAATCTCTTAATTTCAAGGGTTTTTTTATTTTGCCGAGTCATAGCCGAGTCACGAGTCGAGTCGACCTTGCCGAGTCCGAGTCTGGGAACTATGGTACCAACATACTTGATTCTCATACCTATACTCATTCCCATACCCATACCAGCATACTCGATTCTCATACCTGTACTCATTCCCATACCCGTACCAACAACTTAGCATTAAACTCTAATTTTGATTTATATATGATGGAAATTAGTGATTTGCTCAACAAATTTAGTAATGTGTGCTTTTGAAGAATCTTTTTAAAATTTACGTATTTTAAAATGTTTGATAAATTTGTTGAGTTATTGCCAATCTTTTTTTGAGTTTTTTGGCAAGTCCCAAGTTTTTAAAAATGTTGGGACAGCCTAGTCATTACCGAGTCCGAGTTTTTCAACTATGGTATTCACCACTTGGACACTCAACTTAGGAAATATTAAAATTTTGTATTTTAATCATCACTTGGGAGCACAATAAGGTCAAATAAAGAAATATTAATTAATTAAATCTATTAGAGAGCGTGACCTTATAATATGACAAATAAATTAATTAACTACCCAATTAAATGCACAAATGACCTCAGATGAAATCAATCAAAACAAACTAAAGAGAGAATTGGATAGCCACCAAACCCAAGAGTCCCCCTAACCACACACATTAGCCTAAAAGGGAACCCATGCTAGGCTAATGGTCACCCAATGCTTAGGCCTAGAGAGAAGCCATTACACTAGAGGGGTGGATCCCCAACCATGACCCAATAGATTCCTTTCTTTGGTTCAAGGACACCCCTATACCATGCAAGCCAATGGCAACCACTAAATGTGAAGTCATTTAGCTCAAATGTAAAAAAGTGAGTCGCATGGAAGTCAAATATTTCAACACCCATAAAAATTCTTTAGCCTTCATAAGGTTGCAACATCATGTATATATTTCTATTATCGAATTTCATAGTATAGTCATCATATAGCAATAGCTAGTGTAGTGTCGAAAATTACAAACCCCTTTGTAATTCGACATACATCTTTTGTAACCACCTTGGTGTCCATCCCTCTAGCATTTGAGTAGGCTCATTTCAGCCCTTGCATTAGCCTTTTCCCTCTCAAGATGCTCGAGACACCTTTCAGCAACTATCCTTCAGCTTCTGTTTCCTGTTAGCCATGTGTTTCTCTTGTCACTTGTCGTTTCTGAGCGTGATTTGTCTGGACGCTAGCACGCCGCGCGGACCTCCGCGCACCGTGCATTCGTCTCGTGACACTTAATGTTCGAATGTCGGTTCTAAGCGTGCTTTTCAACTTGTCACCTGCACATGTCGGTGGAAACGGCTCAAAATCTTTTAAACGGCTCGCCAACCCTCTTTTCCCTCCTCTCCTCTCATTTTAAATGTATCCTCTCTTCATTCAAACTCTCTAGATTATGGACGCAATCTCTCCTATTCGTTGGGTTCTCACAGCTTCCTCTGGCTCTCTCTCGCTTGCTACAGCAGTATCTATTTTGCTACAACACTCTCAAGCTCTCACAGAATTCCTTTACAACTCTCATGGCTTTCTCAAGCCTCTTTGGTAATATCTATCTATTTATCCTATCTTTGAGCATCTTGGGAATTATCACATCTCTCTTCTATCATTCATCATCTATCATTTATTTTATCTTGCATTTATCTTTTATTCTACCAATCTATCTAGGTTGTCCATGGAGGTGGAAACATCAAAACAAGGGTCTGACTGAGGCAAACTCCAAAACACAACCTCCAACATTTTCCTTCTTGCTTGTGTGCGGGTTTATAATCATAGGAAGTAGATCATTTAGCTACAGACTTCATATCGTGGACCAGTTGTGAGCTTCCTTCTTTTCCCTCTTCTCAAGTCATTCTAATATTTCTCATTTTGTGTTATTAGTCTATCTTGTTGTTTTCCTACATTCATTTAATATTATAATTGTATCTGCAACCCCCATACGGTTTCTGTGTTCTGTCTGTACTGGACGACAGCGTGTCGCGTTGGTGCCCCAGCTCCGCACAGTTGTCCCAAGGACAGGGACTCAACAAAGTCATCCAAGAGTCTCGTCTGCAGTTTACTAGCTTAGCTTTTCATTATTATCCCCTCACTCACCTTAGTGCCAGTTCGAGTGAGCTAGTGGCGGATTGGTTTTTCCTCCAAGATTCATCATCTTGGAGGTGACAAATTTCCTCCCCTACATTTTGGTGAACCCGACGTTAACACTTATTCTGTGATATTTTTAGAGCATCCTTTATCATTCCTTTCGTCATTCAATGTCCCCCTAAAAAAAAGGACAATTCTAAATCTTTCCCCTTTCTTCCAAAAAAAAAAATCGGGTTGCTGCCCCGAACCCTATTTTAATGGTTTGTCGGCCTTCGGCTGACAAATTTATGCATTCTTTCTTCAATTTAAGTTTATTAATTTCAAAATGTTATCTTCTTTTATTAACTTAGTTTCTAGCTTTATTCAAAGTGCTAATGATGTTCCTTTTCATGCTTATGATGGTGACTCAGCTCTACCTATGTCACTCTATTCCTTTGATCCCACTCGTAATATATCTTCTATTTCAGAGGATATTTTGTTACAAGAGGATAAAATCATTGACACCTTTCTCAAATGTTACTCTACCATCTCTTCATTCTAGTGCACTCTCTTCTAGAGATGATGTATTAGTGAATGATAAGTCTCGACTCATATTTGATCTTTCAAAGGTCGATGTTGAGCAAATTCCTTCATCTAACTCTTCTACATATCATAATGAGTCTATGAATGTCATTTGTGTCTCTGCCGCCCCTAAAAGGCTTAAGAGACCAATCATTCATGTGACACTTCTCCAAAGAAGGTAAAATCTATTCATGGTGTTCCTTTTGGAAATGACTCACAAGATCTTTTTACGAGATATACACAATCTAAGGTTTCTTCCTATAGATTGGTAGCCCATACTTATAATACTCAAAGAAATAAGCAACATCTTGATCATCCACAACCCTCTATGCCATCTTCTCAACCAAATCTTCCTCAAGCACCTCTGCTTGTGGGTAAGCCACCTAGTGATTATGATCTTATTGACCAACTTCGTGTTACTCCCGCTAAGATCTCACTATGGGATTTGCTTCAGATTGCTCTGATTTATCAAGGTATGCTTCAGGAAGCTCTGCAAAAGATCTTATTGCCTTCATCTGCTAGGTTGGCAGCTGTAAATGCGTTGATGGATCATATTCGTGTGGATTCGCCGAATATTACATTCTATCCACATGAACTTCCGCCTCCGGAAGTGAGGAACTTGGCTGATCCATTAATGATAATCGTTAATGTTAATGGCATTGGAATTAGACGAACTTATGTTGATACAAGTTCTGCACTTAATGTATGCAGTGTGGATTTATTACCAAAGATTAAGGTTGATCCGAACTCCCTAGCAGCATCTTCTTTGTTTATTCGTGGTTTTCGATAACAGTGGAAAAAGTGCTTTGGGAATGGTTATCTTGCCTTTGAAGGTTGGGCTTGTCACTATTCCGACTCTGGTATATGTAATGCCAAGTCCTCTATCCTATAATCTCCTCTTGGGTAGACCATGGCTTCATGCTTTAGGAGTTGTTTCTTCTACGCTTCAAGGTTCAATGAAGTTTGTAGCAAATAATCAAGTGGTTACAATCAAGGCTGACCCTAATGCTGTGCACCTATGTCAAGTAGCAGCACTGGGTCAGATTTCAGTTACACCTTCATTTCAAAATTATGTTCCAACATTGTCCTCCACAATGACGACTTTTGCCTCTGTCATGTCCCCTAAAAAGGAAAGTGTGAAGGGTGAAGAAGTCCTGAAGAAGGAATCACTTGAGAAACAAGATTCTCCTAAAGTGGATCCTCCTAATGCAAGTCTCCTGAAAGCACAAAGCTCTGAGTCTACTCCTGATAAGACATCTTCTATCGAACTATCTTCATCTAAAGTGAATGCATGTTTAGGTGACGATTGGGGTTCCCAGGATTTCACTAATTCTCATGTTGGTGAATACAAGGTCGACCCTATCCACCTTAAACTTCCAAAAACATCTTTCATACCTACTACCAAAGATGATTATTCTTTTGCATCTCAAGATCATGTGAACACTATTGGCTACACCATTAACGGTGATCCTCCCCCTTTGGAGGAGTTGCAATCACGTTATGAACTAGGATTCAATATTGCTTCCAAGTATGGATACAAAGGAAATGGTCTCAGGCGCCTGGGTCAAGGTGTTAAGGTGCCTTTGGAGTCGAAATCGTGTTCGTTTACGATGGGTTTAGATTACAAACCTAATCCATCTTCATCTCGTCCTCCATCATCTGTTATCTTTGTATCTCCTTATTGTGAGCAATCAAGACCTTGTCCACAAGAGAAAGGGTTGCTTCCTACTCCTCATCCTTTATCTAAGCAAGAACGTGTCTTGGTGCGGCTTCTTAAAGCTCACTTGATTTCTCTTCCTCCTCCTACACATAAAGAAGTCTCCTAAGAATCATTATTTCTGTGCATACCATCAAATGCTTGGCCATTCCACTAGTGAATGTAAGGCCTTGAATGACGAGATCCAACAACTTCATCAATCGAATGTCATTAATTCTTCATCTATTGATGTACCTTCTTCTTCTTTGCACAACAAGCGATATCAAAGCTTACCTCTATCTTGTTCTTTAACACATTCTATCCTTATCCTATCTTTGTCTTCATATGCTCTTCTTCAGATCCGAGAAATTTGGCGCTATGACGATACACCTATCTCGCACTGATACTATTTATCCTTTTGACACTGTTATGGGTTCTGATGCCAAATTATCGGATCCCCCTGTCCTCTTGCATTGCATCTTTTGATGTTGTGGATATCCATGTGCCATTGCACTTGGTGGCATTCCACGGAAACATCTCGCTATGTTGACGTGCCACAATCGCTCTTCTCCTTAGAATAGCATGCCTTCCACGTATATCAATCTAAAGGGGGGCCATCATAGCTATATTTTATCTTTTAGCTCTTGCATTTATTTCCTTTACTAGTTGCTTTTTCATGTTCGCCTAGGTGGGGGCCAAACCACTTGATCTTTTTCGTTTCCAAGATCGCCTAAGTGGGGGCCAAACCACTCGATCTTTTTCTTTTCCAAGATCACCTAGTTGGGGGCAAAAGCCACTTGATCTGTTCCAAAGATCGCCTACATGGGGGCCAAACCATTCTTAATTTATCTTTCTTGTTTGCCTTGGTATGGGCCAATCTACTACTTACCAAATTCATTTGCCCTATCGCATGGCAATCTAGCATGTCGCTAACCATGCCGGAAAATCTATCTTCATCAGCCCTATCACATGGCTATCTAGTATATCGCTACCCATGTTGGCAGTCATCTCGCCCTATCGTATGGCTGTCTAGCATAATTCACTTTTCCATCCATACAGGCGTATCTTATACCAATGGCAACTGCCTATCTTGTATTTTTTTGTAACAAGGGGCTTTCCTCCAAAGCAAGGCTCGTTTCTGTTACACTGTCTTATTTATCTTTATCTTATCATCTGACATGTTAGTCTGCAGCTAGCGTGTTTGTGATGTATCGAGTAGCAATAACTATTTCAGATCTCTACTTCATCTCATTGGGGGCAACCTCGTCTGATCAACGAAAATATGCCTCCCTATCGCGACTATCTTCTTTATCTTGTCTTTTGGTAGTGGCCTTCCTTCAGAGCAAGGTTGGTGCTACCTACCTTTGATCATCTGGCATAATACAACTTGCTAAATCTATCTTTTTTATCATCATTATATCATCATGACCGCTAGTGATGCATCAAGCTAGTGTCTAGGTCATGTATTATCTCTTTGACATTGATTGCTTCTCTGACTTTTGGGTGCATTCTTCCTTGAAGTGATCAATCCTTAATTTCTTCTCTTCGTTGTAGAATTCCTCTATCTGTTGTTTCTTGTTATTTTGGGGACGACGCATGGTACTGAGACAACCTTTTACATCGAGGTCCATTTTACTTTGCTGACTCAAGATCGTAATTTCTTTGTTTTGTGCTTTCATGCCCTAACCCTATTGTCTTGGGATTCTCTTACTCTCTAACCCTGTTCTCTTGTGCAAGTTTTTCTATCTAGTGCATCTCTTTTGTAGGTCTTCAGCTTGGGGGCATGCTTCCTTAGCTTCGAGATTTATCTGCTTCCTCTACAATATCCTTTTGGTATCATGATGTTATTTCTTATTCAGTAGATTTCATTTAGCATGCATATTCATGTTCATTCAAAAGCCCGCTAAAGTGGGGGCAAAATGTAGAGTCGAAAATTGCATACCCCTTTGTAATTCGACATACATCTTTTGTAACCACCTTGGTGTCCATCCCTCTAGCATTTGAGTAGGCTCATTTCAGCCCTTGCATCAGCCTTTTCCCTCTCAGGATGCTCGAGACACCTTTCAGCAACTATCCTTCAGCTTATGTTTCCTATTAGCCATGTGTTTCTCTTGTCACTTGTCATTTCTGAGCGTGATTTGTCTGGACACTAGCATGTTGCGCAGACGTCCGCGCACCGCGCATTCATCCCATGACATCTTAATGTTCGAATGTCGGTTCTAAGCGTGCTTTTCAACTTGTCAACTACACAAGTTGGTGGAAACGGCTCGGAATCTTCTAAACGGCTCGCCGACCCTCTTTTCCCTCCTCTCCTCTCATTTTAAATGTATCCTCTCTCTTCATTCAAGCTCTCTAGATTCTGGACGCAATCTCTCTTATTCTTTGGGTTCTCATAGCTTCCTCTAGCTCTCTCTCTCTCTTGCTACAACAGTCTCTATTTTGCTACAGCACTCTCAAGCTCTCACAGTATTCCTTTGCAACTCTCTTGGCTTTCTCAAGCCTCTTTGGTAATATCTATCTATTTATCCTATCTTTGAGCATCTTGGGATTTAACACATCCCTCTTCTATCATTTGTCTTTTATTCTATCAATCTATCTAGGTTGTTCATGGAAATGGAAACACCAAAACGGGTGTCTGACTGAGGCAGACTCCAAAACACAACCCCCAACATTTTCCTTCTTGCTTGTGTGCAGGTTTGTAATCATAGGAAGAAGATCATTTAGCTAGAGGCTTCATATCGTCGACCGGCTGTGAGCTTCCTTCTTTCCCTCTTCTCAAGTCATTCTAATATTTTTCATTCTACGTTATTAATCTATCTTGTTGTTTTCCTACGTTCATTTAATATTATAATTGTATCTGCAACCCCCGTACGGTTTCTGTGTTCTGTCCATATTGGATGACAACGCGTCGCGCTAGTGTCCAAGCTCTGCATAGTCATCCCGAGGATGAAGACTCAACAGAGTCATCCGAGAGTCTTGTCTGCAGTTTATTAGCTTAGCTTTTCATTTTTATCCCCTGGCTCACCTTAGCGCCAGTTTGAGTGAGGTTGCGGCGGATTGGTTTGTCCTCCAAGATTCATCATCTTGGAGGTGACAAATTTCCTCCGCTATAGCTAGTGAAAATTAGAGTCATATATCTCTCTTGAAATTATGTTATGTGCATAATACAAAATTTAACAAACTTTTATCCTCTAGTTCTAATGTCTTTCCTAGGAATGTGTCTTAATTTATGTTTCATGTCTGATTTATTATTAATAATACTTTCACACATGTTGTTAATGCCATAGTGTGACAGTTAAGTCATGGCATTGTTGTTATTGCCACCAACGTTCAAACCTCTACAAGGCCATTGTGATCGTGGGTATTGTGCCCTCGTCAATCCAATGTGCTCGCAGGCTTGAACCTTAGCATTAATGTTGTGGGTGTTCATGTCCTTGTCTTCATGCTCCAAGCCCTCGCTAGGCCAAAGTGCTCGTGAGCTCTTTGCCCCTACTAGGCTATTGGACTCGTGGGTTTGGACCATTCACATTAATTCAATGTGTTCATGTTGAGAATGAGGTCCCCCCATTTGTGGCCGTGACTGGCTGAGGCTAGCCTACTAATTTCAAAGGTATCGATCAAAAAACAATTGCCATACATAAACACATCTAGCTTCTCAAAGTTCGGAGTATTGCCCCCTATATATCTCCAATGATTTGAATCAGCCAAACTATTGCTCTATGGTACATTTGGTCATGTGTCAATATGATGCTACTAATTGTGATGGTGACGATGATGATACATTGTTCATCCAACCAACCACAAAGACCACCTAAGCTGTAAATTAGAAGCCAAAAGAAGTTAATCACTTTGTTTATATAAAGCAAGGTATGAACTCATTCAACATGAGACGTGGCTTTGGAATGGTTCAAGTACTTATCCACACAGAAATTGAGTATAAACTAAAATACATTTGGGAATATGGTGCAGGAGCACCTAGCTTCATTCTCAGCTTCATTTTCATCTCAGGTTTGATTTTTGTTGTTTTAAGTTGGAAAGTTGTTTAGGATGTTTTTGAAGTTGTTCTAGGTTGTTTTGATGAGTTTTGAACTCATTATGGGGTTTTGGTTTCTTGTTTTCATCTTTTTGCTCAAAGTTGCCAATTTGGTGTTGCCTGGCAAAATGATGGAAAAATGAGTTTTTTTTGTGGTTTTGTTTTGAAAAGGTTTTAGACATGTTTTATTCTTGGGTTTAAGGTATGAGAAGTATTTTTAGGTGATGATTAGTTTTGGAGGTCAATCTTGCATTTTCTAGGCACCAAAAGTTGTCATTTAGGCATCAAAATGTCAAAATTAAGTGCCCTTGGACATGTACCTGTCCGTACAGGAGGTTAACCAACTTGGAGAGGTATTTAATCTCCTGTTTTAACTATTGTAAGGGTTGATCATTCGAAGTGAAGAAGCATTTTGCAAATTTACACTAGTTTTGTTTGGTTTTCTCTAGTTTTTGGCTCCATGTGAACAGCAGTCCATACACCAGCTGTACTTGGCCGTACTGTTCTTGCATTTTCTGATTCTAATATGTTTTCTTAAACTTTTCCCTTTGGTGGCATTTGATTTTATCAAGTTCTGAGTTTGTGGCAAAATTAGTTTGATTTGATAGTTTCACTGCCTTGTCTAGGAATTGGCAAGGATGCTTGACCAACTTGGCTTCTTGGAGTCCTAAAATGCTCATGGCTTCCCAAGAACCAGTTGGTCAACTTGTAGACTATGTAAATACATGTTTTGTTTTCAAGAATGCAGGTGTAAGGAGTTTTGGTGGCCATTAAGCCCTAGGCAAGTGTGCCATTTGGCTAGGGTCTTGAAGAAATTTAATGCTTTGCTCTTCTATAGCAAGTGCATTTAAATGTTGAACAGACTTGCCTTGAAGTTGAAGTTTGTATGCCAAGGCAAAGAGGCTTTCTAAGCCATGAGGAGATTGTTTGCAAGTTTAGTTTGTGAAAATAATGTAAAAAACAGTGAGTCACTGTTTTAGAGGCAATTTCCTTTCATTAGCCTACTCTCCATCATGCATTGGAGCTTGTAAGGTTGTTGTACCTCCTTCTAATGGCTTGCAAACAAGCACAAGGAGGGTCCTTTATGTCATCTATGAGTTTGAAGTTGCCAAGATCAATCAATGATCTTTAAGGCAAGATTTTGGAATGCCCATTTGCTGTCCCAGTCAACTAGGACTGAGTTTTACATTTTCTTGAAGTTATATTTGTAATCTCCTCCTTCTAAATGACAGGTATGAAGGACAAAGAGCCATTGAAGACTGAGCCTTATTAAGAAGCACAAAAACAGACTTTTTGTGAAGAGTTCTAACAGTGAAAGTGCAGGTCACAGTGAACTACAAAAAAACAGTGAAAGACAAAAGGGCAGCAACAGTCAGCTTGACAGTGAATTAATTCATTTTGTAATTGCCTAATGCTTGTATGCAGGGCTAACATGACTCTTCTTTGCATCTAGATGGTAGACATGTTCACATGTTGAATGTAATTGGTTTTGTTTGCAAATGATGTGTTTGAAAGAGGCAATATTGGAAAAGTTGTAAAATGTTGCATTTTCCTTATAAGCAACTTTTTGTAAAAACTTGTTCTTCAAACTTTGAAGTATAAATCTTCTTATTTGTGGCCTAAATAGTCAGTAGTAGGATGGTACTAAGGTCTCTTGTCAATATTGGAGGTTTATAGTTTGGATCTTGGTTTTTCACCATCAAAACCCTTCAAAACCCTCCTTCACCCATTTTTGGGACAGTCATGGAGAAGGCCTGAGAGACCCTGAAACTTTATGAATCTTCAAGTTTTCCCAAAAGGGTATCCATAAATGTGAAGCTTTTGTTCTGGAAGTCCATCGTTTGAACAGGGTGAGCACAAAACCCCTAATGGAGGGCTAATTCCTTGTAGCCTTTTTAGGCCTTAAAATTAAATTTTTGTCAAATCGGGTACAAACATGAAGGATGTAAGGCATAAAGCTCAACAAAAACAGTTGAAACAAGTTGTCCATTTGTGATTTTAACCCTTTTGGTGGGGAAGACTCCAAAATTTAGGTTGCAGCACTTGTGAAGGCTTCTACACTCCAGAACGTAGAAGACCCACAAACACCCAAGGAAACAAAACTTGTCTCAAACTCATAATTCACTAAGAGGAGTCTTTGTGCAGTTAGAGAGCAGATCAGGAACAGAGGATTGAATGCCATTTGGGTGAGTAAGGAGTTGGATTACCAAACCAAAGAGATTATGGAGTTGGAGCTTTTGAGTAGCCAAGGAGAGCTTGACATAGGGAGGAGGAGCAAGGTGAGTTGTTAGACTGCCTTTGAGCTATTTGCACTCTGACCTTGGTGTTTACACCTTGAAAACAGTAAGGAACTATTACCTAGCAAACATACTAGCCACTTAACAACCACCTAGCACTATCCTCCCTATCACAATAGCATTAAATATATGAATTTATAAGGCAATTTAAATGGCTCTCATATGCCACTTACTACAGTGATTATTTGCAATAAAGTTTTATCTTGGTTTACGACTGATATACTGCATATGGTTAGCTCTCATCTGCCACTTACAATAGTGAGTCTTTAAAACTGCAGTCATGCAGTAAACTTATGATTATCTTCCAAATACGTGATCAGCTTTAATGATTAGATACTGAGTTGCCTACAACTAAGAAAAGACTACTATTTATAAACCTGAATTCAGCAGAAGTACCCATCAACAACCTAGCAACATGAACCCCATTGACATTCAATTGCAATACATGTATCTTATAAAAGAACATCCCCCCTTCATCATGAACCTTGATGATATACAATCGCATCGTATGCATGTATGGAGAACACCATCTCTTCTCTCCCTAATGAACCTTGATGAGATGCTACTGTATACATGTATGGGTGGAAAACAGAATCATTCCTCCCATTATCCCACAAGTATTCTTGCATCATTCTTGGAATAGAAAACCAATTTTTTTCATAAAAGCAATATTGTACTACAAAAAAGTTATATACTCCAACCATATAAAGGATATTCTATATATAATTACTAAAACTAGTGCAGGCATTCAAAGTCAAGTGATTGGCCTGAAAAGGAAACCAATGCTTTGCAATTCTCACCAAACAAAGCAATGAGATATAGAAGGGGTAAAAACATAGATTTTTAAATAAAAAACATATTTGAAAAATTCAAGGAATTTTATCTTAATGACTTTCCACCAAAATTACCTCCATAAAGACATGTTGGTGATAAGCATGTAATATCAAAAGAGAATTGATAAGGCAGATGGAAAAAATATATTGAGAAAGGGTTTCATAGAACATTTATATTCTGTCTACTTAACTCCTAACATATAACATAAAAAACACAGTGCTTTGAGGTTTTGTGTCCATTTTAGGGCTTTTAATAAGGTTATACTTCAAGATATCTATCCTTTTCCATTAGTTGATGAACTCTTTGATAGTCTAAAATGTGCTACCATTTTCTTAAATAATAATGTTGCAAATTAAATATTACAAAGCTAGAACCCTATAACATAAAGGGTTTCATAGAACATTTAGTGAACTCCTAACATATAACATAAAAAACAGTGCCCTAAGGTTTGGTGTCCATTTTAGGGCTTTTAATAAGGTTATAATTCAAGATATCTATCCTTTTCCATTAGTTGATGAACTCTTTGATAGTCTAAAATGTGCTACCATTTTCTAGAAAAATAAAGTTGCAAATTAAATATTACAAAGTTAGAACCCAAAAGTATGCATACCTAGAAAACATTTACAAATAAAATGAAAATTACGAGTTGTACTAGTTTCACCTAAGAATGATTAAGCTTGTTCTACAACCATCTACCAAATTTATCAATAAACTTGGGCGGGGGGGGGGGGGGGGGGGGGGGGGCGCGCCGGGATGCAAAAAAGAGTAGAACACAAAGCCCATCCATAATTTGAACTAGAACTTACAAGTCTTGAAACCCCAAGTTAAGTGTGTCAACTTTTCAAAAGGTGCCTTTTTCAAATTCAAGTTGAAAGCTCATTCTAACGGAGGCACAGGAAGGAGAGTATTTCAAGAAAATTCAAGCAAGCACCAAGGAGACAAAAAACTTACTGAGATTAGTAGGATTCTAGTATGAAAGCCTTGGAAAACATTGTTGAATGATCCAGCCTAGATTTTAATGTATAAACTATAAAGAACCCAAAATGTTGAAGTCTTAAAAGAATGTAATAAAATAGGACTTTTATACAAAATATGTCGTGTTCTCTTTGTCTAGTAAGTATATTTTTGCTGGCTTCTTGTCCAAATACCAGTTTCTAGTCATTTTAGATCCATACAAGGGATAGGTTTTTTTTTTCGTTTGTTTACAGATAAACCTGATTACTAGTTCCTAGCATTATTTTTTAGTTCCAATAAGTTTTCATTAAAAAGTCAAGTGCGTGCAGGTTCCCTAGACATGCATAAGGTACGAGCTTTGACATACCCACAAAGACCTCGAGTCTCCACACTTACACAAGATTGTGGCTTATGAAAATCAAAGGAGCTTGCAGACTACACGAACAATCACAGATACCATAAAAGTATGGAGGTTTGCACTCTCGAGTTCTCCTTTTTACTTCTTTAGACTTTTTTAACTTTCATATTCTCTCTTTTACACTTTTAATCCATCCACTAAGATTTTGTACAGATACATTCTTAACTTTTAAGACTTCTTTTGAGACAAATATTTTCATTTAAGAAAAGAAACTAATTTTCTCACCTGTCTTCAAAAATGATAGGTGAATCAGGACGCAGATTGCTTGGATTATCAATGTCTGTATACAACAGATTGCAAATAGGTGAGAATGTGAGAGTTGTCAAATATCACTCTACAGTCATAAATCATAAATCATTCAAAAAAACAAAATATACAACTAGTTCAATTAGCATCGAACAAAACTAGCAATAAGAAAATATCTACTAAATGTTGCACCATAAATTTAAAAAATTAAAATGATAAAGGAAAACCTTAATTATAAAGGTGGTTGATCCAAAAATTAACCACGGAATGAGAATATTAAAATGCAATTAGAAATGATTTGCATATTTAGATTCCCAATAAAAATCAATGATGTGAATATCAACTACCTCAGCAATGCTTAAAATAGTAACCACTATAGTCTCAGTCACACTATTTTTTCATCTATCATCTGCAACATTATTTTATAGAGCGAAAAATTCAAATTAAATGATATGGAAAAAAATTAGTTATATATTTACAAGCACAGTCAAACAGTTGATGTTTACCAGCTTGAATTGTAGGTTCAACATTTTCCAGATCAACATCTTGAAGTTGGCCAAACCTGTCAAATTATAATCAAACAATTTTCAAAATCTTCACATAAACTCAGAAACCAAGCTATTTCTTTGAATTGTCACTGAAAATGCACATAAAATAACAAATACCAAGAGAATGGCTCAAAAGTCAATAAGTATGTTGTTCGTCGGCGCTTTACTCTTTCAATGTTAGGCTTTCTTCTATAACAATCCGAATTACTTCTTGTGCTAATAGAAGAAAAAGATACAGAATCATTTGAATAGAAATAAATAAAGTTGCATCCTTGTCATTGTCAGAAGAATGAATGCACAGAATTTGAGAGAATTAAATGGAACGCACTTTAATGTGTATGTACTTATATTTATGATTGAATTGGGAAGTTACAATGGTGTTTGCAACTTACATTGTCTTGGTTTTTTATGGAGAAAACTAACATTATATTAGATCCAAAAGTCAATAGTGTGTTTTCCTCATTTATAGTAAGTACATAAACATTTGCAGACAGGACTTTTGAACACAAATAGTTGCATGATTATATAAAAGAAACATTTGAGCAGATGGCGGAGTGATTGACTAAAATATAAGCCAACATTCAAGAGGATGGTGGTCTGAATGACTAAGCAATGAGTATCCATGTAATGTCCCCTTCTTTGTGATGATGCATTCAGTGGTCCATTGGCCTATTCCGGAGACCCGTAGGCTATGTGCAAAGGAGAATTAGGGTTTCCATCTTCTATGGAGTTCTGATCAAGCTTGTCAGGGGTAGTCAGAGGGGAATTCTTCAATCCTGCTTGTGGTTCCCTTCTAGGATTTTCATGGACTCCAATGTGGCATAACATGCAGTTGACTCTTTGGTGGAATGTGAACTTACTATGTTTAGTAAGTTGGGGTTTGGCTGTCTAGATGGTGCGATGTTACTAAGCTTGCCAAGCTCTTTCTCTGGGTGCGAAGATCATGATTTTCGAAGCAATATTTCATGATTTACTATTTTTAGTAAGTGGCAGTTCGAGCGTTTCTATTTTTGGCAGTCTTGGATATGGTCCTGATCTGATGTAGTTCAGTGGTCTTCATTGCTCAGCCTCATCTTGGATTTTGTTGATAATCAGTATTGGAGTCATAAGTGATTTAATTAAATATTATTTCCTTATCCTAAGGTTTAATATTTGTTTGCCCTCTCGGGTGAATAACTTAAAACATAAAGCACGTAATGCAGAATGATAACGCCATAGATATCAGACAAGTATAAGAGATGTTATCCCATTCCTCACTCTTTGTTACAAGTTACATTCCGAAGTATATAAAGATACCGAGGGGGTGCGAGTGCCAACCGTCGCACCGCAACGACCACCCCTCGGTTGCCAACTAACCATGACAATTACACATAATTAACTAGTCTTATTTTCGTGTACAATAATGCCGCCAACATCATCCCCCCCAAAAGAAAATAAGTCGTCTCCGGACAACTTAATACAAAATAGAGATTACATTAAATAGAACCGTTGACGCCAGTCGAGCCCGGAACTTATACGCCTGCTGCATCCTCGCCTGAAAACCCTTTTCTGCTACCATCTGATGCTCAAGTGCGGATTTCACCATTATTGCTTCCTTCGACATCACAGTCCTCCTGTGCCTAATCCAAACTTGTCTGCAAAACACGCGTTTCAGTCTCAACCTCCACCAACTGCTACTCAAATGATACTGTCTCCCTAGCCAATTTGTCCTCGATAGCCACCCGCGCTGCCCTCTCGGCATCCAACTCCTGGGTACGCTGAGCTACGTCTCACGCTAGTACTGCCTCCAACCTGGTGGTCAGCTCCTACCAAGCCCTCTCTGCATCCACCAAGGCAACCTCACGTCCAGCCGAGACATACTCCAAGTTCCTCAAAGCGTACCATTCCTACCTGGAGGTGGCCACAACCTGCTGGCACAAAGGCTAGGACACACCTCAAATCCTCCATCACACTCCCCAAAGGCTAATAACTGAACTGAATAACTCCCTGGTGTCATACAACTGCGCGGACCTGCAATGGCTTCCCTCTAACTCTGTTTGTTCCCAACCTCCAAATCCGTCTCCCTCTACGGCTTATGGCTTCCCCGCCAATGCTTAGCTGTAGGCTTCTTTCTCACAGTATGGACAACCACAACACTTACCGTGACATCTCTAATGCCCTTCGCCCAACTCCAACAAGTGTACTGTAGCTCAAAAATAAACTGGGGTCTGGGGGCAGTGCCCCCAGCAGGGTCGAGGGGCAGCACCCCTCGTGAGGTCCGGGTGCTACCGTACGATGGTTCCACCGCCAGTGGTGCCACCGCACGGTGGTTCCACCGTCGGTGGTCCCACCATCGGTGTTGCCACCACCGATGGTCCCACCGCACGATGGTGCTACCGTATGGTGGTTCCACCGTGGCTTTCTCTTCTTTTTTTTCTTTTTTTTTTTATAATTTTTTTCTTCAAGCCATAAGGTCAACTGCCGTACGGACCCGTAGGGCCGTAAAAAAAAATTATTTTTTTTTTTTCCAATTTCCTAATTTAGTTGTCTAGAGAGTCTTCGGCTCAGGTCCCCTGTCTCTAGGATCACCCTTCATCCTTCTCGGTTTTCCTCACCCAAGAATCTCCCGCGTTGGTCCCGTGCCTCTCAAGTCGCCTGCCCGGCCTCTCGAGTCCCCTTCCATCCTCTCGGGTGTCCTTCCGGCCTCTCGGGTCCCCTGCGTGCTTCTCGTGGTAGGATTTCAATTTGGACCCATTGGTGGCAAGTCTACTTTCAATGGCCATCCGAAGACCTGGAACCACAAATTCTACGAGGACCACGGTCTCCTTCCCGTCCATAAGAAGAAGAATAATAAAGATTTTGAAAGCTGCGGCCTTCCACACAGGGTTCCAATCGTTGCCGACACAATTGATCTTCGGATTATCTACGTCACCGAGGTTTGGGGCGTCTCCCTTCCAATATTCTATGTATTCTGGCAGGTACACCTCCTCTGTTACTTGCTCTGGTTCCTCTACTTCGAGCCTGTAGCTCTGGAACATTTCATAATCCTCCATCTGCCAGTGGAAGAGCCCGTTCAATGACCCTGTCTCATCCTCGGAGCACTCTCCTAGTTTGAGAATCCCTTCGTCGTTGGGCTCCCTGCAGCCTCGTCCTTCGTTCCTCAGGTTGCCTTCTCCTTCACCCTCCGATTCCGAAGATGATGCCAGTTCCTCACTAACCAACTATGTCCCGAGGTCTATGATAAACTTCCTTCCTCCATTCTCCATAGACAGAGTGTTCTTCTTCCAGTTGTGGGTGGCCTTGGCTGCCACCAGCGACCCTCTCCCTAAGATCGCATCATACCCTTTTTTCTTTAGTGGGATTACCACGAAGTCCAATATGAAGGGTTGCGTCCCGATGGTAACTTGTTGGCCCATCAGTGTCCCGATGGGTTTGATTCCATGCTGATCTGCTCCGAGCAGATTGAATGTAGATGGCCACAACGTCGGCTTCTCCAGCTTCTGCCAGGTTTCTTTTGGAAGAACATTCACTCCTAATCCACCATCAACGATGGTATCGGTTAGAATGGTGCCAAGGATACCCATCTCCACAATGGCCGAGTTCCTTCCAATGTTAACTGCCAGCAGCATGGGGTCTATTGTAGACCCCTCAAGAACATCTGTACGGTGGTTGGTATTGGTGCGTGGTTGGGAGAGATTATTCAGCAACGCCGTTCGTAATTGAGGCATCGTCTGGAGGAGGTCGTGTACCTTCACAGGCACCTCCAGTTTTAATTTTAAAATTTGATTTAGTATAGCATCCTCCGCCTCCGGTTAGCTGGAAGTACTCTTCATACCCTTCACCTTCGCCCTTTCTCGTATCTCTTTCTCAATTTCTTCTCATGCTTCTCGTGCCCTTCGTTTCTCCATCTCCGGGTCTGGGCACATTGCGTGTCTGGCTTGGGCGCGGGTTACGGCCAGCACTTCCTTCTTTGGTTTCCTCGACATTGAGCAAGTTGACGTCGGACTTCGAGCAGGTGGTGTCTTCGTGGTCTCCCGATCCCGCACCATTTGCACAAATATTGTGTGGCCTCTCCCTTCGAACAGTCTCGGGCAAAGTGCCCCCACTGGCTGCACGCTCTGCATTGTACCATCGGTCGACCTTTGGAGTCGTATTGGATCCGGCTCCTTGTGTTGTTATTGTTGTTAATGTTGTTTCATCCTCCCCACCGGTTATCTCGATAGCCTCCCGAGGTTGCATTGTTGTTCGCTTGTTGGCCCGTACCCACTGGTGCAAACGTTGTGGCCTGCTCCGTGAACAGCACCCGGTTCATTTGCGTATTCCGGGTTTTCATGTTGTATGGGCACTCCTTGGTGGAGTGTCCCATCACTTGGCAAATCTCGCAGAATGCCTTCTTCGAGCAAGTACCCTTTGTGTGCCCCTCTTTGCACTCAGTGCACCATATGTCCCCTTTGGTCCGACCGGTGCTTCTCATTGTTTTGAATTCCCTCCTCATTCGCTCTATGTCTTTCTGGAGCACTTGCACCTGTTTGCCAGCCTCACTGTTGTTGCTGCTTTCCTGTGACGAGTCATCCTCCTCGGACGAGCTATCCTTCTTCTTTTTCTTCGATGTCTTGGTCTCGCTCTCGAGATCCATCGCTCTATTGTATGCGTCTTCGTACGATGTAGGTGGAACGATTTTCAACCCATCTGCTGGTTGACTCTCCATTTTTCCCAATAGTTCCTTCAGCCGCCGACTATAGGCTCGGACAGTCTCATTCTTGTTCTGCTTCGTTCCATAGATCTCGGCGACTATTTCATTGTCATCTCTCAGGAGGCGGAACTCTATCCCAAACTCCTTCAGGTCGGGCCATGTGCCGACTTTGGCCTTATCCATGTCTGAGTACCAATCTATGGCCACTCCCCTTAAAGTTGCTAGGAACTGTGTTACCCATTCGTCTTGGTCGGTAACACCGTTCGCTAACCATATGGTTTCGCACGTTCGACAATGGCGGACGGGATCTTCCTTCCCGTCGCCATTGAACTTCGACAGTTTCTGTTTACTCCCCATCGATGGGGGTCATCGTCCTAGAGGTGGTTGTGGCTGTGTCTGGGCCCCTGTGCCGGTCCCTCCGGTGCCGGTGGTGTGTCCTGCGTGGGTGATTGGAGGTACAGTGTTTTGCCTGCCAAGTGTGGCACCTACCGTACGGTTATCCTCCCCTTCGTTGTCACCTGCGCCCACTCCTGGCTCCCTTTGGTGATCCTCACTTTGTGGTGTAAGGGATAAGTTTTTGAACCGATCCCGGGTCTCTTCGACTAGATCTCTCCTTAACCTTGTTTCCTCCAGAAACTCTTCGTGGCTCCGCACCCTACGGTGTTCTGGCGACGCATAGAAATTTCCATCGGCTTTTGCACCCTCCGTGACACCTCCTTGGTTCCCCTCGGGCCACCCTTCGGCAGGTCGTCCTTCGGCAAGTTGCCTCAGCCTCTGTCTACGTTCTACTTGCTGCTCTAGAATCAAGGCCCTCTGCGCGGCCTCCCACTCGTCCGTTTCTGCTTTTTTATTTCTATCTTTATTTAATATATTGGGCATAAATCACTTCCATACATAGCAAGCACACGCCATGTACACAAAAAAAACTTTTATTATTTTTCCTTTCGGCCACAATTTATCTCAACATTGTGTCGGGATTATTACAGGGTTCAATTTCCCCTTTGCCTCTTGCCATCACGCTCTATGTCCCACGACGATTGTTCCGTTTGCGCGTCGTCGGCCTCTGGGTTAATCTCACCGACAGGTAGGCCCATCGTGTCCGTGCACCATCCGCGTTTTCCGTTCCCGAGTACGTCTAGGCAACGGCACCAAATGTTTGCCCTCTCGGATGAATAACTTAAAACATAAGCACGTAATGCAAAATGATAACACCATAGATATCAGACAAGTATAAGAGATGTTATCCCATTCCTCAATCTTTGTTACAAGTTACATTCCGAAGTATATAAAGATACCGAGGGGGTGCAAGCGCCAACAGTAGCACCGCAACGACCACCCCTCGATTGCCAACTAACCAAGACAATTACACATAATTAACTAGTCTTACTTTCGTGTACAATAATGCCGCCAACAATATTTAATTATTTTATTACTGATTAATGATATTGGGAATTGTGCATAATGTGATTTTCTTCCTACGTCTATCTAGGCAAATCATTTGGTGATTGAAGGGGGACGCCAAAAAATGAAAGGAGACTTTATTTTATATTCAACAAAGTTTATTTTATGCCAAAATCATGGTCCTCACTCCTAGGCGCGATTTTTGACTAAGGAAGTGGGCGCCATACTTGGGTCCACCACTTGAAATGAAATGCAATTTGGAAGAGGTGAATTTGGAGGCAATTTCATTTGAATTCCAGACTTGAAAATCTATATATACAGGTGTTTGGCTCCTCATTTGAGCATCCAAAGAAAATATATTGTTATGCTGTCGCAATGACTCCAGACTTCTTTGAGGGTGAAAACCTCCTAGATCTTTCTTTGCAATTTTGAGTGTGAGACATCACTCTTAGCTGTGGTTCGAATTTGTGAACTACTTGGTGTTCCTTTGGATTGCATTTGGTGTGTTTTTTGAAGAGTTGTGTGCTGCTGCGTTTTTTGGAGTTGCTGGTGCGTGTTGGCTGGAAGTGTATTTTGTTCGTGGCTATTTGTGTGTTGGGTGCATCGTTCTGGGTGAAGGCTCGTTAGAAGCGTATTGGAGAGACAATTGTTCTTCTACATTGGCGCGGCATTTGGTGAACTCTCTAATTTGTGATTGCAAATCGAAGTATTCAGCTGTAGTGCCATTTCCAGATTTGCATTGGGTTGCGTGCATCACTCTTGTGGCTTTCAATTTGCTGTTTTAAGGTATTGGCTTGATCACTTAAGTTATACTATTCATTTGCATTTGGTTTGACGTGATTTCATTTAGTTTTGGGAAAGTTACGAGCATTTTAGTGGATTTGGGTGTGGCTGGTTCTGCATATTATTGACTCTGATTTCAGAACAGCAAGTAGTGATTTTTATTGTGTGAACTTTGATATTAAATACTTGAGATATGTACTTAACTCTATCTTCTCTCGCATCTCTATTTTTGTAAGATTGTTTCAGTAGTACTGATCAATCATTCTTGTTGCATTATATGGTATTTCCCACTGAACAAGTGGAAGAGGATGGCTTAGCCGCCTTCTTGTTTTGTAATTCAATTTTTTGTAATTTTGTCCTCCCACTGAGAAAGTGGTTGAGTGATATTGTCCTCCTACTGAAATATGCGGTTGAGTGATAGTTTTTATGTATAAGTCCTCCCGCAGCATAAGCGATAGAGTGATTTGGTTCTGGTTATGCTCTTGTTCCCTTGGTTGGTTTACCATCAAGTTCTTGGTCTTCATCCTGCTGAAAAGTGGAAGGGGCTGGCTTGCCACCCGTTATTGTATTTCAGCAATTCAGCAGATTATCACTAACGATCCCCTGCTACTGTATGCTCTCACCCTCCCAGTCTGGGCTCTCGATGATCAAAAAGTGTAGGGTTCTTTCCAGTTGTTTGGATTTCTTTATTCTAACCCTAACGGGTGATTGGTGTAATTGTGATATTGCTTTGAAAAAAAAAAAAAAATAGTGGGAATATTACAATCCATCTTGTAAGAGCTGTTGGGAACAAAAAGAAGATAAAATCTTGAGATCTAATTCGCGAAGTTATTTGAGTTATATTTAAATTTTTTATGTAATTTTTATTTTATGGCTGAGCAATGCACATGGGGGTGACTGGACTTACAAAATGGCAATGCCTCATAGAAATAAATGTCAAAGAATGCATGCCCACAGCATATGGCTTGTTCATGGTCCCCTCACCTATCAAATCAAGTATTTGGGTCACTAACTTGTGTTAAGTGTGTTTTGACGAGCATAGATTATGTCGCTGTATTTGCTCTTTGGCTGCAGCATAAACTACCAAGAAACAAGTATGGGTACTTGTTCAGAATGGATACAATTTTATCATTTATGTTAAATAATCAACATTAACCTAACAAAACTTTACAAATAGTTAATATTTTATAATTCAATCTGTAACGAAGTTTATAAATATGATTTGTGATTTATGTTGAATCAGTTCTGCTTTTGTTCTTTTTTTAAACCTTTACAAATTTCTTATGTGGGTTCATCTAGGAAACTGCCAGGAAATGTCATGTCCTTTTCAGAAACATCTCGAGAACTCTGTTGTATGACTAATGGTTTTGGTTAAGCTAGTTTTTTTCCTTTTTTAGCTTTCATAGATCCCTATCATGAATGGCATTTTCAGGAGTTTTCCAATAAGACACCACAGATTCTAAGGAACTCAGACATTTCCATAGAGAACTAGAATTAAGATCAGTACTAAAACCATTTTGGTTCAGGTTCTAGAGAATCAAATAATGTAGGTTTTACAAACTAGCAAGACGCTCCATACAAATGAGAGGGTGTGTCATAAATGTAGTTTTGATGTGTCAAAATTTCATCTCCCGAATTATTTTTAAGATTCCTATTAGCCCGTTTGACCTTTATATACATTAACACAATGTGCATACTCAAACTTGACTAAGACTTAGTCGACCAAAAAAAATTCAACCCAGCAACTTAAAATATACTTAGATTTCCTAAAAATATGTAAATTTTATGAAAAATACGATTATAAAATGCATCAAATGAGTCTAGCATAGCCAAGGGACAATGCTCTCAATGGGATTGAGGAGCTTTCAAGACAGTACAAACCTTCAAATCCACTATAAGATCTTTCCAATTTTTTCAACAATACCAAAATGCTAGTGTGCTACTTTACTTTCAGCCATTGTTCCACAAGGATGCCCCTGCCAATGCCCGCAACCCCCCCCTGCCCCCCACCCCGCAAAAAACCCAAAGTTTAAAAAAAAAAAGACTTTTCGTACGAGGACATCCCCAAAATGTGGGGGACGTCGCTCTACCATTGTCTTTGAGACATCTGCAAGATGTTAACCTTTGAGAGAGGATGTTACATTGTCCTCTATATGAGGACATCGAAGGGACTTTGGGACATCCTTGGACATCTTAGGTTGTACATCCCTAGGCACCCCTCAACCCTAAAAAGAACACACAAGCATCCCCGACAAAGAAGCACTAAAAAAGTGTCCTTTTCAAAAAAGAAATAAAAGGATCCTTTATCTAGTGCTCATAACCCTAACCTCACCCACACCCCAAGGCCTCACAAAACCTATAAAAAGACATTTCAGCCTCATTCCAAACCACAAAGGAACTTCATTGACTGAAGCTAAAAACTGGAATTAGAGGCAGCAAGCCAAGAGTGAGAAGATTGCAAGAGTGGGACAATATTAGGAGAGGTAAAGTGAGATCAGCAAGAAGACTTAAGAAAAGTGAAAGCATTTGCTAGATTCAACCCATCATCAAGCCTGAAGGTACAAGCATTTATGATTTCTTCATTTCTCATTTATGATTCTTATTTTAGATTTTTTCATTTCATTCTTAAAACTTAATTCTAAGATTTATTTTGGTTTGTAGGCTTGTTTGTAGCATTGTTGTCAAAAACATTTAAGTTAAATATTAGGATTTCATCTTGTGTATCATCTACTTTTGTGCTCCATGCAACTTTAAGTAACAGAAAATGAAGTGAAAACCTAGTATGACCATTTAACTTCACAATTGTCAATTTATGACAAATAGTATTTAGGTTTTTTTAAATCATTTTTCAAGTTATTTTGTAAAATAATGCACAAATGTTTGATCAAATATTAAAATCGATCATAAAATTTAATTGTCAAATTAGCATTTTGATGTGGTGCATCCTCTACTTCTATGCTTCATGCAACCTGAAGTAAGAAAAACACATGGGAAACCCTTGTTTAACAAAGGTTAAGCACAACGATTTCTATTTGTGCATCCTCTACTTCTATGCTTTGTGCGAGCTAAATTAACAAAAACCAAAAAAAATCCTTGTCTTGCATTATGCTTTTAAATTATAAACCTATAAAAAAAATTATCATTTCTTACAGTGTCACTATTAATATGAGTTCTCATGACATGAGTGAGGATGAGAGTGAGCCTCAAGAGGTTGAAGTTGAAGTAGAAAATAAATCTGATTATGCATCTGATGATTCAAGTACAATTGCAAAGAGGGATGAAACACCTAGTTCTATTGGGAGTGCAAGTATTAGTTGCCCTTCCAAATGTTGCAAAAATATGTTAGAATCTCTTTGATCTTAAGTCCCCTTTAAAACAATTTGTAACTAAGTTGCAAGCAAAGCTTGAGACATCTAGGGGCACTAGGTTGTGGAAGTGCCACTTTTGTAAACTTGAATTTCAAGGTAACATTATCAGAGTCAATGGCCACCTCCTCCATGTACGATGCTTGGGTGTAAATGTATGTACAAACTTGGCAAAAAACCTCAAATATAGAATTGAGATAAGTAAATTATAGGGTGCCAATGAAAAAAATGCAACTACATTTGCAACTAGCTTATTTTTCATCAAGATGAAGAAATTATGGAATTTTCAAGTAACCAAGATATTATCCATGTACCCCTTGAATTTTCACTACTACTGTTAGAATGCAAATTTTCACCAGAAAATGACAAAGTGACATTTTTAACCATCGGCACGCAGATCCTAAGGATGAATGGAGGCTTAACACGTCTCATATCTTGTCTAGGCATGGGTAAACTGCCTCAACTCCATTGTGGGCTATAAATAGAGATTTTGAACCCATTTTGAAGAGCTTTTTAGGAGTCTTTTACAAGGGTTTCAAATCTGCTGGGCAGAGTTAGAAGATTCAGTGAGTACAAGTTGGTGAAGTTGTTTGGGTGACTGCATATGTGAGTTTTTAAGGCTTGACATCAAAGGCCTGTGTGAGGGCATGTAAGAATGATGGCCTATGAGATCATTGGAATGATATGTACCCTGCTGCAATGTTTTTTCATTGGTAATTAATAAAGGAAAGTGTTTTTTTGACTACATAACTAGCCAATCTAATAAGAACCCCTGGTTGTGACTGTGTCAAGTGGTACCAGAGCAAGTTGTTCGTTTGGAAGAGTTTTGAGGAGATTGTGGAGCTACATTGCTAAGTTAATATTAAGGTGAAATGTAAGGATGTAGGATGTAGAAGTTATCGAATATGCATAAAGTTGTGTTGACTAACCTCCAATAGAGACAAACCTGGGGTAGAATGTGCACAAATTCCTCCACTAAGAGAGAGTGGGTAGAGGAAGTGTTAGGAGGTGCATCTTCCAAAGTCCTAATTGGGTAGAGGGTAGGTGTGTGAGTGAAGTTGCAAGTATGAAAGAAACCTGTAATTGCAGAGACTGTTGGTTATCCTCCAATAGAGATAATGCTGGGTATAAGGTGCACAAAGTTCCTCCATTATGAGAAGGTGGGTCGATGAAATGTTGACAGGTGTGTCTTCCTTAGTCTTAAAGGGGTAGAGGATGGAATGTCTGTGAGTTTGTTGCAGGTATGAAAGAGAACTTGTAACTATAGAAAAAGGCTTGTGAGTTGATGAGTACTTGAAGGTGTGCGTGAGAAGGTTGTTGCAGGTTGCAGATTGCAGAAGGGTAGAAGAAACACAAGAATCTGAAAAGATGTGTTTAAGAAATTTTGATGAAATATTGTGAGACCTTTGTTGCAGGGAGAATACTATAATATCAAAGGGTTAATACCCTAGAGATTGGAGCAATTGTTGCAAGAAGAATCTTGTAACTGCAAGGGGACACATGAGTCCCAGAGAGAGAGGTAGAAGAAGATTGCAGAAGTAAAGGAAGATGTCTTCAAGAAAAAGGATGAGAAGGGTCATGAAGAGATGTATGAGAATCCTATTTCGGGAAGAATAGTGTAATGTCCCCTTTCCGAAGAGTGGCCTAAGAGACCATTTAGCCTATCTTATTCTCGTAGGCTAAAGTCGAAAGTGAGGGAATAATTTAAATTAATTATTTAATATTATCCGATAAAGTACATTTTAAGAGTAATGTTATTTAATTAATTCAATAAAAAATTATAAAGTGACTTAAGTGAAATATTAAACGGGGAATAATGATGACACTTTATTTTCAGGACTTAAGTAAGTTATTTTAAGCAAGAAATTGAAAATGTTTTTGAAATTGTTCTACAGGTTGTATAAAACATTGTTTTGGAGCTTATTTTCACTATGCTTGGATTATTTCTTCTATTTGATAATTTGTAGAGTTTCATCTAGAGCTGAAACCCTAGAACAAAAACCCTAAGGGATACTAGTTTTGGTAGTGCAGGATTATATCCTAGCTAGTTGCAGAAGAGGTCATTCAAATTTCTCACAAGAAATTTTGGGTGTTTTATGCAAAGAAAAATCTCTAGGATTGCCAAGAAGACTAGACACCATAAATAAATAGAGTCAACAAGTTTGGTGATGGATTCATGTATAGTAGGTAATACCATCCATTCTTGAAGTGTGGGATTCATTCAGCAGTATAGAATCGATTTTCATGGTGGACATGAGGATTCTGTCTCGTTTATGTGTCAGTGTGTTGCTCCTTTGGACACCATTGCATGATAAACCTTATCGACCCTTGTCATTGTTGTAGCATGAGATAGTTGCAGTTTGGAAGAGGCCATGGTAAGGCGTTTTGAGTTATTTCCTTTGTTTTTCCAAGCACTAGCCACAACATGCATTGTGGATAGCTGGACGTGTAGAAAAGAGCAGAGACGATCGTTTAAGGGCCATTCCATTAGGACATGAGGTTGCTGACAATGGTTACTGTTCATAAGGAAGGAAACGTGAATATCCAAGGCATATCAAATGCATTGTAATGTTGTTTATGGGAGGTAAGATACATGGTCAACAAACTTGAGGGTTGGCCTGAAGAGTGGTATATTCCCTTTTGGTGCAGCCTTTGCATTTTATTTACTGTCCATCCAGTGCACAAACCTTCACTCCAAAGTATTATTGCTGTCTACAAGGTCAGAATTTGTTAAGTTTCATAACTCTGAAAGTCTCTACAAAATGCCTCTTCCTTTTGCTTTTGTAATCTACAATATTGTGATAGCTTCCAAACTAGAATATATTAATTTGTGGGTCAAACATTGTCATTATTTCTTGTGTGAATGACTTGTGTCTTTGAAAAAAGAATCATTGCAAACTGAAACATTCAAACCTGCAAGCTTAACCTATCATGTGAACGATTTGATAAATTAGCCACTGAGAGGGAAAGAAAATTGACAAAAAAACAGTGTGGAATTTTACACTGGTGTCAGAGCTGTGCATCCTGCCAGCCTGATTGAATTGTGGTGAAAAATTCAGTGACTGAAAACTTTTAATGAGTCTGAAAGAAAGGGATTTGATCATCTACAGGAATAGAAGAGAAAGAGCAAGAAATTTCTTTCAGTTCAGAGTAAGAAGAAGAAAACATGGGTGATAGACATGATAGACATGAACAACCTGATCCTAGTCTTTTAGGCTATGCTCAAGTAGAACCACTCCTAGGCCCCTAATGCCTGAGTTTTTGGAGGCTCAACTTAGAGAATAAGGAGGACAGAAAGGAGGTGCTGAAGGATGGGGTGATTATTGTAATTTCCCCTTACCTAAATTTGATTACAATTTCACTCCTTCCTATGAATTTTGTTGATGATATTTTGTCAAACAGTTTGAATACTTTGAGATAGCAAGTCTTCTCATTTGCAATAGTATTTTCACGTTTGTATTTTCAAGTCTGAGTATGTTTACACATACTGGCTGCTTGTATTTTGATACAATGCATATCATAAATCATGTTAAGCATGTATGAATGAATTGTAGAGACTTACCAAAACCAAAATCACTCAATCTGAACTAATCATCAATGATGTCAGAAACTCATTTGACTGTAATTATCATTGCAATCAGCAAATGCATGGAATTTTCTGAATATTCAAGAACAGCATATTACAAACTGCACTTTGTTCTTTGATAATAAATTTCACCAATACTGGAATAATGACTTTGTTCACACTCGCACCAACCAGAAGAATTTCAAGATGCTGAAGCCATTTACTCCAAATAAATGTCGTAGATGATATAAATCTCCTCCTGTCATGTGAAAGAGATTTGCAAGCATAAAATATGGCAACCCGAGATGCAAGAATACACACACGAAAGGCAAATAATATGATGCAATGATTGCCAATATTGGCCACAACATTCCCAAGAATCACCACACATGAATTGGAATCCTTATGCCTTTGGAATGGCACACTAAAGTCACCCAAAATCAAATGATGATGATAGACTGAATATTCATGGCAAGCAACAGAGACAACTCTTCAACACTTTCCCATGCCAAAGCAAATGACGAATCTGTTGTTATTGATCTTCACACATTGTCTTCAATGCTAGGGAATGGTTTTATACTGACTTTGGTCAGACTCTGAGTCCCAATGCTTGGTCTGGCTGCTAAATCACTTCACTAGTAATTAACTGGCATCGTTCTTTACTGTAAAATTCCCTCTTCCGTCCATCAAGTTCCCATCTTCTCCAGAATCATCCTCCAATCCCACTATAATGAGTTTGAATCCCAACTGATTCAGAAAAAGGAATCACTTGGAGGCAAGAACTCAATCTCAGTCATTCCCATGCCAAAATATTCCCGATCATATGAAATATTTATTCAACAATAAACTCACTCTATAAAGTCAAACTATATTAAATTTGGTGCTCACAACCTTAATGATTAATCTTTATTTCCAAAAAAAAAAGATATTCATGGCAATATCATTTGAAAATAAAAGATTTCAGATGCCAAACTTTAGAAGAGTGGGCTATTTAAAAATAGAGACCCACGTTAAAAATATTAAAATATTACGCCCAACTCCTAAAGTGGACTATTCAAATGAAAGCAACTTCAATATTATTATGTTGGAAATAAGCAATTAGGTGACTCTGTCCAGAAGCTCAAATATTGATATTATTTTCAAAAAAATAATCACCTAGTCTCCATGATAAACTTTCCAGGCACGAGATCCATTTTATTATTTGAATCAAACACATTCAATTGCTCTGATAATTATTTTCCATCCATCAAGCATTCATCCTGAAAATACCAGTAAGATAACCCTTAATTCTGGACATAATGAAATACCTCTGTACTTTCCTGATGTGTGAAATGGGTCCTCCTGGGAAACTTTACCAACTCTAATATAATTACATTACTTCCAATTGAAGAATCCGAATGATCCTTCCAAACCATCTAGAGCAGATCTTTCACTGCTAAAAATGGATTCTCAGACTTTCGTCTTGAGTCTACAAACTTGAGAAAATTCCCAAATATAATATTAATCATTCCATACCTCCAAATCAATCCCAAGGTTTCCATTTATAAAATTATTTGGCAGTTCCCGCACGGTTACCTAGATTAATTGACATTAATTAATCTTCCTCTCATAAAGTCGCTTTATTAATTATTAATATTAGCCTTATTTCTTTTAGATAATAATCATAATTAATTATTATTTAATTCCCCTTTTTGGTAATATTTTAACCTTGCGAGTTAAATAATATTTTATTTCTTAACAATTATAAATGGGACATTACAATTATTTACAGGAATATGAATCCTTGGATGATGAGTTTCATGCATCCTGTCCTTGGCAAATTTTTGTGGCATCAAATACAGATACAGACCTGGAGGGGAAGAGGACAAGGAAATAATAGAGATTTGTAGTGCAGGGCTGACAAGTTGACTATCCCTTGTTTTGATGGCTCGAGTGTATTGCACATGCATGGGTGCAAAAGTTAGACACTTATTTCTAGCTTAACCCCATGGCAAGTGCAAATAAGAAATATGATCGCTAGATAACTATTAACCGACTCCTTTGTATCATGAAATAACAAAGTCATATATGTCTTGTTTGAAGAGGCTGACCTCTTATGGATAAACGCCTCTCTTCTTGGGGCCGAACAAGGAATAACAAATGAAAAGTTGCATCCCTTGAAAATTTAGAGTCGTGACTCCATGGGAAGATACATATAGGAGGGCAGTTCATTTGATCAAAGGAGGAGATCAGATAATTTTCATTGTCTAGGCTATGATTTGTATTAACCCTGGGCAGGGCATGATAGTGTGTGAAAGGTTGTTGATCTAAACCTGGCATATCACTGCTCTATCATAATGTACCCTCCAAGATGGCACGATACACTGCTCTGATAGCACTGTAATATTGCAGTCCTATTTGTGCTTTGATTTTTTTTGTTTTTGGCATGTGTTTTGATTGTTTTTGCAATGTTTTCAAATGACAAATATAGTGCAGATAAATAGAAAATATGTCAACAACTTTTCAATTCAGAAAATAGACAATACACAAAAATTACAGAACTGAAAATTCCAAAATTTATTTCTGATCTGTAAATACAATTTTCTACAAGAATAAGAGCAACCCAGTTCCAAGATATTCATAACAATCTATTTTTACAATACCCAGAAAATGCAGCAAAGAAAACTAGCATTGAAATTGGCAAATTGGTACTAGGAAACTTGAACGCCAACCTTCATTGTCTACCCCAAAGGCCACATTGAGCATAGGAAAGGAGTTGCAGACCCAAAATGCCCACAAACGGAAAAACACAGCTCCTCAAAACCCTAGATGCCCAACAAGGAAGTGTACGGCCAACTTATGGAGGTGTATGGCCAGCATAGAAGTGTTAAGGCAAGCAAAAAAAAAAAAAAATCAGCTCTAAACTTCCTCCTCAATCTCACAATCTGCAACTAATAATATCCTCTCCAGAATCTGCAGCTATGAACTGATTTAATGCATTAACTAATTCACCATGAAGCTCCAATGTGTTTCCTAAGTGAAAACACCAATAAATTCTCCAAATTATACCTTTCAATAATGTGCAGAATGTCGCCTGCAAGGGTTTCCATCCTCGCAAACCAAAGAAAAGCAATCTCCTCCGAAAGAAATAGCAACACCAATTTCAAACTTAGCATTACAAATGAGCTTCACAAAATCCCCTTTATATCTCTCCAGGCAAATTCGACCCCTTTCACTTTTGCCTTTTATTTAATAAAAGTCACTTTCTTTTTAATATCCCAATGTAGCATTAAATAATAAAGGCCCATCCATTCAAATAAATCACCTTTTATTTTATAGCTCACCTTTACAATCACTTCTTTAAATAAGTTAAAATAACAATAAAGTTAAATCAAAGATTTAACTTTATTAATTTAAACTTATCGTTATTTAATTAAAAACCATCAGACTAAATAGAACACTAAGATAATAATCATAACTCAATCCACCGACAACACTAAAAATAGAAACCCTACAATTCGGCTCAATCAGTGCTCGAAACTTACTAAAAATGGAAGTATTGGAAAACTAACCCAAATTCACTCCAGAAAAGGGCATTGTGCTCATACTAACAGAAGAAGCTCAATTATACATCAAATACTGCCTAACTGCTGGACAAACTGCCTCCTAAGTTCCATTCTCAACACATCAGCCTATGGGAACCAAACTGAATAGGCTAACAAGTCACCAACTCGGCTCATTATAAAGGGAACATTATAGGCAAGTAGCCCTTAATGGGTGATTTTGTTAACTACATTGACAATCGCAGCTAAACGCTACAAGGCACCTCCTCAAAAAGACTTAAGTATGAAGTTTTGCACGGATGCGACTAAAGGGCAAATTTAGTTGTGGACGAACAAAAGAAGCAATGCAGTATGGCTGCACTATTCTTTTAAATTGGTGGATGGATGGAAAGAACTGCACCCTTATCAAGGTTTTGGTAGCTTCAAATAGTGAGATAATTTTTTGACAAAATAAAAAATGCATAGAGAATGCCCCTAATAAAGTATTAATTTCAATATTGTAGGAAGTTGCCTTAGAGGTGGGCACAAAGAATGTAATGCAAATCATACCTGACAATGCAACAACATATGGGCTAGCTCAAAGATTGCTCCACGAGAGGCATCAGTCACTGTTTTGGACCCCTTGCACAACACATTGCCTTAACCTTCATTTGGAGGACATAGGCAAAATTGATTGGGTGAGACCAATTGTAGAAGATGCAAGAAGCATAACACAATTTATTTATAATCACCCTTAGGTTCTTAGTTTGATGAGAAATCACACCAAAGGGAGATAGCTAGTGCGATCGAGTGTCACAAGGTTTTTTAAGATCTTCCTAATGTTGCAAACATCATATCCTAGGGCATTCAAGTAGGTCTCCATCCTGTTGACGTGTATTTTGTACACAATCATACACAGAATAAAATACCCAAAGGTACCTTATCCTCTCTTGAATAAAATCTCTAACTGCTGAAGATATCGCAAGATAGATCAGTTAGGGTGACTTCAATGTTCTTGTATGTAGGGTCTCTACGTGTGGATAAGCTCTCTGTGGTACGATGTGATTTGCTGGAATCACAAGGGGACTTACATTTGATGATTGAACTTCTGATTTGCCTTTGAATATTGCTGGAACACAGGATCTTACTGCCTTAGATTTGAAAAATGGAAAAAAGATGAGGGCGAAGAGAGGATCTAATCCTAATACTAAGAATGTAGGAGCAATGATTGATCTTTGATGAAACTCTAACTAGGTCTTGTTTTGACATCGCAGGACCATCTCCACAAGGCTAGTGCGATATTCGAAGAAAAGCTTTATGATGTTCAAATCATCACTTGCCGGCATAGACACCATCAGGTTGATGCATATCGATGAAGAAGCGACAATTGAAGTTAAGCTTAAGCTGAACGATTCCAGTTGACTACGCAAGGCAAGTCTGCAATCAACAAACTGCTAGTAGTATGGATATACGAATTTCACCATCAATCAAGCACATTTCTTCCATTCATCTAATAACATGAAATCAAATACGAGAAGTATAAAGACCATGCAAATTGTCGAATCAACCCATAAGTTTCGCCATTTCTTCAATGAAGTTACAAGTCTTTTACAACAACATCTTGGCAACAATCTTTGCCTTCTCTCTCTACTCTACTCTAATTGCTATTCTATCAACTATATTCTAACTCTTCCAACTATCTTCTAACTATTTCTAATTATTTTCTTACTATATAATTGCCTTTACAAAATGAAATGTCAGGGCTTATATAGTGCCCTCAATACAATTCAATGGCTTAGATCGATTTGAGATCAATGGCCAAGATTCAACAATGAAAACCCTAATTAGGGTTTGTTACAACCATTACATAACATTTAATGCTTGACCAATCATAAAATTGTATTGCTTGGACACATGTCCTCTCTAGAAAATTCCACCAATGGATAGCCGAGGTAGGTACACCGGAGTTTGTGCCACCTTCCATGAGTTAGGTACATTGAATCTGGACGTGCTGAGGTGGACCACACTGACTGGAGAAGTGATGACTAGGATGCCACCTCGTCCGACACTTGTAACTTGGTAAATATTCAACTTGATGTTGTTGAGCAGTTAGCCTTAATTAATTCTTCTGGAACTACCTGCTTCTTCAACGAACCCTTTGCTCTGACTTCTTGTGTCCTTGATTTGCAGGATGATGATGTACCTCGCCTTGGAACGCTGGATTGGAAGAGGTCGCCCTTGATGATGCTGGATCGAAGAAGGTCGTCCTTGTCGATGCTAGGCTGGAGGAGACCGTCCTTGATTTGGCTTGATCGTCCTTGATGAGAACCTGCCGACTTGTAGATCCTCCGGGCTTGGGAGTCGCCATCTTGATACCTACACAACATTTCGAAATTAGTAACATGTTTTGCAACGTGGAAATATAGGCTAGAAAGAGGATTTAAGTTTTAAATTAGGAAACCTCATGATAAATCTTTGAATTATCATTTCCTAAATTTAACTAAGCCACTTGAGATTGAAAATTGAAAATTCAAAATTGAGACTAGGAGAATCTCGCCATACCTCCACTTGGAAATTAACTCTAAGAAAAGATGCAAAATTAAGCAAGTTTGCTAGGCAAAATGTGGATCGAAGTCTTCAAAATGTGCTTCTTCTATCAACTTCACCACTTCTAGCCTTCAACGTCTTGAGGAAAATTCGCTCCTTCTTTAGGCCAGATTTCGCACCTTTTTGTTCTTCTCCAAATCGCACTTGGACAAATGATTGAATGATGGATTAATATGCTCAACACACCCCTCCTATATAGGCGCTCATCTTGATAATTGCCCCTAGGCCGACTTGGAAAATAGGCCCAAAAAACAAATAAAATTTAATAAAAGAGGGGGCCGACTTTGCAAAATAATACCCCAAGCGCCCCAATTTTATTTTTTAAATTAATAATAATTAATTTTAAATGCCTTTATAATTGAAATTTCGATTTTTTAAAGGCATGAATTAATTATTAAATGTTTTGCGCACTTATCAAATGTCAATTTAATTTCAAAAATATTTCAAAGTTTTATCGAAATTGGCATTTAATGTGTCATAGATGATATTGGCGCCTAGGCATGGCAAGATAATGGACATCAACAAGATCGCTCTGGTCCCTGGGAGAGGGACAAGAGCGCCCTTGCACTTTAGCCTTGCAATTCTTGTTTTTCACGTTCAACACTTCATCCTGGACGTCCAAAATGGCATTTTACTTGAAATCTTGAGTTTGATCTATTCAATTTTGTGGATGAGTGCCTCTTAAGGTCAATATCGCCCTGGTCCCTTGATGAGGGACAGGAGCGATTTTGCATTTATAAGCTCACTTGTGTTTTGCTAGCTTCGAAAATTATCTTCAACAGATCGATTGCGTCTTCCTTCACCCACCTCAAACGCGAAACTTGCCTTCCTTTTGCCAAAATCTTGTCTTGAGGGAAAATCGCTCTGGTCCCTTGGAGAGGGACAGGAGCGCCCTGGCCTTTATGAGCTCATTTATGCCTTGTTAACTTTCAAAACTATCTTCAATGGGTTGATTACGTCCTCCTTCATGCCTTTGATGTCTCAATTTGTCCAAACAAGGTCAGGAATGAGTCCACTAAGCCTTTTCGCTCTGGACCCTTGGTGAGGGACAGGAGCGATTCGCCTTGGACCCTTGAAGAGGGACATGAGCGCTTTTCGCTCTGGACCCTCAGTGAAGGTCAGGAGCGAAATTTGACTTTTCGAACTCTCTATCAGGACAATTTTAATGGAATATAACATTAAGTATAAGAAAGAAGAAACACTTATACTTCAAGTTATATTCCATATATACTTTCAGGATGTTTGAGAGTGGTTTCAGGCCTCCAGGAGTTATATTGCAAAATCTAGTTTTTGGAGGTTTTTCAGTTTCCAGACTTAGTCAAATTCAGGATCAGGACATTCCAGACTTAGCCAAATTTCAGGATCAGGACATCAAACCTAGCCCAAATTTCAGGACATTCCAGACTTAGCCAAATTTCAGGATCAAGACATCACTCAAGCCGGACTTGCTTATCCATGTGATCACCTGGGCGACACTCAAAATGCAAAGGCTAGCTAACAAAACCCTAAAAGACCTAAAAAAAAAAAACCCCTAAAAAGCAAAAAAAAACATGGGTCCCCATTTGCAATGGGGCGATGTGTGAAAACGTCACAACACATCCTTATGCTCCAAAAGGCATAATTTGTCCCATCAAATGATGGTTCCTTGTTTGATAAGAATCGATGTACCTCTTGCCTAGCCATCAGAGCTCTTATAGATTTACCTTCAGGGGATTAAACTATATCCAAAGGAACCTGCTCTGTTACAAATTGAAGAATACACGATTATATTGAGAAGGGGTGTGAATCAGTATATCTACAAACTTTTAATTTTCAAAACTTTATTAGATGCACAGCAATACTTCAAAGCATAATCAACCACAAATGCAAGATCTAGCAAGTAGAAACACAAAAGAACATACGATTTACATGCAAACCCGTGCGGAGACACTAATCCCCTCTAGAAGATTTTGTAGACACCAATCCACTGGAGACCCCAATCCCCACAACTGAGCACCAACTCAGTAAGAGACAACAATCTCTTTGGAAATGAGGCACCAACTCAGTAAGAGACAACAATCTCTTTGGAAATGAGGCACCAACCTCCAAAAGAATGAAAGGATGACTGTTTGACCTTCTTCTCCAATCAGATCTGAAACCCTTCACAATTCTTCTCAAGAATTTCTACTCATATGTCTGCAACTATTCGCCCTCAAGGTCTTCATAAAATGACCTTCAAATCTGTAATAGATAGTCTTAAATCTGCAACAACTCACCCTTGAAGTCTGCATTAAAATCATCCTCATATCTGCAATAATTCACCCTTGAAGATCTGCACTAAGTCTGCTACAATTCGTCCTTTAGGTCTGCAAAAATTCGCCTTCAAGACTGCTCTTAAAGTCACTTTACCAACGGTTGCACCTCTTCTTTCTAGGTTGGCCAAGGCAGTTTGCATTTACTTTTTATTTTATTTTTTAATCATGCTGCCCAAAGTGGTTGCACGAGCCAAGTAGATCGTGTTGAGACATGGACCAGCTAGGACTCGAACCTAGGACCTTCCATATGCTGCTGGAGTGCTCTACCACTGAGCTACTGGCCCCTCTTGGACCAGTCCATCGTTGGTCCGGGTGTGGCTTATTTCCAACACCAACACCCCCCCCTTAAGCCACACCTCTTGTGTGCTTGGGGCTCCTAGCCTGTACCTGGCTCTGATACCATGTTGAGACATGGACCAGCTAGGACTCGAACATAGGACCTTCCATATGCTGCTGGAGTGCTCTACCACTGAGCTACTGGCCCCTCTTGGACCAGTCCATCGTTGGTCCGGGTGTGGCTTATTTCCAACACCAACAGATCGGGCCAATGGAAATAAAATATTTATTTTGAAATTGAATTCCCCAAAGTGGAGGTCAGCCAAGAATAGAGTATTAAATTAGATCTTGTCTAGGGCTCCAAAAATGGGAGGTCAGCCAGAATTATAAGTTTGTCTTGGATACCAACATGGAGGAGGTTGGCCATCATAAATAAACAATTTATTTAAACAATTTAAATTCTGATTTTCTATAGTTCTGATTTTCTACAGTTTTGATTCTTTACAGTTCTGATTTTCTACAGCAGACATTCGACATCAATGACGATGATTTCTAACAAGACAATCCTTGGAAGGAACTATCCATGGATTTTGTACTTTGATTGTCAAGTATGTAGAAAGGTAATGACTATGTCTTTGTAGTGGTGGACAATTTTTCTAAATGGTGTATTTCATTCCTTGTCAAAAGTCGAATGATGCCTCCAAGTTAGCAGATTTATTCTTCAAGGAGAGTGCAATTGCATGGGTTGTTACAAAGCATTACATCTAATAAAGATATGAAGTTCCTAAGCCATTTTGGTGTTCCTTTTAGAGAAAACTGAGCACAAAACTCATTTATAGTTTTGCATACCATTCACAAATGGATGGATAGATGAAGGTCATCAATCGAACTCTTGGGAATCTACTCAAATGTCTAGTAGTAGAGAAGCCTACACAATGGGACTCTATGTTGGTGCAGGTAGAATTTTTGTACAATAAATCAGTGAACAAATTGTCACAAAAGACACCAACCCAAGTGGTGTATTAGACATCCCTGCGAGGCATCATAGCCTTGTTGAAGGTGAAAAGCAGCAAGCAAATTAGCACAAAAGAGAGCAACAAAAAGTACAAGTTGCATGCAACTGATTGGCAGAGGGAGAAGACTTAGAGGATAAGTTAGTAATGTTGCATTTGAGAAAGGAATCATTCTATAGGGGAACGTAAAATAGGCTAAAGCCCAAGAAGATCAGTCCATGCTACATCATGCACAAATTTTCTGAGGTATATGAGATCAAGCTATTGGAAGGGTTGGATATCTCACTAATGTGTAATGTATATGACCAACATTCCTACCATGTGCCTTATTAGAGGTTGCACCACTAGTAGAAGCGCCTAATTGGGAAATGAGAGACTAACAAAGCAATGAAAAGTAATTACGCAAATCTTGAACGCATGCATTGGCAAGAAGACCCAACAAAGCAAGTACAAAGAATTTTTTAAGGAATCATGCAAATTTATTGTTTTTATGTTCGATTTCCATTGTTCTTCCTTGTGTACTTCCATTTGACCCACATTCAACTATTGCATGAAGATTCCACCAACCCTCTGATCACATACATTTGCTTACATGATGTTAGTGAAGTTGCCAAGTGATGAAATTGGTGAAAAATTGTGCGCCTCCCTATTGTACAAGCTCCTTTCTCTTGGCATGCTCTCGCATTAGATTATCATTAAACACCCACAAGTGGATATAGATGTATTTTCTCACATTCTTCAACTCTTCCACCATGGTTTTCACCCATCCAAGTTTGCCTATATCTTCAAGAAGAAGATCAACACAACAGGCAGCATAAGAGCTCAAAATACATTAGGATGCCTCTCCTCAAGAAGTCTCCACACCCACTTGTATTACCACCTCGTCCAACATATTACATAGGGTCTCAACGTTTTTCACTTCGTTACAGACATCAACCAACTTCAATAACAAGAAAGTGACTATCTAAAGCCACTAGGAACTTGATTAATATATAGCTCATGCCATCCATCTAGCAATTACACAAAATATTGCAGCCCTTTTTATGCCAAATTCTCTTTTGTCCTTTGATTATGAACTCGGTGTATTTCACATCACCAAACAAGGGCACACTCAAATCATATTGGTGTGGTTCCTTGAACCCTTTTCTCACTAAGATCAATGCATTGACCAATGAATCCCAACATGAGCTCGTCACAACATTGACCTCTATGTTACTAATGATGCTTCTCCTAGTTCCACATAATACCTTTGAGTGAAAGTTGTGCACTAGGAGTATTATGAGGAACAGAGAACCCTTTGAATGTGACAACACCCTAATAGAATTATCTATAGTGGATGAGCCCCATATCTACAAGCCAAGGCAAGAGCGCATTACATCATCTCTGACTGTGAAGGAGAATATCACAAATGTTTGCCTCAGTCATCCTCTTATTTTCTAATTTCTTCTCCTCATACGAAGCAAGAAGAGCCTCCGTCTCTCATGTAATTTCAGGTTCCATGAAATCACACATCCCAGCCAAGGATCCCAGCAAGGTGATATTTGTTGTGATCGATGCCTTTTTCACCAGCTAACAAAAAGTGCACACCACCATTGGTGTACAATACCTCCAAGTCAAGTCCCTGGCCTTCCCACTACTTTGGTTATTTATAAATGCCATGTCTCTATCAGTAAATTGAAGCTCTAGCAAGAAGGGAAAAACAAAATGCTTTAAACATTGTAAACCTTTGCTCTTAAATAAGGAAAAAAAGGAAAAATAAAAATAAAAATGAAATAATAAGACCCTATAAATGCTAGAATGTGATAAGAATGAAACGGAGAAAACAAAAATGACAATCATAAAAGAAAAACAAGAATTCCATACCTTTCAAATGTGGTTAATAAATCAGCCAAATCAGTCAATGACCACATAGAATCAATCAAAAAGACCTGAAAAAATCTAAAACTCTTGTCGAAGTGTTGAAGGCACAAAAGTGCAAAGGACAAAATAACCAAAAAGAAAGATTTATTCCTTTTTAGTTTTTGCTGTGGACTGTCTTTATGTGTGGCCGGGAAAGTTTTAGGCTCATACTCACCAAAACTCATGTTTTCGGGAAAGTACTAGCCTGAAAATTTGTGGCACGTTTCTTAGTGACTCACTGGGCTCTTTCCACTCACGAATAATCCCAAGTCAGAGAGTGACTTGTCAATTTATTAAACTTTGCATGTAACCATTTAAAAGAATCAGTAAATTGGTTATTCATTTAGCACTAAATTACGTTCGTAGAATTAGCATTTTTTCTGAAAAAGGATTTCCCTGTTTACCTTTTCTGCATTATAAAGTCTCTTTATAATAATGTATAACTTTTGGTATTGTATCATACATGTGAGATTGCCAACTGGCTACAATATGTATAGACTACATACCATTACATGATACTCCATCCAAGTTGCTCACTTCACAATACAGAATAAACTGATTTACAAATTTAAGATAGTTCCATGCTTGTATTAGGATCAATGAAAACACTGCTATTTAGTTTCTGGAATTAGATCTAGAGAACCAAACAATTCATATGCCATGATTTTAATTTATCCATACCATTGGCTAAGATGTGTATGGCTGCTTATGTAATGCTCATTTTTAGATTGATGTTTCACTAACACTTTCTAGCACTTTCTATATATTGAAGATACAACTTGAGTTCTCACTTAAACAACTATATTTAATTGGAGTTTGCTCAATCAGTGTTAGTAGATGATGGGTTTAACTTCATATGTCTTCACTCACCTGTTTGTTGAACTAACAATTTATCCTTATTTAGTGGACGCTTTTAACAAACATTTATGTTATCTTACTCTATTTCAATAGGTATTTTATAGATCATTACTCAAAGATATCAAATTTCCACAGTTCATGATGTATTATGCTTGAAGTTTCTGGATTCAACTGTGTATCTTTTGTTAGCATCAAAATATACACAGTTGAATCCAGAAACTTCAAGCATAAGATCATTACTCAGTTCACTTCAACACAAAAACCCATTCTGCAGGAAACATAAGAAATATGACAATGAAAAAATTAATTATTACCTATATTTCAGGGGCAGGTGCTTAAGGGCAGTTTATGAATATCTGAGAATAAATGTAGATTAAAAACATTGTGCCAGACAAATTGAGCTTCCAAGCTAGAGTAAATTGCATGCATTGGCCTCTACTAGATGTTATCACCTGGCCTTGTCCAGAATTCTATCTTTAAGTGAAGAGACCCACACAATAGCAATTCTTTTATATAAACTTATCAATCATGAATTGTGAATTGGAATGTGCATTTCTATTTAGAGAGTTCAACGTAACAAGTTTCATACTTGTAAAGGAATGAGACTACAAAATACAGGAGGCCATAAAGAAGGGAAACGGAAAGAGAAATGTACTGCTTTTGCATAATACCAGTCAATAACCTGTCCGATCTTGGGACCAAATTCTTCAACCTGGAAGAGTGTGACAGAAATGTTGGTAAAAAAAACATTTAGAAATATACCAAAGCAAGAGTGCTTCATACAACATGAACTACCTTTGTTTACTCAGAGTGCAGCTAATAATACACATTTGAGTATTTAATTTGCAAATAATCACACGCAACTGCTTATGTGCAACTAATAACTTGACATTACTAACTTAAAAAGCGTTCAGTAACTCAATTTAAATTAGAAGCGCTCAAAATCATTTTAGAATTCAGAAATGTTAAGGAAATACATGTATTTTATATCTTAATATTGGAAATCCCTTGTAAGCTTTCTATTCTCATATGAAAAACCTTAGAAGTATTATTTCCAATAATTGAGCATATTTCACAATTTCCGGTCCAAATTTCATAATTAACTGCTATTTTCAATTATTGTTATTTAGAATTTAACCAGATTGTCCTTTGAAAGCTTTTATGCCATTCAAAGATGTTATGTCCAATCCAATATCATTCCTTGATTCTGCTGCTTAAAAAACTTTAAAAAGCATTCATATGGTCCCCAAAACTGTCCTCTAATATACACCAAGGAATTCTACATGGTGGGGTTCTCAAGTTTCATCTTTGATATGGATGGCAAACTCATATTGCAAGTTTTTCTTTTGCATACATGAAGTTATTTTAGGAGGACCAATAAAAAGATACCACTAGAATCTTCAACTCCATAATCCATGGCAATTGTGTAGGCCTCACCACATCCCTAATGCAATCATAGACCTTAAACAGAAATCAGTGAACAAAATGGCACGCATTCTAAGATTTAGCCAGTTGCATGCTTTGCAGTGATAACGAACAACTGAAATACCCCTTATTGTATCTAAAATAAATAGCATTGGAGAGTTCAATAACAATATAAATTGAGAATCAGAAGTAACTGTGCTCGTTTAGCAGTAGTTACAGAATGGATTAGCTTGTAGAAAACAATGTCTACATGCCAGACATGACAGGAGCTATCAAAAGTCCAAAGCATATGCTGTTCACTCTCTTCACAAGTTCCAAGAACTTCAGAATTCAAATAATCTAAAAGTGATAGATACCATACCATTCCTTGTTATATATATTTCTCTCATCCATATGCAACATCTAAAGGCATTTTTGAGATTCAGTTCAACATACTTCAAAGATGAAGCTCCATAGTTAAGTTCCAAAGTTAGGTGCACACATCTTAAAGGAATGCTTTACTGGGCGACCCCCTCATGAACTAGTTTTGATGCATAGCTCTTGAACACAGTTTGTATCATCAAAATTGGATCATAAGGCTAATGTGGATTCAATTCAACTATGCCATTGATTGCAAAATGGATTTTAGTAATATTGTAAAGAAGCTTCATAGATTCCTCTGTACTGGAGGTTGCAGTTCCTTTTCTAGAACTTGTGATTGCAGAATTTTGCCTCTTTCGAGTTCAAATCATTATCCTATTTAGCACTCACATAGAGAGGAACATAAATAAGATGGATGTACTTTTAAATTTGAGAACATGTAGATGAGAGATATGGATTTTCTTCCCAATATAGAAAGATTGTGAGCAATTGAATATCAAAGAGGTACAAAAATGTATTCCATTAGTCACAAATCTCAAATGCATTAAGGAAAAATTAGAATCCTAGAGTAAAGTTCATTTCAAAAATATCTTTTAAGGAAAAAAAATTGATAAAACAGGAGTTGAATTATCTCAATAAAGATGTTTCTGAAAAGGGCATGGACAATGATAGTTATTTTAAAGAAAAATAGTTGATGAGGAATTATTCAAAGTTGTTGGCTAGGAAGAAACCTTTTGACAGCAGAATTCTAGGGAGGTGTTGTTACAAGATGGAGACAGGAACTCTAAATTCTTCCATAACTCCACCAAGGTTAGAAGGACGTATAATTGGATTAGAAGAATTAAGAATCAAAGGATGAAAAGAGAACAAAAGAGGAAGCTATTGTCTATTTTCAAAGGTTTAAATTAAATGGAAGGATCAGATTTGCGTAATCAAAATTTGATTTTAAAAGCCATTAAAAAACTTACCAGTAAAGAGCAAAATATGGGCCTTAGTAGTCCTTTCACTAAGCAAGAGACAAAGACAGCAGTTATGTAACTCCATCTTGATAAAGCTCCTCGAATGAATAGATTTTTTACAATGTTTTTTCATAAATGTTGGCATGTCGTGGGAAAAGATATTTGGGCCACACTGGAAGAATCTCGAAAGAAAGGAACTCTATTGATAGACATTAATAACACTTCCATAGCCCTGATCCTTGAAAAAGAATTTTCTCTATGCTCTGACGACTTTAAGCTGATATATTTGTGTAACAATATTAATGAGATTAAAGCCACAGTCAATAGATTGAAACTCCTCCCCCATATAATAGCAGAAGAGCAAAGTGGCTTTGTTCCTGAAAGATTAAGTTTGGATGGGATTACTATGGCTAAAGAAATAATGTATTTGATACAATCTGCCACAAACAGCAACATGATTCTGAAGCTTAATGTCAAAAACGCCTACAATAGGGTGGATCTGAGATTTTTGTCTAAGGTGAAGGAAGCTTTTGGTTTTAACAAACAATAGTTTGATTGGATTTTCAATCTAATTGCTAAACCAAGATTTCCAATTCTTATAAATGGTAGTACTTAGGGTTTCTTTGAAGTGCCTCAGCATCAAGAGGATCCCCTCTCCTCTTTTTTATTTACCATAATGGTTGAAGCCTTAGGAAGATTTTCTCATAAGGGCGTTGAGAAAGGGCTTTGGAAAGGGATTATGGTGAAAGAATGCTCCACCTATCACTCACCAGTAATTTGTTGATGATACAATGTATTTAGGGTGTTGAAAAAGATGAAGGAAAAAATCATGAAGAACACTCTTAATCTTTATTGTAAGGTTTCAAGTCAAATTGTCAACTCTATCAAATCTAAATTTACTCCTCCATGACGAGAAAAAGGCAAATGGAGATTTTAATTAGAAATATTAGATTTCAAAGAAGGTTTGATATCTAATAAGTATATGGGTTTCCCACTTTTCAAAGGTAGATTTTCAACTCAACTTTGGGATCCACTTTTGGATCTATGCTCTAAGAGGATAACTTATTGGAAAGGAAAATGGCTCTCATGAAATGGTAGGATCATTTCCACCATCCCTGTTTTTTTTATGTCTTGCTTGAAGTTGCCTACGGCAATCAAACAAAAATTGAATCAAAAGTTGAGAAACTTCTTTTGGCAAGGACTGTAGAAGTTGATGATCAACCACAGGAGCCAAGATTCATCTGCAAGCAAAACACCTATCACACAAAAGAGATCAAGCAAAGATTGTATGCTCTATAACAACTAGAAAATTTTGTATTATTGCACAAATAATGATTCGAGATACAATTACAATGAATGAACGAATCCTTATAAAAGGATAAATGAAACTCTAGATGCAACCCTAATGCTAAAATTAAGAGAATTAAAGCAATGCAAAGTAAGAGCTAAATTAAGCCCAACTACAGCTATAAAAGCAATCTCTAGATAATAAAAAAGTACCTAAGTTTAGCTTAAGTGAAAAAGTAATTAAAGGACCTAATTTATAAAATAATTCGACAAAAGTACTAACTACTCCAACACCCCCCTTAAGATTAACTTAGGGATAAGCTAAAGATCTAATGATGAATGCAGAATGCATGCATGAATGAATCCTTGTAATGTCCCCCATTGGGATATTCCTATATTTTACCCAAGCACCTTGTAAATGCATAGGTCTGCTATTTATATCAATCTGATTTGCTGCCTAAACTCATATATGTGTGTATGAGAATCCTTTCTATTCTATCAAGTCTGATTTTCTGGTTATTGATTCAATGTTTCCTCTTCTTTTCCTTCAATGCTTGCTTGATTATTGTTTGCATATTTGCCTTTGTGTTCTGATCTCTTTGATAAATGTTCACATATCATTCTTCCAGATTTTCTTATAATTCTAATTTAGGTCTGCTCCTAAATCTGATTTTAATGCTTCAGATGTTTTGTTCTATTCCATGGATCCTTCTCAAATGAAAACTTCTCCCCTTTATATCCTCCAATGTGAGGGAGAGTCACACCTTCATAATGGTCACAACCTTTCACAATTACCACCCTTCAAAAGAGTCACAACCCTTCATCATTGCTGCCCTTTTGAAAGAGTCACTTCCTTATCTTCTTCCCATAAATGCTTCCTTAATTCCTTTGCTCCCTTCTTTCTTCCTTCATCCCTTTTCTCCCCAAATGATGTTCTCTTCTTTCCCTTTTATATCTCATGTTTGAGGGAGTCACAACTTTTCATTTCATGCCTTTTGACCATTTATTAAACTTAACTAAATTTTATTTTATTCTTTTATATTTTAATTTATTATTATTATTTACTAATAAATCATATTTCAACAAAGGGGCATTACAGTCCACCCTTCCCAAAATTGCTTGTCCTCAAGCAATCAAGGTTTCTAAGAACTGAATAAATCAACCCTTGTAAATTGGTATTTCTTCTTTAATTTGGTTGACCCAATGCTTGCACCATACTATGGATACCTCTTTGTGTTAAAGCATGGGTGATCTGTAATGTCCCCTTCTCACTGATGTTCTTTCAGAGGTCCATTAGCCTATTCCTGAGACCCGTAGGCTAGGTGGAATGAGTAATCAGGGTCTAGCATCGATGAAACGAGGACTTACTATTTTTAGTAAGTCAGGGGATGATCGTTCTGGTGCCATTGTCCGACCGAACACTCCTTGCTTTGCCTCTGGACGCGATGATCATATTTTTCTGAGCATTAATTCTTGACTTACTATTTTTAGTAAGTGGTTGGGTGGCACATTTCTATTTTTGGCAGTAGTCAGGGGTTTGAATTCTGTAGCAGTTTGTGGTCGTCTGGGTTCAGTTTCATCTTGGAGGTGATAATAATCAATGCGGGAGATATTTGCAACATAATTAAATATTATTTCCTTTCCTAAGGTTAATATTTAATTAATCTATTTATTGGCTACTGGTTTATTAAATTTGGGATTAATGCCTGTTTAATCCTAAGTTTGGGCGAAATTCAATTATTTTATGGGATGTGAAATGTTTTTTAAAAAGGGATATTATTTCACTTTACATCGCCATTTTGTGCCTAAGTGTCCAACGTGGGTCCTCCCCTCTCTTGGGCGTGACTTTTGACTTAGGGAGTTGGGCGCTACTCTTGGGTCCACATGAAAGTGGAATGAAATTCAAATGCAAGCGTGGAATTTGGAGGGATGTCATTTGGATTTGAAGAATGAAGTTATAAATATGAGGCTTGGGTTCCCATTTGCACCATCTTGAAAATCTGTAATGTTATGCTGCCGAATTGGCGATAGAACTTGAGGCTTCGGAGTGCGTCTCCCTAGTGCTACCCGGTTTCGTACTTGAAATACAGTACCTAGCTGTGCCTTGTATTCTCCTATCGCTTTCAGAGCTTTGCCATAGACATCTTGGTGTTGCAACGATTCTGGACTTGCTGGTTTTGCCTGTGGCTGAAACACATTTTTGCTCACATCTCTCTGCTGGAGCGTCTGATAGTTATGGGTATTATTCCTATCTTCCTTCCCAGCACTAGCAAATAAGTTTGTAAGTTTTTAGCACATTTGTTTGAGTATTGATTTAATTATGCAAAATCGAAATTCCTAGTCTAGGCGTGGGTTTTTTGGGTTGCATTGGGATGCGTGCAAAATAAAAAGAGGGTTGTTTGGGGTGTGGCTGTGATTGGTTGTCATTGTATTGGATGTATGGTGGGATTGGGCTTGATTTGAATCAATTCGGGTAAAAATTGAGTGAGTTATGAGTATTTTCATGTTTTCATGGGCTGTTGGAACTGTACTTTCAGCCTGCAGAGCACTGTAACAGAAAATTACAGTATTGTGTAGAAATCTGCAGTTAATCTTCTCATCTCATCTCCATATTGTAAGGATTGTTTCAGTAGTTCTGAGCATCCCATTCTATCTGCATTATTTTGTAATTCCCACTGCATAAGTGGAAGAGGCTGGCTTGCCGCCTTCTCAGTTTTGTAATTCAGTTTTCTTTGATAAATAGTCCTCCCGTTGAAATATGCGGTAGAGTGATGTTTTAATGTAATGTCCTCCCGCTGAATAAGTGGTCAAGTGATAAAGTTCAATGTTTTGGTCCTCCCGCTGAAATATGCGGTATAGTGATTGTTAATGTAATGTCCTCCCGCTGAAATACGCGGTAGAGTGATTGAACTTCTATTTCTTGTAATCTTTCCCTTGGTCGGTTTACCGCCAAGAAGTTTAGTTTCTATCCTGCTGGATAAGCAGAAGGGGATGGCTTGCCGCCCATGCAGTTGTAATGTTCAGTTTGTTTATTGATGCTGACGATCCCCGGAACACCGTATGCTCTCACCCTCCCAGTCTGGGCTCTCGGTGAACAAAAGGTGGAAGGGTTCCCTTTAGTTGTTTTGCTTCTTACTCTAACCTTAACGGGTAATTGTTGTGGATGAATTGCTATTGGCCTGAAAAAACAAAAAAAAAATTAGTGGGATATTACAGTGGTATCAGAGCTGGTTTTCCTGCCAGCCTGTGAGAGTCAGTGGGTTCAGAAGTCTCCATGAGTGACAAAGACGTCAGACACTATAACAGAGAACAGAAGAGACAGCAGTTTCAGGTTCCTATAGTGCCCGAAGAGGACACATTTTTAGAAGTACTGAGAAACAGAGGGAAGAATTTAGATACCTCAGATTCAGTGGATTCAATGGCAGATAAGACTACAGAGACAAATGAGGCACCCGACAAGAAGGTAGAGAGGCAATTCAATGCCATGATGGACATGATGTCATTACTGCTGTCAAAGCTCAACCAGAACGTTGTTGGGACCCCTAATCAGCCCAACAATGGACCGGAAGCCAGCACTTCTAACATTCCTGTAAGCAATGGAAATGGGAGCAATAACGGGCGTAACAATGGAGGTTCAGCTCCAAGGCCTTTACAACCTGTCTTTTTGCCCAAAGAAGTACAACAAGCTGAAACAGAGATACCCACAGTTGATGAGATAAGAAATAGCTACATGGAGTATGCTTCCCTTCCTGGTGAGATCCGAGATATCCTAACTTTAGATCAATTCATGAATCAGAAAATGAAAAGAGGACGGAGGAATGACTACAAGTCTGCTGCCCCAAGAGATTTCCAGCAAGCTATTGGAAGAGTGACCTTAGCACACTTTGATGGGAGCGCTAAGGGTACTGCTAGAGCGTGGGTACAGAAGTTGGACAATTACTTGTCCTTGAGACCGATGCCGGAGGAGGATGCCATCAAGTTTGCTACCTTGCACTTGGATGGAGTGGCCCACGAATGGTGGTACCATGGGTTGGTCACCCTTGGTCACAACTTAGTCACCACCTACGCTGATTTCACCAACAAGCTAATTGAGAGATTTGACACCAGGGATCCAGAGGTGAAGTTTAGAGAACTTGCACAACTGAGGCAGCAAGGTTCCTTGGACACTTACGTGACTGAATTCCAAAACCTGTCAGTCATGGTGAGTAGCATCTCAGAGAAGCGACTGGTTGTCCTTTTCACTGAAGGACTTGAAGAAACATTGAGAGGATGGGTCAAAGCTTTTGACCCGCCCACACTGGCAGAAGCTATAAAAAAATCCTGAAGTATGGAGTTGGCTGCCCCTAAGAGTAAAATTCAGTCCAAGCCTTTCCCTTTCAGAAAGGATAAAAAGAAGTTCACTAATCAGACCAAGAGGTTCCCTCCGCGAATGGATGATGGGCTCCATCAAGAGCTCCGGAGAAAGAATCTATGCTATTCTTGCAGAGAACCGTGGGTTCCCGGGCATAGGTGCCATGGAAAGGGGAATTTACATCAAATGGAAGGCTATTCTGGAGATGGATCAGATTCTGAAATTTCAGAACAGCAGACTGAAGTTGAGGACAGCGAGTATGAAGAGGCTCTTGAAGGGCCCGAATTTGGGTCAGAAGATAGAGGAGTGGTTGCTCAACTCTCAAGCATCCACAAGAATGAGTCTTTCAGAGTTCGGGGTGTGATTGGAGAGCATCGTGTCATAGCTCTCATTGACACGGGTGCAACACACAACTTCATTGATGAAAGAATTGTTGCAAAAAAGGGACTAGTGGCAGAGGAAGTTGAGGGCTTCAAAGTCATGGTAGCAGATGGCTCCACTATATCCTGTAATAGAATGATTTCCAACATGTCTCTGAAGTTGGGAAATCATGAAATCAGAGATGATTTCTTTGTGGTAAGCATTGGAGGGACTGATGATGCAGTCCTCGGGATTCAATGGTTGAGATCTCTTGGTGAGATCACACTAAACCTACAAACCATGGAGCTGAAATTCATGTCTGAAGGGAAAAAGGTAGTTTTGAGAGGAATGTCGCATGGGGGACTTAAGGTTGTATCCTTGAAAAGAATGGAGAGGCTGATCCGCCATAATCAGGTGGAGTGGGCAGCGGAGTGTTTGATAATGCCTTCCAATCCATTGGTGGATAAGGGCAATTATTCCTCAGACATTTCAGCAATGGTCAAAGATAAGAGCAATATTGTAGTGATACCTTCAGAACCACAACAAGAGCACAGAAAGTATCCTGAAGACATTCAAGCTTTGATAACTAAGAGAAGCAAGGTGTTCGAAAAGCCACCTCCTGGTAGACCTCCTGAAAGAGGTGTTGAACACATTATTGAGCTTGAGGAAGGAGCTAAGCCAATCATGACTACTCCTTACCGATACCCCAAAAAGCAGAAAGATGAGATCGAGAAAGCAATTCAGGAATTGCTTGACATGGGTTACATCCGGCCTAGCAAAAGTCCCTTTGCTTCGGCTGTTGTTCTGGTGAGAAAGAAGGATGGGACCATGCGCATGTGTGTGGATTATAGATCGATGAATCAGAAGACCATCAAGAATCGGTATCCTATTCCGAGGATTGATGAGCTCATTGATGAGCTACATGGGGTAGTGTTCTTTTCCAAAATTGACCTCAGATCGGGGTACCATCAGATTAGGATGAGAGCTTCAGATGTGGAGAAGACTGCTTTCAGGTGCCACTTTGGGCACTTTGAGTTCTTAGTCATGCCCTTTGGGTTGACGAATGCTCCTGCTACATTCCAGTCATGCATGAACAGGATCTTCCACGAACAGTTGAGGAAGTTTGTGTTGATATTTTTTGATGACATCCTGATTTTCAGCAGATCATGGAAAGAGCATCTTCAGCAATTGGATGAAGTGTTGGGCATACTAGAATCTGAATCCCTGTTTGCCAAAGAATCCAAGTGTGAATTTGGGATGGAAGAGTTGCTCTACCTGGGTCACATCATCAGTGCAGGTGGTGTGAAGGTAGACCCTGAAAAGATTAGGGCTATCATCGATTGGCCTACTCCAGAAAACATAACACATCTGAGAGGATTTTTGGGATTGTGTGGATTCTATCGGAGATTTGTAAAGGGATATTCTCAGTTGGCTGCCCCCCTTACAGATCTTACCAAGAAAGGGGCCTTTGAGTGGTCCGAGAAGGCACAGACAACATTTGAGCAGTTTAAGAGGATCATGAGCTCCTGCCCAGTTTTAGCATTGCCCGATTTTACCAGGCCATTTGAACTACAATGTGATGCGTCTGGAGAAGGTGTTGGTGCGGTCCTCATGCAGGATAAGCACCCTATAGTTTTTGAGAGCAGAAAGTTGAGAGGTCCTGAGAGACTATACTCCATTTATGACAAGGAAATGCTTGCCATAATGCATGCACTTGCAAAATTCAGACAATATTTGGTGGGAAGTAAGTTCATTGTCAAGACTGACCACAACAGTCTTAAGCACTTCATGCACCAGAAGGATTTGAATGAGAGACAGCAGAAATGGGTGAGTAAGCTACAAGCTTACGACTTCGATATTGAGTATGTAAAGGGGAAAAACAATGTGGTAGCAGATGCCTTATCACGGAGGCCCCATTTGAGCTCACTCTACGAGCTTACTGCTGGTTGGAAAGAGTTATTGCTTGCTGATTATGCCAAAAATCAGTTTGCAATCAGTCTTGTAGAGGGTACTTTTCATGATGAAAGGTACAAATTGGTTGAAGGATTGATACTGTACAAGGGAAGAATCTTCATAGTACCTGAATCTAAGTTAAAAGAGAAGATTTTGCAGACCTTCCATGACATTCCCCTTGCTGGTCACCAAGGTTATTTCAAAACATACAGGCAGATCCGAGAGAGATTCTCTTGGAAGGGGCTTAAAAATGATGTTTTGAAGTACATTAAAGAGTGTCATACATGTCAGAAGAACAAGGATGAGCACACTCTACCTGCTAGTTTGTTACAACCCTTGCCTATTCCCAGTCAAAAATGGGAAAGTATTTCCATTGATTTCATCACGGGGTTGCCTCGGGCTCAAGGAAAAGATAGTATTTATGTAGTGGTGGACAGACTTACAAAGTTTGCTCATTTCTTCGCCATTACCAGCTCTTTTACAGCAGCACAAGTTGCTCAAGTGTTCTTCCGAGAGGTATTCAGACTGCATGGTTTACCGAAGAACATTGTGAGTGATAGGGACAGCAAGTTCCTAAGTGCCTTTTGGCAGGAAATTTTCAGATTGTGTGGTACTGTGCTCACTCCAAGCACCAGTTATCACCCCCAAACTGATGGACAGACCGAGATAGTAAATAAGTGGGTGGAAGGTTATCTCAGAAACTATGTCTCGGAACAGCAGAATACTTGGGTGAGGTGGCTTCACCTAGGGGAGTATTGTTACAATTCTTCCTATCACATGTCCATCCGGATGTCACCATTCATGGCACTATATGATTATGAAGCTCCTAGCTTCGCAGACTTGGTATTTGGTGATAGCAGAACCCCTCAGGCGAAAGATATGATACAGCAAAGTCAGGATATTCTGAGAATCTTGAGGGACAATCTACAATATGCACAGAATCAGCAGAAGTTGTATGCTAATCAGCAGCGTATTGAGCGCACCTTTGAGGTGGGCGACATGGTTTATTTGAGGCTCCAGCCTTACAGGCAATCTACTCTCAAGAAGAGTGGGGTTGAGAAATTGAAACCTCGATTCTATGGGCCTTTCAGAGTCAGTAGAAGGGTTGGAGAAGTGGCTTATGAGTTGGAATTACCGGCAAGCAGCAGGATCCATAATGTGTTTCATGTGTCTCGCCTTAAGAAGGCTTTGGGACATAATGTAGTTGCTTCAGCTGAGCTACCTCCACTTGATGAGGAGGGAGAGTTGGTTTTGGTTCCAGAAGCTGTCCTTGAATTCACGGAGCGAACTTTGAGGAGAAGAGTGATCAGGGAATACTTGATCAAATGGAAGAATCTACCAGCAGAGGATGCTACGTGGGAGAATGAGGAGATTCTATTGCATCCAGCCTTACAGTTGCTTGAGGACAAGCAATTTTGGGGAGGGCGGACTGTAATGTCCCCTTCTCACTGATGTTCTTTCAGAGGTCCATTAGCCTATTCCTGAGACCCGTAGGCTAGGTGGAATGAGTAATCAGGGTCTAGCATCGATGAAACGAGGACTTACTATTTTTAGTAAGTCAGGGGATGATCGTTCTGGTGCCATTGTCCGACCGAACACTCCTTGCTTTGCCTCTGGACGCGATGATCATATTTTTCTGAGCATTAATTCTTGACTTACTATTTTTAGTAAGTGGCTGGGTGGCACATTTCTATTTTTGGCAGTAGTCAGGGGTTTGAATTCTGCAGCAGTTTGTGGTCGTCTGGGTTCAGTTTCATCTTGGAGGTGATAATAATCAGTGCGGGAGATATTTGCAACATAATTAAATATTATTTCCTTTCCTAAGGTTAATATTTAATTAATCTATTTATTGGCTACTAGTTTATTAAATTTGGGATTAATGACTGTTTAATCCTAAGTTTGGGCAAAATTCAATTATTTTATGGGATGTGAAATGTTTTTTAAAAAGGGATATTATTTCACTTTACATCGCCATTTTGTGCCTAAGTGTCCAACGTGGGTCCTCCCCTCTCTTGGGCGTGACTTTTGATTTAGGGAGTTGGGCGCTACTCTTGGGTCCACATGAAAGTGGAATGAAATTCAAATGCAAGCGTGGAATTTGGAGGGATGTCATTTGGATTTGAAGAATGAAGTTATAAATATGAGGCTTGGGTTCCCATTTGCACCATCTTGAAAATCTGTAATGTTATGCTGCCGAATTGGCGATAGAACTTGAGGCTTCGGAGTGCGTCTCCCTAGTGCTACCCGGTTTCGTACTTGAAATACAGTACCTAGCTGTGCCTTGTATTCTCCTATCGCTTTCAGAGCTTTGCCATAGACATCTTGGTGTTGCAACGATTCTGGACTTGCTGGTTTTGCCTATGGCTGAAACACATTTTTGCTCACATCTCTCTGCTGGAGCGTCTGATAGTTATGGGTATTATTCCTATCTTCCTTCCCAGCACTAGCAAATAAGTTTGTAAGTTTTTAGCACATTTGTTTGAGTATTGATTTAATTATGCAAAATCGAAATTCCTAGTCTAGGCGTGGGTTTTTTGGGTTGCATTGGGATGCGTGCAAAATAAAAAGAGGGTTGTTTGGGGTGTGGCTGTGATTGGTTGTCATTGTATTGGATGTATGGTGGGATTGGGCTTGATTTGAATCAATTCGGGTAAAAATTGAGTGAGTTATGAGTATTTTCATGTTTTCATGGGCTGCTGGAACTGTACTTTCAGCCTGCAGAGCAGTGTAACAGAAAATTACAGTATTGTGTAGAAATCTGCAGTTAATCTTCTCATCTCATCTCCATATTGTAAGGATTGTTTCAGTAGTTCTGAGCATCCCATTCTATCTGCTTTATTTTGTAATTCCCACTGCATAAGTGGAAGAGGCTGGCTTGCCGCCTTCTCAGTTTTGTAATTCAGTTTTCTTTGATAAATAGTCCTCCCGCTGAAATATGCGGTAGAGTGATGTTTTAATGTAATGTCCTCCCGCTGAATAAGTGGTCGAGTGATAAAGTTCAATGTTTTGGTCCTCCCGCTGAAATATGCGGTATAGTGATTGTTAATGTAATGTCCTCCCGCTGAAATACGCGGTAGAGTGATTGAACTTCTATTTCTTGTAATCTTTCCCTTGGTCGGTTTACCGCCAAGAAGTTTAGTTTCTATCCTGTTGGATAAGCAGAAGGGGATGGCTTGCCGCCCATGCAGTTGTAATGTTCAGTTTGTTTATTGATGCTGACGATCCCCGGAACACCGTATGCTCTCACCCTCCCAGTCTGGGCTCTCGGTGAACAAAAGGTGGAAGGGTTCCCTTTAGTTGTTTTGCTTCTTACTCTAACCTTAACGGGTAATTGTTGTGGATGAATTGCTATTGGCCTGAAAAAACAAAAAAAAAATTAGTGGGATATTACATGATCTTAGCATTTATTAAGATGAGGATTAGAAGCATGGCACATATCTATTACCCTAAACACAATGTTCTTTCCTAGATGAATTCATATCCCTTTTGATTCGCTTTTGTTATTCTCAAAATAGGAATCTCATAGTGCTAGCAATCTGCTTATAGTAATCATAGATATTCATGGAGTAGACATACCAAACACGAAGTATACACATAAAAACACAACGCATACACATGAACATAAGAAATAATGAGCATTCAGTGAATAAGCATATTATGATAAACATTATGACTAGCTAATTATCCTATAACCAATCATTGCTTAGTTCAAAAGGAAACTCGAAAGGGCACCAACAAACTGCCTAACCCAACTTAGCCCGAGAGCACGTCACATCCAAAACATGGCCTTTTGCCTCACATCCCACACACTGTAGGAACGTCCAACTATGATCAGTTCCATACCTTGGGGAAATCAATTCATCACTTGGCCCACAAGAGGCAGGAATGTCCAACTATGACCAATTCCATCCCTTGGGGTAAGCAATTCATCACTTGGCCCGCAAGAGGAAGGAATGTCCAACTATGACCAATTCCATCCCTTGGGGTAATCAATTCATCACTTGGCCCGCAAGAGGAAGGAATGTCCAACTATGACCAATTCCATCCCTTGGGGTAATCAATTCATCGCTTGGCCCACACGAGGCAAGAATGTCCAACTATGACCAATTCCATCCCTTGGGGCAATCAATTCATGACTTGGCCCACAAAAGCCAGGAATGTCCAACTATGACCAATTCCATTCCTTGGGGTAATAAATTAATCACTTGACCCATAAGAGGCAAGAATGTCCAACTATGACCAATTCCATCCCTTGGGGTAATCAATTCATCATTTGGCCCACAAGAGGCAGGAACGTCCAACTATGACTAGTTCCATCCCTTGGGGTAAAGTTCCAATGTTACAAAAAATAACTTTTATTTTCTTTTCTCTTTTTTTGGTTTTATTTATTTCTTTTTGTGGAGTTTGACTGGATAATTTGTTTCTAGATCTTGAGGACACAAGGGTGTCATAACCACCAGATTTGTTCCTCCACAAAGCTCGATGTGTTTGTTGTCCCTTTTTCCTTTGATTGGATGATTTTAAGATCTTCTTCATCATGCCTTATTTTCTTGTTTAGGTTTTCTTCTCCCTTTTTTCCTCTTTCTTTATTGGATATTGCTTCTATAGTATGGGCTTGGCTTCTTTTCCCACGTACATGCCTTGGTTCCCATTTTTCTTTACATTTGAAACACATAATTTTCTTTTTGAGATCCTTTTGATTACAAATGTGTCCACTTCTCTGTTCATCTTTGCATTTGTAGGACACCTTTCTCTCTCTACCCTTGTTTTGGTCACAAATATGCCCATGCGTCCATTTTCCTTTGCATTGGAAGCATAAGTTCTTACTTCTTAAGTCATCATGATCATCTCTAGAGCTAAAGGTTCTCTTATGCCCTTCCTTATCATAGAAGGTTTTGTCTTTTGATATTGTGCGTTTAGAGTATCCCTTTTCCCTTGTTTGGGCAGCATCAAGCCGAGTGGCTTTATGGATTGCTTCTTGGAGTGTAGGAGGATTCAAGGCACTTACTAGCCCTCGGGTGGCATCCATCAATCCTTCTATGAATAGGTAAGTCTTTCCTCAGATATTCCAAGGACCATAACAACTAATCTTTGGAATTTTGTGATGTAGTCCTCAGGAGTTCCTTTTTGCCTTATTTGGGTTAGTTCCTTGAAATGCTTTTGAGGGTGAGCTTGGTCAAATCTTTCAATAAGTCTTTTCTTGAAAGCCTTATAGGTTTTTATATTTTTATGGTCTTGAGTGACTAGGCCATGATGCCAACATTCATGTGTCATTCCTTCTAGGTGTAGCATGGCAAATGTAATGGCATCCTTTTCTATCATAGGACAAAGGGTGAGGTATGTTTCTAGATTTTGAATCCATGAATGAGTTGTGAGCTTTCCAAATCCATCAAAGTTGGGGATGGTCATTTTCCCCACTCTGTGATGTATTTCTAGATTAGGTTGTGTTCTTTTCCTATGGTTCCTCCTTGCATCGGCTTCACAAAACTCGAAAAAAGGGATACTCCTTTTTATTTCAAGGTCTAGTCTTGCATATTCTACAGCGAGTTCCCTTGTATTGGGGGTATTTGTTTCTTTACTTCCCCTTGATGGTTCCTCCCTAAATAGGAAATTTGGTAGCTTGTTCAGTTGACTTTCGAGTGATCCTATCATCACTTTCTAATTGACTAGGGGTGTTTTCCCTCTCATTTCATGGGTTTGCCCTAAGGTCACTTATGGTGGTTGTTATGTTTTGTAGGGCTTGAGCAGTTTGTTCCATAAAAGTCCTAAACTCTTGTTCCATTTGTTCCTTTCTTTTGCTAGCTTGGGCTATTGTAGCTTTCTTCCTCTCCCTTTCTATAACCCTTAAAGCTCGTTGACTTAATTGCATCAACTATTTTCCCTCAGGTTGGCAGGAGCATGCTTTGATACCACTTGTAATGTCCCGTATTGGGATATTCTTATACTTTTACCCAAGCACCTTGTAAATGCACGGGTTTGCTATTTATATCAATCCGATTTGCTGCCTATACTCATATATATATGTGCGTATGAGAATCCTTTCTATTCTATCAGGTCTGATTTTCTGGTTACTGATTCAATGTTTCCTCTTCTTTTCCTTCAATGCTTGCTTGATTATTGTTTGCAGATTTGTATTTGTGTTCTGATCTCTTTGATAAATGTTCATATCATTCTTCCAAATTTTCTTATAATTCTAATTTAGGTCTGCTCCTTAATCTGCTTTTAATGTTTCAGATATTTTGTTCTATTCCATGGATCCTTCTCAAATGAAAGCTTCTCCCCTTTATATCCTCCAATGTGAGGGAAAGCCACACCTCTTCATAATGGTCACAACCTTTCACAATTACCACCCTTCAAAAGAGTCACAACCATTCATCATTGCTGCCCCTTTGAAAGAGTCACTTCCTTATCTTCTTCCCATAAAATGCTTCCTTAATTCCTTTGCTCCCTTCTTTCTTCCTTCATCCCTTTTCTCCCCAAATGATGTTCTCTTCTCTCCCTTTTATATCTCATGTTTGAGGGAGTCGCAACTTTTCATTTCATGCCTTTTGAGTCTTTGACCATTCATTAAACTTAACTAAATTTTAATTATATTAAATTTTATTTTTATTCTTTTATATTTTAATTTATTATTATTATTTATTAATAAATCATATTTCAGCAAAGGGACATTGCAGTCCTCACAACTAGGCCTGCTGAGGTACTCATCTACAAAACAATGCAAAGCAATGCAACTCTCACAACCGGAGAAAAGGAGAAAACCTAGTGGGACAAAACTCCTCTCCAAAAGAGAGAAAAAATAATAATTGTACTAGCAAAAGAGGGAAAGGAGGAGGACTTAATGTGACCCCCCAAGGACTGTTTTTTGTCACAATAGTACAATGAATATCTCCCCCATAAGAGAGGGAAAATGAGGATAGGAATCCCCCCAATGAAGAAGTAGATCCTGTGCCAATGACGAACGCCTGAAGACAAAACATGATCCACTGCCTGCAAACAACATTTCTCCCCTTCGGAAGAAACCAACCAACTGGAGATATGAAAAGCCACTACCATAAACAAGACAATGTAGGAATCCAAATCCAAACTATGTGTGCCTCTGGAATCTGCTCAAATGTTGCTCTGATATCATGTAGAAGTTGATGATCAACCGCAGGAGCCACAATTCATCTGCAAGCAAAACACCTATCACACAAAAGAGATCAAACAAAGATTGTATGCTCTATAACTAGAGAATTATGTATTATTGCACAAATAATGATTGGAGATACAATTACAATGAACTAATGAATCCTTATAAAAGGATAAATGAAACCCTAGGTGCAAACCCTAACGCTAAAATTAGGAGAATTAAAGCAATGCAAAATTGGAGCTAAATTTAGCTCAACTACAACTAGAAAAGCAAACTCTAGCTAATAAAAAAAAACCTAAGTTTAGCTTAACTGAAAATATAATTAAAGGACCTAATTAATTAAATAATTAGATAAATGTCCTAATTACTCCAACGAGGACCACCTGAAGGAAAAAAACTTCCAATGATTGCATGGAATCAACTTGTAAAGAAAAGGCCTATGGAGGAGTTGGTTTGAGAAACCAGACAACACAAAATAAGGTTCTTTAGGCTAACTTGGTTTGGAGTCCCTACTCTAAGCCAAAACTAAAATGGTCAAGGAGCTTACAAAATGAGTATTTGGATACCCAAGACAATTCTAGAATTTTGACCATATCTAACCCTCCTAATGGCTCAAGTATTTGGAATTTCTTGTTGTCTTGCAAAAATATAATCATTGATCGCCTTACTTGGGAATTTCGGGATGGGAAGAAAGCTTGATTTTGGGAGGATTCATGGAGTGCTTTCTTCATCTTAGAGGCTTATGGAGATTTTAGCAATTCCAGGTGGATCTTATCTAAAAAATGAGATTGTTTTGTGGCAGATTATGTGGAGCCTATCACTAAATTGGTACCACATGTTGGGAATGTTAAAGTGTTTGGGAAATTGATATTCCGTAGAAGAAGGCAAAGAGACTACTAGAGATATTGAATGAAAGAAGGATATGGCTTGCAGATGGAACAGATTAAATCAGATGGAATTGCTCAAAGTTAGAGAATACCCAACTAAAATTGGCTATACTGTGGTGGAAACATGTGAGGACAAAACTAAGCTTCCAATTTGTTTATGCTAGAATAAGGCCTGCCTAACAATAGTTGGAGTTTTTTCTTAGGCTGCTTTGCAAAAAAAAAAATCAAACTGTTGTCAGGTGTGAAGCTAGGTTACTATGGGCCCTCTTGCTATACATTACGCAAAGCTAATGAGGTGGCAGAAGCATCCACTGTGTAGGGGCTATCCTCATCAACCAAAAACATATTTTATTTTAATTTCCATAGTTTAGGTGAAAAAATGTTGTAGACTAAACTTTTTTGTAATAAAGACCAAATATTTTGGTCAGCACCTCATGCTAAAAGTGTGTATATTTGGATGCATTTGTTGGCATTTACAATGTCAAATATTTCAAACAGGCCAACTCGGGCTTGCATTTGGAGAGGACCCACTTTCACATCATGTGGATTCAAATAAGGCAAAATAACAACATTCAAGGAGTTACTAGTGACGACCAAGCATTTAATGCAAGTTGGGCACCCAAAAAGGAGATCCAAACTTTTACTATTCCAGGAGTCAACTAGTGGAGTTAGTGGTATAACAAGACAACTAATTTGAGCATATTGGAAGGGAAGCTGTAAGAGCAAAAAATGAACATGTTGAATGCAATTTCAAAAGGGAAATGAGAGGGAATCCAAGTTGAGCGTAGCATTTCTGCGAGGCTAATTGTAATGTCCCCTTTTCGGATCTACAATAATTCAGTCCTGAGATAACAAATCAAACTTAAAGTGAGAATTCTAGTCCATTAATAAATGTAATTTTATCAAAATTAAAGATATTTTTATTACAATTAACTTAAGATTCTAAGAATAGCTTAAGAAGGTAGAACTTATCTTTTAGGCATATCAATTTTCCCTCTTCAAGTTACTCTAAAGAACTAGTATAAATCTGCAACAATACTTTCTTCTTAAATCTGTCAAACTTTCTTTATAAACCTTTCTTCATTAAGTCTGCAACCTAACCTCTGATTAGTGGTCCGTGGTGCATATATTTTTGTCTATTAAAACATACGCCATAACTCCAACACCACCCCTCCTTTCTAACTTGAATCCTTCTTCCTTTTATACGTTTCAAGTGCCTATTCATGAAAGGAGGTGAACCATTTATATTATCTATGTGAAAAGGTTTGTAACCTTTCACAAACTAATTGTTATTTTCCTTTTTATAAACATTATTGTTTTATGATATCTAACATTTATTCACTGCTTCATTTACACTTATCATTTAATCATTACCACTTTGTGTTGATTGATTAGAATATTAAACGATCCCTTCACAAATCATATTTCTGAACTGAACCCTTTACAATGTGAATCGTAACTCCTAAATGAACCGCCACCTTCAGCCAGCTGTCATCACAGTAATGGATTAATATTTGTTTGATTGCTAATACTGAGATCCTAATTATAAATCAGTTCTTTTGAATCATAAACTTTGCAAGTCGCTTTCCTCCATTTAGTCGGCATACAATACATATGATCATCCTCCTTACTTGATGTTGGTTGCTGTCTTAATATACTTTCGTATTTATTTTACAATTAATCTCTGTTGCTTATATAAGGCATTGCTTCCAATTGTGATCACTACCAATGGTCATTATCACCATAATTGTTTCCCTTAAGCGATACCTCAGACTGTAATTACTGTCGCTTTTATACATGTATTGGTAGTTAGTTGTTGCATAGGAAGACAAATCTGACATGTCTGCCACTATGTGTTTATTTAATAATTATTTAATAGTAATTAATATTGATTGCAAATTAACAATTTATTTAATAATTTATTATTATAGGGATAAATGGTTATTCTTTATTTAATAATATATTGCTGATAGAAATAAATGGATGATTAATCAGTACTAAATAAGTGTATTGATATTTAATATAATTTAATTTTTATGTTTATTTTTTTGTATTTTAAATTTATTATCATTATTTATTATTAAATTATACTTCGAAACATCACACCAATTTTAGCCAAATCAAATGTAATTTCATTTGTGGAGTTGTATATTCATGTGAGTTCTGTCATTTGGTGAAGTAGTAGTTTTGCAAGTGAAGTGTGTGGGAGCTAAGAAGGAGGAGAAATAAGATTTGAAGTATATTCTGTTGTTATAGCCTCTTCTTGCAATTTTTAGAGAGTTTGTAATCAGATTTGCATATCTAAATGTGAAGCCAATAGGCTTATGTTATTGTAATCAGTTTACGTTTTCAGATTTAATTCAAAAGATCATATTTGCTTACATATTTTGTGGTCAAATTTGTATAGGTTTGTTGTTGTAAAAATCAGATTTGATGAAGGTAGACTATCCCTTTGCATAAGTTGTATCAAAATAGAAAATCCTAAGAATGTAAACAGACCGCCAAAAATGAGGCAGTTTGCTCCAGAACCTAAGGGTGGAGTGTGTGTGAGTTTGTTGCAAGGGTTTTGTAACTGAGAGGTTGTGTTGGTTATTCTCTAGCAGAACTAAGGCTGGGCAGAAGGTGTAGAATTCCTCCACTGAGAGAGAGAGTGGGTAGAGGAAGCATCTTCCAGAGTTTTTGTTGAGGATAGTTATATTCTTCCACCGAGAGAGAGAGTGTGTGCCAAGTGTTTGAAGAAATAACAAAGTGTAATGTCCCCTAATTGAGCATAAGTTTGCCCTAATTTCCTAATTTCCAAGTGGATAAGTGGATTTAAGGAATACCTTTCACCTAGAATAGATTAGAAACTCCTTACAACAATAATCTAAGAAATCAGATTGGTAAAATCATAGCAGAACGGTAATCAGATTAGCAGAACAGTAATCAGATTAGCAGAACAGAGATCAAATTAGTGAATCCACAGCAGTATTATTAAGAATTAATTTATATATACATAATCAGTAACAGAATGATTGATTAATCCATTAAATACTCTAAATGCCTCGGAGGCTCAACCATAGGAGAGCACAGGTGAAAGTGACCTTGATGGGGTGTCTCGGACCCTCTACCCTGGGCCAAGAGCGGATATACCATCCCCCTTGGCCTCATGTACCTCATGCCATCCAGATGAGGTGGCCTACCCAGTGAGATATCCCCTTTCCATTATCCCCTCATCTTGCCAACCTTTTCCTTCTCTTTATGATTGGTCCCCCTGTACTTATGCATCATGATAGGAGAGAGAGATTGCAGCAAGGTGCCATAAAAACCATCACCTCTAGGCCCAAGGGTAGTACCCACTGTACCCCATTGGCCTCATGGGACCATCTGGTCCCCTCACAGAGGTGGCATACCATAGAGGAATGCCTCATCACTGTACCCCTCTTGCAAACCCTCTTCCTTCTATCACAGCATGCAAAACACTCAAAATGTCAAAATGTATGAGGATATATATATTACATGAACCAAATGCAAAATATAATGATCTGATTTATATTTGCTATGAAATAAATAGTCATGTCATAGTATGTAATCATAAAGATGCTGAAGTAGTTATGCAGACAATGATGTGCTAAAACAAACATATATAATATTGTTATAGCATTTAGAAGTTTGCACAGAATGACCATACCACACAAAAATAGTTAGACGGTGCAGCATCCTAAATTGTACTCGCCTACAATTTTGTCCTCACCTAGACCTCACTTTGGCATTCCGATTTCCAAGGCCTGATTGCAATGCTAATCCTGCTCATACTACTTACCTATTTTGCATTTTCATCAATTTCCCAATTCCACCCCATTTTTGGAGTCCTGATTTTTAGGAACGGGACATACCACGCCCTAGTCCCAAATCAAGACTAGGGCCCCAAATTGCACCCTCCTAACAGTCATCATGGATGAGCAAGAATTTGGATCCCATGTCGGCCTGTTGTGGAAATTCAATTTGATTTTCGATGGTCAAGTATAAAAAGAGGTCTACCCCTCTCATTTCAGAACTAACGAATTGAAATCAAGATCTGCACTCTAGCAAATTCAAGTGAGCAAGCAACCAGTCATTCATCAAGCATTGGAGCAGAAGTGAAGTCAAGTTCAAGCATTGAAGATGGCATTCATGATCAATGTTTTATGACGACATCCTACATGAAACCCTAATAGCTTTGTGTGAAGACAAACAAAACTTCATCAAGGTAAACATTGTGGTTTTAATTTTTATGCATTACATTTCAGATCCAGTCTTTCACTCAAAAGGAAAGTACTTTATTTCAGTCTTTCGTTACATTTGTCTGAAGCAAGAAACAGGTGTGAAGCTATACTCGGGAAATCCGACAAAGTTGACACTGAGAAATAGGTTCAGCTTTTGATGGTGGAAAATTCAGAGGACCAGGGTGGATCTATGCCGAAAAATCAGGCCGAACCTCTACGAACGAGTCCGACACATCTTCCTTTGCCCAAATCCAAGTTTGTGGCTTGGTGGGATATCTGTAGCTTATTATTTATGTCAGATTGCTTCAATAAGTCATCCAGTCACCTCATAGAGGTGGCATACCATAGAGGAATGCTTCATCGTCATGCCACTCTTGCCCTCTTCCTTCTATCACAGCATGGAAAACACTCAGAATGTATGAGGATATATATATTACATGAAGCAACTGCAGAATATAATGGTCTGATTTATATTTGCTATGATATAAATAGTCACATCACAGTACGTTAATAATCATAAAGATGCTGAAGTAGTTATGTAGACAGTGATGTACAGGAACAGACATATGTAATATTGTTATTGCATTTAGGAGTTTGCACAAAATGACCATACCACACAGCAGTAGTTAGACGGACAGCCTGAGATTATGTCTTAAGATGTATCAAATCCTCTATGCCATCGATGATCTCCCTTGGACGTTAGAGTAGTTTCTTATACGCTTTCTTTCATGCTGGAGGATCATGCCTTTTCCCTTTGGTCGTGTCATTTGTGAAGAGGCACCTTTCTATTATTAATTGTTGCCCCTTCATAATCCACGTTTTATATTTATAAAACCGATTCATTTAATCCTTGGGAATTAATAATTTATTAACAAAATCGTTGCACTCTTGAATGCTAAACAAACCCGATATGAGTTAGGAGATGACTAGCCCGATAGGAGCTGGACGAATTGACCATAGGGTTTGATCCCATGAGGTTGTGATAAAGACCATATATTTTATTAAATATTTTGGTCAATACCTCATGTTAAAACAGTGTGTAAATTTGAATGCATTTGTTGGCATTTACAATGTCAAATATTTCAAATAGACCAACTTGACCATTGAATTTGGAGGGGACCCACTTACACCTCATGTGGATGCAAATAAGGCAAAATGACAAGATTCCAGGAGTTACAAGTTATAACAAAACATTGAATGCAAGTTGGGCACCCAAGAAGGAGATCCAAACTTTTACTATTCTAGGAGTCAATCGGTGAAGTTAGTGGTATGACAAGACAACTAATTTGAGCATATTGGAAGGGAAGTTGTAAGAGCAACAAATGAACATGTTGAATGCAATTTCAAAAGGGAAATGAGAGGGGATCCAAGTTGGGTGTAGCATTTCTAGGAGGCTAATTTTAGCCAAATGAAATGTAATTAGTGTGTGGGAGCCAAGGATAAGGACAAATCAGATTTGAAGCATATATTGTTGTTATAGCCTCTTCTTGCAGGTTTTGAAGAGTTCGCAATCAGATTTGCTTATTTGAATGTGAAGCCAATAGGCTTATGTTATTGTAATCAGATTACATTTTCAGATTTGATTCAAAAGATCACATTTGCTTGCATATTTTGTGATCAGATTTATATGAGTTGGCTGCTGTAGAAATCAGATTTCATGAAGGGAGAGTAACCCCTGCATCATGAGGAATCCACTAATCACCTTTTATTGGGATATCGCTTTGCTCAAGAGTGTTAGCAATGGCTATGTGCCAAGTTGACATCGAAAAGTGCCTTGCCTAATGACATCCTTAGTCTCTTCATGGTGTGGCCTATGTTGATGAATCTATAGCATCGTAAATTGCATCCCTATGCAATTTCTTGCTCGAATAGGCCCTATTTTAGCATGTATGGCCTCTTGCATCCGGTCCCATTCATTCCAGCTCAATTCCACATCTCATTCCACCTTCTCCTTCCCGTTTTGGACCTCAAGTCCCCATTTGGGACCAGATTGGAGGGAGCAAGGTGCCTAGAGCGACCCGCTCTCAAGACTGGGCCAATCAGGGCAGCTCGTTCCCCAATGTTTGGACCCAAATTCAAACCACTAACACTCAGCTTGGTTAAGTGGTAATTCTTTGCCCATGTCAGCCTACTCCAAGTTTTACACATCGAAATGCTTGGTACAAGTATACAAGCAAGGTATCCTCCCTCATTTTTGGGAATAGGGGAAGAATAATAAATTACAAATCAAGGACAAACAAAGGAGGGGAACTAGAGGCAATTCAAGCATTCAAGGCATTTCATCCCACCATATTCTTCATTGTAGCAACCTTCATCAACCTTCATGAAAGCATGTCTCTTATGATTTCCTTTTAGGTCTTTTCTGGAGTCATGCTATTGCATCCACGTTTGTGATCATCTTCAAAGAAGCAATTGCATCATCAAGGTATAAGACATTTTCATTCTTAGATCTAGCCTCTGCTACATATCAGCACACTTTCCTTTCAAGTACATTTCAATTCAATTTCAAGGTTGATTCTTAAACCAAGGCAAACCCCTTTCAACCCAACATTTTCCCTCTTTTTTGTGTGCAAAAATAGGTGATGTACCCACGAAAACAGGCATAGAGCAAGTAGGTGGAGATTTGCAGTCTACAATTCATCGGAGTTGAAACTATCGGGAGCAGGTTGAGTCGGGCGCCTCAGTTCTAGGAGGAGGTCGAGCAAGGCACTCTAGTCCCCTCCAATTTTGCCTAAAATTGGTTCTGCAAGTTAGTTGCAATCTACTCTCAAACTGTCGGTTCACTATATTCCATTGTTCCACGGTCGTTGGGGACGGGGAGACGGGGGGACGTGAGGATGGGCTTCGGGGATGGGGGACAAAGGGAAAAAGTTTTGGGGACGGGTTTCGAGGACGGGGGAGACTTGGGCCTGGGAGGGGGAAACGTGTTTCCTTGGAACACTGGAGTATTCTTACGCACACAAAAAGGTCATCTTGTCACCCTATTTTGCATCCCTATTCCTAAATTGTTGAATCACCTTTCAACTCCCCCCACGAGGGACCCCTATATTCACCTTGTGACTAAGAACATCTTGAGCCAAGTGAATCATTCTCCCTCTCAAAGTAATTAAAGCGGAAATAGGCCTAAGCTTCCTAGTTTGCCCATACAAGCTAGTAAACCTTGTTTCCCCACATCACATTTTGGTGAACCCTACATTCCCTTCCATCTTTTGATTTTTAGATCTGATTTGGGTGTATTCAATTATTCATAATCGAATTCACTAAATCCAATTGGTTTGATATTTCACATGTGATTACATTGCTTCTTAGTTACATTTATCAAAATTATGTGTTGGATAATGGTTTCTTTCACTTCATGTTGCTTATTTTCATTCAGAGTACTCTTGCATATGGCATCATTAGAATTTCAAAGATATTTCCTACTTGCAAATCATTCTCAAAGCTTTTATCCATGTTGTATGTTGTTTTATGATGATATTCTTAAGAAAATGCATAGCATATGTAGATCACATAAGAGCTTTTGTAGAAAGTGATGATCCTAGAGATGACATTGAAATAAACAACACTTGTACCTCCCCTAGGTTATCTTTTGTTAACGAGGCTAGAGTCCATACTCCAAGACCCTCTTCACACAAGGATACCTTGGTGCAAGAGGGACATGTTGATTTTATGGTAGTGCTCGTTAACCACGGGCAAACATCAGATATGTTGCCTCCGCGCCAAAAGTATATGGCCGACTTGAGGTCTATTAAGAGGTATTGACTCATATATATGCAAGGTCATGATTGCATCAATACATATGAATTCAATAACATGAAGGACATGTAGTGTACTCGGGGGTGACGATAAGAGCTTATCGTCTATGGTTGGGAAGGCAACAAATCTAATGTTTGCCTGTGGTTAACGAGCACTACCATAAAATCAGCAGGACAAGCTAAGCATGAAAATTTAACCACTTCAATCACTCAAGATCCCCCCTATTCAAGATCCCCCCTATTCTCCTACATCTTATCTTCGCCATCAAAATATTCTAAAACAAGATGATGTTAAGCACTTTACTCATGATCTATCTCCTAACATAACATTCAGCAAAGATGAAGATTTAGATGACCCTCCTTCCAAACCTACCAAGAGGACATGAATAGTGATGATAAAAAGGAGAATCTCCCTACAAAGAATATTCATTCTTTGTCTATTCATCCCTTTGACCCTTCAACTTATCCTTACACAACACATTTTAAAGAAATTTAGGATGAAGGTCCTTCAAAATTGCAAACATCTTATGAGGTTGGCTATGACATGATTTCAAAACAAGGCTATAGAGGACAAGGATTCAGAAAGAACGAACAAGGAATTAAGATTCCTATAGATCTTCCCAAGCAAACTACTAGAGAAGGTCTAGGATGTCCTCATTCATCATCTCAAACATCTATGGAAGACTCTCATAAGGTTCAAATGCTTAAGGAGTATTTTGCACAACATAGAAACTACCATCCATTTAAAAATTCTTCTTCATCAAACAATCCTCCTCCTCCCTTTTCAAATCTTTTACCACAAGAAAACAACCCTTCTTCTTCCACTAGTGTATCTTGCTCTACATCTCAAGAGAGAAGACCTATCCATATAGATAATCAAGAAAAAGTAGCTACAAGAATCTTTTGGATATTGAAGTATGATAAGAATGTTATTTTCCCTTTCATAAAATATAACAATAATTATAAGAACAAAGATGGTGATGTGTATTGTCTCTTTCATCATAGTTATTCTCATTCTCTTGGAAATTGTAAAGCTTTTAAAAAATTTGTTCAAGACCAATATGATAAAGCTTGTATTACTCTCACAACTAATCTTATTCTTTTTCTTGGTGAAGAGGTCGTGCCTTAGCACCCCCTTTGCCTATTATGTTGCTCCTCACCATGTAATCATAGCAGTTTACCTTTTAGGGAACTCTTTGTTTTGCATGGTGTTATGCTTTCATTTTCAATCTTACTTTTTGAGCAACATAATAGCTCCTTTTCCTTGACCTTCATGCTTGGGGAGCAAGGATTCTATCTCTTGTAAGAATGTTATTTTTCCTTTCATAGAGAATAACAATAATTATAAGAACAAAGATGGTGATATATATTGTCTCTTTCATCATAGTTATTATCATTCTCTTGGAAATTGTAAAGCTTTTAAAAAATTTGTTCAAGACCAATTTGATAGAGCTCGTATTACTCTCACAATTGATCTTATTCTTTTTCTTGGTGAAGAGGTCATGCCTTAGCACCCCCTTTGCCTATTATGTTGCTCCACACCATGTAATCTTTTAGGGGACTCTTTGTTTTGCATGGTGTTATGCTTTCATTTTCAATCTTACTTTGTGAGCAACATGATAGCTCCTTTTCCTTGACCTTCACACTTGGGGGGCAAGGATTCTATCTCTTATTCTTTCTAAGGATCCACCTTTTTTTTCCTTGGTTGGTGGTAGTGGCTTATTTTACGATGTCATTTCTTGTGTGGAATTGTTTGTTTGTTCAAGGATTCTCTCTTATACAAGAGGTGTGTATCATTGGGTACAACCTCTTCCTCACTTGACAATGTATGTCTATTTTAAACAAATCCCTCACTTGGAGCCAAAAAGTGTGTAATACTTCATCAAGAATCCCTTTACCTAGCAATGGGAGGAAGGTGCGAATTCTTGTTCTCCTTCCTTTATTTTGGTCAATAATGTTATTACTGTTCAAGATCTCCTTTTGGAGGTAGATGTCTTTGAGCAAAGATCTCTTCCTCCTTCTTGTGTATCCCTCAAAAGGACCCCTTTACACTTGTTGCAAGATATCTCACAATTATCTCTTCCTTGGCTCACAAAAAATTGGAGAATTTTTGAAAACAAAGATTTGTCTAATCTCTCTTTACAAAACAAAAAAGAAAATGACATTGTTGAGGTGGTCAATAATTGTACAATATTTATGACCGATAAAGGGAAAATAATCTTAGCATGAGACAATTTGATTACCAAAAGATAGACTACCCTCATTATCCCCCTCATTAATGGGGTTTCAAGAGATTAATCTCAAAAAAGGAGAGAAGAAGTGACATAGGTGGCTCCCCCAGTTGGTTGGCACAAACTGAACTTCAATGGCACTTCTAAAGGCAATCCTAGTAAAACAGGCATTCAATGTATTGTCATAGATTCAGATGGGGTTTTGGTTTGCACAGCTTCAAAAAGGCTCAAATTAGGAACTAATAATTGAAAAATAAATTGAATGAATGATTCAATAATTGGATAATGTATTCAACAATATACAAGCATATATATAGAGATTACAAGACGATGTTCTAAATTAAGAACAAGTCGTTTAAAGTGAACTACCAAAAAGCTAAACGCTAAATAAAGCTTAAAAGCTAATTAACTAAAAAGAAAAAGCTAAATGCTAAATAAAGCTTAAAAGCTAATTAACTAAAAACCTAAATGACCATTAAACAAGGAACTAAATATAGGTGACTAAAATATAATTAAATATTCTAATACCCTTCCTTAATGGTCATTCTATCTACTAACTACCCTACAGAAGAAACTGCAGGTCTTTTGATCACAAATGAAAAGAACACTCTGTTGCGGTGGAGACCCTCCCTAGATCTGAAAAGTGTTAATGACCAAGAATACCAAAATCCATCCAACTTGACGTTGGGTAACCAAACTGAAACATGAAACCATGATTTTGAGGAAAAATCGACAAACCCTCCAAAACTGAAGATACAAATCATCATTTTTGTGGAAAAAAATGGTAAAAACCCTTGAAACAATTTTTGTGGAAAAAATCGAACAAAACCCTGAAACTTTGCATGGCAAGACCCAAAACACCCCATGGTAAGACACCAAACATCACGCGGTAAAACATCAAACATCATGCACGAAAACACCAGACAACATCACGTGGTAAAATACTAGACATCACGTGGTAAAACAGCAAACCTCACGCGGCAAAATAGCAGACATCATGTGGTAAAACAACACTCCCTGATTTTTGAGGAAAAATCAAGCAAAACCCTCCCATAATTTTTTTGTGGAGAAAAATCAGAAAACCCAACTGTAGCGTCATAAATTGTACGCACTTGCTAGGGTGGTACAATTTCACACCTAGTTTAGCACCCGCCTTGGCGCATTTTGCATTTTGCATTGCATTTCCCCTTTAGCACTTAATTAATCAAATTAATTAGGTCTAAGGTTCTATTTATCATCTCCCATATCATAAAGTTGGGCCCTTTTCATTAAAGTGTGCCCCTTTCATTTTATTCCTCCAATACATCATTCAATCAAAAACCCTAATTAGGTCCTATTTTGAACTTGGGGGCTTGATTTCGGGGGTCAAAACATCTCGAAATCAGCTGTAACTTCGGGATTCTCTCTAAAATCATCATATCCGACGGCCCTGAAAATTTGGCGAAAAGTTGTCGGGACCATGGCGCCCGGAGTGCAACATGGTCCCGGACTTTTTTCCCGAAATTTTAGGAGCGCGATCCAATCATTAAATAAAGCTTAACCCCAAGAAATTGGCGGGATATTCAATCTCTAGGTCGGCCAAAAGTCGAAATTAAGACCTAGGGTTTCATATATAAGAGCTCTCTTTCTTCATTTGAAGGGATCCGAATTTTGGTTTTCAGGACCTCATATGCAGTGAAAGAGCAGATCTTTGAAGACTTCAACAACATTCAACATCCTTCTATCAAGCATTTATCAATTTCATTCATCCATTTTAGGGCTTGGAAGACATTGAAGAACAATAGGAGATTACCGACTGAAGATTGGCTTGTACTCCTCCCTTGAGGGTTGGGTATGATTTCATGTTGTTTTCATGTCTTTGCATAAGCTTCAATATATCCTTTATTCATGCTTTTGATCACTTTGCATCTTGATTTAGAGCATTTACATTATCATTTACAAGCAATTAGGGTTTACTTTCTAGGTTGCTCTAGTTTGCTTTCTTGCATTTAAGGACCTTGCACACACACTAGGTCTGCACACACAATACATTTTACAATACAACTTGGCTATTCTTGGAGGTGGAAATCACCGAAGCGGGGGTTTGACTAAGGCAAAACCCTATATAGCCGCCCAAACACCTTTTCAGATATAAGTGCAGGTTTCAGGACTCGGACGATGCCGCAGGTCGCAAATCCGGGAGAAGCAGACAGAGACAGAACAACACACCAAATTTCAAAGCAAAAGACCAGGACAGGGGCGTGGGGCGCCCTGGTCCTGCCAGGACAGGGGCGCTGGGCGCCCTGGTCCCTGGGACAGGGGCGCTGGGCGCCCTGGTCCTCCTGACAGACAACATTTTCAGCATTTTTGACAGCTTTTCCAGAGTGCAAAAACAGCAGTTTCCGGAGCAGTTTCAGGGGCAGAATCAGGACAGTGGCGCCCGTGCCCCCGTCCCGAACATTTTCAGTCAGATTTTAACTCCGGGTACGCATTTGCATTCTTGTCTTGTCCTTGTGTTTACAGCTTTCCATTGTTTAAGTTCAATTCTGCAATCTTGTTATTAGTTCATACTTGCACTTTGGGGTTAGGGATTGAACTTGCATCATTTTATCTTTCAATTACAACAAAGGAATAGAAATCCTAATAGGTAGCCCGTGGCTCTCTCTTCCACAAAAAGAAGTAGCCAATTGTGTGATACCTCTAGGCTCTTTCGTATTCCACAAGTGTGTGGTTGAAAGTGAGATTAGGGGATGTTTGCTTAGTGTCACTTTTTCTCCCACACATTTTGGTGAACCTGACGTGAACTCCAATCTTCTCTAATTCTGATTTACGTTTTCAAATTTGAGTGTTTATGCTATTTACAAGTTTTAATTTCTTGCAAGATTCAAAAATTTAGAGGAAATTTTTCAATTCAAAGTTGAACTTGTGGATAGCTTAATTGGGATCAATAATTTCAAATCTGATTTAGGAACTCATTTGAATCATAAATTTCATTTTCTAAATCCACATTCTAAGTGCTTGCATTGGTTAAAATTAAACATTTCCTTCTATTTTGCATGTGTTATCATTTGAAAGAGAAAAAATTGTTGTCATGATGCATTCATTTCATAGATGTGATAATGGGTTAGCTTCCCTTGTTTCAATTTTTCCTTCTCCTAAAGAACCTCCCCCCATCTATAACAACATTTTAGTGCCTAAAAGAGTTGCTTATGATCCCTTTGAGACTCTCCCATGCTCTATGGATGAAGACTTTAAGAGTGATCTTGACAATTCTCCTAAAATGTGCCCTTCCTATTTAGCTATCCTAGAGGAAGAGAATGATATCATAAACACCTTTCTTAATGTTACTTCACCTTCCCTACATGATGCCTCTTTAAGTGAAAAGGTATTGATGGACATTGACTTATTTTCTCCTAAAGTTGGTCCTTCCAATGGGGGCATGTTAGTGCAACAAGAGGTTATGAATACTTCTTTCAAAGATCTCCTTCCTAAGCATGAATCTTTGGAGAAATATGTTCATGTTCCTCCTAAAAAACACTCCCTTCATGAGGATCCTTTTGTGCAAGAAGATGATATTATCCCTACATTTCCTATTGATGGCATTTCCTTTTCTAACAAAATTCCCACTAGAGATGATGAATTAATGATAAATGCTTACCCTTCTCCTAAAGTTTGTCTTACCCATAAGCATCCCTTAGAGAAAGAAGATGAAATAATAAGCACTTTCCTTAATTCTCTCTCCCCTAAAGATCATATTGAACATATTTTGAGGAAAGAGGATGAGTTTAACACATCTATTGATGCCCTCCCTTCTAAGGATGAGGAATTAATAAACAATGTTATCTCCTCTCCCGAAATTGACAATACTTCAAACATTCCTTTCAACAACTTCACTATTTGGGATGAACCATTGGAAGAAGGTGTAGATTATTCTCTACCCCGTGAGAGAACCCTAGCCAAAGGGGATGAAATCAAGATTGAAAACTCCCTTGATAGTTTCTCACCTTCCTTGAATCTTAATTATTCTCCCTCTAAAAATAAAGCATCTCCCTCTCCTCAATTTGGTTCTACTCATAAGGAAACCCTAGTTCAAAGCAAGATGGTTAACATTTCTTTCAGAGATCTCCCTCTCAAAGGTGAGACTTTAGAGAGTAATGTTGATCCTTCTCCTAGAGAGTTTATTCCCCATGTAGATCATTTGATGATAGAGGATGATATGACCTTTCCTCTTCCTACTAGAACATCAATGCCTACCCCTTGTCTCTATCCTAAAATTGATTTAATCCGTGATGAGATTTTGGTGCAAGAGAAGACCATCAACAATTCTTCCAACACTTTTTTTCATTCCTCTAAACCATCCTCAATCAATTTGATACATGTGAATGAAACACCTAACAAACCTCTCTTCACTGTCCAAGGTGCTTGTCCTTCTCAAAATTCTCAACCTTTAAATAAGCCTATCTTAGTGGTTCAAGGTGGTTATGCTAATGATTCTTTTTGCACTCCTAAGAAACCTATTATTACTGTGCAAGGAGGTTATTCTACTAAGAGCCCTTATGATTATGCTAAGCAACTGACTAGAGAGAGTTATCATGCGGTTGCCCATACTTATAATACTAGAAACAATAGGCAACCTAATCCTCCTCCAGTTATCCCAACTTCACTTCCTCCTTCCCAACCTATTCTTCCCCAAGCTCCACGTATTTCACAAGTTCTTGGTAAGGAATATGATCTTATAGAACAACTTAAAGCTACCCCTGCTAAGATATCCCTTTGGGATTTGATCCAAACTTCTTCCGCTCATCATGGAATGTTACAAGATGCCTTGAAAGATTTGAATGTTCCTCCACCTAATACATCTAGTAATATAGTGTCTTTGGTTAACTCTGTGATGAATCCTAAAGCTCAAATTGTGTTTACTCAAGATGAGTTGCCTACTAATGAAATTCAACATCAATATGATCCCTTGATGATTGTGGTTATCATAAATGACACTGCTATAAGACGAACACTGATAGATAATGGTTCTGGCCTTAATGTGTGTAGCATTAATCTATTGCATAGGATGAATGTGGATACATCCCTTATTGAGCCTGACTCTCGTCCTATTCGAGGCTTTGATAATGTGGCTAAGTCTTCATTAGGTATTATCACCTTACCAATCACAGTGGGACCTGTTACTTTGCCTACTCCTATCCATGTTATGTCGGGAAATCTAACATACAACTTGTTATTAGGGAGACCTTGGATTCACAGTATGCAAGCTGTCCCCTCTACATTGCATAGACAAGTTAAATTCATTTATAACAATAAGACATATACCTTGATAGGTGACACTAATCTTCAAGCTTGTTTGCAAACATCTAAGCCTTCCTCTTCTAGTAATGACTCTTTGAACAAGATACCTATGGATGAATCATCACCCTCTAATAATCAAAATTCTTTGGATGAGTCTGAAGCTCCTGAAGAAGATCCTTCTCGACTTAAGTCTACACATGAAAAGGCTTTTGATCCTGAGAAGGTTCTCGCAGAAGACGATTGGGGATCCCTTGATTTTAATCCCACCTTTGTAGGTGAATATAGGGTTCCTCCTAGAGATCTTAAAGGTAAAAAGAAGGAAGAAACTAGAGATCAATCAGTCTTACTTGAACCTATGAGCAATAATTTTGTGGCCGCTTCTCAAACTTCTTCTCACACTTCTAATGCTGAAGGATTTGATTCTTTGTCTTATGAAAAACCACCTCCTCTTCCTGAAATGGCTGATCGTTATGGTCGTGGTTTTCGCATTTTTGCTAAGCATGGGTATCATGGAAATGGTTGTGGTGCTCATGAACAAGGGATAAAAGTTCCTCTAGAGACTAATTTTCACAATTATGCCTTTGGACTCGGCTATAATCCCTGCAGACGTACCAAAGCATCTAAAAGACCATCTCTCAATGTGAATGCTATATTTAGTAGTGATGATGATCTCACTTCAACTAAATCATCTTCTACTTCTATCAACTCTCATTCCCCTCATAAGGAAATCTTGGCGATGAACAAATCTCTTTATGAATCCCCTCAAATTTCTAAATCTACTTATGAATCTTTATCTCCTATTCATCATAAAGTCCTTTTCCCCAGGGATAAGGCTCTAATAAATTACACTCATCCCTCTTCTAAGACTTCTTGTGACTTTTCTTCTTCAATTTTTATCATTTTATACATGTTTTTGATCTCACTTATAGTTGAGCATTTAGCATGTCATATTCAAATACCTCATTCAATCTATCATGTCTTTAAATAACATTAATGGCTATTATGTTGCTCATCATTATGTGACATTGGTAGCTCATTTACTGGGGGCTCATTGTCATTCATGATGGTACAATTTCAAGTGCAATCATATATTTTTTGAAGCAACATAATAGCCTAATTTTCTTGTTCCTATGGGGACAAGAGTGATTTCATACATCTCTTCTTTTGCTTATGTCCAAATCTCTCCCTAGAAGATTGTGTAAGTCCTTCTCATTGTCCTTATCCTTGGGAGGCAATGATCTTTCCTTATTTTTATCTAAGGATCCACTTTTTCCTATTTTGTGGATGGTGTGGACTTTATTACTAGATGTTATGCCTTGTACGCATTTGTTGTTGTTTGTTCAAGGATTCTCTCTTACAAGAGGTGTAAGTCCTTGACTACAACCTCTTTTGCACTTGGTAAACTACATCCATAATGAATTCACTCTCCCAATTGGGTTAAAAATAGCGTCATCCTTCATTAAGAATCACTTTCACCTCACAAAAGAAGGAAGTATTGCATTCTTATTCTCTTCTTTGTCTTATTCTAGAAGATGTTATATTTGTCCTCTCGGGGATAGGTGTCTTTTGTACAAAGATCTCTTCTCCTCTAAGGATCTCCTTTACACATACTACAAGATATCCCTTCTCAACTATCTTATCCTTGCTTAAAGAGTGCAAAACTCTCTTGCTTGGATCTATGACATTGTTGCATTTTGGGGTATCTTCTTTTGTGATGAAGGTAGGTATCCTTGTTCTACTTTGCCTATGACATAAACATTACACTTTTTGAGCAATGGGTCATTCTCGGAACCAGAGCACAGACTCTTAGAGCGAGATGTCACGCTTTTGTACTATACATATACAGGTTGTAGCATACTCGGGCATAGACTCCTATGAGGTGCTTCTAACCTCCCTTACACACACATGCACGAGGTTGAGTGGAACTAGCGGCATAAGGCTAGACTTTCTCACTCTCCTCCCTTACATGGATCACCTAGACAGACTCTAGGGGCTAGTTTTCCATGTCCTTTTTCACATGGATCACCTAGACAAGATCTAGGGACGAGAAGTCCATGTTTTCTCTCTCATTATTCTTCTCATGGATCACCAATGTGTGTATTCATGCTTTTTTCCCTTTCTTTTCTTCTCTTTGCATTTTGTTTCCATTTATATCCTTCATCTTGTGTTAGAGAACTCTCAAATCCTCACACTCTTTGTTGTGTTGGAATTGAGATTTAGTCCTCTTTCTTACCAAATGATTCTCCATTAGTTTTTTGATCTCATATCAAATCGTCTTGTGAGCATTTGTCATCAATATTCTTTAACAATTCGAAGTGGTAAACATGATACCCTGTTTCAACTCACTAAAATTAGCAAGCCGAAACAGGGGGGGGCATATAGCTACCCTCGAATTTTCATCACCTTCCTTAGTAAGCATTAGGTGATTTTGTGATCTAACGTGTGTTTTGTAGGGTGTGGTTCCTAACTGTGTACTGCAGATACCGCTGGGGGCTTCGTTCGACAGACTTATGGATATATCCTTTTTCAAATAATGTTTACTTTTCTGTACTTTAGCTTGCATATGCACGTAGTGTTCATATGACCGCTAAAGTGGGGGCTAAATGTAGCGTCGTAAATTGTACGCACTTGCTAGGGTGGTACAATTTCACACCTAGTTTAGCACCCGCCTTGGCGCATTTTGCATTTTGCATTGCATTTCCCCTTTAGCACTTAATTAATCAAATTAATTAGGTCTAAGGTTCTATTTATCATCTCCCATATCATAAAGTTGGGCCCTTTTCATTAAAGTGTGCCCCTTTCATTTTATTCCTCCAATACATCATTCAATCAAAAACCCTAATTAGGTCCTATTTTGAACTTGGGGGCTTGATTTCGGGGGTCAAAACATCTCGAAATCAGCTGTAACTTCGGGATTCTCTCTAAAATCATCATATCCGACGGCCCTGAAAATTTGGCGAAAAGTTGTCGGGACCATAGCGCCCGGAGTGCAACATGGTCCCGGACTTTTTTCCCGAAATTTTAGGAGCGCGATCCAATCATAAAATAAAGCTTAACCCCAAGAAATTGGCGGGATATTCAATCTCTAGGTCGGCCAAAAGTCGAAATTAAGACCTAGGGTTTCATATATAAGAGCTCTCTTTCTTCATTTGAAGGGATCCGAATTTTGGTTTTCAGGACCTCATATGCAGTGAAAGAGCAGATCTTTGAAGACTTCAACAACATTCAACATCCTTCTATCAAGCATTTATCAATTTCATTCATCCATTTTAGGGCTTGGAAGACATTGAAGAACAATAGGAGATTACCGACTGAAGATTGGCTTGTACTCCTCCCTTGAGGGTTGGGTATGATTTCATGTTGTTTTCATGTCTTTGCATAAGCTTCAATATATCCTTTATTCATGCTTTTGATCACTTTGCATCTTGATTTAGAGCATTTACATTATCATTTACAAGCAATTAGGGTTTACTTTCTAGGTTGCTCTAGTTTGCTTTCTTGCATTTAAGGACCTTGCACACACACTAGGTCTGCACACACAATACATTTTACAATACAACTTGGCTATTCGTGGAGGTGGAAATCACCGAAGCGGGGGTTTGACTAAGGCAAAACCCTATATAGCCGCCCAAACACCTTTTCAGATATAAGGGCAGGTTTCAGGACTCGGACGACGCCGCAGGTCGCAAATCCGGGAGAAGCAGACAGAGACAGAACAACACACCAAATTTCAAAGCAAAAGACCAGGACAGGGGCGTGGGGCGCCCTGGTCCTGCCAGGACAGGGGCGCTGGGCGCCCTGGTCCCTGGGACAGGGGCGCTGGGCGCCCTGGTCCTCCTGACAGACAACATTTTCAGCATTTTTGACAGCTTTTCCAGAGTGCAAAAACAGCAATTTCCGGAGCAGTTTCAGGGGCAGAATCAGGACAGTGGCGCCCGCGCCCCCGTCCCGAACATTTTCAGTCAGATTTTAACTCCGGGTACGCATTTGCATTCTTGTCTTGTCCTTGTGTTTACAGCTTTCCATTGTTTAAGTTCAATTCTGCAATCTTGTTATTAGTTCATACTTGCACTTTGGGGTTAGGGATTGAACTTGCATCATTTTATCTTTCAATTACAACAAAGGAATAGAAATCCTAATAGGTAGCCCGTGGCTCTCTCTTCCACAAAAAGAAGTAGCCAATTGTGTGATACCTCTAGGCTCTTTCGTATTCCACAAGTGTGTGGTTGAAAGTGAGATTAGGGCATGTTTGCTTAGTGTCACTTTTTCTCCCACACACCAACCAATGACAAAATCAAAAAGCATAGAAAGCTGACTCCTTCTTCTCTTCAGAATGCTCTGCAACATGAGCCTGTACCTGCTCCTAAGACCCTCCCTGGTTGGACTTTTGATCAACTAACCTCTTTCTGTAGAACTTCTGGATATGCCCAGATCTACCACAATAGTGACATGTGAATATCTGTGTGAACCCCTCCTTAGAGTTGTGCTGCCCATTGAAATTCTGACTGCTCTCCAACATAACATTGGTCAAAGACGCCATTCTGGAAGTTGAGGTCAACTTTGGTCAACCCTGTGAAGGCACAAAATTTGAGTCACAAAAAACGAGGCACCCAGAAAAATCTGAGACCAACCCAGAAAAGCTCTTGAAAAACCCACTAAGAATCTGAAATCAGAATGCATATCTGATGGTTCAAAAATCGAGGCATAGAAAACGATGCACCCAAAAAAATCTGATGACAACCCAGTTGAGGTCTTGAAAAACCCACCAAGAATCTGCAATCAGAAAAAAAATTCGACTTGAACTGAAGGGTCAAAACCCTAGTCGAAAATTGCATAAACCCTAGGAAAATTTTCAATCTGCAAAAAAAAACCTCCAGGCGGCAGGCCCGAAAATCTCCAGAACCCTAAAAAAAACATGAACTGCTGCCCAGCACAAAGAAATTCGCCCACAAACCAAAAACCCTCAAAACCCTCAAGAAGCCTTAAAAAAAACAAAATCGTTTTTTATAAAAAAACAATTGAAAAAAATCAGGAAAATATTCCAGAAAGAAAGCCATGAATTTTTATTAAAAAATTCGCCAAACTTTAAAGAATCCCATTGACCCGCTCTGATACCATGAAAAATAAATTGAATGAATGATTCAATAATCGGATAATGTATTCAACAATATACAAGCGTATATATAGAGATTACAAACGACGTTCTAAATTAAGAACAAGTCGTTTAAAGTGAACTACCAAAAAGCTAAACGCTAAATAAAGCTTAAAAGCTAATTAACTAAAAAGAAAAAGCTAAATGCTAAATAAAGCTTAAAAGCTAAATGAACATTAAACAAGGAACTAAATATAGGTGACTAAAATATAATTAAATATTCTAATAATAATGAAGTCGAGTTGCAGGTGCTTATTCTTGGGCTGTAACTTTGTAAGATGTTTGGACTCAAAAAAAAATTGAAATAGAAGGGGACTCTTATTATTATCAATGCAATTAGAGCCAATTTCTCCCATGGTTGGAAGATTAACAATCTACTATTGACAAAGACCTCCCTGTTGCAAACATTAGAAGAATGTATTATCAATCACGTTATAGAGAGATAAATGTGAGAGCAAATTTACTTGCCAATCTAGCAATTGACAAAGAAGAGGAGTTGACGATGGATACGAAGGAGGTGCTTATTCTTGGGCAGCAACTTTGTAAGATATCTGGGATCAAAAAAGGGGGTTCAAGAGCACACAAAAACACTGCACCTTCCAAAAAAACCAAATGCCATTGTTCCCCACAAATTCTCAATCTTCAACAGTCCAAAATTGAACCAAGATGAAACCTTTCTTCAGCAAGGATAAGGAGGGATCTACAATAACACCTCAAACAGATTTCATCCATTCACTGAATTCCTTGAAAGTGGGTTTCTTCCCCACACAACTGTGTGACAAAGATCTACTACCAGTCTCCCCTTCCATTCTACGCAAACAGTCATCATTGATTACCAGTTCAGGCACCTCATCAGCCATAATTAGTAGGACATTCCCCAGAGATAAAGATACAGAAACTTGCTGAGCCATCTCTGCATCAAGGGACATACTTCCTACTTGTGATTTAGACGAAACAGGATTATTTGGAGCCCTGTCATCCACTTTCCCCAACCTCTCCTTATCAAAGTAAGAATCTGAAAAAAGGATATTATCCTCTGATATGAGCTTTTTCCGCTATGGCAGAGGTTTGGGGCTTAGAGGAGTTTAGAAAACCATATAAAATAGGATAATTTCATGTCTGTTTTCCCCTGGTACACACAGCCCTCTCCCCTTCAAACATCTCTTTCTTACCTGCTCCCAGTGCACCCTTCTGCAAAGTGTGCAGGTCCTTTTGAAAACCTTCTGCTTTGTCTCCATCTGTATCTGCTTCTTCTTCACTCCCACTCACCATTTCTTAATCAATTTATGTGTTCAAGGAATTTTTACTAATAACTACTACAGGATTTCTTCGAACAGAATTAATAAACTTATTTTACAAAACTATCATTACAAATAGCAAAAAATATAAAAAATCCTACAATGTCTCTGCTGATACGGCAAACTCTTCGCCCCCAACAGCTAGCTGCAGCTGAAATTAGTCCTCCTAAGCAGCGGCTGCACCACAACTTTAGGGGGGCAAAAATCATTATTTACAGCTGGGCAAACTAAGTTTTAACAGTTTGCATGGGACCATTTGAGGCGCAAGAATAGGATCAGCAAGCACCAAACTACTTACAGCTATTTTTTCCAGTGAGAGACTTTGGATTCGGTCCCATGGAGGGACAAACCCCATGTAAATTGCATTGTACAGTTACAGGAAAATAAAAAATCCAGAAATGCAGTGAGGCCAATTTGGTTGAAGGAGAAATTGAGCGGTTGCAAAAAGAGGGGAAGCCGGAAGTTTGCAGCACCTCCTTACATATCCAAGGGGTGTTTAGTGGCAATGTCATGTTTTCGGTAGTTCATTTTTCTCTAGTTTTCTCTTCAAAAATATAAAATTCTAAGTAACAGTAGCAGAGCTGAAATCGTCATTTTCCCATGTTACCACAATCCTACAAAAAATCCAAAATATCTGTGCAGAATTAGCAAAGAGAATTTAACAGCTCTTAATCTATTCCTCTATAATTTTCTCCTTAGTATAATGTATGCGGTTAACCTACTAGTCCAAGCGAGAGCGCATTCCCCAGTTCTCTCAGCAGATGCTGGAGAGTTTTTTTCAGAGATGTTTCCTAAAAAAAATTAATTAAAAACTTTTGCTACGAAATTTATTTAAATTACCCTGAATTTAAATCAGTCAATCTTCTCTGCTAATGCTCATGAATATTAAATTATTTATATGGACCATAGACTTACAGAGACATTACCTTGAAATAAAAGGAAACAATATTTTGTCTACATATACTGTAAACTAGGGTTACAGAGATTAAGGCGGCATGAATGAACAGAAAACAAACTCTACCTGTTTGGGTGTTAGAGAGATTCGAGCCTTGGCCGCAAGCTGATGTACATCTGGAGGCTGCAAATTGCTGCGGGCGCTGTTAAACCGCCAATGCGGCCTCAATGGCGAGGTTGTCATTGACAAATTCGTTAGGCCAAATTTATTCCTGTACATGGAGCTCAGGCATGCCATGACTGGAAGGGACGCTCAAAGCTTACCCAAATGTTAAGGATTTCGTTATCATAAAATGTTTTGTATTCCGAAGATTACCGTTTGAAGCATATTTATTTTCTCAAGTTTGATTTTGTTTTTCTCTTACTTTTTTGTTTTTTTGCTTTTTTGTTTTTTTCTTGTAAGTTTTCGTTTTATCCATCGGGCACCATCCAACAATGTAGATGCACATTTGACCTTTTTTTTCAATTCATTAAAATTTTGAATTTTAATTAATTAATACATACGTAAAAAATATTTAATAGTTCAGATTGTATTTGATATTAATTGTTATATATTATTCTAAATACATCTAAAAAATAAGATATATAATATTGAGTTTATTTTAAATTGTAATGTATAAATTGATAAACATTTAAGATATTTTTTACATTTTTAAAATAGATGTATTTAAAATATTTATGTTAGTATATAATTAAGAATGTTAAAAATATTAAGAGTTGGTGAGGAGGTCATTACACAAGGATTGGTGGGAGAAACTATCTAGACAAAGAACAAGATACAAGAAATAGAGGAAGAGGAAATCAATTTGGGAATGGTCACCCCTAAATTGGATTCCTATAATGAGAAATCTAACTTTCGAGACCCCAAATGTGACTAGGGAAGAATCGCAAACACCCAAGAGGTTGAGATAGTCAAAGGTGGATTGCAAAATTTGAAAGTATGGCAAAAAGAGAAATCGGGCTTGTAGATGGAGGTTGAAAAGTACTTTTTGGATCGGCATACAGTTAAGGCATTAGATTTTGATGAGCATGTTGATAGCTTTGATATGGTTTGATACCTCTTTGGCATAACAAATGATGATGGAGGGATAATAGTGAAGAAAAAAAGGAAGAGAAGAACCCCCAATAAAGAAAGTGTTGAAAATGGCCCAACAAAGGGTTAAATCAAAGGAGACAATAGTGGAAGGAGAGAGCATGAATGAGAACAAGGTGGATTCAACCAAACCCTAAAGAAGATGACTTCACACAAGCAAAAAGGTTATGGATTAGATAGAAACAACAAAAAATATCATTGGTTGTAGGGAACCAAGAAGGAAGATTTGAAAAACAAACAAAGAGAAACTATCCAAGATGATGGTGAAGGACAACTAAAAATTAGTAGAATGTTAAGGTTTGGGAAGGGAAAAACCCTTCCCATGGAGCAATGAGGATCTCCTTATGAAATTTTAGGGGCTTAAATGCCCCTAACAAGAAACACTTGGTCAAGAGGCAAGTAGAGGATTCAAACTCAAATATATATGTATGTTTCAAGAGACCAAGCTAAATTTTGCATATCTAAATCTTGATTAACCTTATATTATGGTAAATAATGGGGGTGCCTACTATGTGTCTTTGTTGGGTCGTTGTGCTCTTGGGGTTTGAATAAGTGAAGTGTGGGGATGATAGGTCCCCCATTTGTGGCCTCACTGGTTCATGGCTCCAAGTCAAAAGCGTTTCACATGGAGCTAGAAGGTGTGTCATGCCAACATCGACGGTCACGTTAAAAAGTTTACCAAGCATTAAAAAAACATATATGTAAAAAATATATAATAATTTGGATCATATTTGATATTAGTTGTTATATATTGTTTTAAATACACCTAAAAAATAAAATATATAAGATTGAGTTTAATTTAAATTGCAATATATAAATTATTAAACATTTAAGATATTTTTTACATTTTTTAAATAGATGTATTTAAAATATTTATGTTAGTATATAATTAAGAATGTTAAAAATATTAAGAGTTGGTGAGGAGGTCATTACACAAGGATCGGTGGGAGAAACTATCTAGACAAAGAACAAGATAGAAGAAACAAAGGAAGAGGAAATCAATCTAGGGATGGCCACCCCTGAATTGGATCCCTATAATGAGAATCTAACTTTCAGGGCCCCAAATGTGACAAGGGAAAAATTGCAAACACCCAAGAGGTTGAGATAGTCAAAGGTGGATTGCAAAATTTAAAAGTAGGGCAAAAAGAGAAATTGGGCTCATAGATGGAGGCTAAAAAGTACTTTTTGGATTGGCAAATAGTCAAGGCATTATATTTTGATGAGCATGTTGATAGCTTTGATGTGGATTGCTACCTCTTTGGCATAACAAATGATGTTGGAGGGATAATAGTGAAGAAAAAAAGGAAGAACCCCCAATAAAGAAAGTGTTGAAAATGACCCAACAAAAGGTTAAATCAAAGGAGACAACAATGGAAGGAGAGACCCTAAATGAGGACAGGGTGGATTCAACCAAACCCTAAAGAAGATGACTTCACACAAGCAAAAATATTATGGATTAGATAGAAACAACAAAAAATACCACTGGTTGTAGAGATCCAAGAAGGAAGAGTTGAAAAACAAACAAAGAGAAAGTATCCAAGAAGGTGTTGATGAAGAACAACTAAAATTTAGTAGAATGTTAAAGTATGGGAAGGGAAAAACCCTTTCCATGGAGCAATGAGGATCTCTTTATGGAATTTTAGGGGCTTAAATGCCTCTAATAAGAAACACTTGGTCAAAAGGCAAGTAGAGGTTTCAAACTCAGATATATATGTATGTTTCAAGAGACCAAGCTAAATTTTGCATATCTAAATCTTATGAAGATTAAGCTTATATTATGGTAAATAATGGGGGTATCTACTATTGGAGCCTCAAGAGGGTTAGCCACATTTCAAAATCCTTGGCAATTGATAGTTACAAAGATCCAAATAACATAGCTTCATAGGTATGTGAAGCTAGATGTACCGAGTCAAATTTTCAAGTTAGTTTGATTAATGTATATGGACCTAACTCTTGTGTGAACAAAAAATAATTATAAAAAGAACTAATAGTAGTAGTACAATCCATCCCAAAAAAATTATTCATCATTGAAGGATATTTCAATGCTATTTTGCATGAGAAGGATAATATAGGTGGTGTTAAGAAGAAAGGGCAATCTCAGATAGATTTTGAAGCCTTTTTAGAGAGCAACAAAAATTTTGAAGTTCCTATGAAGAATGGTTCATTTACTTGGACCAATAGGAGGATGGGTTTCAACAACATTGTAGAGAAGTTGGACCATTTTTTTTCTTGAAAGGAGATTTGGGGGAGTGTTTCAAATTGCTAGAATGTTGAATTGTTTCGTTCTTTGGATTAGATCATTACCTAATACAACCAATCACCATGGATAATAAGACTCCAACTTAGTGCCCATTCAATTTTGAGAACATAAGGTGAAGGATCCAAATTTTCTCACAAACATAGAAACTTTGTGGAGAAAGGAGGTCCAGATGAGAACTAAAATATTTTAGCTCCTCTCTAAGGTTAGGTATTTGAAAGAAAAATTGAAAGCTTGAAACAAAGAGAATTTAAGAATATGTTTGAGGAAAAGAGAAAAATGGAAGGTAAATTTACAAAAATGGATGAGTTCACCTTATCACATGGGGAGCTATGTTGATGTGTTGCCCAAAACAGAAATTCATTGGAGACAAAAATCCAAGGAGATGTGCTTAAGAGAAGGGTGATCCCATAATACCGGGTTACACTTTTTGGCCAAACTTGACACTAAAATTAGTATTTTGCACCAAATCTTTACTTTTTAACCCTTATGTACCTAAAACATTAAAGAAATTGAAGATGAAGTAAACTACTAGTTTGTGAGATTTTTCACATAGATTGTAAAAATATATTCTTTAAAAATAATTACAAATGAATTGTTCATATTTTTGTGTAACTTTTAATAACTTAATATTTATAGTAATTAACATTTTTCAAAAGTGACATGTATTCTATAGTGTATAACTTTTTTTAGCAAGAAGGAAATTCTAATTTTTAAAAATAGATTTGTCACACTGGAATATCTAGTGGATGGTTATTTTTTCAAAAAAAAATTGGTACATATATATGTTTTAGTTAATTTTTAAAGTCAATAATTTTAAATTTGGACAGAGGTGTATTCTGTAATGCGTAACTTTTTTTTTATGCATTTGAATTAACTTCTTCTTTTTGTGTTGAAATGGGGATATCAATAACTAAGGAAAGGATATTTTTAACAAAAAAAAATTCTCTATTTTTCAATTTTTCCACATGTGTGAAACACAATCCTTAATGTTCAATGAAAAACCTACATTCATAAGAAATAAAACATAAATATATTAATGAAATTAAATATATTAAAAAAAAAAATTGGAAAGCTTATAATAAGGACTACATACTTCAAAAAACAAAACTTTTAAATGAATTCATTAGACCCCCCAAAAGATAATGTAAAAGCGGTTTTTTATCAGCATTTTGATAGGTGCGAAGGAGACTCCATTGTAGGTATGATTTAAAAGTAGAAAGGTTTTATCCAAGAGATTATGATCTAAGTGGCTTTGATCTAACTCTCTTCAAATAATTACTTGAAATGAGATCTCTCAAGGCTTAAATCATTATATTTTCTAAACAATGTATGATTTCAGCAAAAATCAGGATGTACCAAAAAGTGTAACCCAATATTGTGGGATCACCCTAGAGGTGATAGAAACTTGATTTTTTTTCAAAACACAACAAACGTTAGGAGAATCATGAACATAATTAACACAATCAGAATGGTCAATGGCTTCCTTTTAGAGGAGTAATATCTCATCAATAGGGGAACTGTAAACTTTTTTTAGAATCTATTAAATAATTGGGAAGGTTCAAATTATGCATCACTACACTTTTTCACTAGGAATATTCCAAAGTTGGTGACAAAGAGTCAAAATGAAATGTTTAAACAATTCCTCACATAAAAGGAACTGAAAGAAGTAGTCATGTGGCTTCATTTGAACAAAGCTCTAAGTCCGAACAATTTCCCTATGAATTTCTTTCATAAATGTTCAAAAGTTATTGGGAAGGGTCTTCTAGAGGCCATGAAAGAATCTCAAAGTAAATGAAAACTTCTTAAAGATATAAACAATATATTTGTATCTCTTATTCCCAAAAGGAAGCAAGCAATGTCCTTTGAAGAATATCAATCAATTCCTCTATGCAACACCACATATAATATCCTTTCCAAGGTAGTGGCTAATTCTTGGTAGGCACAAAGTGGATTTGTACCTAGGATATCCATTAATGATAGAGTAACAATTTCCCAAAAAGAAATTCACTCATCCTTAACAAATCGAAAGAGCAACATGTTGGTGAAACTAGTTATCAAGAAAGCTTATGATAGACTAGATTGGATATTCCTTTTCAAAACTTTGAAATCATTTAATTTTGACAAGGAATGGCTTACATGGATTTTAAGTATGGTTGCTAGTTCAAGATACTTTGTAATCATTAATGGCAATCCACAAGGTTGATTTGAAACTTAAAAGAGGACTTTGCCAAGGAGAGCCTCTTTCTCTCTTCTTGTTTCTCATCATGGCATATTCCCTTGAGAGAACTTTTAAGGTGGTTGTGTAAGTACGCGAGCTTGAGGGAATTACAATAACTAGATATGTATCTCCCCTATCACATCAATAATTTATTGATGACACTATGATATTTGAATCAACAAAAATAAGAGACATGTTAAAGCCATAAAAGAGATTTGGGAATAATATTTTAAAGCTTTGGGATAAATAGTTAATTCAACAAAATTATAAGTTTTCTCCTCTGGTACTAGTTCAAGTAAGAAAATGAAAATATTGAGAATTTTAGAATTCAACAAGGAAATGATACGCATCACTTATTTATGCTTACTAGTAACAAATATTCTAAGAATAATCAAGCTAAGGGATCTATTTCTTACAAAGTGTTCAAACAAAATGGCTTCCTTGAAAGGTCGATGGCTATCTTGGGTAAGGAGAATAATAATGTTAAAGAAAATAATATTAACAATTCTTGTCTTTTTGATGTCTGGTCTCTCAATGTCTTTAGGTATAAACCAAAAGCTTAAAAAAAATTGAGGAAATTTTTATGGCAAGACACTTTGAATCATAAGAAAATTCTCCTAATTGTGTAGGACACGATTTGAAAGTCAAAGGTAGATGGTGGAGTTGGAATGAGAAATTAAATATCCCAAAATAGTGCCTTGGGTGCCAAAACAATCTAGAAGATTTATTCACAACCTTAGGGGAAAGGATTTTGCAAAACAAATATTTGTAATATCAAGATAATAAAAGGATCTTCATTTCTCAATCCTTACCTATGGACTCCAAAATTTGGAACTTCATGTCCTCTTGTAGACGATTGATAAAATATTATGATATTGCTATCAAGATTCAACTATGTAGTTTTCAAGTCAGACTCATTGACCCATGATTCATGAGTAGTGGTTCACAAGAACCCATCATCTCATGAGAATGAATGGTACACTTAGCACTCATTGCATCTAGGTGATTCTCACAAAGGTGAAGCATTGGGCCTTCTTGGGAGGTCACCCATCTTAGTACTACTCCAACTCGAGTGCGCTTGACCATGGAGTTTCCTCCAACATTAAGCCCACTCAGCTTGCAACCCCATTTACAAAACCTTCAGAAAGTGTTGTGCATTATGAACCATTCATTATAGAGCCCCTTAAGCTCATCAAGTGATAATTAGGATATATTTTCCATAGCAAGTCGAATTATGATATTGCTATCAGGATTCAACTATGTAGTTTTTGAATCAAACTCATTGACCCATGATTCATGAGTAGTGGTTCACAAGAACCCATCTCTCATGAGAATGAATGGTACACTTAGCACTCATTGCATCTAGGTGATTCTCACATAGGTGAAGCATTGGTCCTTCCTGGGAGGTCACCCATCCCACTGCTACTCCAACTCGAGCATGCTTAACCATGGAGTTTCCTCCAAGGTTAAGCCCACTCATCCCAATACTACTCCAACTCGAGCACGCTTAACCATGGAGTTTCCTCCAAGGTTAATCCCACACAGCTTGCAACCACATTTAAAAAACCTTCAACAAATGTTGTGTCTTATGAACCATTCATTAAAGAGCCCCTTAAGCTCATCAAGTGATAAGTAGGAGATATTTTCCATAGCAAGTCGAATTATGATATTGCTATCAGAATTCAACTGTGTAGTTTTCAAGTCAAACTCATTGACCCATGATTCATGAGTAGTGTTTCACAAGAACCCATATCTCATGAAAATTAATGGTACACTTAGCGCTCATTGCATCTAGGTGATGCTCGCAAATTTGAAGCATTGGGCCTTCCTGGGAGGTCACCCATCCTAGTACTACTCCAACTCGAGCGCACTTAACCATGGAGTTTCCTCCAAGGTTAATCCCACTCAGCTTATAACCCCATTTGATAAAATATTACTTGACATGGGACATAAGAAATGGGAGAACCCTCTTCTAAGACGATTGATGGAGTGAGTTCCTTGCCATTATAAATATGCTACAATTCCCTCAAGACAAAAGGAGACACTAACCTGTCAAGGATAATGTTGGCTAATTATACAAGGTTTGATAACTCTTCGGCTCTCCCCAAGTGGACATGGGTGGATTTTAGCAATATAGACACTCCTTTAGTGTCAAATCTCTTTTTCTCCACTTTAGTATTTGAAATATTAAAATGATTTTTGTAGTACAATATATTGTAATGATGATTTATACTCCTCCCATTTATACTATTGATCCATACAATACATCCCAAGGAGGTCTTCAACTACCACTCTCTCTATTTGTCCATTTGTTTAAGGGTGATATGTTGAACTAAAATTCAATCTTTTCCCCAAAGTTGCATTCAATGTTGTCCAAAATCTAGAAGTCTTGCAAGTATCTCGAGTTGATATGATAGTCTCAAGTACTCTATGCAAATGAACGATCTCTTAGACAAACTTCTTAGATAATGTCAACGATCCATCCTCAAGATTGCTTGGGATAAAATGTGCTACCTTGGTCAACTTATCCACAACTACCAAGATGACAACATGTTTATTCTTCGATGTAGGCAACCACTTAATGATGTCCATGCTAATCACTTGCCATTTATATTCAATTATATCTTGTGGGTACAAAATCCTTTTTGGATGCACATTCTCAACCTTGACTTGTCGACACTCCAAACATAGCGTTAAAAATTCAATCATATCCTTCTTGAGTCTTGGTCAAAAATATAAATATATCAATTCTAATACCACCTTGGTTACTCCTGGATGCCCTAAATAAGATGTGTTGCATATTTCCTCTAAGATCAACTTCCTCAAATCCCCTAAATATGGAATGTGCGTTCTCCCTTGGTACCTCAATCATTCATCTAATTCAAACACATAACCATCAAATCGATGGTCTAAGGCATTTTTCTCTAAAGCTTGCTTCACTCTAGAATAGTGCTCATACCCTTGTAGATTTTGAAATACTTGTCTTAAATTAAACCTTGTAGTAACCATAGCTTCTAATGGTGCTAAGAGCATCTGCTACTGTATTTTCCTTTCCCTTGATATATTCAATCCCAAAGTCCATATTCATTATTAAACTCTAGCCATCTTCTTTAGCGAGCATTGAGATTAGGTTGAATAAAGATATACTTGAGTCCTAGGTGGTTTGTCTTCAATTCAAAAAGATTAACCAAAAGATAATGTCCCCACATCTAAAGTGCAAGAAATATGTCTATTGACTCTAGATCATGTGGTGCGTAGTTCAACCTATATTTTCTTGACTTCCTAGACTCATAGGAAACCACTTGCCCATTCTACATTAGCTCTCCTCCCACACCTTCTCTTGGTGATATGGAACAAGCAAAGAAAGAGCAACAAACAAAGATTGAATTCCACAAATTAGATAACAATCTTTGCAGTTAGAGAACAAATTCAAACAAAATAATTTCTCTGCAAACAAGGTTGCAAACTTTCATTATTCCAATATGTCTTCGTGAGGAGAAAGCTACAAATATATAGGCATTAATATGCCTAAAATAAAGGATTTGAAAATATTTTCCAAATCTCCACGTGAGATGGAAAAGAAAAGAAATATAGTATACTCTTCCAAATCTCAACGTGAGATGGAGAAGAATAACAAATAAACTAGTAAAATCATGATATACTAATTTATGCTAACCTCCTAACAACTAGGAAACTAAAATTTTACTTTTCACATTTCACTTTTTATTTTTGACACTTACATAGGATAAGAAACAAATAAAATTAATACTAAGATAATAACTTATATATATATATATATATATATATATATATATATATATATATATATATATATATATATATATATATATATATATATATATATATATATATATATAATATGCATACCTTATAAATCCTCATCATTCCTCCCAACAATATGGGCATTGGACTCCAATGCTCGCAATAGAGAAGGAAACTCCTGAGAGAGTTGATGATGAGAGATCCAACGAGCCTGATGTGGAAGTTGACCTTGCTTGGCAACAAGGTAGGAAGTTGTGGAGCCATGTCATGTCTAACGAATCTTTGTATCAAAAACTCTATCAGAATCAAGCGGAAGCTGAAAATTAGGAACAACATCTGCAAGATGGTTGACAGGAGGCTCAGTTTCTAGTGTTGACTCATGGTAATGTTTGAGAAGATCAACATTAACAATATCATGGATGCCCAATTGAGTTGGAAGATCAATTCGGAAAGCATTCTCGAACACTTTCTGAAGAATAGTATAAGGCCCATAACGAAGTGGCTTGACCTTGCTATGTGCTTTCTCCTAGAAATAACGTTTATCCAAGTATAGCCAAACTTTATCCCCAACTTGAAAATTATGAGGGACACGATGACGATCCATAAGTTTTTTTTGTTTTTCTTGAGTCTTTTGAAGAATTTGAACTACTTTGGACTTAAGATTCTGCAAATGTTGAATGAAGGATTGGACCTTATCTTGCTCTTTCTGAATATGCATATTGGCTGGAGATGGCAAGGATAAGGGAAACTCATATGGATCCAAAGGCTGAAAACCAAGACATACATCAAAAGGTGAGTAAGTTGTAGATGAGTGAACTGCCCAGTTGTATGCATGCTCTATGTGGGTTAGGCTCAAATCCCACTTGGCAGGAGAGCTATGATGATAAATCCTTAAACTTTGTATAAGAGTTCGGTTCACAACTTCATTTTGACCATCTAACTAAGGATGAAAAGAAGTGGAGAAGTTAAGGGAAACTCCCAAGATCTTCCACAAAGATCACCCAAAATGGCCCACAAACGTGAGTCACGATCAAAAACAATGCTAGTGGGTAAACCAAAAGATCTCCAAACAAATTCAAAGAAGAGTTGGGCTAAGTCACGTGCAGAACTTGTCTTGCGGCATGTAATGAACTTAGCCATCTTGCTGAATCGATCAACAACCACAAAAATGCAATCATGATGATGAGAAGTCAATGGAAAGCCACTAACCAAATCCATAGAAATTCTCTCCCAAGGACGAGAAGGAATAGGCAAAGGAATACTCAAGCCCATTTTTCTACTGGTTGATTTGGAGCAGCAACAAACTGCACATCTCTTGAGGAAATTTAGAACATCCCACTGCATATGAGGCCAACAGAAGAAACGCTACAAATGATGAAGTGTTTTTTGTTTGCCAAAATGACCACCATAAAGAGTAGAATGTGCCTCCTTGAGAAGGGAATCTTGATGATCTCGAGAGTATCCCTTCCTTGATATGAAAATCTTGAGAAGCTATTAAATTTGAAGCTGAAGGATTTTGAAGACTGGTGTATGTCATGCCAAAATCAGGATCTAGAGCATACTAAGAAGACCATGTTTGAAATCCCAAATGAGAAGTGGTCACTATAGTCAGAGCATGTGTTGTAGGAAACCGACTCAAACAATCTGCAACATTGTTGGTGCTTCCCTTCTTATACGTGATGAACAAGTGAAACTATTATAAATATGAAGCCCACTTCATATGCCTGGCTTCTTCAATTTTATTCTGAGATTGAAGAAATTGTAGAGGCAAGTGACCAGTGTGAACAGTAGTTTCTTTCCCCAAAAGATAATGCCTCCAATACTTGATGGCTTGGACCAATGCATATAATTCCTTATCATATGTGGAGTAGTTCCTTTTAGCAGAAGAAAAAGTTTCTGAATGATAGGCCATAGGATGTCCATTTTGCTTCAAAACAGCTCCAAGTGCATACTGTGAAGCATCTATCTCAATCTCAAAAGGTTGTGAGAGATCTGGTAGAACAAGAACAAGTGCTGAACATAATTTTTCTTTCAATGTGTTGAAAGCTTGAGAGTGAATTTCCATCCGCTTGAATGCAACACTGGTCTTTGTCAATTGGTGTAAAGGTGTGGCAATGTCTGAGTAACATAGAATAAACTTGCGGTAGAAGTTAGCAATACCAAGAAAACTCCTCAATTCAGTGATATTTGAAGGAGTAGGCCACTTGAAAAGAACTTCCACTTTCACAGGATCCACTTGAACACCATGTGCATCAATAATATACCCAAGATAGGAGATATATGTCTGACCAAAAGAACACTTGGAAAAGTTGGCATACAAACTGTTCTGCTGAAGAGTGCAAAGAACATGTTCCAAATGCTAAAGATGCTCTTTCCAATTCTTAGAAAATATGAGAATTTCATCTAAATAGATGATAACAAATTTGTCCAAACAATCATGAAACACCTCATGCATCAATCATGTAGTACCCCTGCCCTAATCAATTTCTAATCTCAGTTTATTCTTGGTCAGTTTATCTTAATATAATGTTATAGTCAGATGTTTGATTTAAATGCATAGTTGTTGATGTGGTTTTCACACTAGTTGTATGCAAGTTGTTCAGTGTTCCTTTTTCGTGGTATTAATATCGGGCTAACGCTTTCATTAAGTTTATATATGTATGCATGTATGACTCTTGGTTTTAGGAGATTTCAGGTACAATGCCGCATGAGTGCGAGGTTCGTCTTCACCTAGATTTGCAGGTTTGAGTGTACCTCTTTTATCCTTAGAGTTGGATTAGGTGGTCGTAAGACCCTAGTTGACCATAGTCGTGCTCAAGTGAGCACTGTTAGTCGTCGTCGATACTCCCTTTTTGGTTGGGTTTGCGAGTTGTCAGTCTGGTTGACTTTCTTGGGTTGTGTGCTTGGCGTGTATGGTTAAATTGATTAATTAGTCCTTAGTATTTAATTTGATTAAATATGTGTTTGTGCATTAAAGATTAATGGACTAGATTAATCGGGATTTCGTTATGCAATTTATCATTAATCTGAATTGCTCGATTTAAATTGGGAGCAAGTTCAATTAGATGGTTAATTTTAATATTAAATGCATTTTGTATATGTTGTTGAAAAAGAAAGATTTAAATTTAATTGCAATAGAATTAATTTAATCTTTTGGCATTTTTGAAATAGAAAGGTTAAATTTCAGTTGAGTGAGAAAACCAATTTTAAATGGGAAAAGCAATTCAATTTATTGATATAGTTAGAAAAGAATTATTTTTAAATAAAAATTTTAATTCCAAAAATGAAATTTTGGTCAACTCTTCCTTATAACCTAAACTTTTGGAAAATTTGAAAAAATGGATTTTTTTGGAAAAATGTTGGTTGGAAAATATTTTTGGGATGAAATTTGGGGGTTTTGGAAGGAGAAGGAAGGTTTTTGGGAGCTGCAGATTGGGGCTCTTCAGCAGATCTTGCCAGGAATGCGAGATCAGGTAGGATCTGTTTATCAATTTAGTTATTGTTTAAAATAAAATAAAAATGGGGGTTTGAATGTTTTCATGCTATCTTGGTTCCAGATTCTCCATTGAATGCCAAGATTAAGAACTATTGTGGTAATTAGTAAGTTTGGTTGATTGCTCGTAATTGTGTATGGAAAATGAGTTCCTCTTTGTCTCAAATTGGTTATTTTGGAGGATTATTTAATAAACTCCTCTAAATTTTGAAACCTTATCATTCTGGAAAACTATATTGTAAGTCTCTTTATGAGACTGTGTTTTTTTTATTATGGGGTTTTGCTATTTAGAAAGGAAGTGATTAAAACCCATATCTTTAATTATAGAAAAATTGATTTCTTTTATGATAAATCGAAATATGAAATTTGGAACAATTTCATTTGGTTATTTCGTATTTAAAAATCGAAATTGTTAAAAAATATATATATATTTGATTGGGGTTTGGAGGGCGGGGAGCGGAGCTCCACCTGCCTCCTCCTTTCCCCCGCTCGCACAGCCCGCAGCTCGCTGCGACCCTCGCGGCGGCCGCAGACTCTGCGTCTCCACCGCGGTGGCCGCAGGGAGCGGCGCGTCCCCCGCGGTGGCCGCAGGGCGCTGCGTTCCCTGTGCGGGAGCCGCAGGTCCTGCGCCCATCGCGGTGGCGCCACTACGACTTGGGCACGGGCCCAGTTCCCCATTTTGCCCTTTTCAATTTAGTTTTTAAAAAATGTTTTTTTTTATGTATTTTTTTTTAATTCAAAAAAATATATATATAATTTTTTTAATACTATTTAATGTTAAGTTTTTAATTAGGTTTTTAATTATGACTAATGTGGCATAATTATAATTAATGATAAATTTGATATTAATTAATTGTATAATGGAATTTATATGTTAATTAATATTCAATTTCATTTTATGATTAATGCACTTTTTCTAATTAAATTCTAGAATTGTTAATTCGCAATTAAATATTAATTGGTTATATTTTGATTAATCTTGGATTAATAAATATATACCTTGCTTAATAGCTAATTTGAGTATTTGGCTAATTGAGGAAGTATTGTTTTAAAAAAAAATAGAATATTATGTTATTGGAAAATTGTTGAAATATGATATATTTACTAATTGATTATGTTAAATAATATTCAAGAACATATCATTTGAGTAATTGAGAAGTAAGTGAAATATTTTATCATTGGATATTTTGATCATTTAAACGATGTGCTTTTGGAAATTTAATTAAGTATCATTTGGGAAAATTGTTAGTTACTGATATTCTCATTTAGTAAAATGAATGGTTAATTTATATTTTTCCTCTGTTTGAGAAATAGACAATGGTACTATTGCAAATTGTGATATTGTATTCACCTTGCAATGATGATTTCTTGCTAGTGTATTTTTTTGGAAACATAGATCATGTAGAAAACTTGATCGACTTTTAATGTTTAGATCCATTCGGAAAAGATTGTATATGCTGAATATTACCTATGTGAGTTTAATTTCTGTATTCGCTTTTGTTTATGTAATGGCAAGTCGTGCTTTGTTTGATAGGTCCCTGTCGTATGGATTGATTTGGGGTACCTGTTTCAGTCCTCGGTTCCGAGTTGACTGTTGTTTTGTGGTGGTGTCGTATTTGGTCATATCCTCTATGTGGGTGTCGAATGATGATTCATGGTTGACCTTAGTCGGTCAGGTCTCTAGTTAGAGTACCGTCTGTCAGTGCACCTCGTATGAAGTCATGTTTGACCAAATGGTGGATTTCTCCATTTTGAACTCTGTTCGTCTGACCATGTCTATTCCCTGGTTTTGAGTTCGTCTGAGTATAGTCTAGTGTCGTATGGGAAAGTGGCTTTCGATTGGGGGCCGCGCCCAAAGTGGCTGCTGGGTAACCCATTGAAAGTGAGTCTAATAAGTGATAACCTAACAGTAGATTAGAATGTAATCTCTAAGTAAGATAAATTTGCCTCACACATGGGATGAGTGCTAACATAGACCCGACATGCTGTGAGAAGGCCTGAAATGGCAATCCATCATCCTTGTCTTCACGAGAGGATGTGTGGGTCCACATGAGGCTTGGATGGGCCGGAGGCTTAGATTAGGTTGCCAGGGTAACCCAGTGTATGGGGCCGAAACCTATGAAGACCTGCCATGGTAACCATACCAGGTTGTGTGATGACACTTGTCCCTACGTTCGCTAGTATGTTGTCATTTTGTCCTGTTAGGAGTACCTTTGTGGGTCATCCTTTTGTCTATGCCCTTGTAAGTACTTGGTTTCATGTTAGACCTTGGGTGGTGATGACTCAGTTTTGTGGATGCTCTCTTGGACCTTTGTATTAGCTTTGATTATGTTCAGCTGGATTCTTTCCTTTTCAAGGATCGTTTATGTATTAATTGACCGATGTGGTCGTTTGTATATTGATTATGTTTTGCCTTGATGGCCAGATTGTAAATGGTGTAACCTCATGTATTCTTAACTTTATTATTTATCAGAGGGGTCTTGCAGTTGAGCAGACCCGGAGATGTAGCCCTTTAGGGGTGAACTCCGAGATCATTATGGTGTTATGTGATGTTATTCTCTTATGTTTCCCTTATTCAACTTTATCATATATGAATAGCTTATGTTAGAATGTATAAGTGGATAAGATGGAATTAACTTTAAATGCTTATATTCAGTCCTTTCTTGAATGCCATTTTGATCGAATGCATAAGTGGTTTAGATGAGATTTATCGTAGATGCATGTATGCAATCGTCTTTTAAAATGCAATAAATTGGAATATGAAAGAATGTAACTTAGAGTAATGGAATATATTCAGTTGTTGTTAAGGAAATTAAGTATGCTTGAAAAGATCTCATATGTTTATGATGAAATTCTCGTGTGTTAGAATATTAGATGTATGGCTTGTATTTTAATGAAAAGCTTGAATGAAGATTATGAATAGATCTTAATGGATGAATCTTTGCTTGTGATTTATATTTCCATCTTCTGAAAGAAATTATCCTGATTAAGAATTATCTCATTATTAAGATAATCAACTTGTTGGATTAATTGTGTGAGTTAAGTAGATTGTGAAATTTAAGTAATCTTGTTGGGAAACTCTTTAGGTGTTAGTTGATGTCTTCCGCTATGTAATCTGAATCTTTGATATCTTGTTGTATCTTAATGTGGTGTAACTTAAAAAAAATAAAATTATTGCACTCTATTCTTGTGTTTTGGCTTATCCCTTCGGGGTTTCCTGGCGGGGCATTACAAATCACATGAAAGTGGCAGGAGAATTGGTGAGACCAAATGGCATCACAAGCCACTCAAAAAGTCCCATCTTAGTTTTGAAAGCCATCTTCCATGTGTCCTCGGCCCGAACTCTAACTTGGTGATACCCACTTTTCAAATCAATCTTAGAGAAAAATTTTGCACCTTGAAGTCGATCCAATAGGTCATCAATGCGTGGAAGTGGATATCAATTTTTAATGGTAATCTTATTTAATGCCCGAAAGTCAATACAAAGATGCCAAGTTCCATCTTTCTTGAGTACCAATAAAATTGGTGAAACACAAGGGGATGCACTTGGTTTAATGAAGCCTTTAGATAATAAATCTTGAATTTGTCTTTTTATCTCATCACTTTGAACAATTGATTGTCGATACATTGGGGCATTAGGAAGAGATGTAGTAGGAAAAAGATCAATAGAGTGATTGATCGCTCGTTCTTGGGGAAGTGTTTTAGGCTCTTGAAATACATGTGAATATTCTTGAAACAATTTTTCTAATGTAGCATGTGGCTTAGACATAATGGATTTTGCTTCAGAATTTTCATATTGTGGCCTTATAAAAATTAATGCAAGCTCTTGTGCCTGATTTATCACTTTTCTTGCTTGTCTGCAACTAAGTACTAGATTTTTTGTACTCTTAGTACATTTTATTAGGTATGTTTGATTATCTTGTTGTAGTGTATAGGTGTTATTAAAGGCATCATAGTGAGCTTTCCTATCATACTGATAGGGTTTACCAAGCAACAAACCACAACAATCCATGGTGGTCACATCACAAGTGACTTTATCAATAAACTTGGGGCCAAATACAAAAGAGACAGTGTAGGTGTGTGTGATTTGTGAGCATGAATCATTATCCTTCCATCCAAGTGAATATGGATGAGGATGTGGATCCATCGGCAAATGAAGTTTGTCAACAATGGACTTCGCAATCAATTTTTTCTGTGAGCCATTGTTGATGATACAATCCACAAAAAAATTATGTATTAAATGTGCACGAGTGACAAACAAATTGTCATGTCCCCCTGAAGTAGAATGACGGTTCATTAAGGTGACCTTGTTGAGTCTACCTTTCAACTCATCATAATTCTTATCATCACCAAAAGTCTCAATGGGAATATTTTTCCTTTCCTCATCATGAGACTGTACAATTAGATTCTTCTTTTTCAACTTAAAACATTCAAACTTTTCATGTCCCTTCTTTTTACAATAAGTACAAAACTTAGATTTCTTAGTATTAGAAGGAGGAGACTGAAAAGAAGAGGAAGGAGAAGAACTTTTATCTTTGGAAAATTTTTGTTGTGGCCGAGAACTCGAAGCCTTTGGAGGACCTACAGAAAATGAAGGTCGAGATGCACGAAACTAGGTAGCTAGCTTTTCCTCTGCCAATTGTGCTTGGTTGAATGCAACATCAAGACATTCTAGGGTAGTATATTTCAACTCCCTAAAAAAAGGTTCCTGTAAGTCGCTCTTGAACTTTAAGATTAGAGCAACAACTAGCTCTTGCACCTGAAGTAGTATTCTTAGTCGATTGAATTGGTAGATATAATCTTGCACTGACATCTGTCATCCTTGTCGTAGGCGAAGCCATTTGATGTGCAATTCCTGCTCATAGTTTGAAGGATAGAATGTATCCTTTAAGGTTGTGACAAGTTGATTCCATGTCGTGATAGGGTCCTGAGCATATTGTCGCTCAGTGACCAAAACCTTAGCGATACCAGAGAGTTTCAATTTGGTAAAAGGAACCTTATCTACATTGACAGGCTCATTATAGGTGAACCATGTTTCCATGTCAAGGATCGAAGTTTGGAGCACTTCAAGATCTTGGGATCGATCGTAGATTTTGACTTCATATTTGGCTGAAGGTCGGTGGCTTTCTAGACTAGGAAGCTGTTGAATTGCAATATCATTGACTTTATCAATCAATGTGGTTATCACATTGGCAAGTTCAACAACTTGCTCGGCTAAATTAGCAGCCATATTATTGCGAGTTAAAGCCAGTGAAAATTTTTATACCTCCCAACAATAAAAATAAACAACCACTCTGGATCAAAACTCTACCAAACTTGGGGAAAATAATTGAATTGAGAGATCAATGAGTGCTAGAATAAAACCAATTTTCAAGAGGTTTTGAATGTCACTAGACACAATGTAGCAAATTTTTAGAGGAAAAATACCCCTTAGATCACAACATATGGAATTACTACTCTCCAAGGTAAGTTTTAGACAATTTTTTTTAAAAAAAATTTTAAAAAAAATTTAATGAAAAACCATGAAGAAGGAGAAAAACCATGTTTTTTACCCAAATACCACGTTTTTGGGTCCAAAACCACTAACAAAACCATTATTTTTCTTTTGTATTCAGTAGTTGAGGCTGCCAGATTGAAACTGCCATAATTTTCTCAATACTAAATGACATTCAAAACAATAAAATGTTCTGGAAATCTCTTAGGAAGATGCTTCTTTCCACACAAATCATTTAACAAAATATTTTGTATATAAAAATCTATTAATGAAAGAATAGCATGGGTTTCTAAAGAAAATGCACAAAAAATTAAAGAAAATGGTGCTTACTTTTGCAAGCAAGTAGTTCCAAATGCTTTTGGATGAATATTTCTCCTCAAATGAGTGTTAAATCTTCAAAAATATTCTCCTGTTGTTGAAAGCTCTCGAAAGCTTCAGGACTGATTTTTTTTCCTTTTTGACAAAATGGATTTGAATGATAAATTCAAATCCAAGGATCAGAAAATGCTCTGATACCAACTGATATGGAACAAGCAAAGAAAGAGCAACAAACAGAGATTGAATTCCACAAATTAGATAACAATCTATGCAGTTAGAGAACAAATTCAAACAAAATAATTTCTCTGCAAACAAGGCTGCAAACTTTCATTATTCCAATATGTCTCTGTGAGGAGAAAGCTACAAATATATAGGCATTAATATGCCTAAAATAAAGGATTTGGAAATATTTTCCAAATCTCCATGTGAGATGGAAAAGAAAAGAAATATAATATACTCTTCCAAATCTCAACGTGAGATGGAGAAGAATAACAAATAAATTAATAAAATCATGATATACTAATTTGCACTAACCTCCTAACAACTAGGAAACTAACATTTTACTTTTCACGTTTCACTTTTTATTTTTGACACTTACATAGGATAAGAAACAAATAAAATTAATACTAAGATAATAACTTATATATATCCTATGCATACCCTATAAATCCTCATCACTTGGAAAGCCTGCTCACACCTCTCGTTCCACTCAAATAGTTTTCCTTTATTTTGGAGTGAAGTGATTGGTGATACAATTCAATAAAACCCTTCTAGAAACTTCCTATAGTGCCCTATAATTCCTATGAAGCTTCAAAATTCAGTCATAGGGGAAGTGCACAAAGATGGTGTGCAAAAAGGGGGGTATAAGTGGACACCTTTTTTTTTAAATCAGCTAGACCTGAACTTGGAGGAGAAATTTAAGACTAGTCCACTAAAAATATGAAGATACTCAAAGAACAAATATTGTATTACTCTGAATCTAGTTTCCAAACTACTAATTTTTTTCAAAATTGGATAAGATTAAGGGTGTCAAAGCCTTCACACATGAAAAACAGATCTTGATTTTTTTGAAAAACATAACATAGTGTTTGACGTGCACATCAAAAAAGTCATAGTTAGATTTAGTAGTTTGACAAATCCTTAGGTGGAAATATAGTTAAGAGTGAGCACTAGAAGTTGTGTATTTTTTTGTAATTTTTTGTTGAATATTTTTTTTTAATGATTTTTCGAAATGGGCACATCCTGAAAATCAGGTACCTGCTTGTGCACGAAGCATAACTTGCACCAAAATAATCGAAAATGCAATTTTCTTTTAAAGTGTAAAGAATCAAGTGCACTATAATGATATATAAATTTTTTAAAATTTGGATAAGTAGATCAAAAGTTATTAAAAAAATGGTACACATATGTCTCTGAGAACTATGGAGACACTAGTAAAAGAAATTCAAGATTAATATGTTATTGTTGTTCAGATTTTAAAAAATATTATATGGTTAGAAAGCTCATATGATGGCTGAAAGTATGGTGGCAATTTTAAAAATACCCAGTTGATGAGGTGTAAACCTGATGATGACAAAGTTGAGAAACCAATTTGATAAAACAAAACATGTCAAAAAGGAGGGAAATGGAAGGAAATCAAACTCCTAACCCTCAACCTTGTCATCCAAGCCTATTCACAAGCCTAAACGCACTAAATGCCTATGGGTTTTTTAAATCGAAAGCTCATACGAGGTTTATAGAAACAAAAGTGCGTACGGGGCTATAAAAAGAGAAAGCCCATACGTGTTTTAGAGAGCAAGAAACCCATACGCGTTTTGGAGATCAAAAAACTCGTAGAGATTATGTCAACATAAAAACATTCCAATATATAGAAATAGATATGTATGAATATAATATGTGTATAGATATGTATATACTATGTCTATGTTTATATGTATATAATATGTGCATGTATATGTGTATGTATATGTATATAATATTTGTATGTGTATGTATACATTTATGTATGTAAAATATATGTATATATATATATATATTGTCTCTCAATATCTTAGCACATTGTATTCCCACCCTCTTTAAATATCTCTCTCTCTCTCCCTCTCTCCCTTAGGACCCCACATGACCCCCAATGAGATCATATAAGGTCTCTTAGCACACCATATGACCCCTTAAGACCATATGATGTTGTAAGGGATCATATAATGTTCTAACACTTGTGCAGCCCCATTAGGACCCCACATGACCCCCGATGACACCATATGACCCCTTAGGACCATGTATGATATCCTAAGGGGTCATATGGTGTCCTAAGGGGTAATATGGTGTTCTAATACATGTGTGGGCCCTTAGGACTCCACGTGACCCCTAATGACACCATATGACTACTTAGCACACCATATGACCCTTTAGGAGCATATGATGTTCTAAGGGGCCATATGGTGTCCTAAAGGGTCATATGGTGTTGTAAAACATGTGTGGACCAATTAGGACCCCACATGACCCCTAACTACATCATGTGACTCTTTAGCACACCACACGACCCCTTAGGAGCATATGATGTCCTAAGGGGTTATATGGTGTCCTAAGGGGTCATATTGTGTTGTAACACGTGTAGCTCCATTAGGACCCCACATGGCCCCTAACGACACCATAAGACCCCTTAGCACCCCATATGACCCCTAACAACATCATGTGACCCCTTAGCACACCACATGTCCCCTTAGGAGAATATGATCTCCTAAGGGGTCATATGGTGTTAATGGGTCATATGATGTTGTAACATATGTGTGGCCCTGTTAGGACCCCACATAACCCCTAACGACACCATATGACCCCTCAACACACCATACACCCCCTTTGGACCATATGATGTCCTAAGGTGTCATATGGTGTTGTAACACATGTGTGGCCCCATTAGGATCCCACATGACCCCTAACGACACCATGTGACCCTTTAGCACACCATACGACCCCTTTGGACCATATGATGTCCTAAGGGGTCATATGGTGTTGTAACACACGTGTGGCCCCATTAGGACCCCACATGACCCCTAACAACACCATAAGACCCCTTAGCACACCACGTGACCCCTTAGGACCATACGATGTCCTAAGGGGTTTTATGGTGTCCTAAGGGGTCATATGGTGTTCTAACACATGTGTGGCCCCATTAGGACCCCACAAGATCCCTAAAGACACCATGACTTCTTAGCATGCCACATGACCCCTTAGGACCATATGATATCCTAAGGGGTCGTATGGTGTCCTAAGGGGTCATATGGTGTTGTAACACATATATGGCCCCATTAGGACTCCACATGACCCCTAATGACACCATAAGACCCCTTATTACACTGCATGACCCCTTAGGATCATATGATATCCTAAGGGGTCGTATGGTGTCCTAAGGGGTTATATGGTGCTGTAACACATGTGTGGCCCCATTAGGACCCCACATGACCCCTAATGACACCACAAGACCCTTTAGCACACCATACCACCCCTTATGACCATACCATGTCATAAGGTTTCATATGGTGTCCTAAGGGGTCATATGGTGTCTTAAGGGGTCATATGGTGTCCTAAGGGATCATATGGTGTCCCAAGGGGGCAAGATGAACCATTATTACAATATAAAAAATAGTGCCAATACTGCTTACAAAAATTAGTTCAGATCACCTGGGCCCTTGGCACACCATACGACCCCTTAGGATCCCACATGACCCCTAACGACACCATATGACCCCTTAGCACACCACATTACCCCTTAGAACCATATGATGTCCTAAGAGGTTGTATGGTGTCTTAATGGGTCGTATGGTGTTGTAACATGTGTGTGGCCCCATTAGGACTCCACAAACCCCTAAAGACACCATATGACCCCTTAGCACGCCACATGACCCCTTAGGACCATATGATATCCTAAGAGGTCATACGATGTCCTAAGGGGTCATATGGTGTTGCAACACATGTGTGGCTCCATTAGGACCCCACATGACCCCTAACGACACCATAATACCCCTTATCACACCGCATGACCCATTAGGACCATATGATATCCTAAGGGGTTGTATTGTGTCCTAAGGGGTCATATGGTGTTGCAACACATTTGTTGCCCCATTAGGACCCCTAATGACACCATAAGACCCCTTAGCACACCACATGATCCCTTAGGACCATACAATGTCCTAAGGGGTCGTATGGTGTGCTAAGGGGTCATATGGTGTTGTAACACACGTGTGGCCCCACTAGGACCCCACATGTTGTAACAAATTTCAAATGAAACTAGATTTACATATCTAACATTTCTAGCAAGTCTTGGGTCTTTATTTGATCCGTGCAATCCACACATTGTGAAAGAACAACAATATTGCAAGAAAACACATAGAAATAGTCTCCAAATTGATTCCAACTTTATTCAAAACTTCAATAAGTCCTCCCGCTGCATAAGTGGTAGAGTGATTTGGTTTTCGTCATGTTCTTGTTCCCTTGGCTAGTTTACCACCAAGTTCTTGGTCTTCATCCCACTAGAAAGTGGAAGGGGCTGGCTTGCCACCTGTTATTGCATTTCAACAATTCAATAGATTATCACTAATGATCCCCTACTATTGTATTCTCTCACCCTCGTAGTTTGGGCTCTCGATGATTAGAAAGTGTAGGGTTCTTTCCAGTTGTTTGGATTTCTTTATTCTAACCCTTATGGGTGATTGCTGTAATTGTGATATTGCTTTGAAAAAACCAGAAAAAATAGTGGGAATATTACAGTGGTATCATAGATGGTTTCCCTGCTAGCCTGTGAAGTCAGAGTGAACAGAGTTCTCCATGAGTGATAGAGACATCTGTTACTACAACAGAGAACAAAGACATCAGCAATATCAAATTCCTACAGTGCCATTTGAAGAGACTTTTTCAGAAGTCCTGAGAAATAGAGATAAGGAAGTTGATTCAGTTGACTCAGCAGATTCAATGGGGGAAATAATATTTGGACAGAATGATACATCTATGGCTGTGGAGAACATAGAGAAGAAAATTTACAACATGATGGACATGATGTCCCAGATGATAGCCACCTTTAGACAGAGTGCTGGAGGAGGGCATAATCAAGATCCAAATCAGAATATGAGTGGTAATAATGCCAACACTTCCAACAACTTCGATGGTAATGGAAATAACAGCAACAATAATGGAATGCATGTTGGATTGATGACCCCTTAGCACACCATAAGATCCCTTAGAACACCATATGATCCCTTAAGACTATACGATGTCCTAAGGCGTTGTATGGTGTCCTGGGGGGTCATATGGTGTCCTAAGGAGTCATATGGTGTCCTAAGGGCTCATATGGTGTCCTGAGGGGTCAAGGTGAACCATTATTACAATATAAAAAGTAGTGCCAATACTTCTTACAAAAATTAGTTCAGATCATTCGGGCCCTTGGCACACCATATGACCCCTTAGGATCCCACATGACCCCTAACCACACCATATGACCACTCAACACACCGCATGGCCCCTTAGGACCATATGATGTCCTAAGGGGTCTTATATTGTCCTAAGGTGTCATATGGTGTTGTAACATGTGTGTGGCCCCATTAGGACCCCACAAGACCCCAAAAGACACCATATGACCCCTTAGCACACCACATGACCCCTTAGAACCATATGATATCCTAATGGGTCATATGGTGTCCTAAGGGTTCATATGGTGTTGTAACACATGTGTGGGCCCATTAGGACCCCACATGACCCCTAACAACACCATAAGACCCCTTATCACATCGCATGACCCCTTAGGACCATATGATATCCTAATGGGTCATATGGTGTCCTAAGGGGTCATATGATGTTGTAACACATGTGTGGCCCCATTAGGACCCCACGTGACCCCTAATGACACCATAAGATCCCTTAGCACACCACATGACCACTTAGGACCATACAATGTCCCAAAGGGTCGTATGGTGTGCTAAGGGGTCATATGGTGTTGTAACATGTATGTGTGGCCCCATTAGGACCCCACATGACCCCTAATGACACCATAAGACCCCTTATCACACTGCATAACCCCTTAGGACCATATGATATCCTAAGGGGTTGTATGGTGTCCTAAGGGGTCATATAATGTTGTAACACATGTGTGGCCCCATTGGGACCCCACATGACCCTTAACGACACCATAAGACCCCTTAACACACCACATGACCTCTTAGGACTATACAATGTCCTAAGGGGTCATATGGTGTGCTAAGGGTTCATATGGTGTTGTAACACATGTGTGGCCCCATTAGTACCCCACATGACTCTGAATGACACCATAAGACCTCTTATCACACTCCATGACTCCTTAGGACCACATGATATCCTAAGGGATCGTATGGTGTCCTAAGGGGTCATATGGTGTTGTAGCACATGAGTGACCCCATTAGGACCCTACATGTTGTAAAAAATTGCAAATGAAACTAGATTTACATATCTAACATTTCCTACAAGTCTCAGGTATTTATTTGATCTATGCAATCCACATAATGCGAAAGAGCGACAATATTGCAAGAAAACACATAGAAATAGTCTCCAAATTGATTCCAACTTTATTCAAAACTTTAATACAAATTTTTCAACCCTTGGGTCATGTTGAAGATGCCTATTTATGACCACACAAGTGGTTTTCATCATCTAACCCCAAACTTTGACAACAACTGGGCAACTTTGACAATAACTGAGCAACTTTGACAATAACTGAGCAACTTTTACATCTTTTTATCCAAATGACCCTAAACTTTCACAAATGACTCCAAATGATAATTAATGATCCCAAATAACCTTATTTAGATGAAACAACACAAAACATGACAAAAACCCAATTTTGACCATTGCGAGCATGAGGGTGCTCCCACACCACTCACATTGAGAGATATAAAGGAAAGGAATCAAAAGCATCTAGTGATCATTACCATGGATCAAATGTGATCATAATTGTATTGGGTCTCCATAAACTTTGAGGGAGCCTGTTGTATTTGGTCTCTAAGTGCTTTGGTTATTGTATACACACAAATCTACCTCAATTAATTAATCTAAATGCAAAGGTCATTTAAAGTTGAATTCACCAATTTAATTATATAATTCATTTTCCCAAAATTCTTCTAAAAAACATATTTATCCACCCCATTTGCATTTTCCTACAAATCCACATCCCCACTCCTCTTTCCACTTCATCATGACACATTAACATATGACAAGTAAATAGATAATTTACAAAATAAAAAGGTCAAATATCCTCACATCACATGGGTACTTGGACCTTGCTTGCACTACACCTCTTGGTACTTGGACCATGCTCCTAGGTACTTGGACCTGCATCATAGGGTACTTGGACCTTTCTTTCGACATTCCTATTTACTCCATGTTGCTTCCTTGACCCATGACCTCGCAATAAAATCTCATCTTCTATCTGCCATCATAAATGACCTTTGCATCCTCACCATCCAATTTTCTAGATTGAATCTCAGGCCTTGATTCCACGCCATCTCACTCTTGGCCCTGGGAAGTCTATAAATAGAGCCATCTCCATGTATAAAGATCATCTCTTATTTTTGCATCATACTAATGCTAAATTATCTCTAGCTTGTGCATCTAATTAGCTTTCTTTAACATATTTTTAGTATCATTTTAGCTTAAATCATCTTGTTTATATCATACTTAACATCATCTTAGCCAAAATTAGCTTTGTTTATATCTTGCATTAACTCTCATCTTAGTGTAATTGTTCTCCATCTTTTAAATCTTATTCTCTTAGTTGTCATCTAAGTGAGTCTTGTGCATAATTTGAGAGCACTAAATTGGAAGACTCAATAAGTCCTTGGAGATAGTGGACAAATGGATGCTCTTGAAGGATTTTGTTGCATTTGATGTTTCTAATATGCTTTTGTTAAATCTTTCAGTCTAATGTATCATTGGTACACTTAGGTTTTTAACTAACCTATTTTCTTGTGTACAATTACATTCACATCCTCTTCTTCTTAAAACCAAAGTAGTAACAAAGGTTGACACTTGCTAATTACATAAGAAAATATTCAGTTAACTTTTTAAGAGGGCAATTGCAATGCTTTATATCATAGCAACAATTGCAATGTAATGCTTTATATCAAATCATATTCCACAATTGCAATGCTTTATATCATAGCAATAAAAATCATTTGGGAAAAAAATCAGCAAACCAAAAGTACAATATTTTTTGAAAAAGTGGGTAAAAAATTGGATTTTAAAAAATCGTAAAAATTTGTAGAAAAATAGACACAAACTAGTTTTTTTAAAACTAAAGGGCATTTCAATAGTATAGAGATATATAGAGTAAATAAAATAGAGTTTAACCCATGATTGTAGAAAATAGATTTTTGTTGTTTATATTCATATTGCTGATTACATAGGCAAATATTCATTTAACTTTATAAAAGGGCAGTCACCAAATACACCAAATAGTTGTCTAAGTATGAGGTCAAAGGTTAGCCAAGTTTATGAAGTAGCTATGACCAAAATTTATTAGACAAAGATCCAACTATTGTTAGGAATTTAGTAAAAGTGGAAGCTATTTTGAAGTGATCCAAGACTTTAATTGTGATTGAGACATGGAGTTTTCTAGGAGTAGTTCAATATCTGAGAAAGCTTATCAAATCATATTACACAGTTGCAATGCTCTATATTCCTTAATGGCAAATGGTAAGTCTTTTATATGGGGTAGAATTCAACAAAAGGCATTTGTTTAGCTAAAGTAAAAGATTAGCAAGCCATTGGTTTTAGCAATACCTAGCTTTCGACTATTATTTTAGGTAGAGACAATGTTTCATGATTGTGTGTTGGAGGCTCTTTTATTACAATTATGTAAGCTTGTTTGCTGCCATTTAGACTTATTTCATGGAGCACTTTGGATATATTGCTCACATAATGAACTATGTGTCTTTGTTCGAGCAAAAACTAACTATATTGAAATTATAAATCAACATATATATATATATATATCAAAATGCACAATAACGAACACAATGAACAAATTGTGTATGTATCGAATATTAATATCAATATCAACAAATTCACAATAATGAACACAATGCACATTTATTGGATCGAATATCAATATTTATATATATCAAAATGCACAATAATTGTGTATGTATACAAAAAATGGCATATATGCCAAGTCAATAAAAGTTCTACAAAAATGTGGCATATGCCATGTCTAGATCGATATACAATAAAAATGTAGAATATATCTAGATGTATTGGTCCTTCGATAAACACAACTAACACTATATGATCCTATAGTTGTGGTGGATCATCAAAATCGAGCCTCTTTGATGCAGTACGCGACTTTGTAGATGGCTGCACAACCACAATTCAAAAGCCAAGTTAGAATCCTTTTGTAGAAAATAGTTCACAATTATCAACATAACTATACATTCAACTATAATTTCTTTGCAACTGAATTGTAGATTACCTCATCTGTTGATCTGGGATCTTCCATCTTTTCTATACTTGCCTTGTCAGACTTAGGAGTCCTCTTAAAATGGAATTTGAGAGGATCCACACTATGGCCAAACCGTGAAGGGGCTTATTGTAGGTTAAATAAAATTAATTCAAGGTAATAATATATATATATAGAAAAAAAACACTAAAAATCTACAATATATAGAACAAAAGTGTACCAGAGCCTGATATGCTTCTCTTGTTAACTTAGGAGGGTTCACCATTGATGAAGCAACTATTGCTATTTCTTGTATGAAAAATGATAATTTTATAATTTATCTAAAGTTCACATGTACATGTGCATATAATCATCAAATCAAGAAAATAAAGTAGACATACATGCCTCGTCCCTCTGTTGATCCTCTGGCATATTAGGTGCATTCATCAACTCTACAAAGCCCAATTGCCACTATATATAAAAGAGACAAAAAAGAATAATCAATCTACAAGTTCCAATTAAGACAATTTCAATCTTTTTAAACAATTGTTTCAATTAAAATGTGTTCAATTACCTTATGATGTTTAGGTGTCCTCGAGGATTTCTTTCGCCCAAGAGGTGTCCTAGACATGCATGGGGTACCCTACAAGAAAATTTTTTATCACAAGAGATATCAATAGATAATATTAAATATAATTTAAAAAATCTAAATTTAAATGACTTGCATATTCAAAAGAATACATAAATAAGAGGTGTGCAAAATATGATACCACGTAGCTTTCCAGGCTAAAATCAATGGCCAAGAGCATGCCATTATCTATCTGGGACCTTTGATCCCTTGACAATGCCTACAAAACGCAAAATAAATATACATTAAAGAGAGTTAATTTATATGTTATAATTTTTTTTTTCAATTCAAGGTACTATTCTATTTTAACATGTTACAAAATTTATACCTCAGGCCTTGAAGCTACAACTGCAACAACAGTGGGAGGAATATGAGAGGGTGTGTTAACACCAACTGTTGCATCCTGAAATGCATATTATTTGTATCAATTTAAATTGATCTATAAACAAAAAATTATTTGCATTTACAAGTTTTAAGTGATTGATAAATAAAATGTTATCAATTCAAATCAACACACCCGTGTCTACGTCTGACCACCAAATGCCATATCCATCAAATCATCAGTTAGCGCCACATCCTTTGTAGTGTTAGTCTGACATCTACCCCTGCAACATGTCCACAAATGGGACATGGAACCATTTTCACTAGCCTTGATATCTACCCCAGAGCATATACCAAAACAACTAGGACACACATGCTGAATGGGCTCACCATGGCCAGATGGATCAAATAATGCATCATCGTCTAGGCCAAGAGGGTGTGATAACTATGTGCCATGTTGAATGATGCCATCAGGCAATGTAGTGGCCGCTCGAAGAGTCTCTATCTCCATCGACTCTTTTAGGGCTATTGGGACCATGACATGGACCATAGGTTTTGGTGCTAGGGGGATGCGACTTTGGGGTTTAGAAACCTCCAGGCTCCAGGTCTATCTTGGGCAAAGCCTCCACCTTTATCCTATAACTCTCTCATATCAAAATTATTACAAGGTGGTTGGTCAAAGACCATCGACCACCTATTCCAAAAAGCATTTTTCATCGGCAAATGGTTACACTAGTTAATAGGAAACCTCTTTGAATTATGAGGTAAGGTCTCAGTGGTTTTGGGGTCAGTAAAATGAGAACATATTTGTTCTTTACTTATATATATTTTCACTTCATTATAGGACAACCCACTAGCATAAAAAGCACGACATCAATCCCTATAGCTTCCCCCTTTTGTAAGTTGTTTGGAAACTTCATTGGCACTTCTAGCCAATGATTCTAGGGTTGTCGCAAAGGATGCATGATGCTCATACTTGGATGCCTTCGATCTATTCACCAATCTAGTTATTTTCGTAGTGTTTTGTGTTAATTAATTTATCAAAACCTTATGTGTAGCTTGTGAATGATCTATTGGAGGAAATGGAGGGTTTGTATCTTGAGGGTTTGGCTATGAGTTATCCTATGGGTTTTTCCCTAAGTTCTCAAGAGGTGTGTCTTGTTGGGGGGCATTATTTTCATAATCTAACATGCATTTATAACAAAAAATTTAAAAAATAATAAAAAATAATAAAAAATAATGAATTTACACTCAAATTCCGACTAGAATTTATCAAATGGATAAAATAGATAAAATAGATGAAAAAAACTCAGTCTCGTACCTCTTGGCATTGTGGATGTGTTTGGGCTTCAAAACCCTATTTACGTATTGCTTTCTTCAAAACCCTCCAAAGTGCTTTTGTATGGCCGTGGGTGATAATGACCCAGTTGGTCGTAGTAAAAAAAAATATTGACAGTAAAACACGTACATGGTTTTGAAAACTAAGCCATGTATGCGTTTATTATAACATGAACCTCATACACAGTTTTGCTTCATTTAGGCTCAGAAAAATGAGGCTAAACACATACGTGCTATTTAAAGTTTTATATAACCTATGGGCATTTTAAGTATTTTCAACTTTTTTGGGGGGGTGTGTACACTTTTTTGCACACCATCTTGGTGCACTTACCCCACATTTTGTGGTGCAGGGCACTCCATAATTGCCTTGATTTTCTCTAGATCGGCTTTGATCCCTTTTGTTGAAATCATATGGCTTAGATAATACAACATATCTTGGTATAATTTACACTTGGATAGCTTACCAAAGAGCTTGTTCTCCCTCAAGTGTTGTAAAACTATCCTCAAATGTTTATCATACTCCTCAATTGATTTGGAATAGATAAAGATATCATCCAAGAATATTAGCATAAAGTTATCTAAGCAAACTCTTAATATAGTGTTCATTAATTTCATGAAAGTTGGGGGAGCATTAGTTCTGCTTTGAATTCGTAGCAATTGTAATGATTCCTAAATGCTATCTTAGAAATGTACATCTCCTCGATACTCAATTGGTGATAGCATGATCTAGGGTCTATCTTAGAGAATATTGTAGCTCATTTAATCTGATCAAAGAGCTCATCAATCTTAGAAAGGGGATACTATTCTTGATGGTTGCCTTGTTCAACATTCTATAATCAATGCACATGTGCAAAGTACCATCCTTCTTATTTACAAAAAGACCAGTACACCCCATAAAGACGCACTAGGTCTAATAAACCCTTGTTTCAAAAACTCCTACAATTGTGCCTTTAATTCATACAACTCTATAGTGGTCATCCTATAGGGAGCTTTTAATTAAGGCTCAATCCCTGTTTGCAAATTTAAGAAAATTCAAACTCCCTCTTAGGTGGAAAACCTATCAACTCCACCTGGAACACATCTTGAAACTCCTTGAGGATAGGGTAGTAATCAAGTGTTAGATTCATGTTGTCAAGATCACTAACATGGACAAAATTTATGGAAAAACCCTTCCTTGAGGCCTTCTTAAGTTGCATAGTTGAGATTCATATAAGCTCAAGAGGTCTCTAAAAGCCATGAATTTCATTATAATTCTCAAAGTCATATAAGTACCTTACAACCTTATCTTCACAGTTCATTATATACTTGTGTTTAGACAAGCAATTGATCCCTAAAATCACAACATATGAGCCTAAGGGAGCTACATAGGTTGACTTGTGTTTGAAAACTCGAAAGTTATAACTTACTGTAAACAATACAAGAATCTACCCTCTTTCCTACTTGATTACTAGATTAAACCATCCATGAATTAGCCATATGTCCTGGTCTAGTTAATAATTTAGAAACTACTATTGGATCTACAAAGCATTTCCTTGTCCTAATATCAATCAATATAGAAATGGTTTGGCCATAACGCTTATTTGTGCACTAGATCAGTGTGGCTTGGAATTCAACCTCTTAGTTGTCTACAACTACATGGATTTGGTATTTTAATACCTCATATTGATTATTTTCCCTTTGCCCCATTGACAATTGAGTACAAGTATTGGCCCAATGTTCACCTCTGCATCACGAGGTGCTCTAGGTCCTTTAGGCCTATCCCTCCTATTATTGTTGCTATTGTAGTCGCTCCTATCATTTCTCCCATTGTGATTTCCTTTAGCCTTATCTTGGGAATTGTTTATTTGCTTCAAGTTTAAAAACTGATGATTGTCACGTACTTGCTAGTTTTTGCCTCAACACTTCTTATTCCCAGACTTAGCATCTTAGATCTTGCGGTAGTTAGCTAATTATTGAAGCTTTTATTTCTACTTGGTTGCTTTCTAAAAAAACCAATCCATAGTCAAAGGGTTATGCATATCTATTTCCAATCCAATTTGATCTCTTAGCTCGAAGATGAATTTTTAGATCGTGAATTTCTCATCCATCTAGTATTGTAGTACATACCTAATCAAATGGGAAAAAATTCCCCAATATTTTGTTGTCATCATAATGCCTTGGGTCAAATTCCAAAATTCAGTCACCTTATTTTCAAATAAGAGTTGAGGTAACCACCTCTTCCTAAAAAATTGGAGAAAAAGATCCCAAGTGATCTCCCATGGCGACAACTTCTTCTCAACTTTTTTGTTGTCCCACAAAGTTTTCGCTTCTCTTGTAAGATGATATGCTTCCCTCATATCATTGGTCTCAATTGAAAGATTACAAAGATCAAAGTACTTCTCTATCTCAATAATCCAAGCCTTTGCTCCATCTCCGATACACACAGGGGATCCAAATATTAGGGAGACCGACTTGTACTTTGAGTGGAACACACTACATAGAGGAAATAAAATAAATGCTCAAATTTATATAAATATGGAAATCAAATGATATAACTCCAATATGCTTGTGTGTGTGTGTGTGTGTGTGTAATTGTCATATTACACCTCAATGTAAGAATTCCTGCTACATGGGGGCTTCAGTTAGTGAACCTGGGTTATAACACGTGCATTCATGGCATACTAAAGAATCCCCCTATTTAAAAAAAAAAAAGCCCTAAACTCCTTTTTTGTCACCCCCTCCTAATACACAACTTGAATTAAAAGCCCCCCTATTTTCACCATATATTTTATTTTTTCATAGCTCGAATTAAGAAACCCCCTATTTTCACTGATAGGCAATATATTGTACTCTCATTTTTGGGATATTAAACCCCCCAATATGAATGCATGTGATATAATATTGCCTATCCAATGAAGCCCCCATGCTAATCTAGGTGTTAGCACATGAATGAGAAATATAAATAGTACAAATTGAGCTTTCATGTTGTGAATTCAACTCAATACAAATAATGATGTATAAATATCGAGGAATTATATACGAAATATAATTAATAAGATTTTGTATGCCATTGACCCCAACAATCACCCATAAGTCCTATAGATGAGAACATGACTCAAACACTTTTTCGCCCAGCCACAAAGCTTACACTTCCCCAAAATTCTTCATGATAAAAAGGATACTCGTCCTTGCATGAAATACCTAGCTACTTGGTCCAAACAATAAGCAGGAGGGAACCCCGATGTAACTTGACATATATACATGCATTTCTAACATGAACACACAATGTCCTACTATCAAGATATGGTAGACAAACATATCGATATACATGAATTGCAAATAACTATTGGGAAGAAAAGAACCTTAGTCATGTTCTCGTTTCAAAGACTTGTGTATGATTGTTGAGGTTGATGGGGTTAGGAATTCATCAATTATATAATTTCATATATCATTTCTTGAACATTATTTGTATTTATACATAATTATTTTTATTGAGTTGACTTCACGATATGAGAGCCTAAGTTGTACTATTTATATTTCTCATTCATGTGATAACACATGGATTAGGCATTCTTACATTTATATGCAATATGATAATTACATATATTTTAGAATTATATCATTTGATTTCAATATATATGTGAATTTGAACATTTGTTTTATTTCATAATATAGTTTAAGGATTGTGAACCTTACATTATGGGAAGAGGGAGGTGCATTGTTATTTACACATAGGGGTCCAAATCTTAGGGAGGTCGACTTGTCTTTTGAGGAGAGCACATTACATGTTGAGGAAATCCATGATGCCTAAGTACACAAGTTCTAAATGATGATTTTTAGATTTCGTAAGGGAGCAAGTATCTTACACTTGTGCTTCCAATCTTTCTTTTTTCACCATTCTTATTATCTCCCCTTCTTCCTTAAGCTATGACCAAATTCAACCAATAGAGGAGAGTGTCCATGCATAAGAGGAAGGAATGTTGCACAAAGCTATGCAATAAGCATGAAAATGGGTTTCGAGAGGACTAAATGCATTATTCTTGTTAGCACAAGAATCGATTCTAGTGGGAAGGTTTAGCATGGGAAGGAACATAGCATGACAATGGGTTTCAAGAGGACTACATGCATTATTCTTGTTAGCACAAGAATCAATTATAGTGGGAAGGTTTAGCATGGGAAGGAACATAGCATGACAATGGGTTTCTAGAGGACTACATGCATTATTCTTGTTAGCACAAAAATCGATTCTAGTGGGAAGGTTTAGCATGAGAAGGAACATAGACTACATGAGCTCTTACTTACCATATTCTAATTAGAAAAGAGGTGTCAAAATATTTTTCCTTTAGGAGATAACTACTGCTATCTTTATAAGATTTAGTGGAGAATAGATTTTCAAATAATTCTTCTTTCATAAGATTAAATACAATAGAACCTTTCATCTATGTTAATTTATCATTTGGGTAGTCTGGTATATTAATTTCGATATAATGATATTATTATAGGCGAAATCATTTCAGAATACAATTTTTTTCTAATATAGATGTTTCTCATGTCATATTTTCCTTAAATAAGATGTTATTTCTTTCAAAAGATTTTAGGTGATTTTTTTTTCAAAATAATGCTTTGGAAACTTACTAACTAGTAGCTATGTAATTTTATCATTTGAGAATTAGAATGCAAAGGAAATGATATAAGGTTAAACAAATTTGTATTTTTTATATTATAATGATAGTTTTAAAGATCTTTTTTTTTGTATTGAAATTATTTGTAGCAAATCTATTTGAACACTAGTATCCAAGTTGTTTTGCATAAGACAAATAAGGTCCAATAGTTACAATATTTGAATAAATGGTCATTTTGTCTTACTGAAAATTATTGTATTATCATTTATGCAAATGATTTCTTTCGAAAATATTCTCTATTACAGATTTCTTCTTAATTCTATGTGGGAAAAGGCAGATTATATTATGAATTGGGTTCTATTTCTAGATGGATATTTATTGTGCCATATAGGCGGTCAAAATGTGTTTTATATAGTATTACGGGGCATGAGGGTAGTTATGGAAATTTAATTTTGCTTATGCATTTACATAAAATCTTGCATGTGTAGACACCTAAAATTGTCCTGTTTAATTAAATAAATATTTTATTTATTTCATTATTTTATCCCGTCTTCTATTAATTAAATAAATCTATTTATTTAATTAATTCTTTTAGCTTATTATAGACATGCTTTCTAATTTAAATAAATGCTTTTATTTATTTAAATTATCTTTCTACTAAATTAAATAAATACTTTTATTTATTTAATTGGTCCCACTTCTTCTATTAATTAAATAAATCTTTATTTATTTGATTAATTCATCAGCGTTTTCTTCTATGACACATGTCAATTATCTCTTAATCCTCTCTTACCTACCTCCATCACCATTTTATTATTTCTTCTACCTACCCTTTAATCCTAGCCGACCATTTGTTTCTTTCGTCTTTTAATCTTATCCCTCCATTTCCTAAAGTTTCTTCTATATAAGAGGATACTTCCTTCATTATCAACCCTAATTAGCTAATCAATCTTATGCAATCAAGCCTTCTTGTGATCAAGTTACTTCAACCACAATACATTCTTTATTGAGATCTTGTGCAGACATAAAATCTGAGAGCAAATATAATAAACAAGATCAATGGAGATAGGAGACAATAGAGATTGGAACCCTACTTGACATGTGAATGGTAATATTGCTTATTTTGTGAATTTGCATGTTCTTAGGTATCTTTATTGGTGTATGGCGAGTCTTTGGTTGTAGAACTAGAGTTTTTATTGTGGTTGGATATTTATGGTTTTACAATAGTTTTTTATCATCATTTTTCACCGTATACAACATAATATGATATTAGAAAAAGAAATGCATTTAGTACCATAATGTTTATCATTTTTATTTAAAAGAAAAGAGTTAATTTAAGGAGAATATGCACATTTTACTTGATTGTTGTTTATTAAAAGAAGTAATTTACTTTTCTTTGCGTGTGATGGGTTTATCTTATGGGATGGGTATTGAATATGAGCTAACAAAGATGGATGATCCTCTTTTTGGGAAAAATAAGATATTTTCAAGTGCTTTGGCCAAAGCCATGTTTTCTTTTTTTTTTTGAAATTAGGTGAACCTAAACTTGGAGGCAAAATTTGAAAGTCATCCACTCAAGATATGAAGATAATCAAAGAAAAAATGTTGTAGTACTCTGAATCTAGTTTCTAAACTACTAAACTTTTTCAAAATTGGATAAGATTAAGGGGGTCAAATCCTTTGCGCATGAAAAACTGACCCTGATTGTTTTTTAAAAACATAACATAGTGTCTGACGTGCACATCAAAAAAGTCATAGTTAGATTTAGTATTTTGACAAATCCTTTGGCAGAAAGATAGCTAAGAGTGAGCACTAGAAGATGTGTATTTTTTTGTAATTTTTTGTTGAGTTTTTTTTTTAATGATTTTTCCAATCGAGCACATCCTGAAAAATTAGGTACCTGTTCGTGCGCAAAGCATAAGTTGCATTAAACAAATCAGAAATACAATTTTTTAAAAAAATTGTAAAGAATCAAGTGCACTACAATAATATATAAAGTTTTTTAAATTTGGATAAGTACATCAAAAGTTATTCAAAAAATGGTGCACCTATGTCTATGAGAACTATGGAGACACTGGTAAAAGAAATTCAATAATAATATGTTATTGTTGTTCAAATTGAAAAAAAATTATATGGTTAGAAAGCTCAGAAGATGGGTGAAAATATGGTGGCAATTTTAGAAATACCTACTTGATGAAGTGTAAACCCGATGATGACAAAGTTGATAAAATAAAAAACGTCAAAAATGAGAGAAATGGAGGGAAATCAAACTTCCAAACCATATCTTTGTCATCCAGGCCTATTTCCAAGTCTAAACAGTCAAAAGCTCATATGGGGTACTACAAGTTTAAAAAGCACGTACGGGGTACTTATGGTGTAAGCAGCGCGTACGCACTCGTTTTCCTATAAACAATGTGTATGCGCTCTTTTTACTATAAACAGCGCGTACGCGCTATTGTATAATATGATATTCTATTTATAATATGTATATATACATATAATATATGTAATATATAATATGTGTATAATATGATATTATATATATAATATGTATATACATATAATATATAATATATTAAACATATATATACACATGTAAGTGTATTGTCTCCCCCTCTCAAATGCATACAAGGTGCCTCTCTCTCTCTCTCTCTCTCTCTCTCTCTCTCTCTCCCTTCCTCCATACCCCATCCCTCTCTCTCTCCCTCCCTCTCTCCCCTTCTCCCTTCATCCATACCCCATCCCTCTCTCTCTCCCTCCCTCTCTCCTCTTCTCCCTTCCTCCATACCCCATCCCTCCCTCTCTCCCCTTATCCCTTCCTCCATACCCCATCCTTCTCTCTCTTTCTCTCTCCCCTTCTCCCTTCCTCCATACCCCATCCCTCTTTCTCTTCTTCTCTCCCTCCCTCCCTCCATACCCCACCGCAACTATGTCTGCACTTCTATAGAAGTAAGTGAATTTATTTCTTGTCTGCAACTTCGTCTTTGATTTTTATAATGTATGCTCTCCTAAGAAAATTGATTGATGGATTTGTGTGTGTGTGTGTGTGTATTGAATAGGAGGAATAGGGTTTGAAATTGAACCACGAGTGTATTATCGTGACAAACAATGAAACCTACAACAATATTCTTCTCGAATGTGTTTTTAATGAGTAGAGAAGATGTGGAAAATAGTGTCGACAAAGCAACATGATGAGTCAGAGTACATGCAATATGTTTTTTAGAAGGAAACAACAGGTAGGAAGAGAAAGAGGGAGAGTAACATAGATGATGTCCTATAGAATGATAGTGGTGGGTATGCAAGTGTTCCCATGTTGTTACACAACACCTGTCACCTAAAGAAATTAAAGTTTGTTGTATGCATGGCAGTGGTAGTATATGATGATCATCACTTGTCAAACAACTTGGAATGGTACATACCCATGAAAGAAATCAAGTGTGTAATTCCTATAGTCACAATCGAGATCAATCTTATAACCTTGCAAATTTAATAACATCATATGTTTTAGAACTTAGGCAGTACTCTTAGGGTTAGGTCAAGCTCTTACACTTGCTTTTTAGCGAAGCCTCGTTGTTTGTTTGCTTGGAGTCTCGATGACTGATGGATTTATGTGTGCATATTGAATAGGAGGAATAGGGTTTGAAATTGAACCACAGGTGTATTATCGTGACAAACAAGGAAACTTGCAGCAATATTCTTCTTGAATGTGTTTTTAATGAGCAGAGTAGATGTGGAAAATAGTGTCAACAAAGAAACATGATGAGTCAAAGTACCTGCAATATCTTTTTCAGAAGGAAACAACATGTAGGAAGAGAAAGAGGGAGAGTAACACAGATGATGTCCTGTAGAATGATAGTGGTGGGTATGTGAGAGTTCCCATGATATTACACAATGCCTGTCACCTAAAGAAATTAAAGTTTGTTGTATGCATGGCAGTGGTAGTATATGAGGATCATCACTTGTCAAACAACTTGGAACAATACATACCCATGAAAGAAATCAAGTGTGTAATTCCTATAGTCACAATCGAGATTAGTCTTATAACCTTGCAAATTTAATAGCATCATATGTTTTAGAACTTAGGCAGTACTCTTAGGGTTAGGTCAAGATCTTACACTTGCTTTTTAGCGAAGCCTTGTTGTTTGTTCGCTTGGAATCTCGTTGTATGATGTTCTATTAATAACTTTAAATTTAATATATCATTTTATTAGCCCACCATATGACCCCTTAGGTGTCATTCGAGGTCGTATTGTTTCCTAAGAGGTCATATGGTGTCCTGTGACCCCTTAAGACCCCTCGGGACACCAATGACCCATAACAACACCATATGGTGTTCTAAAGGGTCCTATGGTGTTCTATGACCCCTTCGGACACCATTTGGTGTCGTTATAGGTCCTATGGTGTGCTAAGGGATAATATAGTGTCATATGACTCCTTAGGACACCCTATGACCCCTTAGATGTTGTTAGGGGTCATATTGTGTTCTAAGGGTCATATTGTGTCCTGGATTCAATATCTCTTCCTATCCCTCTGTCCCCCCCTCTCTCTCTCTCTCTCTCTCTCTCTCTCTCTCTCTCTCTCTCTCTCTCTCTCTCTCTCTCTCTCTCTCTCTCTCTCTCTCTCCCTTCCTCCATACCCCATCCCTCTCTCTCTCACTCTCTCCCCTTCTCCCTTCATCCATACCCCATCCCTCTTTCTCTTCTTCTCTCCCTCCCTCTTTCTCTTCTTTTATAATTCCTATAGTCACAATCAAGATCAGTCATATGGTGTCCTGTGTCCTTTCTCTCTCCCTCTCGCTCCTTCCCTCCCCCCTCTTCTCTCCCTTTACCTCTCTCTCTCTCTCTCTCTCTCTCTCTCTCTCTCTCTCTCTCTCTCTCTCTCTCTCTCTCTCTCTCCCTCTCTCCCTTTCCCTCCTTCCCTCCCCACTCTTCTCTCCCTCTCTCCCTCCCTCTACCTCTCCCCCCTCTCCCTCTCTCTTCTTCTCTTCCACCCTCTTCTCTCCCTCTCTCCCTCCCTCTCCCTCTCTCCCTCTCTCTACCTTCCCTCCCTCCCTCTCTCCCTCTCCCTCCTTCCCTCTATCTCTCCCTCCCTCTCCCTATCTCTCCTTCTCTCTCCTTCCCTCTCTCTCTCTCTCTCTCTCTCTCTCTCTCTCTCTCTCTCTCTCTCTCTCTACCTTCCCTCCCCCTCTCTCTCTCTCCATCTCTCTCCCTCTCCCTCCTTCCCTACCTGCTCTTCTCTCCCTCTATCCCTCCCTCTACCTCTCCTCTTCTCTCTCTCTCTCTCTCTCTCTCTCTCTCTCTCTCTCTCTCTCTCTCTCTCTCTCTCCCTTCCTCCATACCCCTTCTTCTCTCCCACCCTCCCCCTCTTCTCTCCCTCTCTCTACCTTCCCTCCCCCTCTCCCTCTCCCTCTCTCTCTCCCTCTCTCTCTCTCCCTCTCCCTCCCCCTCTCTCTCTCCCTCTCCCTCCCCTCTCTCTCCCTCCCCCTACTCTCCCTCTCCCTCTCTCTACCTTCCATCCCTCCCTCCCCCCTCTCTCTCTCCCTCTCCCTCTCTCTACCTTCCATCTCTCCCTCCCCCCCCTCTCTCTCTCTCTCCCTCTATCTCCCTCTCCCTCCTCCCCCCCTCTCTCTCTACCTCTCTCCTCTCCTCTCCATCCCTCCCCCTACTCTCTCTCTCCCTTCCTCCATATCCCTTTTGCTCTCCCACCCTCCCCCCTTTTCTCTCCCTCCCTCCCTCCCTCTCCCTCTCTCCCTCTCTCTACCTTCCCTCCCCCCTCTCTCTCTCCCTCTCTCTCCCTCTCCCTCTCTCTCCCTCTCTCTCCCTCTCCCTCTCCCTCCTTCCCTCCCCGCTCTTCTCTCCCTCTCTCCCTCCCTCTACCTCTCTCTCCCTCTCTCTCCCCGCTCTCTCTCTCCCTCTCCCCTCTCCTCTCCCTCCCTCCCCCTACTCTCCCTCTCCCTCTCTCTACCTTCCCTCTCTCCCTCCCCCCCTCCCTCTCTCTCCCTCTCTCTCCCTCTCCCTCCTTCCCTTTCTCTCCCTCTCCCTCTCCCTCCCCCCTCTCTCTCTCTCCCTCTCCCCTCTCCTCTCCCTCCCTCCCTTACTCTCCCTCTCCCTTCCTCCATACCCCTTTTTCTCTCCCACCCTCCCCCCTCTTCTCTTCCTCTCTCCTTCCCTCCCTCCTTCCCTTCCACCCCCTCCTCTCTCCCTCCACCCTACTCTCCCCCCCTCTCTCCCCCCCCCCTCTCTCTCTCTCTCTCTCTCCCTTTTCATTCACATCTTTTCTACTACCAATAGCGCGTACGGGGCACTAAAACTATTAGTTCACTGCCCTGCCATAACTTTTAAAAGGCAAACGCGGTACTTGTATTGAGCCCATTATTCGTTACCCTACGATAACATTTTTTTAGGCTTAGGAGCGCGTACGCGCTATTTATTAGTCCAGAATGGGAAAAAATAATACCATTGGGCTTGTCAACATTTTATGGACTAACAACGCGTACGCGGTTTATAAACATAGTTTTAGTTGCCCAAGAGCCTCAACGACCTCAAAAGAAGTTTTTGAGATCATTGAAGGCCCCACTGGAACTATGTTTGCACTTCTATCACTGTTTTATACATAGAAGTAAGTGAATTTTTTGTTTTTGCATGATTTCAAATGATTGAATTATTGTTCTTATTAGTTTTTGTCAATAGTATTGTGATTGTTTAAAAGTTTGATTCCAAAAAATAGTGATAAGATGCATATTTATGGTTATTTGTTTGTTTATGAACTTTTGTTTACATATATATGTAATATGATTCTATTTAGGACAACCGATATCAACCATGGGAAAGAACAAGTGAGGAATGATGGAACAATGAGAGGCTCAAAAAGAAAGACAAAGGCAACGTATGAAGAAATTGCGTGACATAAGAACAATGGGAGAAGAAGGTATGCCATCCTCAACGTCTCAATTCAATTTACCAAACAAATATAATGCACCTAATGCAATTGAAGAAGAGACATTTGATTTACCGTTTGAACCTAATGCAATTGAAGAAGACAGCGCATAGAATAATCAATTAAATGATGAACATATTACACCTTCTCTACTTGATGAATTGAATGTACATAATGCACAGATGTTAACACTTCCTAGAATCATTCGTAGGAAACCAAAATATCTAATTGACATTGATGAGAATATATTGAACTCAATGCCCAATAAAATGAATGAACGAACTTGTAGGAGAATGGTTAAAAGAATATGGCAAAACTATTTAATAACTTAAATCAAACCGCAAGATGTCAATTAATTGTTCAAATGATTAAAAAGTTGAATTTTAGAGAGACAATGAAAATTCTAGGCCTAAGATCATCTGAAAGTAACAGTGAAAGAACTATTGTGAGAAATCTATTTGATGCATATCAAGCTATTGGTTCAAAATCACGTACTAAAGATTCTAATGCTACTCGACGTGTCATTATATCAACCATAATGAGCAAGAAAATAAAAAAAGATCGTTTGATAAGCAAAACAAGTAAGTCATTAAACGTTAGTAGAACAACATTAAGTAAAGCATTAAAGAGGCAGGAAAAAATAGTGGAACCTAACAATAATTCTCTTTGGGAATTCTCGGGTAGACTACCACGCAAAGACAAGGTTGTTGTTGATGCACTAAAAATATTAATTGAAAATTTTAGGCATGACAACACAAGAGTTTCACCCAACCAAAGAGATGTTGTTAGAAGGTGAATTGGGTCTACAAATCGTGAGCCACATGCCAAACACTATTTGGATATGAATCAAACTAAATTTTATGAAAGATTCCTTCAAAAGTTTCCTCAAATAAGAATTTCAAAAAGATTTTTTGAAATGGCAAAACCTTTTTATATTAAGATTAATCATGTACTCACCACATGTTGTTGTAGGATGCATATTGAATTTTCCATGCATTATGATATTTTTCGTCATATTTGTTCTACTTTGCACACTAACGATGTTTTGCAGGAATGTAATATACAAGCACCTCCTAAGTCGATAAGAGAATTTATTTCAAGTGTGTTATGTAATAGACATGATGGTTGCATTTATTATAAGATACCTTGTTTGGAAGGTTCTTGTACTATATGTGGTGGTTTGCAACATTTACCAAGATGCGTACATTTGGAGAGCACACATGAAATTGGTACGAAACTAGTTTCTTTCGGAAAATACAAGATAATCACATATGGAGTTAAAGATGGAAAATATTTGAAGAGATGTGAGCTAGTGAAAAATGATATATGTGTAGCTCAATTTATGAAAATGTTTCAAGAGAAAATAGTTTATGAGTACATAATGCATACACATAGAGCTCGATGGTTAGATGAGCAATTCAAGTTATGTAAGGACACATTTCCTCTTGGCACCATTGTCTCTATCATTGATTTCACTGAAAGTTATACACTACAACCTCAAAATGAAGTGCATTCCATGTATTATCACTCTACACAAGTTTCTATTTTTGTACAGATAACATTCATGCATGCAGATGATAGCACAAAGGAGGATAGAAAGGTTGTAAGAGAGTATCACTTCTACATAAGTGATGATCGTACTCATTCATCGGAGTTTGTACAAGGATACTTTAAAGTTTTCTATGATAGTTTAAGGGAAAGGAACATACGATACAACTGACACTTAATATGGTCAGATAATTGCACCGCACAATTCAAGAATGCAAGGATGTTTTATTGGTTGACAAGGATGCATATGACAAGTGGTATACAACATTTTTGGAATTTCACTGAGGCTAGACATGGTAAGGGAGAGCACGATGGTGCAGGAGCATGTGTGAAAAGAGCCCTAGCTAGGGAAGAATTGAAGTACGAAGGTGGTGCTGAGTTGATAGATGCAGAAATAATTGTACAATGGTGTAAGTCTACGATGGGTCCAGGTAATCCAAGTATGTCAATGGTTCGTAGATATTTTTGGTTGATCACTGAATCTAACATCGAAAACTATCTAGATTGTTGTACAGTTGCAGGATTGAGTGACATGAACTCATTTATGAGTTCAAATTCAAGTTCACTAGTAATTTATACGAGACAAATGGTATGTTTTTGCTCTTCATGCATGTATTATTTATGGGAATAATGTGAATCACAAGAGTGGGTTGACAAATGGTCTTGGTTCCCATTTATTCATATCAAATTCCCAAAGCACTACAATTGAGCCAGATGGAGACAATGAATTTTGACCATGTATCCGACCTAGTGGATTCAGGTGATTTTTTGAGTTAATTTTTTTGCAAGTATTCTTTTTGGTTCATTTTGTTGTACATCATACTTTATTTTTGGTATTAATTAACACTTTATAAAATACAGGTCATGTGTATGTAGTTGTTGTAGAAGAGAGCAATGAAGAAGGAACATATTACTATCTGTGTCATTGTGTTGAGCCTAAAAGAAAATTGACAACCACAATCATTGATGGAGAGGGTATTGAGTACCCAATAGGGTCTGTTGTCGTGACAGGAACATGGCTTCAGAGATACCCTATCAAGAATTTTGATGTTTGGTTGTTCGAGGACTTTGAAACACATAGACATATTCTTCATTTCTCTAACCTTGTTGTTGCAATAAATATTCATTTGATGAAGTATCGTGGTAGACCTCATAACAAGATTTTATGGAAAGTTCGTGAATTTGACCACGAGGCAATACTTGACACAATACGGGTTAGAGCTGATCATGAAGGCTCACTTGATTGATTCTACGGTTCAGAGTAGAATGATTTTGAGAATTTTGTATAAATCGTCGATGAATTGTTCTATATTCATTTTTTGTATATATAAATGCCCATGAGCTGATTTTTACATGTTTGGGGGCATAATTTTGTATATTTAAATGGCAATGAGCTGATTTGTACATATGTACATGCCAAATTTTGTATATTAAAATGGCGATGAGCTGAATTGCACATATTGTAATGCCAAATTTTGTATAAAAGCCCATGAGATGATTTGCAAGACATTTTTTTGTATAATCAAATAGCCAAGAGCTGATTTGACCATATTTAGAGGCAAATTTTTGAATAATATGTGACAATGTTTTGTGACTATTTTGTGTGTCAATGTTTTGTGACTATTTTTTGAGTATATGTGATGTGTCCTTGGTCAATCATGAGCATTCTTGATTCTTGTATAATCATGGAGAATTATTTGAGTCATTATCGGGTCATAGGGGTCATAGATTGAGACTAGATACAATTTGAGCAAAAATTGTCATTGCTGTAAAAAAAATTGTCAAAAAAGTTGTCAAACAACTTCTACATTGCGTCGGTACGGTATGAATCTCGACGTTCTGACAAATTGGGATGCACAATAGGGGCATGCCTAGCATAAACCTGCCCACTCGGACGCGTTCGCGATGTCAGTTTGTGCACACGACAAACCAAATCAATTCTAGTCAATCTGGCAACTTTGCATTGCATGCAACTGATGGTTTTTGTAGCAGGCGAAAAAATGTTACCAATCAAAAATGGCTCCGACTCGTCAAAACCCGAGACAGGCCATTATAGAGGAGCCTCACGCGATCCCACGGGTTCAAATGGATCGACCATATGTGTCCTGGATTTGAAGAAACAGTCCGTCAAATTTTGATAATTTTTTGGACTCAGGGCACTTGAGAGATCGCACTGGAATGGTATGACTCCTAATGCTCCGACACTTTGGGATGCACAAAAGGGGCATTCCTAGTGTAAAAATGCCCACTCGGATGCGCTAGTGATGTCGGTTTGTGCACACGACGAACCGAATCAATTCTAGCCAATTTGGCAACTTTTCATTGCATGCAACTGACAGTTTTTGTAGCAGACGAAAAATGCTACCAATTGAAAATGGCTCTGACTCGTCAAAAACTGAGACAGGCCATTGTAGAGGAGCCTCACATGACCCCATGGGTTCAAATAGATTGACTATATATGTCTTGGATTTGAAGAAACAGTCCGTCAAATTTTGACAATTTTTTGGACTCAGGGCACTTGAGAGATCGCACTGGTACAGTATGACTCTCGATGTTTCGATTCTTTGGGATGCACGACAGGGGCATGCCTAGCATAAAATTTCCCACCTGGGCATGCTCATGACGTCGGTTTGTGCACACAACGAACCAAATCAATTCTAGCCAATCTAGCAACTTTGCATTGCATGCAACTGATGATATTTGTAGCAGGCAAAAAAATACTACCAATTGAAAATAGCTCTGACTCGTCAAAAACCGAAACAAACCATTGTAGAGTAGCCTCACACGACCCCAAGGGTTCAAACAGATCGACCATATGTGTCCTAGATTTGAAGAAACAATCTGAAAATTTTTGACAATTTTTTGGACTCAGGGCACTTGAGAGATCGCACCGGTACGGTATGACTCTCGACGTTCCGACACTTGGGGATGCATGACAGGGGCATGCCTAACATAAACCTGCCCACCCAGACACGCTCATGATGTCGGTTTGTGCACACGATGAACTGAATCAATTCTAGCCAATCTGGTAACTTTGCATTGCATGCAACTGACAGTTTTTGCAGCAGGCGAAAAAATGCTATCAATTGAAAATGGTTGTGACTCGTCAAAAAATAAGATAGGCCATTATAGAGGAGCCTCACGCGACCCATAGGTTTAAATAGATCAACCATATGTGTCCTGGATTTGAAGAAACAGTCCGTCAAATTTTGACAATTTTTTGGACTCAGGGCACTTAAGAGATTGCACCGGTACGGTATGACTCTTGATGTTCTGACACTTTGGGATGCACGACAGGGGCATGCCTAGTGTAAATCTGCCCACTCGGACGCGCTCGTGATGTCAATTTGTGCACACGACGAACCGAATCAATTCTAGCCAATCTGGCAACTTTGCATTGCATGCAACTGACGGTTTTTGCAGCAGGCGAAAAAATGCTACCAATTGAAAACGGTTCCGACTCATCAAAAACTGAGACAGGCCATTGTAGAGGAGCCTCACGTGACCCCACGGGTTCAAACGGATCGACCATATGTGTCCTGGATTTAAAGAAACAGTCTATCAAACTTTGACAATTTTTTGGACTCAGGGCACTTGAGAGATCGCACCGGTACGGTATACTCTCGACATTACGATGCTTTGGGATGCACAAAAGGGGTATGCCTAGCATAAAATTGCCCACCCGGATGCGCTCATGATGTCGGTTTGTGCACACGACGAACTGAATCAATTCTAGCCAATCTGACAACTTTGCATTGCATGCAACTGACAGTTTTTGCAGCAGGCAAAAAAATGCTACCAATTGAAAATGGCTCCGACTTGTCAAAAACCAAGACAAGCCATTATAGAGGAGCCTCATGCGACCCCACGATTTCAAACGGATCGACCATATGTGTCCTGGATTTGAAGAAATAGTCTATCAAATTTTGACAATTTTTTGGACTCAGGGCACTTGAGAGATTGCATCGGTATGGTATGACTCTCGATGTTCCGACGCTTTGGGATGCACGACAGGGGCATGCCTAACGTAAACTTGCCCACCTAGATGCGCTCACGACGTCAATTTGTGCACATGATGAACAAAATTTGACCATTACGAGCGTGAGGGTGCTCTCGCACCAAACACATGTTGTTGTTATATTCATATTATTGATTTTTGTTGTTTATATTCATATTGTTGATTACATATGCAAACATTCATTTAAATTTATAAAAGGGCAGCCACCAAATACAACGAATACACAATAATGAACTGAATACAAGGAGTTTTGTAGGGTTAATTCAATATTTTAGAAATTTTATCAAATCATATTCCACGATTGTAATGTTTTATATCATATATTTTTGTTGTTTATATTCATATTGTTGATTACATATGCAAACATTCATTTAAATTTATAAAACGACAACCACAAAATACAACAAATACAAAATAATGAACTCAGTACACATTTATTGGATCAAATATATATATATATATATATATATATATATATAAAGGCATGTCTGCCAAGTCAATACAAGTATTACAAAAATATGGCATATGCCATGTCCAAATCGATATACAATAAAAATGTAGAATATATCTACATGTATTGGTCATTCTATGATCAAAACTAACACTATATGATCCTAAAATTGTGGTGGATCATCAAAATCAACCCTCTTCGATGCAGTACGCGGCTCTGTAGATGGCTGCAAAACCACAATTCAAAAGCCAAGTTAAAATTCTTTTGTAGAAAATAGTTCACAATTAACAACGTAACTATGCATTTAACTTTAATTCCTTTGCAATTGAAATGTAGATTACCTCATCGGCTGATCTAGGAGCTAATGTCTTCGCTCTCCTCTCCTTGTCACTCTTAGGAGTTTTCTTGAATACATACTTAAATGGATCCACGTTATGGCCATACTGCGAAGGGGTCTATTGTAGATTAAATGTATAATTAATACAATGTACTAACATAAATATATAAAAAACACTTAAAAGCTATAATATAGAGAACAATGACGTACCTGTGCCTGAGATGCTTCTCCAATGGACTGAGGATAGCTCACCATCGATGTAGAAACTGTTGCTATTACCTATACAAAAAATGTTCAAAGATTAAATACAATTAATATAATGATAAGTATTGAAGGTTAAAAACAATTAATTTTATATATCAAACAAAACTATACCAGATCCTAAGATGCTTCTCTAGTGCGAGGAGGAGGGTTCGCCATTGATGAAATAGGTATGGATATTTCCTTTATGAAAAAAATATAAGATTATAATATATCACAAGTTCACATGTATGCGTGCATATAATCATGAAATCAAGAAAATAAAGTAGAGATACATACATCCGCCCTCTCTTGATCCACGGGCGAATCAGGTGCATTCAACAAATCCACATAGCTCAATGGCCGATGTACATGTAAAATAGACAAAAAACACTAATCAATCTACAAACCCCAACTAATACTTGATTTCAACATTTTCAAATAATTGTATGACTAAAAATGTGTTCAATTACCTTCTTCCTATGTTTTGGCGTCTTTGAGGAATTCTTTTTCTTAGGACGACCCCTAGATGCGGAGGTGGTACCCTAAAAAAACAAAATTAACATGAGATATTAGTACAGATAATAAATTAAACATAATTTTAAAAATCTAAAATGAAATGACTTGCATATTCCATCAAAACAATAAATAAAAAAGGTTGTACAAAATATGATACCGTATAACCTTGTAGGCCAAAATCAATCGCTTAGAGCATGATGTCATCAATCTGGGACATTTCGTCCCTTGTCAACACCTACAAACCAGAAATTGGACCAAGCATTAAAGATAGTTAGTATATCTTGTATTTTTTTGAATTCAAAGTGTACTATTCTATTTTAACATGTTACAAATTTTTTACCTCATGCATCGAAGTTGCAACTATAGTAACTAGGGGAGGAGTATGGGATACCGCTGCTGCATCCTGAAATGCATATTATTTGTCTCAATTTAAATCGATTTATAAATGAAAATTCATTTATGTAATTACAAATTTAAAGTGACTGATAAATAAAATGCTATGAATTCAAATCAACACACCTGTGTCTGTGGCTCATGGGCAAACACCATGTCCATCAACTCATCTGTCAGCGCGAAATCCTCAACCGTGTGGGACTAACATCTACTCCCGCAAATCGTGCACAGATGAGATGAGGATCCATCTGCACCGGCTGCATCATCTATCCCCGAGCATATCCCCGAGCAACTGACACACATATGCTGGATGGGCTCTCTGTCGCCACCTAATGGCTCATCATCCAATACAATAGGGTGTGATAATGATGTCCCATGCTGGATGATGGCACTAGTCAATGTTGTGGCCGCCTGAAGTGTCTATAGCTCCATCGACTCTTTCAGCTCTACTGGGACAACTTGATGCACCTTGGGTTTGGGTGCTAGGGGGCGGTGACTCTCCATGGGTAATCGCCTACGGGCTCCAGGTCTATCTTGGGCAGAGCCACCACCTCTACCATAGAACTCTCTCATGTCAAAATAGTTTGGGCACACATTGAGCACAAACTCACAATATACTTTTCTCAAAAAATATAATGACACCTCATAATTATTACAAGGTGGATCATCAAAGACCATCCACCACCTCTGCCAAAAAAGATTCTTCATTTGCACATTGGTACACCAATCTATGGGAAACCTCTTTGCATTAAGAGGTAATGACTAATTAGTTTTGGGATCAACGAAAAGGGCACATATTTGTTGTTTAGTAATATTTTTGTTTTTTACTCCATCGCATATTAGCCCATCGACATAGAATTGACGACACCTATCCCTAAAGCTTCCCCATTTGGCAATTTGTGTGGAAACAACTATGACACCACTAGCTAGTGTTTCTAGGATAGTGGCGAGGGATTGATGATGCTCAAGTTCAAAAATTTTCAATTTAAGAATCAATCTATTGATTTTAGATGTATTTTGTCCTAACTGATTAATTAATTGCTCCTGTGTTTCGGGTGTGCGGTCAAAACGAGGAAATGGGGGTTGTTCTTGTGTGTTTTCAGGAGGTGCATTTGGTTGTTCTTGTGGGTTTTTAGGAGGTGCATTTGGTTGTTCTTGTTTTGGATTAGAAGAATCTGGTTTTTGAAACAAAAAATGAAAAAAACCTAATCAAAATTAATGAAATTAAATTCAAAATGTAAAACAAATTGAACAAACGGGAAAGAAAGATAAAAATAAACAAAAACTAACCTTGATCCATAGCTTGGAGGACAAATCTAGCACCCTGTTCGCGGTTTAGGAGAGGAAATGAAAAAAAAATGAAGTAAGAAAGGCGCTATTCATGGGTAAATGAGACCCAGATTTTTTTAAAAAACTTTTTTTTACGAGGCACCGTGTACGCGGTTATATTTGGATTATTAGCACGTACACGCTCATTTTTCTATGAGCAGTGCATACACGCTCATTTTCCTAGGCATAGCGCGTACGCGCTCATTTTCCTAAAAGCAGCGCGTATGCACTATCTTCTCTAGGCTCATGAAGAACAGATCTAAGTGCGTACGCGAGAATTTCAAATTTTAAAACCGCGTATGCGCTGCTTGTTTTTCCATGTTTTTTTTTGGGTGGTGTCCACTTTTTTGACCACCATCTTTGTACACATACCCATGTTTCTTTACCATAACTTGATATTAGGACATTGCATGTTCATAATTAGAAATGCATGCAAATATATCAAGTTGCACTAGGGTTCCCTCCTACCTATTGTTTCTAGGTTGTTTGGAATTTCATGCATGGTTGGGCATTCTTCGTGTTGGGTAGAATTCTAGTGAAGCTTAAGCTTCGTGGGTGGATAGAAAAGCACTTGAGCCATGTTCTCGTCTCTTGGATTTGCAGATGATCATGTATTTTATGTATCATTAAAATTTTATATTACTTGTATTTGTACAGTGTCAACTTCATGGTATGAGATCCTAAGTTGTATTATTTATATATCTCATTTCATGTGCTAATACCCGAATTAGGCACTTTTACATGTGAGACGTAATATGCCATTATATATATGTGAGATGTAATATGTCATGAGATGTAAAGGCGTCATGTGTCCAAAGGAGTTCCCTCTAGGGTGATGGTCTCCTTGATGTTTGAAACTCATTTAGTGTAGAAGTTACTGGCCTTTGAGTGATCCTATTTTCTCTTTTGTACTTCTTGTTTGGGTGATTGATGAATCTGTTTGAGCTAACCTGAATGTCTATTGATTAGCTCTAGAGTGAGAATTGCATACTACATGGTGCAAGGGTTGCATTTAAATATGAAAGAGATTAATAATTCATGTTCATGATATGTTAACATTGTTGTACTTGCAATGAGTACAATGTACATCATTTTCTAGAAGAATGCATAGCGCATGGTGAATTTCTCTGATCTAACCTGAAAGTAACAAAAACATGTCATTTACCACCTCATGGGTATCATCAAGGCCATGACCAGTTTGCTTGTGGCAATTAAGATGCTCATTCTCAAGCCTCTTTTCTCTTATGAGCAGTGATCATGCCTAGTAAGGATGATTGTGGTCCACTACCTATTGTTTTGCTTCTCCTTGGTGTTTGGAAATGAGATTGTTGGCAACTGGCTAGACTTAACAAATTCAGACCTTAGTTGAGCCTTGCTATTTCTCCTATTCGTGATATTGAAGATAAAAAATAAACAATAATGACAATGTTGGTTGGGAACCTTATGTAGACACTTCATACTTTATTGATGTATGAGGTAAACCAAATGATCGAGACCTACCTCCTCTTCCTAGTACTCTTGTTGTCACTACATAGTGACTTTATGTAATGTTGTTTTGTTTTGAAATGACACCTTTTTTAAACTTTTGGGGTGTAACTTTTTCCACCACTTTTTTGATAAATATGTATAAATACTATTTTATAAATGATAATATGGATACTTATTAAAAAGTAAAGTTCAAAGACCTCTTTTTTGTATGGGTTTGTACCTTTTAATCTCCATTTTCAATACAATATTACCAAAATTATTTTGTATTAAAGGCAAGTATAATCATTACTGGATCCTGAAATATTCATTTGACGTTCTACAATAGCAGTAAGGTGAGTAGGAAGGCAGCGCATTCCGTATAAAAGACACAAAACTATATAAAAAATAAATTGAATTTGATTTGTTTTTAAACAATAGAAATTGGATTAAGAACTCACTACCAGCTTCCACGTCAGTCGATATGGCCAACAAGATGCGGCTACAGTCAATAGAATTCACTATCACGTTATTGAGCGGAGTTCAAATCACAAAGAAGCGTGTGAACACAACACAAAATGCACAACCAAATTGAAATTAATTGGTCGTTGGCGTATAAGATATTCTTATCCGTCTACGTACGTTAAAGAGGACTGAAATAAAGGAACGAAGTAAGTCGTCGATTCAGCGGAGATAACGTGGAGTGCGTTCAGTTATTTGAGCCTCTAGGAAATTTCTACAAAAGGAGGCCTTTGATTTGAAAGATCTTTGTATAACTTACAATAGATTGACGATTTCTTCCTGATTTTTCAACAATGGGTTTTCCATATTAATTATGGCCCACGCGCTTTGCAATAAAAAGAAGTGGAGAATCCCAATGTTAAATGCCTTGGTAGGAAGTATGTCTCGTTCAATTGGTGTTTTGCGTGAGGTGCATGAATGCTTCACAATTCAGTCTGCGTAGTTGGTATAGATAGCTCTCTATCCCAGAAAATACTACTACTTCTCACAACTTTTGTGAATTTGACCTTTTGTGTGATTGATTGGGTTTGAGGTGTATTAATAGGGTTTTAGCATTTTTTAAGTTTTGATTTGTTAAAATGGTTTATTTAAAATCATATTAATAGATAGGCCTTTTTAAAAATATTACATGATTATAGGTGAACTTTCATTAATAGATGAAACAAGTCTAATAAATGAACTCACCTATTAATATTATTTTAGTTGATTCACTTGAACAAAGCAAAACTTCAATGTACTGAGACTTGTTGAGAATAATGCTTCATATATTAGTCTCAAAGCAACTCTCTTAGTTAAGAGAATATTGTTTTCACTAATTACATTTGTAATTTGACCTTTTGCATGATTGAAGGGAATTGTGCTACATTAATGCTCTACATTTCAGTTTTTGTAGTGAGTATAACTCTCTTTCTCATAAAAATATTGCCTCTTTTGATTAGTCTAGTTAATTTGGTCTTTTGTGGGGCTTGAGGTGGATTAAGGCTTCACATTTCAATCTACATAATTGGTATAAGCATTTCCATTTCTCAAAAAGTATGGTTTCCTCTGATTACTCTTGTGAATTTAGTCTTTTGTATGGTTGACGAAATTTGAGGTGCATTAATATGATTTGGTTTAAATCATATATTTTTTGACTTGTTCTGATTAGATAAAACTTGGCGAAAACTATAACAAAACAACCAACTAGGTGGACAATTGGGAAGAACTCACAAGCAGTGAGACCACCAAAACCCAAAAAAGAAAAGACTCCTTTTTGCAAGCAAAGCTTTTAATCAGAGCAACAAACCGATGAAAACAAGGGTCTCGACTCCCCAACATTACATTCTCAGAACTAAGGGGTTTAGAAAGGAACCTCGAACCATTAACCAGATAAAAACCCTTGAATTGAAAATAAAGCAGTCAAGGAAATAAAAAAGTAACAACTAGTTTTGATAGGCTTCCCACAACCTTTTTCCTAAAGGACCACCTTGGTAGGAGACAATCTCTAACCAAGAAGGAGCATAGACAATCTTAGACAAGGAGGGAGACCACATCAGTTTGGGAGCACCTAAAAATCTAGTGGACAAAGAAATTCTTAGCCATTCTAAAGCCAAGGAATGGACTAGCACAAAAAATCCCACAGGGTTTTAAAAGGCATCCCTTAACCTTTGAATACAAGAACACTCCACAGACAAAGCAACAAAGACCACCTCAATAGGTCCCTTGTTTGCAAACGAAACATTGTCAACATCCCACATATCCTGGAGGGAACACTTGGCAATAAGAACCACCTCAAAAGATTCAACTGCCATGAAATCCTCCAAATGATCCACCTCAAAAGGTCCACCATCCATAGCATCAAAAAACACATCCAGGTATCCAATCCTAAAGTGGTGCCGACAACCTCCGAAACACTCTTAGCCATAACACCCCACACAATCCAAACAACGCTGGACCAAAGCAACCAAGGTGGAGAGCAGAACAAGGGACAATATGAACCCCAAATTAAAACCCCCAATCTCCCCCCAAAATAGAGGAGAAAGACAAGATAAAGCTAGAAAACACGTAACACCGACGTCAAGAGTAGGAAGCACTAGGATGGATGCCAAACCATAGACTGCTAGGAAAACCACACAACACGTAGTAAGAACAATCTTATAGGAGAAAGGGGCCCTAATCACCCTCCTGTCCCTCAATGCATATATTTATGTCTTAATATTTATAGGTTCTCTTGTGTTGAAGTATTGATCCATTTTGACCAACATTTAGTAATTTTTTTATTTACATGTGGATTATTTATTACAACATATAATATAAATATGTGACAAGATCAGATATTATGAATATTATAAGAAAAAAATAGAAATACAACTATTAGAAGGTGTACAACTACCAACTCCTCTTTCCTATTAGAATGTGTACAACTACTAACCCCTAACCCCTAACCCCTATCCCCTATGTTATTGAAGCTTCTCCAAAATAACGTTTCATATTTCAGTAGACAATTTCCTTATTGAAAAAAGTATTGTTTCCTCTGATTACTCTTAGGGCATGTTCCCATGCGGCTGCTTAGCTTATTTTGGCTAGCAGCTGTGGCTAGCAGCTGCTCAATATTTTTAGGAATTATTTGTGGAGTAGCTGGCCCCATTAATATTTATCTTTCTTTAAAATTTGAAAACAAAAATAGAAATAAAATCTTAAAAAAAGAGGGAGAGTAAATTGTGGAGCCACTGGCATAACTCCTAAATAATAGCTGCTCTATCAAAATAGGAAAAGATTCTAAATTATCATTTTTTTCACAATTTTAAAGTTGCATGGAAACACTTAACTACTTAAATTTAAGCAGAAAATAGATGGGAACATGAAGTTACTCTTATAGATGTGGTCTTTTCAGTTATTGATGGGGTTTGTTCTGCATTAATGCTTTACATTATGGCCTCGTGTGATTGCTTTAGTTAAATTGGTCTTTTGCGTTATTGACGGGGCTTGAGGTGGATTAAGGCTTCACTCACTCAACGTGATTGGTATCAGCAGTTCCCTTTCCCAGAAAATACTCCTTCCTCTGATTACTCCTGTGAACTTGGTCTTTTGCGTGATTGATACGGGTTGAGGTGCATTGATGCATCACATTTGAGTCTACGGAATTGGTATCCGCAGCTCTTTCCCAGAAAAAACACTGCTTTATCTGATTACTCTATATATACTCTTTAAACTCTTCCCCGAGTCATGATTTAGAGACTTGCAGACATGGCCTATGCTTTTGTGAAGTTGTTTAAGTTTGTTATTACAGCAGTTTGTGTTGCCCTGTTGAGCAACCTCTGCCTGGGTAGTGTACCAATGCAGAGATATCATGAGGATGAATGTGAAGCTCTTCTCTATTTCAAGGCCGTCTTAAACGATATAGATGGCTCCCTTAGTGAGTGGGTGAAGGGATCCAACTGTTGCGAATGGGATGGTATATCCTGTGATGAGCACAGTAGCCATGTTGTCGAAGTTAAACTTTATATGTATTCTGGGCAGGGAGGTGCCATATCTGATAGCCTGTGTCGTCTTCGTTTTCTTACAACAGTCCAGTTGATGGAGTGTGGATTGACAGGTATTATTCCTCCCTGTTTGGGAAATCTCTCATACCTTCAAACTCTTGATTTATCTAGCAATGATTTAAGTGGAGTTATTCCCCCTTCCATTTGCCTGATTACCCGTCTTACTTCCCTTCATCTGGAAGAGAATACATTAGGTGGAAATATACCCTACTGTCTCGGTAATGTTTCGGATCTAACTGAGCTCTACCTTAATAGCAACCAACTAAGGGGAACTATACCTTCTTCCCTAGGTGCTCTCTCTTCTTTGTCCAGCCTTCAGCTTTATTCCAATCAACTTAGTGGCCATATTCCAGAATCTATAGGCAATCTGTCTATGCTTGTTAACTTGGTAGTGTTTCGGATCTAACTGAGCTCTACCTTAATAGCAACCAACTAAGGGGAACTATACCTTCTTTCCTAGGTGCTCTCTCTTCTTTGTCCAGCCTTCAGCTTTATTCCAATCAACTTAGTGGCCATATTCCAGAATCTATAGGCAATCTGTCTATGCTTGTTAACTTGGATTTTTCTTACAACCAACTAAGTGGTCAAATCCCATACTTGTTGGGCAATCTCTCTTTAATCCAGATGTTGTTAATGAGTGACAATAGAATAAGTGGCCAAATTCCATACTCCTTGGGTAATCTGTCTTTACTCAACAGCTTGGATATCTCCTCCAATGACATTAGTGGGACTCTTCCTAGCTCTTTTGCTGGACTATCTTCACTCGGCAGGCTCTTTGCCTGTGGCAATAGATTCAATGAAAGCATTCCTTGTTCAGCTTTGCCGCCTGCTCTGAGTTCTCTGAGTCTCTCAATGGACAATCACCAGATAGTATCAGAAGTTTTGTTTAACAACCAGAATATGTTATCATATTTGGAATTGTCCAACTGTGTGCTAAATATAAGCACAACTTGGGTTCCTCCTTTCCAGTTAGCACAGTTATCTTTAACTTCATGTAACATTGATGGTCAAATACCAACATGGATTGCAACTCAATTTTCCCTTACAGATTTGGTATTGGCAGACAACAATCTTGTGGGAGAAATTCCCTCTTGGCTATGGAAGATCAGCCCTTCTTTGCGATCTGTAAACCTCACAGGAAACTATTTGCAAGGCCACATTTTTGCAGATTCTTCGACGTGGACACAAGGACTGCTCTTGGATGTTTCTAGGAATGAATTGAGTGCACACATTTCATCAATCTGGTGGCGGCTTCCTAATGTATCAGTACTGCTGCTCAACAATAACTTGCTATTTGGCGATATTTCTTCAAGCATTGAGGCCCTGTCTCAAATACAGCTATTGAATCTAGCCAACAACAAGTTGAAGGGAATTATCCCTCCAAGCTTGGGCAATTGTTCATGGCTTGAGGTGTTGGATCTGGGAAACAATAGTTTACATGGAAGTGTGCCAGATGAGTTTGGTAAGCTCATTGCTCTATACTCACTAGTCATTACGCAGAATCTATTAACTGGACAATTCCCTCATTCAATAACAAAATGTCATGGATTGCAATTCCTTGATATTGGGCACAACTTGTTTGAAGGCAATATTCCAAAGTCCATTGGAAATCTTTCACAGCTTAGAGTTTTGGTGATAAAACAAAATTCTTTCAGAGGTAGCATTCCTTCTGAAATTAGTAGGAGTATCTGCAGATATTGGACTTCTCATCCAATCATCTATCAGGGATCGTTCCGCCAAGCATTTTGGGCTTGCAAGCCATAACCAAAGAGAATCAAGATTTCTCTATGCTAATGATGGAATTACAGCGTGACAGTTCACTTGACCCAACAATGACATACCATGTTGGAATAGATATGATCTCCAAGGGCATATATCTCTACTACCCATACATTTCTACATATCTAACGTCAATAGATCTCTCTCACAATAAGTTGCATGGACATCTCCCTTCTAATTTTGGAAAGTTGAAGGGGTTGAAGTTTCTCAATCTATCAATGAATAGTTTTAATGGGGTCATTCCAAAGAGCTTGGGAGAAATGAGTCTAGAATCGTTGGATCTTTCTACCAACAGTCTTTCAGGAAAAATTCCCCCAGAGCTACAGTCCTTGGATTATCTGGGATACTTAAATTTGTCAAACAATCATCTTTCAGGCAGCATACCACAAGGAGGACATCTGATTACATTTAGCAACTTGTCATATTCTGGAAATCCTAATTTATGGGGTTGTCCTCTTCCAAAAAATTGTTCATGGCCAGAATTTGTTCCTCCGCCTCCTCAGGTTTCTTCAAACAGGGAAGAGAAAACCGAAGGAATTCCATGGTATGAGATTGGAGCAGGATTGTCTTATGGAGTGGGTTTTGCCATTGTAGTGTTATTACTTGTATTCAGAATTCAATGGAGGAAGAAATACTTCGCTGGTCTGGATATTGTTTTGAAGTTTCTGTATCCTCCCCTGCGTAAGTGGACATTGTAAAATGCTGTTTTCTCCATTCTGTCTGCAAGGGAGCTTATTTTTAACTTTCAACACTGGATTGAGAGTAGGATGTAACTTTCACCATATTAGATGATTTTTTTCTGTCAGACTCGTTCTGTTAATTTTATTAAAGATAGACTGCATTTGTTATGACTGCAACTCCCATGCATCCATCCATTCTTCAGGGTGGAACAAGGGTCACAATATATCAGTTTAAATCACATATTAAGTTTACATTTCTAAATTTAAAAGTGTTAAATATTTAGAGTTGACTGACATTTTCTTGACTTAATATGTTGCTTAATGTGTGTGGTCACACTAAGAATACACTTAAGACTTATAAGTGTTAAACATTCAAAGTTGACTAACATTCTCTAGACTTAATATGTTGCTTAATGTGTGTGGTTTAAGGCTGATCCAACATATCTCATTTTTCGATTGGTGTGCCCCAAAATTTCATGTTAAAGACTAAAATATCTCTCGTCTCTCGTCTAATGTACCCTAAATTTTTCATGTATACGATAAGATACAATGAGTACGATGACACTTCTTTGATTATATGTTAAAATGAGCACAATCACAATTCTTTGATTATATGTTGGAATGAGCACAATCAAAATTCTTTGATTATGTTCAATTTAAAAATAGTGATATATATTAAAAAATAATGTAGATGAAAAAATTCATATCTGTAAATTTTAACTAGACATCACATATGAATGGAGGTGGCATTTTCATTAGAACAATAAACAAAGTCAAATGAAGATACTCATCATTAGAGTAAAGTCAATAGATATTTTTGTAGAGGAAATAACACACCTCCATTTCAATTCTCTATATATTTAAGAATAGAGTAATAGAAAATGGATTTTAAAATTTCAAAAAATTATTTAGATATATATATATTTTTAAAATAATAAAAATTAATTATAATAAATAATAAATGTGTAATGTAAATAAATAGATAGTATTTAATTTTAAATATGATATAATTTTGGTATGTATAAATATTTCTAATTGAATTGTTTTTGCTAAGACTTATTACATAATCAAATATGAATCAGCAAGTAATTTTAATGTAAGAAGATCATTTCTTAGAGCAAAATCAATAGATATTTATGTACACACCCTCTTTTGAAGAAATGCATAATTTCATTTTAGTTCTTTATATATTTAAGAATAGACTAATAGATAATGAATTTAAAAAATCTAAAAAATTATTTAGATATATTTTTTTAAAAATAATAAGAGATTAATTATGATAAATAATAAATGTCTAATATAAAATAGATAGTATTTAGTTTTGAATGCGATATAATTTTGGTTTGTATAGATATTTTTAATTGAATTGTTTTTGCTAAGACTTATTACATAATCAAATGTGAATTAATAAGTAATTTCAATGTAAGATGATACTTATAATTAGAAAAAAGTCAATATATATCTATGTAGAGAAACTAGTTCACACCCTCCTCTTTGGGAAATACATAAGTGCATTTTAGCCCTCTACATATTTTAAAAATAGACTAATAGATAATGGATCAAGTAAAAATTAGAAAAATTATTTAGATATTTAAAAAAATAATTTTAAGAATAATAAGGGATTAATTATGATAAATGTAAATAAATAAATAGTATTTAGTTTTGAGTTATAAATTTATTTTGGCTAGATGCTTCTAATTGAATTGTCTTTGCATTAAAAAAATAAAATTTAATATATAATCAAATATGGATTAGTAATTTCAACGTAATTAAATTTCCACAATCTATGAGATTACATTTATTTTTTATTTTCTTTGGATTTGATTGTGTAAGTTTTTTGAGCATCAACATTTCAAAGTAATTCATCATCAAAATGCTACTAAATAATTTTTTTGCTTTACATATGATTGACACCATACAAATGAATTTTTATTAGTTTTAAATTATATTTTTGTATTAAGTATCATAGAATCACAAAGCTCATTTTTTGCTCATTCGAGCATCCACGTTACAATGAGACAAATACAACCAATGGAAGACCAAGAGTCACAACTTAGAATTCTACACAAAGGTGTCCCTCATGGGAGTTGAACTTGGGTCTCCACATTGAGAACTCAATGCTTTAACCAACTAAGCTCAACCCTTTGGACGTTTTAAATTATATTACTTGCTTGTCTTGACTTTTATAGCTTATATAAAAAGTATTATTGTTGTGGGTAAAGAAGTTTTCTTTGTATTGAGAATATGTCTCTCTTTTGTCAAACTCATAAGATACTAATTTAACAATTTAGAACAAATATTAAAAATAATAGTTAATGATGTAGGAGCATTTGGGTCTACAAATGATTAGACATCCTTGTTTTAATAATAGTAAATTATATTTAAATAAAATAACCATTTCATGTTTTGATTTCTTTTATTCTTTTTTTACATTTTGTCAAATACTTGATAGATACATAACAATGATTGGAAGCATTCAAGCCACCTTAACTTAGACAATTTGCTTGGATATACTAGGTTTTGATTGGTTATAGTGTAATATTATGCACATTAGGAGTTTTAAACAGGTCAACAAATCTTTCTAAACTAGCAAAAAAAATTCCAATTTTTTTTTCAAGATGGTTGTTCATAATAATTAGGAAAGTTCAAGTGATGCCCTTGAGTTTGTCTTAAAAATGAAAGAAAGAATAATTTTGAGAGTGGGGACAAGAAATAATCAAACAAGAGTAAAAATTATGAGGAAAAAGGGAAATCTTGGGCATGTAAGGGTTGGAGTTAATGGGGTAGTCATTCAAATCTCAATGTATATTTGAGGTAGTTTTTTATGTGGATTCCAAAAGGAAAAATGTTTTAGAAATGTTCATTGACAAGAGGAGCGTAGATATGACCAAGATGCCACAAAAGTCCATCTGACTCCAAAGAGTACCTTGAAAATTGGCCCTTAAGGGCTCTCCTAGTTTCAATATTCCCTCTCACAACCTTGCATGAGAATTGACCCCAAACCCTCCAAAGATGCATCGATGCAATCAACAAAATCTCCTACTAGATCTGGCACTACCAAGATAGGTGCATTGGTCAAACACTTCTTAAGAGCTAGAAAAGCTACCTCACTACTTTGACCACACAAACTTCTTCCATTTCCTTTGAAGAGAGGTGATAGGATGAGACAACTTAGGAAAGTCTCTCACAAAACAATGGTAATAACCTGCCAAAATCATGAAACTATGAACCTCTAAGACATTAGTTGGTGCTGGCCAATCCATTATAACCTAAATCTTAGACGGGTCCACTGAGATGTACTCTCTCCTAAGATGATATGACCCAAGTATCTCACCTCATTTTGGAAGGACTTGCATTTGGCCAAGTTGTCATAAAACTGATGGTCGTGAAGACATTGCAAAACTTAATGCAAGTGGACCTCACATTCTTCCACTATCCTCAAATATACCAAAATATCATCAAGAAATGTAAGGAACAATTATTCAAGGTAAGTGCGAAATACTCCATTTACTAGACACATAAAGACTGATGGTCCATTAGTCAACCCAAATGGAACAATCGTGAACTCATAGTGTCCATAATGGGTGTGAAATGTAGTTTGATGAATGTCGACCTCATGAATGCGAAGCTGATGGTACCCTGACTTGAGATCAATCTTAGAGAACACCCTATCTCCCTTCATTTGATTAAACAAATCATTAATCTTTGGTAATGGATATCGATTCTTCATCGTCACCTTATTCAACTACTCATAGTTTATGCACAATTGAAGAGATCCATCATTCTTCTTAACAAAGATGATAGGTGTTCCCCATGGGGAAACACTAGGATAAATGTTGCCTTCATCCAATACTCCTCTAACTACAAATAAAGCTCACTCAAATCATGAGTGGTCATATGATAAGGTGCCTAAGAAATGGGCTCTACTCTAAGAACAAAATCAATGCAGAAGTCTATGTCACACCTAGGTGGCATGCCTAGAATCTTTCTTAGTAACACATTCACAAAATCATGAGTAATGGTATGGTGATCATCAAGAGATACCTCCTGATTCTCACCCTCATTAAGATCACTTATTGAGATTGCGAACAACTGACAACTTTGTCACATACATCATTTCAACTGCGTAGACAAGATTGTGCATAGGGAGATGAGTCTTTGGACCCTTACAAGCTTAAATATCTCTCCCAAATCATCCAAACACTTTACTTACTTATGCTGACAATCAATGTAAGACTAACGAGTATCCAAAAAATCCATGCTCAATACAACTCCATAAGATCCCAAAGGAAGAAGACAAAGCTCTATGGTGGTAGCGAAGGTGCTCAAATCCAATACAACCATGAACTCGAGAATCTATGACCACCATATAATCGATAGCTGACTCAACTTTGCAACTATTTTCGTACCTCACTATTACAAGCCTGCATTGCTCCACAAGAAAGGGGGATATTTAAAAGAATTTGAAGCAACAAAATCAAATAAAACAAAGATAAAAATCCCACATAGAACAATAAATGTTTCAATCATTGTTCTCTAATGCTCATCCTGACAGTTAACAATGACCACAAATATCTTGATCAACCTACATCCCCAACTATAAGCTCTTAAGTGGCATGTCTCTGACTATGTCTAAAAACTAATCTCTGGGTGTGTGCAAAAAGTTGAGTCTACTTTTAGGCCAAAAATGTAAGTGTTTTCCTTGTTTTTTAGAATTAGTCCCAATTGATCTAAAAATTTCAAGCACTTAAAGAATGAATCTTGAAAAAAGAGTAAAAAAAATGTTGGGCTTGAAGTCTATTTTCCAAATATGTAATTTACTTTAATACCCAGATGATCTACAAATTAAGTTTAATAGGCATTTCTAAAGCCTATAGTTTAAAAGTCACTTCTTTTCAGGACTATACCATGCTCATGTATGGCAAGCATAATTTGACCTAAATGAAAGCATTTTTCTAAATCCTTTTGGGAAAATATTTGTAACACATTCACCTTTGATGCAAATAATTTTTTGTAATTTTTTTTTTGTTAATCTTTTATTAGGCATAATTCTTGTTTTAAAAAACTCTTGTACACGACAAGCATAAATTGACTTAAACTTTTTATTTCTGATATTTTTTTGAAGTTGTATAGAATTGTCTCTAGTTTGATACCATATAATTTTTTTTTCAAAAAAAATAGAAACAAAAATGTTATTAAAAATATAAGAAACCTAGTTATTTCAAGTTTATGGACCTCTTTCATTACAAATTATTTAAAAAAAAAAAAAATTAAAAAAGCAACATATTTGGAATATAGGCAGTTTCTTCTGTAATAGGTTTTCATTTCTTCAATTTTTTTTGAAAAAAAGTCTTCATATATATGTCCAAAGTCAGTATTTTGTATGGACACTAACATGGCCTTCAAGTTGTAGGCCACACTAGGTCCAAGGCTAAGGGTCGGCTCTCTAAGCCTTTTTATGAAGTGAAATTTAAAGGGCAAACCGGGCCAAAACTTCATTTTTTTAGAGATGAGAGCCCAAATTGAGATTGAGATCTCATTTAGGATTCAAGATCCTATTTACTTTTAAAAAAAAAAATTTAATGGGCAAAAAGAAAACGAGATCCCATTTCTTTTTAAACCATTTTTTTAAATGATTGTTGTACTTTTACCAATCATTTTCAGCAACTTCACATGTTCTATTATATGGATGACAATGACTAATTCTACATTATTCTACAATTCTTGTCTTGCTGATGCTCTTTTCTTGAAATTTTCTATCCATTTTGGAAGGACTCCATCATTGGATACCTTTAGAGTGGAATAATGTACATGTGATGATCCCTTTTGAGGAGGAAGATTAATTGAGACAATTTTTTAATTTTTGAATTCAATCAAGTAAAAGCCACAATTTGTTAATCATGGGATCTAAACAATGTCAAAAGAGGAAAGAAAGGAGGGTCATAACCCTTGAGGAAAGTCAAACACAAAGAGAGGAGGCAAAATGTCAAAGAGATAGAAGAATGAGGATTCAAGAAATGAATAATTTTGATACTTCTGGATCCACGACAATGCAAGATCTCAAAAAATATTGAAGATGGTCACATGAGGGATGAGATGGACATAGATGATGCAAATGTGGAAGATGTTCATGTGGAAGATAATATGATTATAGATACTAATTCTAATATATCCTCAAACCTAGGTACATCTTCAAATGAACCTTTGAAAGACATGGAAAATGTGATTATAGATGATATTCGTGTTGATCATTTATTAGAAGCTAGATATAGTAGTGTTGAGATTGATATTGTTCATGAGAAAATGATACAAAGAGATATTGAAAATGAAATCCCTTGTGTTGGTTAAGATGACAATATTTTATTTGAAAATTGAAAGTAATGTTTTGGATAATCTTCCTTGTAAGATTTCTTGGAGACTGATAAAAACTTATGCCAATAGAATATACAAAGAAAAATTTAAATGAAAAAAATTATCAATTCAATGTCAATTGATAATGCAATTGACGAGAATGTGGAAAATGAGAAAAGTAATGAAAAAGCTAGACATTTTTGTGAAACCAAGAAAAAAGATGAATTAGTTAAGCATGCTATATCTACTATTGCAAGTGCCATTGAGTCTGTTGAAAAAAAGAGTCGATCTAAAGATAAGAATGCGACACAATGAGCTATAACAATTGCTATAGTGAATAAAATAACTTTGAATAAAAGGATGTCAACCAAAATTAGTGGAATTTTAAAGATGCATCCCAAAAAATTGGTAAGAGCAACATTGAGAAGAGAAATTATTGAAAATGATCCAATTAACCAATGTTGGAGTTTTAGTGGTTGACTCCCAAGGTTTGATATGAAATTGGACATTGAAGTCAAATATTTTGTTGAAAAGTATTGGCATAATAATACAAGGGTATCATGTAATGCTAGAGATGTTTTGAATCTAAGAGTTGGGTCAAAAATACGTGATCCTCATCCAAAACACATATTAGACACAACTCAAACTGAATTTTATAGAATTTTTTTGGATGATGTTGTGTTATCTAGAAATATTACTATAATTCAAAGATCATTTGAGAAATACAAGCCTTGGTATGTGAAAATTAATAAGCAATGAATCTCTTGCTGTTGTAAAATGCATGTGTAATTTCGTTATTATTATTATTATGATATTTTTTGATATATAAATTGTGTTTTGCATAATAATATGCTTATGCATGAATGTGGTATTGATATGCCACCTAAAACAATAAAGGAATTTGTAGTAGCTTTGTTTTGTGAAAGATCTAATAGGCAATTATTTTATTCAAGTTCATGTATTTCTAGACAATGTACTAGTTATGTTAATTTTTCATTATTATTAGAATGTATACATGAGAGTAGTGAAAATGATTTTGAACAACAACTAGTGGATGTTAAAATTTTTAAGAATATTGAGTATCCTTTAAAGGATGAGAAAACGAGAAAGCTTGTCAATTTGATCACAAAAAAATTTAGTGTACATGCATTCATGTCATAATTTAAGAGTAAGATTGTCCAAAATATGTGAAACACTCTCAACATGCCAGATGGATTTATGGTCAATTTTTCCCATGTAGAAATACATTTCTAGTTGGAATTATACTATCAGTGGTGGAATTTGTAGAAAACTATAATCTTGTTCCACAAGAGGAAATTCAATCTTAGTACTACAATTCAATGTAGGTGGTTATTTTTGTCCATATTGTTTATGGACATGCAGATGATAATACAAAGAATGATAGAAAATTTCTAAGGGAGTACCATTTCTATGTGAGTGATAACCATATGCACTGTTTGAGTTTGTTCAATATTGTTTCAACATATTTTATTACAAATTTAAGAGAAAGAGGAATCCAGATGAAAAAACATCTTATATAGTCAACTAATTGTACAAGCCAATTCAATAATGCTTGGATGTTTTATTGGCTAAGTAGGGCTCACAAGGAAAACAATATCCAACATATATGGAGTTTTCTTGAAGTTGGACATGGTAAAGGAGAACATGATGGATATGATGCATGTGATATAAGAATTCTTGCAAGAGAGCAATTAAAAATTGAAGATAAAGTAAAATCTAAAGATGCACATGTAATTGTGGATTGGTGCAATACAACATTATCTACTAGATACACGTGAAATCTACAATTTAGTGATTCTTTTGGTTAGTTGAAGAAGAGAACATTGTACCTAGACTTGATTGTGAGACAATTAACAGATCAACAAAATGACATTCATTTAAGAGTTCAAATGCAAGCACATGGAGTATTTGGACAGGGGAACTTGCATGTTTTTGTCAGTTTTGTACTTCAGGTGATTTAGATGTATATGAGAATACTAATGTTACAAATGTGAGGTTGATGGTTGTCATTGATGTCAACATATTATTTTGGGAGTTGGTGATTTGTAAGACTTGTTCCCAGAATTCTTGGTGCTCCGGAAGATGTGTTACAGTTGGCATTCTATTTATTCATGTTGGTAGTAATCCAGATTTCTCTATTTACCGGATATGGTATTGATTGATTATATTCATGAGTATGTTGGTTTCATTCTTAATTTTGCTAATTTGGGTAGTGCTATTTTGGGTCTAGTTCGATCTAGAATTTGAGAATGTGTAGCACCATTTGTGTAGCGAATGAGTCATGATTTGGGTCCGATATTTGTGATGGATATAATGTGTTGATTTGACCAATGAAGTGTATTGTGGTATGGTATACTTCTCATTCCTTCCCACCATCGATATGTTTGATGATGACCTATTTTGAATCTTTGTTTGGACGACTTAGAAGATTATATTTCTCGGAGACAATATATATAAGTAGATGATCTGATTGTGTTGAGGCATGGAAGATGTGCTAGACTAAAAAAAAATCCAATTGATGTTGATATGTGAAGTGTGTTGTTGAGAGGCACTAGAAGCAGTTTTGGTATTGCAGTTCATGTTTTAGTGGTAGATTCTCTTTTCTTTCTTCTTCCTTCAGTAGTGAGCCTTTCTGGCAATGAGCCTCCCTTTGTAAAAATCACCTTAACTAACGTCAACTTAATCGATGTTATATATTGAGAACTAACATTCTCCGTGGTTTTTCCCTTCTTGGGTTTTCCACATCATATTTGGTTTTCATTGTGTGATCTGTTTTGTGTATGTGCTTTCATGTTATATATGTTTTAATTAAATCTGTTGGTTATTCTGGATCTGTGAAAGTAGTGAAGACAAGTTTAAGTTGTCAACTGATTCACCCCCCCTCTCAGTTATCCAGATATTTAACAATTGGTATTAGAGCTTTGGTTCCTTGGAAAAGAGATTAACCGCTTGAGGTAGATCCTGATTAAATAGCGCGCAAATTAACCATTCCTATCTTTGAAGGATCTGAATATGATTTCTGGAAAGTGAAGATGGGAGGCTACCTGATCTTTTTGGGCTACAACGCTTGGAAAGTAATGGAAACTAAGTATTTACAACTAGTAAATGGTCCTATCACTCTAGATGAAATTCAAGCATATGAAGAAAATGAAAAGGCGAGGTATGTTATCTTTAGTGCTTTATCAAAAATTGAATTAACAAAGGTTATTTCATTAAATATTACTCATGAGGTTTGAGAAAAGTTGAAGGATATCTAGATGAAGGAAATGACAAAGTTAAATTATCAAAGAAGCTGACAACTAAGCACATATATGAGAACTTGAAAATGGAAAAAGGAGAATATATAACAAGCTATTTTCAGAAGGTTGATAGTGTAGTAAATGAAATTAGAGAACTTGGGGGCACCTTGATAGATGAAGACATAATTGTGAATATTCTGATGTCTCTACTAGAAACCTACAATGATAAGATCTTTGCTATTCAAGAAACCTATGATCTGAAGAAGTTTACTAGGGAGCAACTATATGGCACCTTGTCGACATTTTAGATAAGAAAGTTTGTTAAAGACAAAGAAAAATTTGAGACTACCTTTAAAACCTTTGAGGAAGATCTAGAAGATGAAAGCTTGGATAATATGGAAGCAAAATTTGTAAGGAGATTGGAGAAATACACCAACAAATATAAAGGTATGTTACCTCTTAAATGTTTTAAATGCGGAAATATTGGTCATATGGCTACTAGATGTTTGGAAAAAGGATCAAGAAAAAAATTCAGGGAAAATAAAGGGACGTTTAAAAAGAAAGCTTATTATGTTAAAGATGATGCTGGTATTTCAGACGATGAATTAGACTATGAAGATGGTGACAATATGTTTTGGGTAGAAAAAGATGTACCTAAGATTGATGTTTCAAAGATTGTTGCTACTTCTTTGCATGCTAGAAGAGATAAAAATGAATGTTTGATTAATAATGGATGCTCAAATCATATGATTGGTGATCAAAGTAATTTCATAAAAATTGAAAAGTATGATGGAGGTTTTGTTAGGTTTGGAGATGATCAAACAACACAAATTGTAGGAATTGGCTCTATTAATTTTGATGGAAAGCATAATATTGACAATGTTTACTATGTGAAGGGTTTGCATCATAATCTCTTGAGTGTTTGGCAGATGTTTAAAAATGGTTATAATGTTGTCTTTCAGGATGATGGTTGTGAGATCTGTAAGGGATCCAAAATTGTTATTGCAGTAGGTAAAAAGACTATTAGAAACATGTATCAACTAGAAGGAGCTACAAGACACTATTTGTTATCCCAAATCAATGATAGTTGGTTTTGGCACCAAAGGATGTGTCATATCAATTTTGATAATTTTGTTAAGATTAGTTCATCAAGTGTAGTGATGGATTTTCAAAGGCTAACCAAACCGGATAACACAATTTGCAAAGAATGTCAAGAAGGAAAGCAAACAAAATGAACATTCAAAGTAAAGGAACAATCATCCACTAGATTGTTGGCCTTGGTGCACACAAACTTATGCGGTCCTACCAGAACGAGAAGTATACAAGGTGAGATATATTTCATGTTGTTAATTGATTATTATTCTAGAATTTCATGGGTTGCATTTTTTAAAGAGAATTCAGAAGTATTAGAAAAATTCAAGATATTCAAAGAAAGAGTTGAAAATGAAGTTGACAGAAAGATAAGTGTTTGAGGTCTGACATAGGAGGATAATTTATCTCTGATGAGTTAACAATTTTTGTGAGAAATATGGTATTAGAAGATAGTTATCTGCCTCGAGGACACCAAACCAAAATGGTGTAGTGGAAAAAATGAATAGAACTATACAAGAGGCAACTAGAACAATGATCAAAGGAGCAGAACTACCAGAAGTCCAATGGAGAGAAGGAATTCACACAACAATCTACACTCTTAAAAAAAATCTATACTAGAAAAGACATGGAAAGACATCATATGAACTATGACATGGTAGAACTCCGACAGTGAAATATTTCAAGGTATTTGGAAGCAAATGTTATATCCAAAGAGATGAGGATAATCTTGGAAAATTTGACAGTAGAGTAGATGAAGGTATATTCCTAGGATATTCTACAAAGAGGAAGGCATACAGGTGTTATAACAAAAGACGGAACAAGATTCTTGAAAGTGCAAATGTGAGGGTTGATGAAGACATTTCTAAGGAATCTGACAAACTGATAGGATATGAATCTGATGAGCCCACTGACAAAAAAAGGGAAGAGGAAACCATTGAAAAAGAGAAAGAAAAGGAAACTCAGGATGCTCCGACATCTTCATCTAAAACCCCAAGGTATACATAGAAGAGTCATTTAGTAGATCGTATTATTCGAGATAAGAAGAGAGGAATTATCACAAGAAGCAAAGCCGCTCAAGAACAAGTTCTATTATGTTTACTATCCAAGACTAAACTGAAAACAATATAAGAAGTTTGTAATGGTCAGATTTGGATAAAGGCAATGAGAGAAGAGATCACATTGAGAAAAAACAGCCATGGGAACTAGTTCAAAGACCAACAGACAAGAATGTAATTGGAACAAAATGGGTATTCTGAAACAAGTTGGATGAGTATAAAAATGTCGTAAGAAATAAAGAAAGGTTGGTTTGCAAAGGTTACACACAAGTTGAAGGCATTGACTTTGAGGAGACATATGCTCCTATTTCCTGGATGGAAGCTATTAGGATGTTTTTGGCTTTTGTAGCATTTAAGGATTTCAAGGTTTATTAGATGGATGTAAAATCAACATTTTTGAATGGAGAACTGAAAGAAGAAGTTTACATTGAACAATCGAAAGGATTTAAGTTGAGAGATGATTTGAACATTGTTTTCAAATTGAAGAGGGCTCTGCATGGATTAAAACAAGCTCCTAGAGCTTGCTATGGAAGGATAGACAAGTACTTGATTGATCAAGGTTTTCAGAAGGGATCTACTGATAGCAATTTATACTTCAAAAATGACTCAGGTAAAATCTTGATTGTTGTAGTATATTTAACTGATGACATAATATTTAGAGGAAATGAAGGCATGTGCAAGAAGTTTGCTAATGAGATGCAAAAGGAAATTTGAGATGTCCATGATTGGTGAGTTAAATTTATTTCTTGGTTTGCAAGTAAATCAGAATAGAAAACGAATTTTCTTTTCTCAATCTAAATACATTAAAGAATTGTTGAAGAAGTTTGGGCTGGATAATTCCAAACTGGTGTGTACACCTATTACCACCAGATGCAAGTTAACAAAAGATGATAAATCTTCTAAAGCCAATGCAAGTCAGTATACATCAATGATTAGAGGACTATTATATTTGTCTGCTACCAGATTGGATATCATATATGTAGTTTGTTTGGCAGCTAGGTTTGAACAAGAACAAAACAAAATCACATGTGGTTGTAAGAAGAATTTTTAAATATTTAAAAGGGGCAAAAGAGTTTGGTTTGTGGTATCCCAAAAATTCAGATTTCACTTTGACAACTTATACAGATGTAGATTGGGTCGGAAGTGCTGATGACATGAAAAGTACAAGTGGTGGAGCATTCTTTCTTTGTTCCCAATTGGTTGTTTGGTTGAGTAAGAAGTGGGATTTTGTGTCTTTATCTACAACTGAAGTATAATACATTACGACATCTTCATATTGCACTCAGATATTATGGATGAAGCAAACTTTGAAGGATATCGATGTATTGTTTAATAAGCCCATCTCAATCATGTGTGATAACACCAGTGCAATAAACATTTCTAAGAATCTGATACAACATTACAAAACAAAGCATATATCAATTCGGCATCACTTTCTGAGAGAAAAGGTGTTGGACAATGAAGTAAAGCTTGAGTATGTACCTATAAAAGAGCAGATTGCAGATATATTCACAAAGGTGTTGTGTAAGGATACTTTTGAGTATCTTCGGTAGAAGTTAGGGGTATTACCCCTTCCTAATTTGAACTGATGTAAATTTGGATATGCATTTGTCCAGTGAATTTCTTTAAATATTCTTATTTGGACTAATTCTTGGGTGCTTTCTCTTAGGGGGAGAATAGTGAGTTTCATAAGGGGAGTTGTGCATGTCTTTGTCCTTGATGTCAAAGGGGGAGAGTTGCTGAGATGTGTAGAAACACTAATATGATGATGTCGAGTAAGTTGTGTGTTTGAAGATATCATTTTTCTACAATCCATCATGTTACTTATTGTTGTTTTTGGATTTGATTGTGTCTATTCTTTTTGCATCAATGTTTCAAATCAAAATCTATGATTCATCATCATGGTGATAGAGAGCATAAGGAGTTGTGTGTTATTTGTTGATGGATGTTGCAATCAATGACAAAGGGGGAGATTTTTGTAAATTTAAGGTTGATGGTTGTCATTAATGTCAACATATTGTTTTGGGAGTTGGTGATTCAGAAGATGTGTTCTTGGAATCTTTGGTGCTCCGGAAGATGTGTTACAGTTGGCATTCTTTTTATTCATGTTGGTGTTAATATGGATTTGTCTATTCACTAGATATGGTATTGATTGATTGTAATCATGATTATATTGGTTTCATTTTTATTTTTACTAGGTTGGGTAGTGCTATTTTGGGTTTGGTTCGATCCAAAATTCGAGAATGTGTAGCGTATTATTGACGGGTGTTTTGACACACTCACCAATAGTCGAGTAGTATAAGAGAACATATACCACCTCTCCTAAAAAGAAGTCAATCTTGAAATACTAATTAATCCAAGGTCTCTATAGTCGGGTGACAACGATGTTGGATCACTTAGTGGTTGTTGCGATTGTACCTGTCAAGAGGCCTGCTGGTTGTAACTAAGCAAACAAAGTTCCTTTTTTTTTGTATTTTAAAAATTTAACTTCAATCCAAAAAAATGTCAAAAGATAGATTAGGGTAATGAGAGATTATAAGAAAATCAATAGATAACAACTAAATGAACTACAAAGTTAGTTTATCATAGAAATATATTATCAATAACACTTAATCAACATTCAACGTAACTCTCCAACAAATATGCAAAGTCAGACAACTTACATATAAACGGAAATGAATTTCACAAGAAAATATAATTTCTTTACCATTTCATTCCTCATATACAATTAAAATGCGTAATATAATTCACAAAACAATAATGTTGAAAGTACACATTGTTGATTCAAATGGAAGAAGATACTAGACTACAAAGAACAGTAACCAAGAGAACATGTGTTGTAGATCAGGCAATCCACAAGTTGCTTTTGTATTGATGTTTGTAAAATGAAAGACACAGTCTCAATTGTAACAAAATAGGTATGAGAAAGAAATTGCATAAAAAGACTAAATTCTATAGCTAAATGGCCTTGAATCATCAATTTGCAAACCCTCAAAATGACCCAAATTCTACAATTTATAGAATTTCACCCTACACCCTAGGAAGGAATCATGCCTACAAACTTGGATTATAAAATGGTGGGAGTCACAATCGACATGCAAGTCACTGCCTATGAAATCCACTTAACTATTACTAAATTGGTGCTCACAGCTCATGTTCTTGACAGTCCTTCAGCTCTGGGACCTCTGAATCATGCAATGGCAGTGCGGTAAGCAAGACAAGTGTAACAAAAGTGTCAGTTGGTGAACTGTAGTGATTTAGGGTGGTGATTTTGTTTGACATGCATCATGTAGCTAACTCCCTATTTGTATTCCATTCTTCTTGTAGTTTTGTTAGTTGCCGATGAAGCAGTCTATGGAAGTAGCAGGTGGGTCAACAACATACTGTATTATGAATTTAGACACCTCAAGTGACTCCTTTGTGCTTTCCATCCTATTAACTATTTCATCCATTATCGCCTGATGTAGAGCATCCAACAAACTCAATGGATGAACACCACATAGGGAGATCTTTCTCCCAGCTCACCTATTCAAACAAGGTGACAACTCCCACAAAATCCCAAGAGCCCTCACAAGGCCAATAGTTACTCATAAGGCTTCAGTACTTCTCTACCCTTGTCCAACCACTGATACACATCAGTTTGGGCTTATTCAACCCACCCAAGGCCAACTTGAGGCTCTCCACATCTTGATTCACACCAAACCCCAAAATCCTACTCACAGAAGGATACCTCCTAAAGGACTCCAACTTATCCACAAGTGTAACTCACCATGACATATAGATAATCACCAACCCAAGGGAACCCAAGATACCTTGAAAAGACTCCTCATATAAGGAAAACTATCATTCTTCACCCTCCCATCCACTAACTAAGAGCCAATAAAAGACCCACTGTTGTAGCACCGCTTCACTGTGACAGTCCCAACTTTATTTAGGATTGTCATCCCTTCATGGATCTCTCATTCCTCACAGTACTCTCAGACATCAACAATGATGATGGAGGTCTCCTTTACTTCTCCCTTATCCCAAAAATCAACACCAAGTCACTCCCTAACCTTGCAAAGAGCAATGATTCAACTCACTGTCAAATTGTGATAGTCATACTATTTAATATGGACAGTCCTTAACCCTTGCCATTTGTCTTGTTTATGGGATTGCCAATCCTAGGAACAAGTTTCTGGTGTCTTCTCACACCCTTTTATCCCTTCACCAATATTCCAAGGCCCGATCTTTGCATTTGGATCACCTTCTTCACCACCAACATGCTACTAATCACAGTCTGAGACACAAAATCAGACTTTGTATCATTCTTAGCACGTATCAACCTCACCATGAAGCCCTGCAAAGAATAGGAAAATAAAATACATGCTTGAAAGAGTCATCCCACGCCTTGACATGGCTTTATCAATGTGGAAGTGACCCCTAATACATTTTAGATTGCCTCGGGTTACCCTAGTTTAGGGTATTGACATCTTTTACAAAAAAATGATATATCTTTATCAAAACTGAATGAAATTAAGTGAAACAAAAAGAAAATCGTAGAAGGTTCATCCCCTCATCATATCCAATGGATTTCCAAGGAAAATAAATAAGTTTTTACAATGAAAAATGCTAATTAACAGACTGTTACGTCTGATAAACTCAAAAAATGTAGGAAACACAGTGCTATTTCTTATTGATCTTCTTCCTTCATACATCAACTTGCATCAACCCCTACATTGACCGAGAATAGGATTATTTAAAGGCCACTCAAGCCTCTCCCAATGGATACAAATCTTTTTAAAACTTTCCTAACAAAATGTATTTAACTACTAATGTTGCACCGATGAGAGCTATTTATGTCTCATTTTATGCCATATTCTAGCCTATTTCATGCACTTTCATGTACATTTCCAATTTCCATTTCTATTCCACTCTATATCATTTTCTCACCTTTATGTTGCATATGATTACATATATATAAGTGGTATTTAATATAGTTTTGTGATTAAATTATGGAAATTAATTATTGATTGTCTTTATTAATGAGCATTGTTAATTTATGCCTTGAAAAATATATCTTGCATCATGCGTCCTGTCATCTTCTATGCAGAACCTTCATGTCACTCAACATTGCCACATGGATTATAATCAGATTTAATTCTTCTATGTTGGAACTATTTATGTGTTTGTGATAATTCCATGGTTACTAGGTTGAGAATGCACCATTATAATGAAATTTTATGATTACAACTATAGGCATCTTCCAATTTATGCTGCTGTCAAGTTCCTCTACAACTCAACCAGTGACTTCTCTAAATGGTTGGAAATAAATATTAGAATTTACAATCAATGATGCACTTGTCAACTAAGAGAGGGAAATCAAATATTTTTCCATTTCCTATTTCTGTCCACCATCGTAACAAGATTGTTTTTAATATGCATCCATTTCAGTTCATGCTCAAATGTTCCTAGTGAAAAATATGCTAGATAAGAACAATCAATTTTGCATTTGAATTTACAGGCAGATGAGGACAGATCTCAAAAATTTTGAGACATGGGTTTTGTCCAGAATGGACCCAATTAAGTCTTGACGCGAAAAACTCCTCAGAAAATGAAGGAGTGAAAAGATATAGGTGGTTTTCTAAAGGAAACATTTTCTGATTTGTTGTTGCAACTGATTGTCACATTTTCCTCACTTGCAAAACCAAATTCGACCTATGGAGCCAAATAAGGAGAGAAGTTTCTAGTGGAAATGCATTGACTAATCACATATAGGAGGAAATAACAACTCTTCTCAATTTCTATCTCTTGTTATAAGAGAACTGTTATTAATTAGTGACTGGTAGCATAGGATTCATGTGAGCCAGTCTAGTATGTAGTTTCTTGGTTGTGGTTAAAACAAACACTCTATTTCTGTACGTATTGGTTATAAGGTAACATGTATATAAGTAGCACGATATAAGCTGTGAGGAGGAGACTTTGGTGAGCAGAATATAGTGTATGTAGATTTCTGGAGAAGAATGTATGAAATCATATTATTTAGAAATCCAATATTATTATTTTGAGTTGATCTAAGAGTTCTTTCAACTAGGAGGAAGGGCGCCCACTCTTCAGCTGTTGGATGAATGTATATAGTTTATTTCTGTAAGTGTGTTTTATTCCTTAGCGTTGTTTGGAGTGGTTAAACATTAGAGATAACTATTGTAATGTTTGTAACTGGTATTTAATTTCATTTATTTCCATGTTTTAGATTTAATTTTGTGATATGTATTAAAGTTTCTGTTTCAAAGCTTGCTGTAATTTCTGTGTAGTTCCTGTCGCCTAAATAGAATAGACAACTCTTGTTGCCAGGAAGTGACAGTTCCTGTCACCAGTTTTATTTCAATCTGCAATAGGTTTATTTTCATAGGATGCATTCATAACCACTCATCTCACGATTCTCAGCCCTTGTGCAAATTGCCACGATACCTTTCACAAGTTTACACCCCCGGATTGACATGTATAGACCAAACTAAAATTCATTATAAAGTGTTAAATCTTTCTTATTCTTTGCCCCAGTGTTGGCCTATCATGCACCATAAAATTGTATTGACAATTTCTTGTCAATAATGACAACTTTTCCCAAAACTTGTCATGAACCTAAACCAAAACCTTTTTAATGACTTCAACCCATTGAATATAGATTCAAAGAGGCCTAGAAGACCTTCACACATCATTGAAACCCTTATTTGACCCATTGATACATATTTTCAACATAATGACAATTTTGACAATATTTGTCAACACAACCTATTAAAGACTCAAAACACCACCTAATGATCACAAGGACCTTAATTACATAAAAGATGGTCATTCATGTCCTTATTTCATCTTTACATAACATTGAGATTTGAAAAATCATGATGGCCAAATAGGAGCATATGACCACCTAGGTGCTCTTGCACCATCGCCTTGACTACCTGACACTAGAATACCACATACATGTATCTATTCATTATTTCTACATTAAACTCAACAATGGATGCAAAGTGGTGAATCGTTAAGAGTCCTATCTATTGAGTATAGTCTCTTGATGAAATACCCCATTTTCTTGAGACTGTAACCACACTTTCCTAACAACTTAACCATGAGTTGCTCATATTTTTCAAGTGCATTGAGGAGTGGAGGATGTTCTTTAAGAACCTTGATACGACACTGTTCCATTATCTCCATCTTTAAATCCAAAATATCTATGTATGATTACAAGCTATTGATATCTTCTCCTCCCAGTACATCCTCCTTTGAAATCACTCCTCCTAATCTTTGGACTTTCTTAAGTATCTTATGTTGTTTTGAGAACCGAAGGATTTGTTGTTCCCACTGTGCAGAACAATAAATAAGAACTTTCTCATTGAAATGAGCTTCTTCAAATACCTTCATTGTATTTTGCAAGAACATTTTGATTTTACTCAACTGATCCCGAGCCCATGTTTTAACTGTAGTTGCCAGTTTCCTCATCTCGTATAATGCTTTTAAATCACCTTGTGGGAGGGATGAAGTAGACGGAAAGGTGTCGTCAATCCTAGAGTCAAGTGGTTTTACTATCTCCATAATCAATTGTTTATACTACCTTAGTTGGGCTTTGACTTCTGCTTTGGTTTTATGCTCTTTCTCCATCCCGGTCTGAATAGTTGAAGTAGCAACAACTAGAGTGGCAATTTCTCCCTACTTGGTCTATTTACCCAAATTAACCTCTGACACTTGATATTTTTGGGTGCCTTGAGGCTGTCCTTTAGTATCATGTATAGGCACTGCTATAGTTGTGATTACATCTCCTGAGTCAATTCTAGAAAGATGATGAATTGCTTTAGCCCTATTTGCTCTTCTTGGAGACTCAATAATTGCTTGGGGCAAAGTGATTCCTAGGAGGATGACTTTCTCCTTTTTCTTGAAAGTAAATTTTAACCATTGAGGCATACTGTCGTCTTTCTCCCCTCCCTATACTGTTACTTCTACAATGATCCCATGGGTCTCTACATGTCATTCATGTTATTCATGTCCTTCTTGTTGCTCTTGTCTCTGTTGTGATTCATGAGTTTGTTTTAGTGGAGGGCCTTCCAGTTGCTGGGAGAGTTGAGATATTTGCTAAGCTAAGTTTTTTGAAAGCACTTGTTCATGAGCTAGCTGTTGTTTCTTACATAACTATTCTACCTTTTCACTTACTTCTTCTTCAAACACTTTTTATGTTTCATCTATTTGCTTTTGTTGACCCTCCTCTAGCTGTTTGAATAACATTTCTTGATCTTGAGGAGTAAGGACCATTCTTTCATCCTATTCCTCTTGTCCTTCTTCCTCCATCATTTGCACTTGCACATCCATAGGTTGCACTTGTATTTCAGGTTCCTCTTGAGGCTTAGGTGGTGCATGAGTTATATTAGGCTACCTTTGCTTTATTTCACCCCTTTTCTTTCGGTCATTCACTGCAATAGGCTCATCATCTTGGTCAAAATCAGTTTCAATATTATGAATAATTACTTGATCTTGTGTGGGAACAGGGGAAAGTGTTGGTGTCTGTGTCATGGGAGGGACTTGTTCTTTAGCGGTTTCAGTATGCGAAGTACCCTCTCCTGGTGCCATTCCAATGGTAGGAACAACGAGATGAATAGAAGCTCGAGGGATCACTTGTAATCCAACGATAATCCCATGTTCGACAAATATCTTAAGCAATTGAGACTCTTTCATTTTTGCATCCAACTACCTCATGAGCTCTTGATCATAAACGGTTTCAGGATCAATAGGAGTATTCTTTCTTGATTCGGATCTCGTCCTTCTAGTATACCCCTTGATTGTTTTGGATTGAGGGTTATCAGTACCTTTTCCTTTCATCTTTTCTTTTGTCATGCTTGTCCTAATCCTCAAACCTAAGCATTGTGTTTATCTTTCTATTGCCTTTTCTGAAACTGCATTCACATCAACAACTTCTTGATCTGACCACTGAATAGGAGAGAGTGGTCTCTTATCAATTTCTTTCTCCTTATATATTGGAGTAATACCTCTCCATCATCTCTAAGGTCCAGGGGAAGATTGGTTTCTATTTTAAAGTTCCTAATCTGAGGAACTATCAATATGTGGTATCTCCTCTCACGAGCCTCAAAACTATCCAGCATGTCTCCCCAAAAATCCTCCAAAGTTGGCTGGTGACCTGTATACGAAACATACATCATTTGCTCCAGTTTTACCAAAGGATCATATTTATCTCTTGCATAATTCAAATGCCTTAGCTGCTTGCAAATTCTAACAAGAATAATACTCTAGTGAAATAGGGAAGGTGACCCTAGTTTTGTGCTTAAGGGTCAGAAGTGATTGCAACCCCATAATTTGTCGTGTATACTCAAGAATACTTGTTCTATTACTACAAAACCTAGGAAAGAGGAAAGGCCTTCTAGTAAATCCACTCTCTTATGTATGTAGAGTGTTGATATTGAAGGAACCAACAACCCCACTCTTTGATCATTTTGATAGCCTCTGGTGAAATTCTATACCCTACATCACCCGTTAGTTTACATATGACTACATATATGAATGCATCATTTATCCTCTTGAAATGAAACTTAGCTTGTGTGATGAATAATTGAGTGCAATATTCCCACACCTTCTTCTGCCTTGGCTCTTCTCCCAATTTGTTTTCTTTATTCAAACCCGGGTATTTACCAAATCGAGCTACTACCCATATGACATAAGAAGTCATGAAAAAATTCTTCATTTGTAGAATTGTAGTTAGTTTCTTATGAATATTATCAGATATAATCTATGGCCAATCAAAATATTCTTTACCTATTAGGATTGTGTGCATGTAGTGCAACATCCACAGGTGGAGATGCCAAAATTCTAGCTTATCAAAGGTATGACTTAGCATAATTACCAAATCCTTTCGTGCATCCTTGAAGTCTTCTCTCGAGATGTCTATTGCATTTTGACCTATCTTTCTAGGTTCTTCTAACCAAGCTTCATTGATGTGATGTTTGTAATTAGAAGCATTCTTATTGAATATAGAGGTTGCCTCTTCTTCTATAGTTTGATTAACCTTATCCTTCTCCGGATCCCAAATGTCATCCAAATCATTTCAAGTGAGAGATATACTATTACATTACCAGCTGCATCTACACATTTTCTGGTCTCCTGATTATAATGTTGACCTATTGTGAGTATGAGCTAAGGAAATTGCATAGCCTGTGGGAAGATTGTGGCTTCAACTAATCCAGATCTATTGATTCTTCTATATGGTGCATCCAAATCAATTCGAGCCACTTCCTTTCTAATGTCTTCTATCTCAATGTGACCTACATCAGTGATTGTACCTCGTTATCAAGCTTAGATACCAAGGTCTACCGCTGGTATTGATACTTCATCGTGGGAGGATTCTTCTCCAATTTTATCTCTTCTCTGGTTCTCTTTCCTCTAGAACAAGATACTTCCATAAGACTGCTTTACTTTGCAAGAAAAGACACATAATCTTTTTACACACATTAGCAAAACACACTAGATTTCAGAACTTTGAGGTTCCAAGGTATAAAAGAACCATTTATAAGCAATTTCGGGATTCTGGGATGCCAGGGTCCCGAGATATAAAAGATGGAACAAGGACTCACTTTGGGGTTTTAGAATCCCGAAGTAGGTAAAAGCATGAAAATAGTCTATTTCAGAACTCTAGGGTTCTAGGGCAGGAAAACCTTTGCAAGATTGAATTTCAGAACTCCGGGGTTTCAGGGTTCCGGGGTGTTTATAACACTTCCAAAAAATGGTCTTTGGGATTTTGGGGTTCTGAGATCCACAAGTTGTTAAGCTCAACTCTTCCAAAAATGTTTCCTGTATTCCGAGATCTTGAAGATGTTAAACTCCTAAGATGTGAAGGGTTTTGAGATCCCAAGGATTTGGAATCCCAAAGAGGATATACTTCTTCGTTAAAATAGGCTTTGGGATTTTAGGGTTTTGGGATCCAGAGGTGGGTAAACTTGGGCAAAAAAGAACCTTAGAACTCTGGGGTTCCGGGGTTCCGAGGTTAGGCGAATCAAAACAGATTTCGGGGACCCAAAATCTCAAAGAGGGTAATCAAGGCCAAACTCTAAGGGGTCGATAAAAATCAACTTTATTTAAAACATGAAATCTAATCTAAAACCTAAGATAGGAAAGCTAGAAAACACCAAACAAGAGAAAAACATAATGGAAAAACCAAAAGACGAACCTGGACAAGGAAGGTCGAACGAAAACTCATGCACCATAAGAGGCAAAAATCACGAAGGGAGAGCTCTGATTTTGGAATGGATGAGTGCACAAATGAGTTGAAACTACTCATTTGGACACTATTTATACCCCTTCGGGCGACCGTACAACCCATTAAATGCACACGACTTCAGGGTTTTAGGACTTCAAAATTTCAAATTCAACAGACAACACACGAAGAAGCTTGAGATTCTGGAATTCTGAGGCTTTGGGAAACAAAACAAAAACCACCTTGGGACTCCGGGGTTCCGGAGTTCCAGGGTGCAACACAAAACAAAGACAGAGAACTCGGGATCTCGGAGTTCTGAGATCCCAGGGTAGAAGGACAAGAACGACCAACAGACTTTAGGATCTTGAGGTTCTGGGGTTCCAAAATATGTCAACTAAGACAAAACATGAAGAACCCAGGAATTTGGACTTCCGAGATCCCAGGGCTTCAAAAGCAAACAAACAAAAAAGACTTTGGGATCTCGGGATTCTGGGGTTCCAAGGTTTCGAGCATAAAACAACAACAAACCAAGGAAACTTGGGGACTCCGGGAACACATAGTTTCGAAGAACACAAAAAGAGAAAAAGAAAGAGCTTTGGGATTTTGGGGTTCCGGGATCTCAAAGCAAAACAAAGAAAATAAGGAAACAAAAAGAACATTCTGGGATTTTAGAAGCCCAAAATCCTGAAGGAGTAGGAAAAAGAAAAAGAAAGGAAAAGAAAGAAACAAAAGGAGGGACCTGTATTTTCAAATCAAAGAAAATGATGAGGCTAGATATGTAGGGCATAACATGTATGAGTCATGATTTGAGTCTGATATTTATGATGGATGTAACATATTGATTCACCAATGAAATGTATTGTGGTATGGTCTACTTCTCATTCCTTCCCACCACTAGAATGTTTAGTGATGACCTATTTCAAATCTCTATTTGGCCGACTTAGAAGATTATGTTTCTCAGAGACAATATATATAAGAAGATGATCTAATTGTGTTGAGGCATGGAAGATGTATGAGACTCAAAAGAAAAATATAATTGATGTTGATATGCGAAGTGTGTTTTTTAGAAGAATCAGAAGTAGTTTCGGTATTTTAGTTCATGTTTCAATGGTGGATTCTCTTTTCTTTCTTCTTCCTTCAACAGTGAGCCTTTCTAGGTAGTGAGTGCTTCGACAGTGAGCCTTTCTGGGCAGTGCGCCCTCTGACAATGAGCCTTTTTGGAAGTGAGCCACTCTTTGTAAAAATCACCTTAATTGGTGTCACGTTAACCGATGTTATATATTGAGAACTAACATTCTCTATGGTTTTTCCCTTCTTGGGTTTTCCACTTCATCTCTAGTGTTCATTGTGTCATCTATTTTGTGTATGTGCTTTCATGTTATATTTGTTTTAATTAAATCTCTTGGTTATTCTGGATCTATGAAAGTAGTGAAGAAAACTTTAAGTTTTCAAGTGATTCAGCCCCCCTCTTAGTTTCCCTAATATTTAACAATTAAATGTGTTCAAGAGTGGAATTAAAGATCGTTGACACCTACTCAAACATGTGATCAATATGAAATGACAATTGAAGATAATGATCAAGTATTTGTATCAGATAATTATGACCATGTTTCAAACCTTATACATGTTGTCACAAAAATTTGCACCCTTGTTGAAAACTTTAATTCTCAACAACCTTGTGAAACATGGAAATAACCTCCAAGTGTGGAACCTTGAGCATGTGAGGTTGAATCTACAGATAAGGTCGATTTCCTTTCCAATCAGGGTACAATGCTGGACCAACCCAACACTTGTAAATCCTAATCCTAAGCCTAATCTGATTTCACTTGCAGAGGAAAAGGGAGAATGAATGCTGAAAGGAAAATGAGAGGTGATGCACCTAGATTGAAATGTGTTTCTTTTCCCACCTGTGAATGCACAAGACATCAATAAACCACCCAAGGACATACACAAATATATCAACTATCTCTAAAGGAAAGAAAAAAGCCTAGAAACTAATATGATGTTGAGATGGATTGAGAGATATCCCTAGACAACACACATAAACACATTTAACACAATCTAAAGTTTAGAAATAGCGAAAGAAATACTGCAAATAAAAAGTGAATAACACACAATGTATTTGACAACAAAGATAAGGTAAAATAAATAATTTATTAACATGAAGGAAAGCCAATTACAATTGTAGAAATCATATAATTCTATAAGAGAAAAGGGGGAAGAACCCTTAGAATATGTTACAAAGTTGCCTTTATAGGTCAGGCATAACTGTGATTTACATTGAGTTCAGAAACCCCAATCGAGGGTTACTTTATAGAGGAAAGGAAATCAGATTGGATCTGATTGTTGCATGTCTGTAAATTTCCTATAGAGCTAGGGAGGAGCCTTGATATGCAACTGCACCTGTGAAAGAACAATAATCTCTTGAAAATCAGGGGAGCTCTGCATCTGGATAGCATCTGATGTCCTCTATCAGACCAAAAGTCTTATGCGAGTAGTAATTGGGTATGTGAGACCCTGGAAAGTGTCTACATAGGGTGGAAGAGTAATGGCAATCATTCTACACTGGCTGGGGGTGGTTGGAACACAATCTGATTGGATATGGCGTATTGATGGGACCCGCATTTAGTTTGACCTGATAGGTCAACAACCACCATGTCACTATTTGAATTCTAACGTTCATCATCAAAATTTGAATCCTGTTTGTTGGATCTTCCTTATCGCGCATGGATGAATGACTGGGATGCGCTTAGAAGACTCCTTAACAGTCCTCAATGATCAAATAAAACACAATTGTCGATCCCTCCCCTAAGAGAAATGAAAGATCCCTGATGGATCCCTTTTCTAATCTACTGTAATTTTTATTTAATAAACTATGTTTTTGGTAATTTTTTGGTGATCGTATAGAATAGACAGAAGTGTAGAAGGGGGGTTTGTTTCTTTTTGTTTTGGATTTTTGAAGATATATATATATATATATATATATATATATATATATATATATATATATATATATATATATATATATATATATATATATATATATATATATATATATATAAAGAAACAGTAAACAATAAGAGTGCGAAATAAGAATGGAGACAATGTTCATAAATTAGAACACTTACAATCTAAAATACTACAACTCGTACCAAGACAATAATCTGATTTCCTTGTATTCCAGCAATTATCATTTACCAATTTGGAGCTGCTACAAAATGAATTGACTGACAATGAATAAGCAAGATACAATATGCAGATTTCCAGCTCTTCACACCAGCAACAAACCAAACGTGGACAACAAGGAAGAATGACACCACCACAACTCCCAATGGGCTGCAGCTGTAGTCACGTGCTAGCTAAATAAGGTTAGCTGCCTTGATGAAACCCTCTGAATGCAATATGAATCCTCTGCAATCAATAGCGCACTCAATCTCTGTCAACCAATGCCCAACACCCTGAAGTATCTGCTGACAAATTACTGTTGGGGGCTACATCCCAGCCAGTATCCAACCTAGGGTTTGCGTCCCAGATGAAGAATCACTCTACCAGAGCAAATTCGCAAGAAGCAAGTTTTGAATGTGTAAAAGATATCCAAGAGTTAGGTCACAACTTCCTTATAACACCTTCCCACTTAGCTCGAACCCTAAAAGTGATTCAATGGGGCGTTTAGGGTTAAAATGTTATATTTCTCATTTTAAGTTGCCAAGTGTATAGAAAAATGACCTTTTTTCAAATATAAAGAAATCCGTTTACCATAAGGATCTGAGTCAAAAGAGAAATATTTAGAAAAGTCCAAGACCTTTCCAACGAGCTATTACACCAAGGGATACACATCCAGATGAGGCCAAAAACCCCTTATTACTCCAAAATGGCTGTAAACATAGCCTTATTTAAATAATAAACGCTAACTTAGGAAATATTAAAAATATAACCCAAATAGCTGCAAAATGCTCAAATGACACCACAAACCAGAAAGTCAACCTGCCACCTGTCTGTGACTGAAATCGAAAATCAAGGATCCACTGGTAGTGTCATCCCTAAAATCTAGGGATGCTCCTAGAAACTAGGAAACAAACCCAAATCCTCTGAAACTGAACCCAAAGAATAATCTCAAGGAGAGCCAACCCTGGGTATGGTCATAACCTCCTAAATAGTAGGGATATCCTCCATAAATGTAGGAACTGTCTCCTAAAAATAAGGAACTGCTCCAAACTGATCAACTACCTACCAGAACACCAAGTCCCAGATACTGTATAACCACACTGAGTGTCTATCCATCGATGTCAGCCTACAAGACCCCATAATAAGCTGACTAACATGTCTCTGCTAGATAGAGCTAAAGAGGGGACATGACAGTCCTCCCCTCTCGGAGATGCTTGCCCACAAGCAACTGTAATGTTGGATGTTGTAAAATGGCCTCACCCTCCCAAGTGGCATCCTCTATGGGAAGATTTCTCCAACATACCAAATACTCACGAATCACCCTGCTTCTCAACCGCCGTTCCCTCACCTCAAGAATCTCCTTAGGAACCAAAGTCAATTTACCTTCCTCATCCATGGGGGCCTAATCGGGTGAAACTGTAATATGCTGTCCAAGGGCCTTTTTCAGGCAAGATACATGAAACACATTATGAATTTTACTGCTTGGTGGTAACTCAACCTCATAAGCAACCTCTCCAACTTGCCTGAGTACCCTGTATGGTCCATAAAAATGTGGTTTGAGCTTCTCAGCTCCCCCTCCTTTAAGGGTGCTTTGCCGGTATGGCTGTAAGTGCAAGAAAACCATGTCATCCACCTCAAATGCTCTCTCAATCCTATGCCGATTAGCATATATCTTTTGCTGATTCTGTGCATGCTGTAAATTCTCCCTGAGAGATCTCATGATATCTTGATTCTCCTGTAACCAATCCTGAGGCAAAGGAACTCTACTATCACTCAGAGCTAAATCAGTGAAGGATAATGCCTCATAGCTGTAGAGAGCTCTGAAAGGCATCATGCCAATGGACATATGGTGCGTAGTATTATAACAATACTCTCCCAAATACAACCAACGTACCCATGCTTTCTGCTGCCCTGACACATAGTTACGCAAATATCCCTCAACCCACTTATTAACTATTTCGGTCCGTCCATCTGTTTAAGGGTGGTAACTAGTACTAGGTGTCAACTCAGTGCCTGCTAGCCTAAAAAGTTCCTGCCAAAAGGAACTCATGAATCTGCTGTCCCTGTCACTCACTATGGTCTTGGGAAGACCATGGAGTCTAAACACCTCTCTGAAAAATAGCTCAGCCACCTGAGATGCTGCAAAATCAATTGCAATGGGAAAGAAGTGGGCATATTTTGTTAGCCTATCCACGACCACATAGATACAATCCTTCCCTTGCACCCGAGGAAGACCTGTAATGAAGTCCATAGAAAGCCCAGTCCACTTCTATTCCGGTATAGGCAAGGGCTGTAACAACCCAGCAGGATAAGTATGCTCCGACTTGTTCTGCTGACAAGTCATACACTCATGGACATGCCGCAAAACATCATCTTTGAGACCCTTCCAAGAGAATCTCTCTCGAACCACTCTATAAGTCTTAACATACCATGGATGTCCTACCGTAGGAGTATCATGGAAAGCATGCAAAATTTGTTTCTTCAACTGTGAACCCGAAACAAGATAAACCCTACCCTTGTAATAGATAATATCATCTACCACACTGTATCTGTCGTCCACTATCAAACCATCCATGACCTCACAAGCATGCTGATTTTTGGAATACTCAACCAAAAGTTGAGCCTTCCAATCTGCTGAAATCTCGCTCAACGAACATAGGGCAGCAAGTGATGGTTTCCTAGAGAGTGCATCAGCCACAATATTATTCTTCCCCTTTATGAATTCGATATCAAAATCATAAGCCTGAATCTTACTCACCCATTTTTTTGTCGATCATTACGCTCTGTCTGATCAAGGAAATATTTCAAACTGTTGTGGTCGGTTCTTACCACAAATTTGCTGCCAACAAGATACTGTCTGAATTTGGCTAAAGCATGCATAATAGCCAACATTTCCTTATCATAGGTAGTGTACAACCTCTCATTATCTCGCAGCTTCTAGCTCTCATAGGCAATGGGATGTCTATTTTGCATCAACATAGATCCTATGCCTAGACCTGAAGCATCACACTCTAGGACAAATGGCTGCGAGAAATCAGGTAATGCCAAAACTGGACAAGTGCTCATAACCTCCTTGAGTCTATCAAAGACTCCCTGTGCCTGTTCTGTCCTTCTGAACGCCACTTTCTTTGTGAGGTCTGTCAAAGGTGGTGCCAACTGAGAAAAACCTCTCACAAATCTTCTGTAATAAGCACATAAACCAAGAAACCCACGTAACTCAGTAATGTTTTGAGGGCGGGGCCAATCCCGAATCGCCTGAATCTTCTCCTCATGCACCTTCACCTCATCAGCACTGATCACATGGCCCAAATATAAAACCTCCCTAAGTCCAAACTCACATTTGGATAACTTAGCAAATAGAGACTGGCTCTCCATAATGCTAAGTACCTCCTCAACATGTCTGAGATGGTCATCCCAAGTATGACTATAAATCAATATGTCGTCAAAGAACACTAGAACCGATTTCCTCAACTGCTTGTTGAAGATATGGTTCATATAGGACTGGAAAGTAGCTGGTGCATTGGTAAGGCCAAAAGGCATTACCAAAAACTCATAGTGCCCATAGTGACAACGAAAGGTAGTCTTGTGTACATCCTCTGCTCGTACACGTATCTGATGGTAACCTGAACGAAGATCAATATTAGAGAAGTAGAATTCTCCATGAAGCTCATCCAACAACTCATCAATGTGTGGAATAGGGTATCTGTTCTTGATTGTCTTCTTGTTCAAAGCTCTGTAATCTATACACATCCATAGAGTCCCATCCTTCTTCTTAACAAGCACTACAGAAGAAGCAAAGGGGCTAGAACTAGGCCGAATGAAACCCATATCCAACAACTCATGAATAGTCTTCTCAATTTCATCCTTATAGGCTCGAGGATGACGATATGGGGTAGTAATCACTGGCTTCGCTCCATCCTCCATCTCTATACCATGCTCAAAACCTCTATCTGGAGGCACTCCAGAAGGTATGTCACCAAATACTCTCCCATGACGGTCCATTACTAACTGAATATCAACATGAAATACCCTGACATCCTGAGGTGTAGGTGTTTTGGACTTCACCAAACAATGTGTAGCCCAAATCACATCATTATGTCTAATAATAGTCTCCATCCTGTGAGAAGACACCTCCTTAGGTCCACCATCTGACGCTGCCCTTAAGATAGTCTTCTTCCCCCCCAGAAAGGAACTCTAACTGCATACGGTGGTATCAATAATGTAATGCCCAATACCCTGTAACCACTGCATGCCCAAGACCACATCATAATCCTCTAATGGAAGCACATAAAAATCATCGGTCAGAGTATAATCCCCCATCTGAATACTAAGCTGTGGAATCCATTTAGTACAACCCAAAACTGCACCATCTGCCACCTTCACTCCAAAACTGCCAAACTCCTCATACTGTAATCCACGCCTCTCCACTAACTTCTGATCAATAAAGTTATGCGTGGCACCTGTGTCTACCAAGCTCATGACCTGCTTGCCCTTCAGTGTACCTTTCAACCTAAAGGCATGAAATTTAGGATAACTGGACAGGGTAGCCATAGTTACTTTGGCTGTCGCCAAAGGCTCAGGGGTATCTAACTCCAACTGTGTCTGCACCTACTCAACATCCTCCATGCTATCCTCAGTGTTAGTGTCGGTACCTCCTCATCCCCTAACTCAGATGTCACCTCAATCAAATGAACCTTTCCTTTACCCATACAACGGTGTCCTGGTTCCCAAGGTTCCTTGTAGGAAAAGCATAACTTTTTCCTTCTCAATTCATTCCTCATCTCTTGATTCATCCAAGGGGGTCTAGATGATGACCCTCCTTTATTCTATGTAGTATTGGCCTTCTGTGTAGGCCGAGAGTCCCTGAATTGCTTCTTATCTGCCTAATAAGAAGTGGGAACGATATCCAGTCTCAATGTCACATCAATGGCCTCCTTAAGAGTGGCTGGCTGGAAAGCACGTACCAATCCCTTAAGTCTATCCTGCAATCCCTCAATGAATAACATCACACTCCGCCTCTGGGGCATATCAGGTACCATAACCGCAATATGCTGGAACTCATTAATATAAGCTTCTGCAAGCCCAGTTTGTCTAAGATGTGCCAACTCTCTATAGTAGAGCTCTGTATCCTTACGGTCAAACCATGTAATGAGTCATTCAGTGAACTCGGCATAGGAACGTACCAAGGTGTGATCCTGGGTGACCAATCCATGGTGCCACCAATCATAGGCAATCCCATCTAAATGCAACACAACAAACTGAATAGCCTCACGCTCAGGCATGGGCCTCAAGGATAGATATATGTCCAGCTTGTGCACCCAATCTCGCGCACTCGTATCACCAGAGCCATCATATGTAGCCAATGTGATCTTCCTAGTAGCTCTATTGAGGTCATAGTTCTACTGATGTGGTGGTCTATAACCACGATCTCCTCTGAACCTAGTTGTATCTCTACGCTATGCACAATACTGGGGAAGAGGGAAAACATTCCTAACCTCTAGGGGTAGGGCTCTCCACTCAGCTGTGGCTGCCAAAACTGACTCCTGGAACCCAACCTCTAGTGGATCTTCCTGTGCTGGCTGTGCACCTGGTACAAACTGAGGAAGCAAAGGTCTATCCGTAGCAGGTGTATGATGATGTTCCCGCCTAGAGGAATGAAGGGAGCTCCCCATTGATGAATGGGACTGATGGCTATGCTGACTGCCTGCCACTGAAACTGATCTGCTTTGCCCATGTTTGCCCCTATTTCTATCCAACTCCATTCGTGCCAAGGTTTCCTGTAATCTGTCAAGTGTCTGGACTATCCTGGGCTGTGTAGTGATGAGAGTTCTCATCATCTCCCATTCTTCATCCTCAATCCAGTTTTGTCTAGCACCCCCTTGTTCATCTGCCATACTGGGTACCTATTCAATTTCAATCTCACGCTCCTGTTGAGCTACCCTACGTGTATAATACCTATGTATCTCCTCTCTACCCGGATGCATAGAATAAAATGTAACCCTAGTGTGAAAATTCCACACAAACCCTACAAGCTGGCAGGATGATAGCTCTGATACCACTGAAAGATCCCTGATGGATCCCTTTTCTGATCTGCTGTAATTTTTATTTAATAAACTAGGTTTTTTGTAATTTTTTCGTGATCTTATAGAATAGACAGAAGTGCAGAAAGGGGGTTTGTTTCTTTTTGTTTTGGAGTTTTGAAGATATATATATAAAGAAATAGTAAACAATAAGAGTGTGAAATAAGAATGGAGACAATGTTCATAAATTAGAACACTTACAATCTAAAATACTACAACTCGTACCAAGACAATAATCTGATTTCCTTGTATTCCAACAATTATCATTTACCAATTTGGAGCTGCTACAAAATGAATTGACCAGCAATGAATAAGCAAGATACAATATGCAGATTTCCAGCTCTTCACACCAGCAACAAACCAAATGTGGACAACAAGGAAGAATGACGCCACCACAACTCCCAATGGGCTGCAGCTATAGTCACGTGCCAGCTGAATAAGGTTAGCTGCCTTGATGAAACCCTCTGAATGCAATCTGAATCCTTTGCAATCAATAGCGCACCCAATCTCTGTCAACCAATGCCCAACACCCTGAAGTATCTACTGACAAACTACTGCTGGGGGCTACGTCCCAGCCAGTATCCAACCTAGGGTTTGCATCCCAGATGAAGAATCACTCTACCAGAGCAAATTCGGAAGAAGCAAGTTTTGAATGTGTAAAAGATATCCAAGAGTTAGGTCATAGCTTCCTTATAACACCTTCCCACTTAGCTCGAACCCTAAAAGTGACTCAATGGGGCGTTTAGGGTTAAAATGTTATATTTCTCATTTTAAGTTGCCAAGTGTATAGAAAAATGACCTTTTTTCAAATATAAAGAAATCCGTTCACCGAAAGGATCTGAGTCAAAAGAGAAATATTTAGAAAAGTCCAAGACCTTTCCAATGAGCTATTACACCAAGGGATACACATCCAGATGAGGCCACAAACCCCTTATTACTCCAAAATGGCTATAAACATAGCCTTATTTAAATAATAAATGCTAACTTAGGAATTATTAAAAATATAACCCAAATAGCTGCAAAATGCTCAAATGACACCACAAACCAGAAAGTCAACTTGCCACCTGTCTGTGACTGAAGTCGGAAATCAAGGATCCACTGGCAGTCTCATCCCTAAAATTTAGGGATGCTCCTAGAAACTAGGAAACAAATCCAAATCCTCTCAAACTGAACCCAAAGAATAATCTCAAGGAGACCCAACCCAGGGTATGGTCATAACCTCCTAAATAGTAGGGATATCCTCCATAAATGTAGGAAATGTCTCCTACAAATAAGGAACTGTCTCCTACAAATAAGGAACTGCTCCAAACTGATCAACTACTGCCAGAACACCAAGTCCCAGACACTGTATAACCACACTGAGTCTCTATCCATCGCTGTCAGCCTACAAGACCCCATAATAAGCTGACTCACATGTCTCTGCTAGACAGAGCTAAAGAGGGGACATGATAGGAAATCAGACGACCACCATTGGTTCATGAAATTCTATAGGCCCCACCAATTGACTGAGCCCATCAATCATAAGCTCGCAAATTAGTCCAAAATAGTTACAAAGAAGCCATGATGAAGCGACTTGACATTCACTTTAATCATTAGCCGCCAATCGCAAGATCGCAACCTAAGATAACACTTGTTCTTGATCATCGCGATGATACAACCTAACATCCATGTTAACCCTTAGCGGTCCATCGCAACAGTGCAAGGCAAACCAATGGTTCACCTTGACCGCTGTGAACTTACAATCTAACATCTCCCGGTAACCACCAACAACTCATTGCAGCAATGCAATGTTATGCAGCACAATTCCTTAACTATTAAGATGATGCAGCTAACAACCAAAGGTAACCACAACAGGTCTATCACAACATTGCAAGGCCAAGTGAAGGTGAGCACCAATAGCTACGAACTTGTGATCAAGCGGTCACAGTAATAATTAAATTCTCACTTTCTAGTAGTGGGTAAAATGGTGCCGGTTCCAGGATGCATAAGGAACACTCTTGCTAGTTGATTTAAGTGAAATGACTGTCTGCAATGGTCAATAGAGGAAAATATCAAGGCCAAAAAAAATACCTAAGGCAAGAAGCCTTAAGGGTTTAGGGTTTTAGGCATTGGGGAATTATGCAGGGTCTAGCCATTGATTATTTCTCAGATCAGTTATTTACATGACTAAGGTTGACACAAAATATGTCAATAGTGCAAAAAGGTAATTTGATTAAATTTCAAAATTTATTTGAATATTTTTTCTTTATTACTAGGCCATGTACACATACATGTAGATTGGTGAAATTGTATGTCACTTTAATTATTGATTTTAATTTTGTTTGTAGGACATGTGAATGTTGTTGTTGCACCCGAGGACAATGAAGAGGAAAAAAAATTTGGTTGGCTAGATGTGTTGAGACTAAAAAAAAGTTAATAAAACCTCGAGAAGATGATGATGACTATCATTATCCAACTGGTCCAGTGATGGTTGTTGGAACTTGGATAAGGAAATATCTAACAACCTAAAGAATGGTTTGCTTGCTTTCGAAGATTATGAAACACGTAAGAAGATTATACACTACTCACATTTGATTGTTGCAACAAATATACAACTAGTGAGATATCATGAGAGACCTGCTAATAAAGAGTTGTGGATAATTTCTATGGAAGCTCACAAGACAATTATAGATGCATTGGAAAAAAGAGAGGATGTAGATGTACAATAGGATAATCTAGGTATGTATATAATAGTTTTATATATAAATTTAAATACACGCTTTTAAATGATATTGATTTTTCTTTACATAGTTAAAAATCATTTATTATCATTTTGTACTTTGATATATTCTAATTGTAGATGCGCTTAAGCCATCCTAATTAGGATCATCCCCTTAAAATTCATCCTAATAAGATGTCCCCATAAGCCATCCTTTTTAGATGTTATTATTTGATATATATATATATATATATATATATATATATATATTTAATATGCATGTGTTTTGATATACTTGTATTTATCAAGTTGATATATTTAATATATTTGATATAGTTTTATTATTGTTTGATATAGGTCCATCCCCTTAGGCTTAAGATGGTACAATGGAGTAAGTAAATATGGGTATGTATACATTTTAAATACATGCTTTTCAATGATATTGATATTGCTTTGATAGATAGTTAAAATTCATTTATTGTCATTTTGTACTTTGATAGATTCTAATTTTGTGTCCCCTTAAGCCATCCTAATTAGGTCCATCACCTTAAGCCATTCTAATCAGATGTCCACTTAAGCCATCCTAATTAGGTCTATCCCCTTAAGCCATGTCCTAATTAGGTCCATCCACTTAAATCGTCTTAATTAGGTCCCCTTAAGATGTATCTTATTTTTATATATCTAACGAATTTTTGTTGTAGGTAGATCCTAGTCTTTGTTGTAGGTGGTGTTAACAAGTACTACACATCTAGATGTGCATTTGAAAGTTCGTGACAAATTTATGAATTCCCATAATATGGTAAGCATCAAATGTTCAAAGTTTGTGATATTTTTTAATATAGTTTTAATATCAAGTTCATATATTTAATATATTTGATATTTTATTTTATTATTGTTTGATATATAGGTCCATCCCCTTAAGCTTAAGATGATACAATGGAATAAGTAAATAGAGGTATGTATAAATTTTTAAATACATGTTTTTCAAGGATATTGATATTACTTTAATACATAGTTAAAATTCATTTATTGTCATTTTGTACTTTGATAGATTCTAATTCTACATCCCCTTAAGCCATCCTAATTAAGTCCATCCCCTTAAGTCATCCTAATTAGGTCCATCCCCTTAAGCCATCTTAATGAGATGTCCACTTAAGTCATCCTAATCAGGTTTGTCCTCTTACAACATTCTAATTAGGTCCATCACCTTAAGCCATCCTAACACGATGTCCCCTTAAGCCATCCTAATTAGGTCCCCTTAAGACACATCTTATTTTTATATATCTAACTAATTTTTGTTGTAAGTAGATCTCAGTTTTTGTTGTAGGTGGTGTTAATGAGTAGTGCATGTCTAGATGTTCATTTGAAAGTTCGTGACAAATTAACGAATTCTCATAATATGGTAAGCATCAAATGTTCAAAGTTTGTGATATTTTTTAATATGGTTTTAATATCAAGTTCATATATTTAATATATTTGATATTTTGTTTTATTATTGTTTGATATATAGGTCCATCCCCTTAAGATTTAGATGGTGTACAATAAAATAAGTAAATATAGATATGCATATATAGTTTTATATGAATTTTAATATATGCTAGAATTCATTTATTGTCATTTTGTACTTTGATATCTATTCTAATTAGATATATCCCCTTAAGCCGTGTCCTAATTCTAGACCCCCTTAAGCCATCTTCTTAAGATGTATCCTATTTTAATATCGAACTAAGTTTTGTTGTAGGTAGATCCTAGTTTTTGTTGTAGGTGGTGTTAACGAGTTCATGAAAAATTAATTTAATAATTTCCATAATATGGTAAGCATCAATTGTTGAATGTTTAATTAATTTCTATTATTAGTACATGCACATAGTGGAATTTTGAATTTATCTTATTTATTCAATTAAATCTAATTTACTTAACTTGAGTCATTTGTTATTACACAGGTCTCCTACAAGTATATATATATATATATATATATATATATATATATATATATATATATATATATATATCTTGAACCTGATGGTCTCTATGAGCATTGCAATTGAATACCAATAAATTGGATCAATTTTGTATACATTCTTGAACTATATAATTTTAAAGTGGATCAATTTTAATGTTATTTCTTACATTGAACTTTTTAACAATTTTTATGAATTTTAAACATTGAGTTCTATTTTTAAAATGTGGATCAAATTTTTAATGTTAAATTTCTAAGATATATAATTTATTTAGTGCTTATCAAATTTGTACATTTCTTATAAGTTTACAAAATATAATTTATTGCTTCATTTGTATCCTAAAATGTGTATATTATTTAAGTTCCTAAATCACTATGTAAATGAGATTTGTTATGTGTGCATTTATTGAATAAATGTTTGTTTTTAAAATATATCATATAAGATCCTAAATTGGTACAAGCATTGTTAGAAATCACTAAAACATGTAATAAAGCATTGTACAAAGTCCATATAAATTCCATACATGTACAACAAAGTACTAGAAAACATGTGATAATATCCTTGAAATAATAAAGCATACATAATAAAGTCCATGAAATACTGTTCAAAATATGCACAAAGAAATCTAGTCCATGAAACAAGTGTACTGAAATAAGTCTGTGAAACATTTATATAAAAATCTATAGTCCCTAAAATCAAGAGGACTCCTTTCAATCAAGACTACTCTTCAATCCAAGCACACCATAACGAACATAATCACTCTATAGGAGAAAAATGAACTTGAAAATAGATTTTTAAAACTATTTAAAATGATTTAATTTTTAATTTTAATAATATTATATCTAAATTAAATACTCTATGAGTTTGGTCATCTCTTCCCTCATCTAGGTGCTCTGCATCCCCTAGTGCTATGGGTCTTGTCTATCCTGTCTCATGCAATAGAAGAAAGTGAAATCATATACATATATAAAATGATTTAATTTGTGCTTTAATTTATAAAATCATATGCAAATTATTGTACCCAATCATCTCCTCTTGGCACATCTAGGTGCTTTGCATCTCTAGATCTAATTGTTATGTCCATGGTTGCACCCGTCTTAGGTTGTAGTTCAAAAAAAGTATTTAAACACATATATGAATACTAAAATTCAAGTGAAATATTTAATTGATTTAAAATGTAAACAAAATAAAAAATACCGTTGCTTGTTGCTCCTTCCAAGACATGGTCTGAGTAGTAGTATCAGGAACAAAAATGTTATTAACAATGCCCTACAAGGTCAAATAAAACACGTCAAAGTCTACAAATTGATATCGATCCATTAAAAATATCTGTATAAATGAAATTCATATAAATATTAATATAAAATTGTTCACTTGAAATGCAAACGATGACTCTTGAAATTGACCAAGATCATATGGGTGTGCAAAACCCATCCTCATAGTGGTGTCAACCTACATAATTCACATGTACATATTTAAACATTTAAGTAATTCAAATTTTAATATAAAATTCTACATACATATATATAAAAATTTATAATTTATAAATACAGAATTAGTCAACATACATTGACTGCCTCGTCTACAACAATTGATACTGAAGGAGCACCCACCACAACCTCAGGTGGATAATTCAACGTGGAAGTCGATGTCACTCCCTAAACATGTACCGACATTAATATATTTATAAATTTATTATATGATGAACAATGTTAGAGCTTAACGTCATTCAAATTAAAGAATCAATCAAGTTATACCCCAAAAGGTGTGGTGAGTTGCACATGTGTCAACAAAAAACAAAATCGATCAAAAGAGGAAGTTGATGTGCCCGTAGCCATGTCCTAGACATAAAACATTTAGTTATCTAATAGTTCACAATATATAATTTATGTCTATTATAAATTAAAAAAACTCACATGCTTAATTAATTATTTTGTTTTTTTATAAATTCAACATGTACCTTTATGATGATCATCAACACATAGAAAATCTATATATGAACTAATATCATGATATGATGCTCCATGTGCAGTTGAAGTAGATGGACCATATGCACTTGAAGTGGATCCACCATCACAAGGGCCATATCATAATCGATTGCTACTTGTGCAAAAATGAGGTACTAACACACGTGGAGTAGACCTATTGGCATCATTTCCTCTTGATGCTCCTTCATGATCATGATAAGCTGACTAGTCTGCTCGCTAAGACTAGCAGAGAGCACACTCAATGCTCATAATGTCGATATCACTAAACATGGATGAACAAGAATAAGAACAGCAAAAAAAGGAGGATCCACAATAGGCTGATGAGGGATGGGTCAATTGGGGTCAACTTGTACCCCAACCTCTATTGTAGCATACCACCATCAACACCCTAGAATGATCTAAAGTCAAAATAATTGGGTTTATAACCCATAACAAACTCTGCATATAATTTTCTCAAAAAATCTAGGGGAACCTCTAAATTAGTGTGTGGTGGTTGGTCAAAGACCATCCACCACCACTCCAAAATATGAGCCGCCATTGCATGATGCTGACACCACCTCATGGATATGCATGATTTATTTTGAGGAATTGGTAAGTTAGTGGTGGGGTCAATGAAATATGAAGCTAGTTGGACTTTGGTTTTTTTAGGTCTAGGATTTGCCTATAGGAGAGGCCATCTGAATAAAACTGTTGTCTCTCCTCTCTCTACAAACGATATGAATTTAGAGGTAGACTGCATCAACGATGTTTTGCATCGAAAATACAAAATACACTAGATGGTGGGGCATGTATGGTCCATTAAAAATGACATTTATTTTTTCTTAAATCAATGCCACATTATCTTTGATCTTGGCTCGATATCAAGCCTCATTGGATCCAGGGTGGATTGGGTTGAGGTGGAGGTGGAGGTGGAGGTGGAGGGTGTTGAGGTGGCTCGGATGGAAATAGTTGATATGAAGGGGGTGGAGGTGGGGGATTAAACAACTCTTCTACGTCAAACTCATCCATGATATCTATGCGTAGACTCTACATATATACATGAACAATATACACAAAAAATAAATCACAATTTAATTAACTTTAAAGAATCTATATATATTTAAATTATTTAAACATAATTAAAACTATACATATTAAATCATATGAATTGACTATGTACACATCATTTGAAACTTTTAAGTACATGCATATGTATTATAACATTCAAAATTTAAAGATATCTTATTACAACTTTAAAATACATGTACATACTAAAAAATAAATGCATTATTGATGTTAAGTGAATAATGATTGAGAATGATCAAACTTAAATACTTATAATGTCAGAAATCATACATGTCTTAAGGGGTCATGTGATTGAGAATGCCTTAAGGGATCCTATTTCAACTAGAGGTCCTAATATTGAATGTAGAAAGTATACATTGGAAGTATGTTAAGTATGAAAGATCACTTAAGGTTCATGATCGAACTTATACATGAGTACATGATGTCAAGTGTATGGAAGCTTTTAAGAGACCTCGTCATTGGTGATCTAATTTTTAAGTATGTCAAATTATGATAATATGGCTTAAGGGGAGTTCAATGTAATTAGATATAAATGAAAGAAAACTTAAGGGGTCATATAATTAAGGATGTCTTAAGGGGTCCTATTTCAGCTTAGAGAGGTCCTAAGATCTTGAATGTCAAGTACATAAATTGAAAGTATATGTTAAAAATATGAACTTGAGCTTAAGTGTCATGATCTAACTTATACATGAGTACATATATGTTAAGTATGGAAGCATAAGAGACCTCCTAATTGGTGATATAATTGTTAAAAGTATGTCAAGTACATGATAGGATCTCAAGTGAGGGGAGTTCAACACGATCTTAGATATAAATGAAAGCTTAAATAAGGGGTCATGCACGATTGAGAATATAGATTAAGAGGTCCTAGTTCAGCTAGAGGTCCTAATCATGAACATTTGTCAAGTATACATATTGAAAGTATGTTAAGTATAAAAGAGATTATAGGGTCATGATCAAACTTATATGTCTAAACATTAAACTTACATGTCAAGTATAAAAGTTTAAGCCTAGAACATGTCAAGGATCGTCCTAGAATGGGAAGGCTTAAGGGGTTAAGATATATTTCATATGTTTTAAGGGGGTCATTATAGGATGGATTAAAGGGAATTTAATGTGATTAAATAGATGGAATCTTAAGGGGCCATGTGATCTTGATAATTTACATCTTAAGGGGTTCTAGTTTAGCTAGAGGTCCTAATCCAAAATATTGAAAGTACACATTGAAAATGCTTAAGGGGTTATGATCAAACTTATATGAATAATTGTTAAGTACATGTCAAATATGAAAATTTAAGCTTGGTGATGAGACCATAAATTGTCTCATATTTAACCCATTAAAATCATCTATTTCTTCTTTTCATATTGTTGTAAAAGTGGATTTGAGTAATAATTGAAAGTTATTTAGGTTGTTTAAGGTAGAATATAAAGTAGATATTTGATTTATTTTTAGTAAATAAATGTAATACAAAATTCTTCTAATATGTCTCCATGAGTGTGCAATATATTACAATGCATATGAATAAATAACTCATGACAAGAAGCTTCAAAAATATTTGCAGCAGAGAGCTCCAAACATTAACTCGAGACAACTCCAAGCATTGTAAAAGGATTTGAAGACATTAAGAGAAGATATAGAATAATATTGAAGAGTCTCAAAACACTCCAACATTCATGCAAAATCATTGAGCATCAATCATTCCTAAATCAATAGGCAAAGTATCTATTTCAGGCAAGTTGCCGTTGCACACTACACTACGTTATCTTTCTCCAACAAAGATAACTCAAGTTACCAAAGCACTCCAATGTGATTGCATGATTGTAGAATATTCTTTATGGTGATAAAAAATTATTTGATCAACTGAATTGATGATTAATTCCTTCATTCACGTTGAAAACTTGAAGACGTCCAAGAAATCAAGTGCCCAAAAATTGTGAAAAACACAGTTTGAGTAAAACAAAGATATCTCCCTCGTTTCTTGATGAAATTAAAAAATTCAAAATGATATGGAAATTATAATTCAAGGGATAAAACCCATTTTCAAGATTTAGAAATATTTATAATAAATAAGGAGCAATTCATATCAGAAAATGACTGAGATATATTGGCGGGATGAAGGATAGCAAGTTCAATTTTCTCAATGTTTTGTAAATGCCCCCTTCAAAAGTGGATCTTGGATCCACATTCTTAGTGGATTGGTTGGGTAGATATGGAATGAAAATTCTATAAATATATTGTAATAAATCAAGCAAAGTTAGGGATTATAAAATACTTGTTTTAGCCCGAGGAAATAGGATAGACTAGTTTCATTTCCAACAATGTATTTTCTAGAATTTCTTAGAGTAAATTTGAATTCAAGTAAGTATTTTATTTCTAGAAAGTGTCAATTTTATTAGCCTATTTCCTTTCATGAAAGTGTGAGATAGATTAAAAATTTCTATTCATGTAAGAGTGCTTTAGATTAGCTTTCATTTTTTGTAAGTTAGAATAGATCGTCAAACCAATTTTCTTCATTCTCTTTTGCATACAACCATGGAAACCACCTTGGATTTATAAATTAAATAATGAGGATTACAATGAACCCATCATTTTTGGTTCCATTGTCAGGGATAAGTGTCATTAGGGAATTAGGAAAATCAATTTGGCAACCTTTTAGGTTTAAAAGTTCCTCAAGAAAGATTTGTCTCTTAAAACCCCCCCAAAATACCAAATCAAAACCCCCAAACACCAGATTTAAAGAGAAACAATGTTTTTTTTAAAATATCCTTAATTGGAAGACCATCAATCAAAGTCCTAGCAAAGGATATTTCTTTAAAGAAAGAATTGATGGCTTATTGCTTGCAAGAGGTGGATAATACAATCAAGAGATCTTATCTTCATTACAAAAGATTGAAAAAGAGAGACCTAATCGAAGACCTTCAAAGTCTAAGAATGGCTGCCCAAGTAGATTTTTGAAGTCAAAGGAGGGCTGCCCAATCAGAGATTTGAAGAACAAGAAACTGATTCCAGTCATGCATGTACTAGATCAGAGGAAAGGATTACAATATCTCTCAACAACACATGCATTTTCTAAAATCGGAAATCATGGAGAAGGTTTCCACTTCAAAGGAAGGTGAAGCATGGAATTCCAAAATTTTTGTCTTCTTTTCATTATCTTCTCTTAAAAAATTGAATGCATAAAAATATATTATGAGAAAGGGAAGATATTTTTCACAACCAATTAATGATTATGTGTAACCTCTCTACATCATTAAGTAGAGTAGGTTAGGGTAGGTTTGTTTTCTGTAAATAAGCGCTTTGCACGTGCTATTTTCTCTTCTCAAACGCTGTAAACATGCACTTTAGTACAAGTTATTGCACTAAAAAAATTCTACAAATATTCTGGCATCATGGTTGATTGGTTGTTGTAGTCTTGAACTCTAGTTCTAGCACTAAAATCTTCAAAAGCATGGAAGAAAAAAATGGCGAAGCAATTTGAGTTGTTAGTCAACATAAAGGATCAAGTTGCAGCTCTCAAAAGTTGGAAGAAAATCTTTGCATGCATCATCGGGAAAGTGAACTAAAACTTATGCATGATGGTTGCAAAAAAAACTCAGGGAAAATCAGGTATTTGCTTTATTATTTTACTCTTATCCAACTTAAAGTTCTTTCATTCTACTCAATCCACTCCAAAAGAAGAAGAAAAAAGTGCCTAAATATTTATTCCAAGATTTATGGAGCTATCAAGAGATTAAATTTATTTTAAATGCTAATTGGGAGCCATCAGGAGCTACCCAGAATTATGTAGAGAAACTGTTACAAAAGTGAATTAATTTAATTTGAAGGCTCATTCTGAGTTGTAGAGGGACTTGCAACACTTTAGTTTTGGGGGAGATGATAAGACCATAAATTGTCTCTTATTTAACCCATTAAAATCATCTATTTCTTCTTTGTATATTGTTGTAAAAGTGGATTTGAGTAATAATTGAAAGTTCTTTAGCTTGTTTAAGGTAGAATATAAAGTAGATATTTGATTTATTTTTAGTAAATAAATGTAATCCAAAATGCTTCTAATATGTCTCCATGAGTGTGCAAGATATTACAATGCAAATGAATGAGTTATTAAATAACTCATGACAAGAAGAAGCTTCAAAAATATTTGCAACAAAGAGCTCCAGACATTAACTCCAGACAACTCCAGACATTGTAGAAGGATTTGAAGACATTAAAAGAAGATAGATAAGACTCTTGAAGACTCCCAACACACTCCAACATTCATGCAAAATAATGTAGCATCAATCATTCCTAAATCAATGGGCAAAGTATATGTTTCATGCAACTTGCAGTTACATACTATAGTAAGTTATCTTTTTCAACAATAGATAACTCAAGTTACCAAAGCACTCCAATGTGATTGCATGATTGTAGCATATTATTCATGATGATCAATAATGATTTGATCAACTAAAATGATGATTAATTCCTTCATTCACGTTGAGAACTTGAAGACTTCCAAGAAATCAGGCATCCAGAAATTGTGAAAAACACACTCAGTAAAGTAGTGATATCTCCCTCGTTTCTCAGTGAAATTTAAAAATTTAAAATTATTTGTAAATAAGACTTGAAGGGATAAAATCCCCTTTGAGAGTTTTTAAACATTCATAATAGATAAGGAGCAGTTCATATTAGAAAATGATTGAGATAGATTGGCAGGATGAAGGACAACAAGTTCAGTTTTCTCAATGTTTTTTAAATACCCCCTCAAAAGTGGATCGTGATCCATATTCTTTTTGGATTAGTTGGGTAGATATGGAATGAAAATTCTATAAATATATTATAATCAATTATGCAAAGGGGGGGATTAGAAAGGCTTGTTTTACCCTGAGGACATACGATAGACTAGTTTCATTTCCAACAATGTATTTTCCAGAGATTCTTAGAGTAAATTTGAATTCAAGCAAGTATTTTATTTCCAGAAAGTGTCAATTAGATTAGTCTATTTTATTTCATGCAAGTGTGAGATGATGAGACCATAAATTGTCTCATATTTAACCCATTAAAATCATCTATTTCTTCTTAATGTATTGTTGTAAAAGTGGATTTGAATAATAATTGAAAGTTCTTTAACTTGTTTAAGGTAGAATATAAAGTAGATATTGTAATTTTAAACCCTACGTATGTTAATCAAATTTATATAATTGATTATGCCCTAGGTTGTAATCAGATTTGCAGTATTTTAATAAGCCAACATAAATCAGAAATAAAATAGTAGACAAACAAGCATACCCTGGGAAAACCTCCAAGGAGGAAAAACCAAGCATGAAAGACCCACAGGTCAGATTATATATTCTCCTCTAAATCATAAGTACAATACTTAGCTTGAATCTGATCTTCACATATCAGATTTGTCCCTTTGCATGCTTCAAAACTTGCATCAAAATCCACTATGTCCTCTTGGACAATTTCGCACCAATCTGGATAGGTTCACACTCTTCCTTGAAGTTAAGTTCGCACCCTTCTTGAAGAATTCACACAATAGAGCTAATTCGCATTTGTATGAGATTCGAACTTGATGATTATAGACTTGCAAATGTCTCTTATTTATACACATTGAAATCCTTGATTGCAAGTCGGCCTCCTTTGGTTTTTGGTGCTAATTTAATTAGGTGGCATGTGTTTAGGATTGGGCTGGGCATATATTAGAGTCACATTACCCTAGGATAGGGCCTGGACCTAAAGGGGGTTCGGATGTTGCCTTAAGGCAATCCAAACCCATACATAACCCTAGTTACAAACAAAACTCCCTCTTAACTAGGGAGGAGGAGAATACATAATCTGAACCTTTAAGTTCCATCTAGCACACAAGCATAGAATGGATCTAGCACACAAGCATAGAATTACATCTTCCACCTAGCACACAAGCATAGGATGGTTCTAGCACACAAGCATAGAAAGTGTAATACACCCGTGGGTCTTTACATTATTACAATTATTCATCTAGCACACAAGCATAGATTGGATGTAATTCATTCTTGCACACAAGCAAGGAATGATTCAAAGTGCTACAAATAGTCACTGAGATTGAAGCTCCCTCTCAATCAAGGTTCCGTTTTCCACAATACCAAGTCTGTCTCTGAAGTATTCAAACTTCACTCTGGATAAGGGTTCGGTAAGGATATCTGCAACCTGTTCATCTGTGTTAATATACTTTAGCTGAATGGTGCCTCTTTGCTCCTCTTTGCACAATATCCCATAGTATCCATCTTGTAATGCCGGTGGAGGATGACTTCAAACTTTAACATGCACACTTGCAAGTCATGAATACATACATAATTTATTCATGCACATCATGGAGTCTTTCCATGTCTTCGATCACGCATATCCATCATTTATTGTCTTTACCTCAGTCTTCTCTCAAAGAAGAATGTAACATCATAATCTTCCATCTTGCACACAAGCAAGAAATGGAATAGACATAATCAGAATATTGTAGTCTTCCATCTTGCACACAAGCATAGAATGGAACTACATAACATAGTCTTCCAGCTCGCACACAAGCATAGACTGGATCCACCTTACATTGCCTGCAGAGGATGGAGAGGATCTTTTCTACCATTTTACATTGCCCGCAGAGGATGGTTGATACAACATAATGTATCACAGAGATTGAGAATCCCTCTCAACAAAGGCGGTGTTCTCCATAGCTCCAAGTCTATCTCAAGCTTCAAGAGACTTGGTGAGGACATCTGCAACATAGGATTGTCCTGCCATAAAACACTGAATTGTCAGGCATCAATATACAACCCTGATAATAAATCAAAATAGCACAACAAGAAATCACACTGCTTCTCTTGATGCAACACTTGCAACAATGTATTTATCTACAGTAATACTTAATGCCACTGAGGACTGTCCTTGTAGGTCCAAGAGATCGCAGTGGGTGAATGCTTGAAGAGTTTTCCTTGTCCGTAACACTTCTTGACCAATCTGAACTTAAGCAGCTTCTGCCCATAATCAACTGTGCCTCGCAAGTATCTTATGATGTTCTTGGCTACAACATGATAAACATGTTTGGACAAGCTCATGAGCTGACTGAGAGCATTCACTGCAAGGCATATGTCTGGTCTAGTGTTAACTAGATACATCAGTGATCCAATTGACTGCCTGTATTCTGATGGATCTGCAAAATCAGAGTTAGCTGCAGAAACACTTAACTTCTTTAAGTTAGATTCCATAGGAGTAGACATGGGTTTACAATCCATCATTCTAAATCTTTTTAAAAATAACAGTAGTATACTTTCCTTGACTTAGAAAAATTTCGTTAGACCTTTGCCATACTTCTAGACCTAGGAAATAATGCATTAAACCTAAGTCCTTCATTTCAAATTCTGAAGCTAGTTCTTTCTTACATCTAATGACAAGTTCATCTTTACCCGTAAGAAATGAATCATCCACATATCGAACTATAATTAGCATTTCATCATTGGATAACTTAAAGTAGATGTTAGAGTTAGCATCATTTTACAAAAATTCTAAACTTAACAAGTATTCTTTCATACCAAGCATGAGAGTCCTGTTTGAGGCCATACAGAGCTTTCTTCAATCTGCACACCTGAATCTCATAACCCCTTAAGATATACCAAAATAGCTGGAACTCCTTCTCAGCAGCAGCTATGTCCAATCACAGCTTCCAAGGTACTTGAACTTCCTTTGAGTGTATGCCCATCCCAATAACTTCCCTTGAAGATTTAGTATGCCCTGTTTTAGAAGCATTCCAAGCCACTGAAAGATCCAATCAATTTCTTGTACTCTGGGATAGGAAATCATACTCTATGATGAAATTGAAAAAGGAACAAAATGCTTGACTCAAGAAAAGAATTACATGCTAATACTCATAATAAAAGGTAATCAACCAACATAGGTTAGAGTATACCAACTCAGAAGGAGACTCTCCTCCTTAACTTCTGCACAATCAATCTTTTATGTTAATCTCAAGGATCCTGTCCATCTATCTTTCAATAAGGTGGACCCATAGCACAATTGTTGAGATAAGATGGGGATAAATTCCATCAAGAGATTACATAGCAAGATTGCCAATAAATGTTATCGATAGAAAAGTCCTAAGAAATCAACAATACATTCTAACTTCTACTATGTAGGAAGGAGCATCATCATAACCAATTAACTGAAAGCAATCTGTCATGCAGTTATTTTAATAGATAACTGACACATAATAAAACTACATTTGCCACAAAATTTAATGACATGAGCTCAAATGTAATAATTATGTTAACTTGGGATAACACAGGCACAAACTTGCTTGCAGACCTACAAGGATAAACACCTATCATAGGGAACCTCAAAACATGATTGGCCCAACACGGGTTAAATCAAGGAGAATATCTTTTTCCTACAACCCAACAAGGGTTTTACAAAACTAAGTAAACACAAAAGAAAATGAAACCCTATGTAAACAAATTGACAAAGTTATTCAACAGGAATACTTAATCTTCAATTATCATAAAGTCTCTCATCACAAAGTTAATAAAGAATTAAGGAAAATACACCCGTTGATGTTTAGATAACACTGACACTGGAACTGAAAGCTTCCTCAAAAGAAACTATCTTTGCAGTCTATCTTCAAAATCCATACTTCACAATCTCCTCTTGATGTGCCTTAGCACAGTTAGCTAGGGTTTGAATATTGGTGGGTATACAACTGATTTTGTTAGCAATACCAAAATAGCAGTTGCAGGACTAGTAGCAAATAAATCTACCATACCATCTAAGGTGGAGAACCCAATGAGGTATCCTATCACCATTTTCCCTAATCATGCCATCCTTGTCCTATACATCATGATTTACACATAAATTCATTATGATGAAGAGTAGGAGGGCTGTCACAATAGGGTGCCCTGGAAGTCCATCCTTCGTAGGCCCAAAGGCAGCACCCTCTGTACCCCTTTGGCCTCATGGGACTCCCCGGTCTTATACCATGAGGTGGCATGCCCAGAAGGTGACTCCATCACCGTTTTCCTCTAACTGTCACTTCTCTTCCTCTATCATAAAATTAATACTCAGAATACCAACAGTAATATCTCATAATTCAGATTTATTTTAGCAGGTATGAACATAATATACTGTTTAAAAAGGATATCTAGAACGACAGTATTCAATTAAAATATACAGAATACAATATAATGAGTATGTAGAAATATACAGATACCCTTATGCAGAAATGGTCATCAATTAGATGTATGTGTACAAGAAACAATATCATTGGAGTTGAACCCAATTCTACTGAGAGAGATGTAGAAATTTGAATCTTATTATGTCTCCTTGGGCGCTGGAATGGTGTCTTATATCCTACCTCAAATGATGAGAGGTTGTTCTTCTTCTCAAGAGTTCGTGTCATTTGTGAGAAGACACCTCTTTTTTTGTTTATCACTCGAATCTCCACAATGAATTAAAGAATGACTCCTTGATGAAGACCTGATGATGCCCGCTAACTTCACCCTTGTCATTATCTTAATAAAAGACGAACAACAACCTGAAGGTAAGAGCTTACTGAAATCTGAGGGTTAGAATAACCTTGGCTCTGATACCATGTAATTTTAAACCCTAGGTATGTTAATAAGATTTATATAATTGATTATGCCCTAGGTTGTAATCAGATTTGCAGTATTTTAATAAGCCAACATAAATCAGAAATAAAATAGTAGACAAACAAGCATACCCTAGGAAAACCTCCAAGGAGGAAAAACCTAGCATGAAAGACCCACAGGTTAGATTATATATTCTCCTCTAAATCATAAGTACAATACTTAGCTTGAATCTGATCTTCACATATCAGATCTGTCCCTTTGCATGCTTCAAAACTTGCATCAAAATCCACTATGTCCTCTTGGACAATTTCGCACCAATCTGGATAGGTTCGCACTCTTCCTTGAAGTTAAGTTCACACCCTTCTTGAAGAATTCGCACAACAGAGCTAATTCGCATTTGTATGAGATTCGAACTTGATGATTATAGACTTGCAAATGTCTCTTATTTATACACATTGAAATCCTTGATTGCAAGTCGGCCTCCTTTGGTTTTTGGCGCTAGTTTAATTAGGTGGCGTGTGTTTAGGATTGGGCTGGGCATATATTAGAGTCACGTTACCCTAGGATAGGGCCCAGACCTAAAGGGGGTTTGGATGTTGCCTTAAGGCAATCCGAACCCATACATAACCCTAGTTACAAACAACAGATATTTGATTTATTTTTTGGAAAAAAATATGATCCAAATTTCTTCTAATATGTCTCTATGAGTGTGCAATATGTTACAATGGAAATGAATGAGTTATGAAATAACCCATGACAACATGAAGATGTAAAAATACTTGCAACAGAGAGCTCCAAACATTAACTCCAGACAACTCTAGACATTGTAGAAGGCTTTGAAGATATTAAGAGAAGATTCTTGAAGACTCCTAACACAGTCCAACAATCATGCAAAATAATGGAGCATCAGTCATTCTTAAATCAATGGGCAAAGTGTTTGTTTCATGCAAGTTGTAGTTCCACACTACACTGTGTTATCTTTCTTCAAACAAAGATAAATCAAGTTACCAAATCACTCCAATGTAATTGAATTGTTGTAGAATATTATTCATGATGGTCAACAATGATTTGGTCAATTGAATTTATGATTAATGCATTATTTCATATTGACAACTTGAAGGCTTCCTAAAAATCAGGCGCCCAAAAATTATGAAAAATGCAGTCCCAGTAAAACAATGGTATCTCCCTCGTTTCTTAAAGAAATTCAAAAATTAAAAAATGATATGGAAACTAGAATTCAATGGATAAAAACCCTTTTGAGGGTTTGGAAAGATTAGCAATAGATAAGGAGCAGTTTATATTAGAAAATGACTGAGATAGATTTGTGGGATGAAGGATAACAAGTTCAATTTTCTCAATGTTTTGTAAATGCCCCCTTCAAAAGTGGATCTTGGATCCACATTCTTAGTGGATTGGTTGGGTAGATATGAAATGAAAATTCTATAAATATATTGTAATCAATCAAGCAATGGGGGGATTAGAAAGACTTGTTTTAGCTTGAGGAAATAAGATAGACTAGTTTCATTTCCAACAATGTATTTTCTAGAATTTCTTAGAGTAAATTTGAATTCAAGAAAGTATTTTATTTATAGAAAGTGTCAATTATATTATCCTCTTTCCTTTCATGAAAGTGTGAGATAGATTAGAAATTTCCATTCATGTAAGAGTGCTTTAGACTAGCTTTCATTTCCTGCAAGTTAGAATAGACTGTCAAGCCAATTTTCTTCATTCTCTTTTGCATATAACCATGGACAATGCCCTGGATTGATAAATTAAATTATGAGGATTACAAATACCCTATCATTTTTGGTTCCGTTGACGGTGATCGAACCCGGGTCACCCACGTGACAGGTGGGAATACTCACCACTATACTCAATCCACTTAAAAAGAAGAAGAAAAAGTACCTAAAAGATTATTCCAAGATTTATGGAGCTATCAAGAGCTAAAATTTTATTTTAAATGCTAATCAAGATCCATGAGGAACCATCAAGAGCGATCAAGAGCTACTCGGAGCTACCTGGAGCAACTGTTACAAAAGTAAATTTATTGAATGTGAAGGCTCATTATGAGTTGTAGAGGGACCTGCAACACTTTAGATGTGGGGGAGATGATGAGACCATAAATTATCTCATATTTAACCCATTACAATCATCTATTTTTCTTAGTGTATTGTTGTAAGAGTGGATTTGAGTAATAATTGAAAGTTCTTTAGCTTGTTTAAGGTAGAATATAAAGTAGATATTTGATTTATTTTTAGTATATAAATGTGATCCAAATTACTTCTAATATGTCTCTATGATTGTGTAAGATATTACAATGCATATGAATAAGTTATTAAATAACCCATGATAACATGAAGATTCAAAAATACTTGCAGCAGAGAGCTCCAAACATTAACTCCAGACAACTCCGGTTATTGTAGAAGGCTTTGAATATATTAAGAAAAGATAGAGAAGATTATTGAAGAATCCCAAAATACTCCAACAATCATGCAAAATCATGAAGAATCGGTCATTCCTAAATCAATGGGCAAAGTGTTTGTTTCATGCAAGTTGTAGTTACACACTACACTGTGTTATCTTTCTTCAACAAAGATAACTCAAGTTAACGTAACACTCCAATGTAATTACATTATTGTAGAATATTTTTCATGATGATCAATAATGATTTGGTCAACTGAATTGATGATTAATGCATTCATTCACGTTGAGAACTTGAAAACTTCCTAAAAAGTAGGCGCCCAAAAATTGTGAAAGATGCAGTCTTAGTAAAACAATGATATCTTCCTTGTTTCTTAACAAATTAAAAAATTCAAAATGATCTAGAAACTAGACTTCAAGGGCTAAAAACTATTTTGAGGGTTTGGAAAGATTACCAATAGATAAGGAGCAGTTCATATCAGAAAATAATTGAGATAGATTAGTGAGATGAAGGACAAGTTGTTCAATTTTCTCAGTTTTGTAAACGCCCCCTTCAATAGTGGATCTTGGATCCACATTCTTAGTGGATTGGTTGGGTATGTAAGTTCTAATACTAAGTGTAAAGTACTGATGCCAATAGCTAACAATATGAGAGGGGGGGGGGTGAATCATACAAACTTAATCTTCCATAAAATCAACAGATTCAACCTCGGTAACTTATATTTCAGCAATATAACAAAAAACTGCTAAACATGCTAACTCATAAACACATAATCATCATAACACATATAACACCATATTTAACGTGGAAACCCAAATAGGGAAAAACCACTGTGGGATTTCGGACCCACTAAGAAATATACTCTTCTAGAGTATGCTCGGTTAAAAGCAAATCTTGTCAAAGATTACAAACACATTGCTAGATGTGACCCGGTTAAGGGATTTCCCTCAGATCTGTTAGCATCTTCACTTTGTTAGAAGTGACCTTGTCAAAGGATTTCAAACACTCAACTAGAATGTCACCTTGCTAGAGGATTTACAAATAAGACTGTTAAGTCCACTCGGTTAAGAGATTTTCTGTCACTTACAAAATAATAGTAATAAAAATATATCTACAACTTCACATCTAAAATGCTAAAGCAGATTCTTATTTTCTCAAAACAATCTTGTCATAGGACTTATCTCATCCCTTTGCTGGGCTCCCTACTCTATTATTCAAACAGGTCTTCAAGCTTCTATGCTCGGTAATCACTATGTAGCATCCCTGTGCTTACACTTGCCCGCATACATTGTTTATCAACAATTCCTTATTTATAAATAATTGCTAACTGCTTAATCTCCTTGATCACATTTCCCATGATCAATCTTAGCCATCGGATCTTCAATCTTGACCAGGTTCAATGTATCCTTTGATCTGAAAACATTTTACCTTGCCTAGGGATTTGCATTCCTTTCTTGGAACTTGCACAAGGTTATTGTGGTTCGATCTGCACTGTAGATCTTCTTCCTGATTTCCCATTGCTATAGAACCTTAACAAATTTTATGCATGGCATACCAATCATTTATACATCTCCAGCTCATCATTGTCCTTCATTAAATAATGTTTTTATCCATCCAATGCGATCTGTCATAACTCGGTTGCAACTCGGTAAATACTAAACTTTACTCGGTAGGCATTCTGCTTTCATTAACCGATATCGATAACCTTAGGGTCTACCGACTAGGTTCCTTAGGGTTTACCGACTAGGTTCTTTGCTTGGTGACATAGTATAGTATTAACCTTACAATCAACAACATATGTAGGATATCAAAACAATCTAAACATCATGATCTCATCATTGTCTAACTCAGTAATAGTTTCCCATTGAATAACTTATTTCTCCCCTTATTCATCATATTCTTTCTGTGTCTTTTACCGACATCTTAATTCTCTTCAAATCAATCTTCTCAAGATATGGCAACATCGTACTAAATCAGAAAATCAATTTCTTGACATCAATGACAGAATAATGTTAGAAAGATAGTTATCATCCTTTTTCAGTTATATTAAATAATCTTCAACAACCTTCTCAATATCCTTCATGAATATCAACAATCTCCTTTCTACTGAAATGCCAACAATCTCCCCCTTTGGCATTGATGGCAAAACCAACTTTTAAATGGTAATACCAACAAGATATTCAAATTGATTCGGATTCAGATTACTGTTAGACTTCTCCTGTTATCCTTGAGCTGTTAAAATCTTCTGAAGTCTTCTCCCTTTTTCATTAGGCTTCTGAGCTGTTGACTTGTATTTAGTCTTCTCCCTTTTGCAGTAATCTTCTCCCCCTACCATTAGTCTTCTGTTATTTACTTCATTTAGGATTTTACCATTTAGTCTTCTCCCCCTTTTGACAACAATGCCAAAAAGTAAAAGAACTAAATCATGATTTCTTCTGCTGTGAAGTGATTTGCCTTGCTATGTATCATCTCAATCTCGGTCAGAGCAACTTGTATCTATTCACTATTTCCTGCACACCTTTAGAAAACCTTCTAAAGTGTGTAAGTCAGCATCAATCCACACATAATATTCTCTAGATTCATCGAATTGATGCTTTCAGCGAACTCTATCAGTGAGTAGAAGATAGGGGTAGGACCCCTAACTTGTTTCTGAGATACTCAAAACTGTCCCTTGGCAGTGGCTTTGTGAAGATGTCTGCTAATTGCTCCTTTGAACTGATATATTCCAGCACAACTTTCTTCTCTTGAACTTCTTCTCTGAGATAATGATACTTTATAGATATATGCTTTGTCTTAGAGTGCATTACCACATTCTTTGAAATGTTAATGGCACTCGTATTATCACATAATATAGTTATTGGCTCGGTAACCTTTTCATTTATACCTTCCAACAGTTGTTTGATCCATGCTATATTGGTACAATTCAATGCTGCAGCAACATATTCAACTTCTGTTGTTGACTGTGAGATACATCCTTATTTCTTGCTAAGCCAACTTACTAGTCTTTCTCCTAAAAAGAAAGCTCCACCACTTGTGCTTTTCCTATCATCTATGTTGCCTGCCCAATCAGTATCAGTATAAACTTTTAAATCAAAATCATTCCTCTTTTCATATACTAAGCCATAATCTTCAGTGCCTCTTAGGTATTTGAAAATTCTCTTGATTGCTGTCATATGGGTTTCCTTGGGATCTGCAGAGAATCTTGCAACAATACCTACTGCATGTGCTTTATCCAGTCTACTATGCACAACATATTGCAACTTCCCAATCATAGATCGATAAAGTGTCTCATCAACAGATGCAGATTCATCATTCTTTGATAGTTTACAGTTGGTAGTCATAGGAGTACTTACAAGTTTAGAATCCTCCATTCCAAATTTATTCAAGATTTCCTTTATGTACTTGGATTGAGTAATGAAAATCTCATCTTTCATTTGCAATATCTGTAAACCTATAAAATAATTTATCTCACTGATTAGTGACATTTCAAATTCTTTGCACATTTCATTTCCAAAGTTCTTGCATAAGGAGTCATTACCACAAAAAATAATATCATCAACAAATATGGCTGAGATTAGTATTCCATTGTCCATATCATTCTTCATGTACATATTGCTATTTTCACTTGTCCTTATAAAACCAATCTTAATTAAGTAAGAGTGCAGTCTCTCATACCATGCTCTAGGTGCTTGTTTCAGACCATATAAAGATTTGTTTAATTTACATACATGATTTTTACTCTTGTCTTCAACAAATCCTTCAGGTTGTTCTATATAAACTTCTTCTTCTAGTATACCATTCAAAAATGCAGATTTAACATCCATTTGATATACCTTGAAATTTTTGAAAGCAGCATATGCCAACAATGTTCTTACTCCCTCAAGTCTAGCCACAGGTGCAAAAGTCTCACCATAATCTATTCCTTCTTCTTGAGCATAACCTTTGCAAACTAGTCTTGCTTTGTTGCGAATGACCTCACCTTTTTCATTTAACTTGTTTCTGAAAATCCACTTTGTACCGATTACATTTTTGTGCTTTGGTCTTGGGATCAGTGTCCATGTGTCATTCTTCTTGATTTGATCAATCTCTTCTGTCATAGAATTTACCCAATCTTCACTGTTAAATGCCTCTTTTACTATTCTCGGTTCAAATTCAGATATCAGACATGTGTTCTGTCTCAATTTGTTCCTTGTCATCACTGGATCATCCTTATCTCCTATAATCTGACTTGATGCATGATGTCTTCTGACATATTTCGCTAATATAGGTTCGGTAGGCTCTGTATGATCTTCTTCATCACTCAGTAACTGGACATTATCTTCATTTTCTTCAGCAGCTTTCTCGGTAGGACTTCTCGGTTGAACATAAACAAATTCTTCATAATCTTCTGGTTCTTTGGAATTTCCTTCATCATTTCTTTCTACAAATTCATCAATTTTCACATTTGCACTTTCTACTATTTTGTTAGATGATTTGATCAGACATTTAAATGCTTTACTTCTAGAAAAATAACCAAGAAATGTTCCTTCTTCACTTTTCTGATCAAACTTTCCATTTCTGTCATCTTTGTGAACATAGCATCTACTTCCAAAGATTTTGAAATAACTTACATTAGGTTTCTTGTCATACCAGATCTCATATGGTGTCTTCATAGTTCCTTTCTTCAGTTTAACTCGGTTCAGGGTGTAAACTACAGTGCTGATTGCTTCTCTCCAAAATGTTTGAGGTACCCTCTTTTCTATCATCAGGGTTCTGGCACAATCTACAATTGATCCATTTCTTCTCTCGGCTATCTCATTTTGCTGAGCTGTTCTCGGTGCAGATACTTGCCTTTTTATACCATGATCATTGTAGAATAAGTTAAATTCATCAGAAGTGAATTCTCCTCCTCTATCAGATCTAAGACATTTCAGCTGTCTTCCTATTTTTTTCAACTCTTGCCTTGTACCATTTAAACATTTGAAAAGCTTATGATTTTTCTTTTAAAAACATAACTGACATCATTCCCGAGTAATCATCCACAAATAATATGAAATATTTATCACCATAATAACTTTGAACTTTCATGGGACCACAAAGATCAGTGTGTACTAGATCTAAAATTCCTTTAGAAGTGTAGGACTTACTTGTAAAGCTTGATCTTGTCATCTTACCCATCTGGCATCCTCGGCACATAGCATTCTCAGGTTTTTCCAAACTTGGTAGACCTCTTACTCGGTGCTTCTTACTTATTTTGATCAGATTATCAAAATTTACATGACAAAACCTTTAATGCCATAACTAGGTATCATCTATCTTAGCATAAAGACACTTGTTCCGAGTTGAGTCAAGATGAAATGTATTACCTTTTGTTTGTGTTCCGATAGCAGCTAACTTTCCATGCTTGTCATGAACTTTGACACATCATTTTTGGAATTCTATTCGGTATCCTATATTGTTTAGCTATGCTACACTCAACAAATTGTATTTCAAACCTTCAACCCAATATACATCATCACATTTAGCATTGTCAAGAAGTGTTATAGATCCTTTACCTTTCACCAGACATGGTGCATCATTACCAAATCTTACATAGCCTCCATCATAATCTTCTAATTTAACAAACTTGTATTTATCACCTGTCATATGATGTGAGCATCCACTGTCTATGATCCAAGAATCATTATTATTTATGTGAGATATTAGGGATTTTTCTTCATACCTTTCTTCATCAGATCCATCTTTAATAGCCACATAAACAACTTCCTCTGTATTAGTTTCATCAGATTTGTCATCGTTGGATTCCTCATCAGCTACTAGGCATGTCTTTCTCCTTCTGAAGTCTCGGTGTCCTTTGTATTGGTTGTCTTTCTGCTTGTTATCTTGGTATTCTCTCTTTTCACTAGATTCCTTGTCAGGACAGTTAGAAGCCATATGTCCTATTTTATCACAATTGAAACATTTTAAAGGTAGCTTCCCTTTATACTTACCTTTTCCTCTCGGTAACCTTCTGGCTAATAATGCTTCAAACTCTTCTTGCTTCTTGATTTCCTCATACAGTTTGTGTACTTCTTCCATGTTCTTACGAAATCTTTCACTTGCTCCACTATGATTCCCTTCAGATTACTTACTCATTCTATCATTGTAATCATCAGATTCACCAATATGAAAAGAACTGAATGCAAATTCTACTTTATTTACCGAAGACCCACTGTTATCAAAATTACTTAACTCAAATGCATGTAGCTTACCAATAGTAGCATCCAAAGAAACAGGCATGTTAGGTACATACCTCAATTCATTGATTGCAGAGACTCAAATAGCATAAGCACGTAGAAGTGTTCTCAACAACTTACTTGTTACATCCTTATCTTCAATAGTCCCTCCTGCTCCTTTAATTTGATTGACAATCTCCTTTAGCCTTGTACTGTATTGTGTTATGTTCTCACCTTCATTCATTCTCATGTATTCAAGTTGTCCTCTTAGACTATCTACTTTTTCTCTTTGAACATGTTCATCGCCGCCATACACAGATATGAGCTTAGTCCACATTGCTTTTGCATCATTGCAGCCTTCTAGATCATTAAACTCTAAGTCGGTCAATGCTGATGTTATTTCAATCATAGCTTGAATATGTTCTTGCTTTGCCTTTATCTCTTCCAAGGTCATAGATTTGGTGCTTGGTTGTATGTAATCATTCTCCAAATAGTATGTTGCATATTCTCCAATTCTTGATAAATGCAGCTTCATCCTTTTCTGCCATGTGGAGAAACTTGACTTTTTCAGCTTCGGTGCATCCCTTTTATACATCTTCAGATCTTTGCCTCAAGTACCTTTAAACTTTTCTTCTGGAGTCCAAAGCTCTGATACCAATTGTAAGTTCTAATACTAAGTGTAAAGTACTGATGCCAATAGCTAACAAGATGAGAGGGGGGGGGTGAATCATACAAACTTAATCTTCCATAAAATCAACAGATTCAACCTCGGTAACTTATACTTTAGCAATATAACCAAAAACTGCTAAACATGCTAACTCATAAACACATAATCATCATAACACATATAACACCAGATTTAACGTGGAAACCCAAATAGGGAAAAACCACTGTGGGATTTCGGACCCACTAAGAAATATACTCTTCTAGAGTATGCTTGGTTAAAAGCAAATCTTGTTAAAGATTACAAACACATTGCTAGATGTGACCCGGTTAAGGGATTTCCCTCAGATCTATTAGGATCTTCACTTTGTTAGAAGTGACCTTGTCAAAGGATTTCAAACACTCAACTAGAATGTCACCTTGCTAGAGGATTTACAAATAAGACTATTAAGTCCACTCGGTTAAGAGATTTTCTGTCACTTACAAAATAACAGTAATAAAAATATATCTGCAACTTCACATCTAAAATGCTAAAGTAGATTCTTATTTGCTCAAAACAATCTTGTCATAGGACTTATCTTGTCCCTCTGCTGGGCTCCCTACTCTGTTATTCAAACAGGTCTTCAAGCTTTTGTGCTCGGTAATCACTATGTAGCATCCCTGTGCTTACACTTGCTCTCATACATTGTTTATCAACAATTCCTTATTTATAAACAATTGCTAACCGCTTAATCTCCTTGATCACATTTCCCATGATCAATCTTAGCCATCGGATCTTCAATCTTGACCAGGTTCAATGTATCCTTCGATCTGAAAATGTTTTACCTTCCCTAGGGACTTGCATTCCTTCCTTGGAACTTGCACAAGGTTATTGCGGTTCAATCTGCACTGTAGATCTTCTTCTTGATTTCCCATTGCCATTGATCCTTAACAAACTTTATGCATGACATACCAATCATTTATACATCTCCAGCTCATCATTGTCCTTCATTAAATAATGCTTTTATCCATCCAATGCGATCTGTCATAACTCGGTTGCAACTCGGTAAATACTAAACTTTACTCGGTAGACATTCCGCCTTCATTAACCGATATCGATAACCTTAGGGTCTACCGACTAGGTTCCTTAGGGTTTACCGACTAGGTTCTTTGCTCGGTGACATAGTATATTATTAACCTTACAATCAACAACATATGTAGGATATCAAAACAATCTAAACATCATGATCTCATCATTGTCTAACTGGGTAATAGTTGCCCATTGAATAACTTATTTCTCCCCTTATTCATCACATTCTTTCTATGTCTTTTACCAACATCTTAATTCTCTTCAAATCAATCTTCTCAAGATATGGCAACATCATACTGAATTAGAAAATCAATTTCTTGACATCAATGACAAAATAATGTTATAAAGATAGTTATCATCCTTTTTCAGTTATATCAAATAATCTTCAACAACCTTCTCAATATCCTTCATGAATATCAATAATCTCCTTTCTACTGAAATGCCAACAGGGTAGATATGAAATGACAATTCTATAATATAATGTAATCAATCAAGCAAAGGGGGGATTAGAAAGGCTTGTTTTAACCCAAGGAAATAGGATAGACTAGTTTCGTTTGTGTTTCATTTCCAACAATGTATTTTCTACAATTTCTTAGAGGAAAATTTAAATTTAAGAAAGTATTTTATTTCTAGAAAGTGTCAATTAAATTAGCCTATTTTATTTCATGCATGTGTGAGATGGATTGGAAATTTCCATTCATGCAAGAGTGCTTTAGACTAGCTTTCATTTTTTGCAAGTTAGAATAGATTGTTAAGCCAATTTTCTTCATTCTCTTTTGCATGCAGCCATGGACACGACCCTAGATTGATAAATTAAATGATGAGGATTACAACAATCCCATCACTTGGATCATGATTGATAATGTCAAGGGCTCCTATCTAATAGGATGACACTCAAGTATGAGGTAAGATTAAATTATTAAGCTATAGGTCATATATAGGAAGGCTCAAAGTGTCAAGATCTAGTTCATGCATCTTAAGTGGGTATTATAGGATGGATTAAGGGGAGTTAAACATGATTAGATAAACAAAAGCTTAAGGGGTCATGCGATTGAGAATTTCTTAAGGGGTCCTAGTTTAGAGGATGTCAAGTATGACCAGTTGGCTTAAATTGTTCATCTACATATCCTAATTGAAAATGTCACTTGTATACATTGTTAAAGTACATGTTAAGTATGAAATAGCTTAAGGGATCATGTGATCAAACTTATATTTCTTGAGTATATGTCAAGTATGGACGCATAACAAGAGGTCCTAATTGGTGATCTAACTCTTAAGTACATGTTTTGCTTTTACTTTTCTTATTCTATGCTTGTATGATTATACAAAACAAATTATTTTACAAATAAATATAAACTACATAAATTTTAAAACATTCATAAATGCAAAATTATAAATTAATTTAATATTTAAACCTAAAATTAATTTTTTAATTAAAAAAATAAGCAAAATGATTTATTTTTTATTTAAAATAAAAAATACATAAATACTAAAACAGGAGAAAAGGGGAAAAAAACTACCTGTTGGGGTTGCTAGGTAGTTGACTAATCTCTTTGAATTGGGATCTCGAGTCGTTCTATCAATGAAAATGAACTGGACCCCATTTAAAAAAAAAAAAATACTTTTTTGAAACGGGATCTCGTTTTAAAATTTTAGGCTCAGGATCATACTGCTAACAAGATCTTGTTTCATTTTTCAACTTGGGATCCCAAAGCTAAATGAGATATCGTTGCTATGCAAATTGCAAAAAACAACTGTGTAAAACTTGAACTCTAAGTGGACTCAACTCCTTGCTCTTACCCCTCTAATGACATTGAATTTCTATGTGACCATGCTTACCACCAAAGCTACATCCTGCAAAAGGTGGACTAAATTGATAGAAACTTCCCCTAGTAGAACTCTGCAGTGTACTTTGAGATGGCTAACTTTGTTGGGCACGCTTATTACAGTATAATTACAATCCCTAGCTACCTAGGTACTTGTACCATGACCACTACGACAACCCCGAGAAGACCTTTGTCTATGTTGTTGACCTGACCTAGGACGTGTAGAATGTGCCTTAGATGATCCTGCAGGCTGATACCGAGTGCCTTGAATACCTAAACCTAATGGAGGTGCACTCTTGGCTTGTACTCTTGTCTGACCTTCATACCCCTTAGCTAAATTCTCCTCAATCAACATCACCTTCTTTACAGAGAGCTCCAAAGTGTTGGACTCAAAGACCTAAACACCATTGCTGATATAGGCCACTCATATGCCACTCATGCCAAACATAGTAAACACATATACACTAGAGCTCCCTACATTTGAACATGGACTTTAATACTAGATGTGAAGCCTCACAAAGGAAACCTAGAGGATATGAGGAAATACACAAAGAATACATGGAGTTTCTTTTTTTAAGTAATTAAGTGTAAACATTCATAACATATACACAAACATTGATCAAACCTCAAGATTAGGTCAAACTGCCAAAAAATGATAATGCACATGTGAAAGGATAAACAATTGAAACTTCACATGAACAAGGGGAAAGGTATCCTAAACCCTAGTATAAAGTCAAGGAGGTTTGTAGGGTCACACCAAACCATCTTGAAAGTTGCAAGACTCAAAATGACAAATATGACCAACTAAGAGGTTTTAGGTGTAACAAATGAGCTATGACGAAATCCTAATCGCAATCAAATTCCCCTAAAACCATCCAAACTCACTTGAAACTATCTCAAAACCCCTCTAAGGGTTCTCTAATGTCACTACCTTTTCAACGCATCTAAAACTGGGTCAAACTAATACCCCTAGCTCCCAAAATCTTCCCTAAAGCAAATAACTAAGCACGAGCTCTTGAACCCAAACATAGGAGTCCCAAAAGGACACTAGCACACCATTAGGACACTAGTGTGGAACATTGAAGTCCATAACTTGTGCAAGTGTCCTAAACGTGTGCTAGTATCTCTGATATGCATTGGTGTCCTCCAAATTGACAGACATGCATTGACATCCCCTAAGACATTCATCTGTCTGGACCAGATAGCTTCTTGGATGGTCAGATCGGACCCTTGGTAGAAACCACCAATACAAATTCTTTGAGACAACACCCATAAAAATCCACAAATCTAGTCTCCCAATCTCAAGAATTTAAATTCAACATGTAGGGTTTTTGAGAGCACACGAGACTAAAAATGACTACAGAGAGTAAAAATGATCAAGTGTTGGAAAAAGACTCCAATACAAAATGTAAACTCACTTTTTGAGTGAGAAAATAAATAGTATAAAATAAACCACAAAGTGACCCTTGTCATCATATCATGTAATTCTCATCAAATCAAATATAAATAAGAAATAATACACAATTAAATATTAAAATACCACTATAGTGTTTAAATATCAGTAATATAAACATTATTATGATGACAATTTGCAATCGATTGACTATGCAAAAATAGTTAGTATTAGTCTTACACAATTATGCATTATGGTAGCTCGATATTACCAAAATGGTAACTTGAGGTGTAATCAAATGAAATTAAAAAAAAAATTTAAATAATCTAAATTAGGAATGATGGCTAGGGCAAGTTGACACAAATGACCAATATGCTATCTCCTATAACCACCATTGGGGATATGGGCATGCTCAGACTTGTGAAGTTAAGTGGAGTCAATACCCTGTACTTGCTTCAACCAAAATTTGACAAGTACCTATGGATATACATTTAATATAATATAATTGAAATACATATAAAATCATTCCCCAGTCAAGGTCACAATAAAACATGGTTAGTAACATAGAATCTCATCAAATCAAATGATCATATCCAATGCATCAACACATAACCACATAATCATTAGTATAATCAAAGAACCATCGTATTATAATCCATATGTCATCATATAATGTCATGTTATATCATCATATTAACATCATACATATATGATAATAATTGAATCTATGAGTATAACTAGCTATCAACATCAATAGTGATATCTACCCTATCAAAATAATATAATTGTAATTAGGGTGCACTGCATGGATGGCAATACAAAAGAATAATATATACACAATTAGAATATAGCATATACAGAGTCAATTTCGGATCAAAATAAAGCAATGACCAAATGCAAATGCAAGAGGCATTGTACCTACTCCCACATGACCACTTATCATGGAGATTCCTTCAGGGTAAACTTCCAGTGATGCTAACCCTTTGTTGAACAACCATAATTTTTAAAATGAGAAATAACATGTTTCTACTCAAGCATATCTATTTATAGAGAGGTTGAATACCCACAAATATTAACCCAAACTAGCATTTGATTCCTAGGATCAATTAAAGAATGTAAGTGTGAAGATTGCTTTTTTCTTAAGCCATGAAATAAGTGCCCATGTATAGAAAAACCATTAAGAAACTACACTCAAATAACCATGGGAGGGAGAGAAAGGATCCTCAAACTATCCATGTTGTAGGTCAACTAGTAGATACAATGTTAGGGAAACTCGTTGTCCCCAAATATTTTGATCTCAACAATCATGTAGTTGATGTAACCATCAATGGTATCTTGATACCTAATACATTGATTGGATTAGGGGAAACCATTAATGTTATGATGAGGGAAACTATTTCAGATTTTGTAATTATCATATTTAAGAGCTATTTCCACAGTGCTTAAATTAGCAGATAGTTTTACAGTCAAACCTAAAGGAATAATAGAAGACTTGGTCATTACATTGGATTCATGAGAATATCCTATAGGATTCTTGATTCTTCAACCTAAGGCTAATTTTGTGGGTATCCACTTATACTAGGATGAAATTGGCTTGCTACTAGAGATGCCTTTATAGAGTGGAGATATGGTTATATGACAATTTCCAATGGAAATGTCACTACAAAGTTAGTCCTACACCTACCTACATAGCCTTGCAATGAGGTTGACTAATTAGTTTGGCTAGATCTTGCAGACAATAATGAAAACACTTTCCAATCCCTAAAGACTATTGGTAGAAGTTGCATGCTTTAATTGCAAGATAAGGACACAATACTTCCCCATATCATTTAGAATGATTATGAAAAGGACCAAGAATAAGAATCTTGTCTAGACTACTTCTCTTGTCCATTACATGTCATACTTCGTACAACATTTTTTGTAAAATATGTATCTGCTACACACTTCATAAGTTCCTACCCCAAAGTGGTGACTTGAATATTACATGCATGAATGCTTCCTCTATGACTCTTTTGACTACACAAGTTGAAATTAATCCAAGGAGACATCTTAATGTAAATAGCTAGCTAAATAATCAACAACAAACATAGTTAATTTCAATGCTCCAAAATCATCTAACATCTTTTTCTTGGGATTACCATGACAAGAGCGATATAGGTCCTAACCTCTGTACACATAGGATATGCATCAAGGAGGATTTCATATTAGTAAGACAACCCCAAAGGAAAATGAACCCTACTATTAAATAAATAGTTAGGACTTAATTACAGAAGCTACTTCATGCTAGTTTTATCTATATAAAATATGATAGCTAGTGGGTTTCATCTCTAGTTATTGTTCCAAATAAGAGAGGGAAATGAAGAGTTTGTGTGGACTACAAAGAGATAAACTTGACAACTAGGAAATATCACTTTCCTTTTCATTGTATAGATCAAGTATAAGAGCCTTTAGTAGTCATGAAATATGTTTCCTTTCTAAATGGGTTCAATGTATACAATCAAATTATAATTGAAACTCAAGACCAAGAGAAGACAACATTCACTTATCATTCAAGTATTTATCCCTATGTAGTCCCACCTTTTAGTCTTTGCAATGCTCCTGTCAAATTCCTATGAGTACTTCTCAACAAGTTCTCAGATATAGCTCATGGTTGTATGAAAGTCCATATGGATGACTTCACCACATATGATAATACTTATGAAGAATCATTGGAAAATTTAGAGAAAGCATTGTAGAGATGTCAAGATCATAATTTGTCACTCAACAATGAGAAGTGCTACATGATGATGGAAGACGAAGTAGTTTTGGGGAAATATGTTTCTAAATAAGGTATTAAGGTTAATCCTACTATAGTGACATAAATTGTAATCAGTCTAATTTATACAGCATGTTTGTGCTCCTACTTTAGTGTGTCCTATCCCCATCCACTCTCTAGGTATGATTTGACCCTATTCTCCAACTTTGATGTCATGAATACCCTTTGGTGGGTCCCATCATGGAATCCTCTCCCCCCTTTCTCCTTTTTTTTGTCCTATTTGTAGAAGGACCAAGGGGTGGGTTTCCTTGGTCTGGACCAGGGCACCCCAAAATTCCCTCATCCCTCTCAAATGGGCCCCGATTTGAAATGGGACAGGTTCCATATCTCTTCGGTATCATTTGATACCCAAGGCTACAAATGACCGTTGGATGTCGGCCTAATTAGTAATTTACCTAGAGAACCCTATATAAAGACATCATATTAATTCATTTTGACATCCAAGAGATCCCTAAAGTATTTGTGCATCCATGAAGCATTCATCATTAAAAATTTTTAGAGATTCAAGACAACATATTCTATTGGAATCAAGGATCACTGAGAGGGGGGGTGAATTAGTGATCTACCAGTTATAAGATTTTCAAACTTAACTTTAAACCACCAGAAGAAAATACTTGAAAATGAAATGCAAAAACATAGAACAAACAACCACAAGATCATAACACCGTATTTTTACGTGGAAACCCAAATGGGAAAAACCACGGTGGGATTTGAACCCACAATTTTATTCCACTATGGCTAGTAGAAAAACAATATTACAAAATGGGAATGCACGGGCATTCAAGCACACTGCCTAGAGCTCACTGCTCAATTACAATAACCCGGAAGGCTACCACCCTCAAGAAAGTCTCACTGACTTACAAGATAGTTACAGTGATGAATTAAAATGTATGAACTGTAAAATAGCATCTATTATGCCTGGATGAGTTCTGGTTGAGTGATAAATACATTGACTGGATCACCTTCTCGGTTATGCTCAGTTTTGCCCTATTCTATGTCTCGGTCATCTACCAGATCAAGAATGTGTATGTGAAGCTACGCCAAAATGGATTCTTGATCACCTCTTGCTCGCATATATTCACACCATACTTCAAAAAGATCACCCACACCAAACTTATATATCGACAACCACAAAATAGATCATTTACCATGTCGGCCTGATGGTGAAACATGTAGTCACATGTCAGTTTGACCGGATCTAAAAAGATAAGTGTGGATCACCAAAACAATAACAAAATGATGTGTCTATGTCGACCCAATCATCCCAAACACGCTTCAATGCACTACAATCACCAGAAAGCTTTCGGACCCAAAAATTCTCTATTCTTCCTGAAATATTGGTTAATTAGCTACCGGTTAACACTCGCTTTCAGATAAGGAGAATCACGACCACTGGATTGAATATGAAGAGTTGCCATCAATGACAACCCTAAACCAATAATCAACCACTTTAAACCATCAGAGACCATCATATGAGTGTCAGTTGCCAACAATCTCCCCCTTTGACATTGATGGCAATGCTTGTGAAAAATGGCTAAGTGTTGAGCACTGTACACCGGTTCAAAATAATCAAAAGAATTTCTAAGGCTCCCCCTTAGACAAAGAATTCCACTCTCCAATATTGTACATTTTTCACCATTCCTCTCCCCTTTTGAAGGTAATGCCAAAGATGGGGTGTTGTCCAAAACTTATATATAGAGATATTGACCAAAAATTTACAAGTACTTGAAGAGATCATCATAAACAATCTTCAAAAATACTAGGTGAGTATCACACCCACTCTTCAAGTTATCCAAAACTGTGATGAATGCATTAAATACAGTGGCATGAATTTCTAACTCCCTTAGATTAGATGATACAAGTCAGGCCATCTCCTTCATACAATCCACCTTATTACTTAATATGGCGTCCAATCGGGTGGCAATCAGGTTCCGGAGTTCACCTACTCTTCTCAAAATTTTGTCCTTGTCCTCTTGGAGGCTTGAGATCTGATCATTTAGACCTATAATCCACCCTTCAACACTTCTGGTTAATGTTACATTTCAATCAAAGGATTGAGAAATACCAGCAAGCTTACCCTAGCAAATACCTATCTGCTTATCAATATCTACAGTGAATTTAGAAAAGTTTAGGCAAGATTTGTACAATTTACTGGCTTCTGACAATGTATCAGAAATAATCTGCAATCTCTTATTTAGTCTCTCTCTGTCATCCTCAATCACCTTCAGGATTGTCTGTATCCTAACATCCTTAAATTTATCCAAAACTTTCCAAGTAGCAGACTTCTCTAAAGAATCAAAACCGGTATTTACACTGTTAATTAATTGTAATAATTTACCAGAGGGGCTATTATTAGAATCCAATTGTACATATGAAGCAACCTTCTGTAAAATATAAATTGTCATCAAATCTAGCTTTTTATCTTCAGAATCTGACTTCACCAGATCTTGGTTGGCCTGGGCTTGCACAACAACTGCGAGCATGAGCTTCTTTGCAAGAGACATCTTTCCAATATTTAACGAACCATCAAGATTGTTTGAGGTGAGGTCCCTGTAACCGGAGGAGTGACAATTGTCAGATTAGCTACACCTTTTCCCTTATCAGACTCTCCAACCTTTGCCTCTTCATTCTCAACAACCTTCTCCTTTTCACCATCCCCTTTATCTTTTGCACTAGTGCTGCCACTTGGTGGAGTATCAACCTGTTGGATCTTAGGGGCTACAAAGTTGTCCACCATCTGAGGAGCATCACCGGTCTCAATATCAAGTGTGGCATTATCTTGATCTTCTGGATGATCTTCAATCCGAGTTTCATCCTTGTGACCATCAGAAACACCTTGCTTCTCTTGCGGCTAAGAGGGTTTGAATGCATCCTTGTACAGAGGGTCATTCTAAATTATCTTTCTCCATGTCTCCTTTGTTTCTTTCCTCACCTTTTCTACATTTCCAATCATCAATCTATTAATCCCGTTCTTTCTTCAGAATTCCTTCTTATTAGCCTCTTAAATCATCCTCTTGGCTTCATTATGAGTGATACAGGTGAAAATATTAATAACTCTATCTCCTTCATCTCCCTGTCAATATTCCTTGCAGTCATTCTCCTTGCATCTATAAGTTTGTACAAGTCCTTAGGAATGACCTTCTCCAATTCAATTAATGTCTTGCTGAAATTGCGTAAATATAATACAACTGCTTCAATTTTTCTTTGATCACCCTCATCTGAATTCTCATAACAAGCTCAAATATTCTTCAAGTTTCCATCAACTATTATTTCATCTATTAGTTGATCTGCTGATAGTGGAGGAACAATTGTGTACTTACCTTGTATGTAACCAGACTCAAGATCTTTGTCAAGTTGACTTATGACCTGTCTTTCTCTTTTGAATTTTCCGGTAGGAGCAGGATCAGATTGTGCCTTCTTTCTTTGTTGGGCTCCATTGGGCTGTGGCTTCCTCACCACTCTCACAAAATCTCCTTTCTTTTTTGCCTTTCTTGCTTCCTCCTCAAACTTTGCTTTTGAAGCCACCAGAGATAAGCCACGAGAGATACTACAACATAGGTCCTTTTGGGCTTCTCCTTCTGCTTCAACACACCTTTCCTGGATGGGCTAGGTTTTGCAGATTGTGCCATCGAAGCAGGAGAAGACTTAGTTTCTTTTGGTTTGACCTTGGAGGGAACTAGATCAACCTTGGGCTTCTTGGTTTCCTCTTTGGCCTCCTTTTATGCATGAATCTCTCTTGCTTTCTTCACCGCCTCTCAACTGAAACCCATCTGAACTGCCACCTCCTCAACCATCTTTCTAACTTTCCTTTTTCTGCCAGGTGCAATGAATTTATTGCGTAGTTCAAGGTCTTTCTCCTTGAAAGTTCCAAATCTACCTTCCTTAGGGTCCATTGGTTGACTCAAAAGGTGTTGGGCATATGCCTCAAGTGTGACTGAGTCAACTTCATACCCCATGGGCATGATCCACACTATTCTGGGTTCCACAAATTCCATCGGGCATTGATCCTTGTCAACCATAAAGCATATGGTTTGCTCATTTTTTTCAACAATCTCTTTAGGGATCCTTTCCCTGCTTTTCATTGCTGCTTGGAAGGATTTGAAATATCCCTAGAGAGAAGTTATTCTCATTGTTGCATCTCCAACTCCCCATAATCCTTCTTTGATCTGCATGGCCATTGGTCTATCATAGGCCCATTGGACCTTTCCTTTTATACCGGGTATCTCGTTCATTTAGGAAATATAAAGCCAAGCAAATAAGAAGTGTACCATATTTGAAAGTATGCTTCTTATCTTGTTTGATCTTCTTCGGATTTATCAATAACTCATTCATGAGGAGGGTGCACATATCATCCCTTTTGTCTTCCTTCAACATCTGATACGTAGAGTAAATAGAAATATCAGAGACAAAGTTGTACTTGCTTGACTCGTAAACCTGGTAACCGACCACCATTGATGCAAATTTTACATCATTCTCTAGAATGTCATTTATATTCATTGATCTGCTATCAAATTTGGAATATGTGGTAGCTATCACCATGTCGTTTGATACTATCCTCAAGATGGGCACCTCACCGGTTTTAGCTAGGCATGTCACAGCTCAAATCGCCTACTTGGTGATTTTGCGTGGGATAGCAATCCATATGAACTCATCATGAACACAACTAAGAATATACCAGATCCACTTTGCTTCATCAAACAATGAAAAGTGAATGAACTGTGAGAAACCCTTATCCTGAAGCACCTTGTACTTGGGTTTGAGATTTCCCAAACCATCAGCCAAATATTTGTTTTATAGATCCAACATGTCCTCATTTCCAATTTCCTCGAGATCGCAATTGATATAAGCCCTGATATCTTCATTATGAAGAAAGTCATAGGGTACTGATGAAAATGCACCTTTTGAATCACCCTCAATCAACTTGAAAGGGTGTTTCTTGAAAATAGGTCAGGCCCTGTCCTTAATCTCAACCACCAATGGGGTAGCAACACCAGAAGATGAAGCCATTTTGAATGCTAGGGTTTGTGAAATCAGAAAGCCTGAATAGATAAATACCTTGCTTTGCAACCAGGCATTGAAATTTTCTTTGGAGTCGTTCAGATCGTTGCAGAAATTGCCAAATCGCTTTGCTCTCTTCTTTACTCTATTCGTTTGATCGCATTGTGACAAATGAAACTTCCAAATGCACTTTTATCCTTCGATTACCTAATTTTCCACTATAATAAATGCAACAACCAGTTATCATGATTTTCATAGAATTGCATACCAGAGCATCAAATCTTCTCAGAAACTTCTGAATAACATATGCACATCTGATTTAAGCCTTATGCAACCTTTCATAATCTATTGTAGACCACCGAAGAGGGGGTTCTTAGAATCTAGATGAAAAGCTACCCCTAAGGCATAAATCCCTAGTTGCCGGATGAAGATCCTGCATTGGATTTGGGTGTAGATCCATTTTCTACCTTAGATTCATCTTGTCTAACCCACATCTTCTCATGCTTCTCCTTGATCTCTTCTACTTTTGTTTTTCCCTTCTCATCTGATTTGTTCTTGTCTACTGAAGCACTGTTCTTGCTTCTGCAGTACTTTTCAATATGACCGGTTTTGTTGCATGTACGACAAACAACATTATTCTGCATAGGTCTGAAGTTCATCTGATTTGGTCTTGTCCTACACTAATTAGAGATATGTCCAAAAATCCCACAAGAATAACATCTTTTGTTTTGGAATTTATTCATTACTTCTTTACACATATTTAACTTGTGTCCAAAACTATTGCATATGAAACACTGACCGATAAAGGTAGGAACATTATTCATGTTGTTCATTCCATTATTCATCCTACTTCTGCATTGATTCTCCATATGACCAAAATTATTGCAATTTAAGAATCTACCATTGAATTTATGAGCATTAGGCTATCTTACTAGAGGATTCTTGCTCTTCTTTTGATCAGATTTTACATTGCCTTGTCCAGATTCAAAGGATTCACCTTTCTCAAATCCTAGACCTCACATATCCTTTCCATGTCTCCGACTCTTCAACATCTCATCAAGCCTTGCTAAGCTATCTTTGAATTTGTCTTTGTATTCATTAGCAGTAGCAAGTTCATCCCTTAAGATATCAATCTGTCTTTCAAGTTCTTGACCATTATTCCTTGACTGTGTCAACTCCAGCTTTAACTGATCATTCTCATAGGTAAGATTGAAGCATTCATCATCTCTTTCCTTCAATGATTGTGCCAAATTCTCTTCATTTTTCATTTGGTCCTCAATTTCCTTAGTCAACCTCATTACAATAGATTGCATCTCATTTTTCAAAGCACCATTCTCTCTCTCAAGCTTGCTAACTTCATCAGCTTTATCTTGATATTCCATGATTTGATCTTCTTTCTCCTTCAACATGTCCATCAATTCCTTCCTCTTTTCTCTAGAGATGTTCGCTTGATCCTTCAAGTCATAAGTGAAATCATCAGCAACATTCAGGTTCTTCTTCAAGGTACAAATCTCATTTATAGGTGCATCAAGATCCTCAAGTGCCACACTAAGTTGTCTTTGAAAACCAAAATCCATTGAATCAATCTCTCGGACCTTCCTCAAGTAGTTAAGCTTCCTCAGAGGTACTAGGCTTTGTTACCAATTGTTGGAATCAAGGATCACTGAGAGGGGGGTGAATTAGTGATCTACCGGTAATCAAATTTTCAAACTTAACTTTAAAACACTAGAAGAAAATACTTGAAATTGAAACACAGAAACATAGAACAAACAACCACAAGATCATAATACCAGATTTTTACGTGGAAAGCCAAATGGGAAAAACCACAGTGGGATTTGAACCCACAATATTATTCCACTGTGGCCAGTAGCAAAACAATATTACAAAATAGGAATGCATAGACATTCGGGCACATTGCCTAGAGCTCACTTCTCAATTACAATAACCTGGAAGGCTACAACCTTCAGGGAAGTCTCACTGAATTACATGATACTTACAGTGATGCATTACAATGTATGAACTCTGAAATAACATCTACTATGCCTGGATGAGTTTCGATTAAGTGCTAAATACACTGACTGGATCACCTTCTCTTTTTTGCTTTGTTCTGCCACGTTCTCTGTCACAGTCAGCTACCAGATCAAGAATGCACACGTGAAGCTATGCCAAAATGATTCTCGATCACCTCTCTCTCACATATATTCTCACCATACTTCAAAAAGATCACCCACACCAAACTTATATACCGACAACCACAAAATAGATCATTTACCATGTTGGCATGATGGTGAAATGTGTAGTCACATGTCGGCTTGACCGGATCTAAAATGATTAGTGTGGGTTACCAAAACAATAACAAAATGATGTGTCTATGTCAGCCTGATCATCCCAAACATGCTTCAATGCACCACAATCACTAGAAAGCTTCCAGACCCAAAAATACTATGTTCTTTCTAAAATATGGGTTAATTAGCTACCGGTTAACACCCACTTTTGGATAAGGAGAATCATGACCACCAGATCGAATCTCTATGAATATTTGCCATCAATGACAACCCTAAACCAATAGTCAGCCACCAAAAACCATCATAGACCACCATAAACCATCAGAGACCATCATATGAGTGTCAATTGCCAACAATATCCCCCTTTGGCATTGATGGCAACACTTGTGAAAAATGGCTAAGTGCTGAGTACTGTACATCAGTTCAAAAGAATCAAAAGAATTTCTAAGGCTCCCCCTTAGACAAATAATTCCACTCTCCAATACTGTACATTTTTCACCATTGCTCTCCCCCTTTGACAACAATGACAAAGATGGGGTGCTGTTCAAAACTTATATATAGAGATATTCACCAAATATTTACAAGTACTTGAAGAGATCAACATAAACAGTCTTCAAAAGTCCTAGGTGAGTATCCCACCCACTCTTCAATTTATCCAAAATTGTGATAAATGCATTAAATACAATGACATGAATTTCTAACTCCCTTAGATCAGATGATACAGGTCGGGCCATCTCCTTCATACAATCCACCTTATTACTTAATATGGTGTCCAACTGGGTGGCAATCAGGTTCCGGAGTTCACCTACTCTTCTCAAAATTTTATCCTTGTTTGCTTGGAGGCTTGAGATCTGATCATTTAGAGCTATAATCTGCCCTTCAACGCTTCTGGTTAATGTTACATTTGGATCAAAGGACCGAGAAACACCAGCAAGCTTACCCTGATAAATACCTATCTGCTTATCAATATCTACAGTGAATTTAGGCAAGATTAGGCAAGATTTGTACAATTTACCAACTTCTAACAATGTATCAAAAATAATATGCAATCTCTTATTTAGTCTCTCTCTGTCATCCTCAATCATCTTCCATAATGTGTATATCCCAACATCCTTAAATTTATCCAAAACTTTCTGAGTAGCAAACTTCTCTAAAGAACCAAAATTGGTATTTACACTGTTAATTAATTGTAATAATTTATCAGAGGGGCTATTGTTAGAATCCAACTTTGCATTTCAAGACACCTTCTGCAAAACATCAATTGACATCAAAATTAGCTTTTTATCTCCAGACTCTAACCTCACCAGATCTTGGCTGGCCTGGGCTTGCACAACAACTGAGATCATGAGCTTCTCTGCAAGAGACATCTTTCCAAGATTTAGTGGACCACCAAGATTGATTGGGATCTAAGGTGGGGTTCCTGTAACCAGAGGAGTGACAATTACTAGATCAAATACACCTTCCCTTATCAGATTCTCCAACCTTTGCCTCTGCAGTCTCAACATCCTTGTCCTTTTCACCATCCCCTTTATCTTTTGCATCGGTGTTGCCACTTGGTGTAGTATCAACCTATTGGATCTTAGGGGTTGCAGAGTTGTCCACCACTGGAGGAGCATCACTGGTCTCAACATCAAGTGTGGTGTTATCTTGATCTTCTGGATCATCCCCAGTCTGAGTTTCATCCTTCTGACCACTAGAAACACCTTGCTTCTCTTGCAATTAAGAGGGTTTGAATGCATCCTTGTAAAAAGGGTCATTTTGAATTATCTTTCTCCATATCTCCTATGTTTCTTTCCTCAACTCTTCTACATTTCCAATCATCAATCTATTAATCATGTTCTTGCTTCAAAATTCCTTCTTATTAGCCTCTTCAATCACCCTCTTGGCTTCATTATGAGTGATACAGGTGCAAACATTTATTAGCTCTCTTTCCTTCATCTCCCTGCCAATATTACTTGCAGTCATTCTCCTTGCATCTATAAGTCTGTACAAGTCCTTAGGAATGGCCTTCTCCAATTCAATTAATGTCTTGCTAAAATTGTGTAAATATAATACAACTGTTTCCTCAATCTTTCTTTGATCACCCTCATCTGAATTCTCATAACAAGCTCCACTATTCTTCAAGTTTCCATCAACTATTATTCCATCTATTAGATAATTTGTTGATAGTGGAGGAACAATTGGGTACTTACCTTGTATGTTACCAGACTCAAGGTCTTTCTCAAGTTGACTTCTGACATGTCTACCTCTTTTAGATTTTCTGGTAGGAGCAGGATCAAATTTTGCCTTCTTGATTTGTTCTTCTTGAAATGTTGGTTAATCAGCTACCGGTTAACACCCGCTTCTAGATAAGGAGAATCACGACCACTGGATCAAATCTCTATGAAGAGTTGCCATTAATGACAACCCTAAACCAATAATCAACCACCATAAACCATCAGAGACCACCAGATGAGTGTCAATTGCCAACATATTCATCATTCAAGCATTGTGGAGCAAAGTTACATCAATCTTCATGCAAGCATGTGTGTGAGATTAGGGTTTTTCATGTCCATGTGTTTTTCATGCCATTGCATTCAACATTTATGATTATATTCAAAGAGCATTGCATTTGAGGTATATCTCCCTAACATTTATTTTAGTATTTTCATTATTTCATTTAAGGTTAATTCCTAAACCAGGGTTTGACTTAGGCAAACCCCTATCCCCAACATCTCTCCCTTTCTTTATATGTACGAGAAACAAGTGTAGGAGTTGTACTGCGAAATTTTGATAATGTCGACATTGACGAACAGGTTCAACTTTCGACGATGAAAAATTTAGAGAAGGGTGGATTTGTGCTACCTAGTCCCAAAAAATTAGACGGAACTTATGGGAACATGTTCTAAACATCTTATAATTTTTCCTATATCTCAGTTGCTGGCTCTGTGGGACATTTGTAGCTTACTTTTTTTGTTAATTTACTTTAGTTATCTTTCATTTTACCCTGATTTTATAATTACATTACATATTCAATTAAAAAAGAGGGTAATCAATACAAGCCAATTGAATCCAATTATAATATCATACCTTTCCTCACTTTGATTGCGCCTAGATCTATTGGGTTCACTCCTCTTTCAATGTAGTGGTGTTAATTAGGTTATTTAGTGGATTTACTTGGTGAAACCCTAATTCCCAATTTTTCATACATTACATTTTGGTGAACCTGACTTCTTTCATGCTTAATTTTGATTTGTTGTCTCATATTTGATTTGTATGCATTTTAGCCTTCAATTTTGCACTCATAGATAATAAAAACATAAATTTAGAGATTAAAATCATAAAAAACCTAATTTATTTCGCTAAATTTGACTTGTGGGCTGCATAATTTTACACTTATATTTTCGTGGTATTTTCATATTTGATTTTAGGCACTCATAATGTAATTTACTAAATCTAATTTGTTTTCTATTTCACATATGATTACATTTATCACAACCATGTGTTAGATAATGACTTCTTTCATTTTACATTGCTTCTTTTCATTCATAGTACTCTTGAATGTTGTATTTTTTGGGTTTCAAAGATATTTCCTTCTTGCAAACCATATCTCAAATCTTTTATCCATGTCATATGTTGTTTTATGATTATTTTTAAGAACATGCATTACATTTGTAGATCACATAAGGCTTTTGTAGACAATGATAATCCTAGAGATGATGTTAACAAAGTTAATACTTGTACCTCTCCTAGGGTATCTAATGTGAATGAAGAAAGAGTCAATACTCCTATCAACTATCTCTCTAATGGAGAGAAAGCATTAAGGAGCAACATGAAACCATCTTCTTCTCATAGGCATACTCTAGTGGAAGGGGATCAAGATCAAAATGTCGGTTTATCAATCCCTTTAGATCCTCCTTATTCTCCTAGAACTTATCTTAGTCATAAAAATATTTGCAAAGAAGATGATGTTATGCATTTTATTCATGATCTACCTCCTCACATAACATTAAGAAAAGATGAAGCCTTCGATGATAAGGACCTTCCTTCCCAACTTATCAAAGAGGATATGAATAATGATGATAAAAAGGAAAAACTTCCTACAAAGGATATTCCTTCTTCATCTAATTCTCCCTTTGATCCTTCCATGTGCCCTTACACAACAAATTTTAAATAGATTCATAATAATAGTCCTTCTTCTTCACAATTAAAACATTATTATAAGAGTGGTTTTAATATAATCTCAAAACAAGGCTATAGCAGACAAGGACTTGGAAAATATGAACAAGGAGTCAAGGTCCCTATAAACCCTACTTCACAAGCTAGTACAAAAGGTCTAGGTCATCAGGTTATCATTCACCTATGGATGATCTCCTTAGAGTTTAGAAGTTTAATGAGTATTTTGAAAAACATAAACTCTATCATCCATCTAAAGTTGTTTGTTCCTCAAATAATCCCTTTTGCTCATATCATCAAACCCATAATCATCATGGCAATGATTGTCTTGATTTTAAAAAGGGAATACAAGACCTCATTGATAATGGAACTATCAAAATTACGTAAGATAATCCTTCTATTTCTAGCAACCCTTGTCTTACATCTCAAGATACAAGACCTACTCCTATTCACAACCAAAATAAATTATATTCAAGATTTTTTTGGAGATTGAAGTATGATAAAATGCTGTTTTTCCTTTCATAAGATATAAAAATAAGAATAAAGAAGGTGTCGAACAGTGTCTTTTTCATTGTTGTTATTATTATTCTCTTGGAAATTTCAAAGCCTTTAAAATGTTTATTCAAGACCAATATGATTACGCTCACATGGCTCTTACAACTTATCTTACACTTTTTCTTTGCGAAGAGGTAGTGTTTTAGCACTCCATTCACCCTATCATGTTGCTTGTCACCCTATGAAACTATTAATAAACTTCATTGGAGGCTATTTGTCATGAGTGGTGATGATTTTTTTTTCAGTAACAATTATCTTGGGGAAACAATATAGCTATTCCTTGTCTCCTCACTTGGGAAGCACATACAATATATATTTAATTCTCTCTCTCTCTCTCTCTCTCTCTCTCTCTCTCTCTCTCTCTCTCTCTCTCTCTCTCTCTCTCTCCTTTTTGAAGATTACCTCTTCTTTAAAGTTGCATTATACTTTTCTTGTATTGAATATTCCTTCATGTGAGTACATGTGTGTTCCTTGATTATGACCTTTCTTTGGTTGAAGTGGTGCATCTTCTTATGTATAATCTCTCTTTGTAGGTTGTATATTCCTTCTCATTGTCCCTATTCTTGGGGGGCATTGATCTTTCCTATCCTTTCTAACGATCCATTTTTTCTTTGTTGAGTGGTGTTTTCTTATGATGCAATGTCATTCCTTGTGTGAAGTTGTTTGCTTTCTCAAGGATTCTCTCTTATGCAAGAGTTGTATATCCTTTCCTGCAACCTCTTCTTCATTTGGAAATTTATATCTAGTGTAAACAAGCCCTTCACTTTGGGTCAAAAGTGTGTCATCCTTCATCAAGAATCCCTTTCACTTAGAAATAGGGGGAATGTATGCATTCTTGTTCTTCTTCCTCTCTTTTGGTCACAAATGTTATTTTTGTTCAAGAACTCCTCTTGGAGGTAGATGTATTTGAGAAAATATCTCTTCCCCCCCAAGGATTCCCTTTACACTTGTTTCAAGATATCTCTCTTTCAACTATCTTATCCTTTCTTGTAAGAGTAATGACTCTTTAGCTTGGATATATAAACATTGTCCCCTAAAAGGATACCTCCTTAGTGTTCAAGGTGTGTATCCTTGTTTCTAGATTCCTTAAGACATCAACATAGGACTATGTTGACATCTTAAGGGGGGGGCATAGCATATCACCCTCTTTGTACTATATTTTGCATGTCTTATATGGGGTGTTTAGACTCGAAACCAGACAAAATAAAGTCTTATACGACATGCTTCATGCCTGAAACTAGATCCAAAATTTATATATGTCGTATATGGGGCATACATTCTCGAAACTAGACAAAAAAAAGTCTTATATGAGATGCTCTTGAAACCAAGCATATATTTGTCTTATACGGGGTACACATTTTGGAAACCAGACAAAAAAAAGTCTTATACGAGATGTTCCTAAAACTAGACACATTTGCATTTTTATTTCATGTCTTATATAGGTTGTTGCATGCTCAAAACTAGAAAAAACAAATTCTTATACAAGATGCTTAATTCCTAAAACTAGACAACAAAATATGCAAGAGGATGAGTGGAATTAGCAAAACACAACTAGACTATTTCAACTCTCCTCCCCAATACAGATCACCTAGCATAACACAACTTTCTAGCTTGTGATCCATGTTCTCCCTTTTCTCTCTTCCACATGAGGTCATATCTTTGCTATTTATGGATCATGGTTCATCATTTGGTGCACACTCTTGCTCATTTTATGTGATCACTTGCGTTCTTGTGATAGCATTTCAAGAATGATATTAGTGGTTGAGATATTTTCATTATCAAGGTATCTTCAACTAGTTGACTTGGAGCCTTTTTTGTGTTGTGTGTCTTTTGTATTTGTTTTCCTTCTCGTCTTTATATTGTTTTATGCATCCTTGCATAAAATTGTGTGAGTTAAGATCCTAAGATTGGGGGCTTGATTCCTCAAAATAAGTGATGTCTTATCTCCTTATGATCTTGCTCCTAATTACTCCTCTCTCTTATCTTTCTAATTTACCACAAGTATTTGCATAGACTCATACTCTCATTAAAGTGGGGGATAAATGTAGCATCATAAATTGTAACCGGTCCAACTTACACCTCATGTTTTTGCTCCTACTTTAGCATGTCCTATCCCCATCCCCTCTCTAGGTCCGATTTGACTCTATTCCCCAACTTTGATGTCATGAACACCCTTTGGTAGGTCCCATCATGGGTTCCCCTCCACCATTTCTCTTTATTTTGGTCTTGTTTATAGAAGGACCAGGGCGCCCCAATTTAAAATGGGGTTGGTTCTATATCTCCTCGATAACATTTGATCCTCGGGGCTACACAAGGCCATGCGAGGTCAACCTAATTGATAATTTACTTAGGGAGCCCTATATAAAGAAATCCTATCAATTAATTTTGACATCCAAGAGTTACCTAAAGTATTCATACATCCGTGAAGCATCCATCTTTAAGCATTTTCAGAGATTCAAGGCTGCAAGCATCATTCAAGCATTGTGGACCAAAGTTACATCAATATTCATGCAAGCATGTGTGTGTGTGAGAGAGAGAGAGAGAGAGATTAGGGTTTTTAATATTCATGTGTTTGTCATGCCATTAAATTCAACATTTGTGATCATTCAAAGAGAATTGCATCATTATCAACAATTTCAGATTTGAGGTATATCTCCCTAACATTTATTTCAGTGTTTGCATTAGTTTAGTCAAGGTTAATTCATAAGTCAGGATTTAATTTAGGCAAACCCCTATCCCCAACATCTCTCCCTTTCTTTCTCTCTGTAGGAAATGGGTGTAAGAGTTGTACTTGGGAATTTAGGTAGTGTCAACAATGATGAACATATTCAACTTTCGACGGTCGAAAATTCGGAGGACTAGGGCAGATTTGTGCTACATGGTCCAAAAAAATCAGGCCAAACTTATGGGAATAGGTTCTAAACATCCTATTTTTCCTAGATCTCAGTTGGTGGCTTTGAAGGATATTTATAGCTTACTGTTTTTTTCAATTTACTTGAATTATCTCTCATTTTACCCTAATTTCATTATTACATTACAAATTCAACTAAGAAAGAGGATAATAAATACAAACTAGTTGAATCCAATCAAAATCTTAGAACTTTTCTCACTTGGATTGAGCATAGATCTATTGGGTTCACTCCTCTTTCAATGTATTGGTGTTAATTGGATTTACTTAGTGAAACTCTAATTCCATATTTTCCATACATTACACCTACCAAAATTGAAGTAATAAAAAATCTACTAGTACCTATTAAACAAAAGCATATAAGAATTTTCTTATGCCATGTAGGCTACTATAGGTAGTTCATTCAGGATTTCAACAAAATTGCATCCACGTTGTTTTTATTTGATAAGAAGGATGTAGAGTTTGAATGCACTTTTGCATGTCAAGAGTCCTTCCAATCGCTCAAGGATTCATTAACAAGAGCACCTATTCTAAGAGGACCAAATTGGAACCTCCCATTCCATATTCACACTTATGCTTTTGATCATGCTATTGGTGTAGTCTTGAGAAAAAAGGAGGGAATAATTGAATATGCCATCTGTTATGTCAACAAGAACTTGCAAGCAATTGAGATCAACTATATAGATACTAAAAAAAATACTAGCAGACATTTATGTTATTAACAAGTTTAGATACCACATAACATGCTATTAAATTTTTGTGCATACAGATCATTCAAACATTAGGTATTTAATGAACAAGCCTATTTTTAGTGGGAAGTTGGCAATTGGTTATTATTGTTGTATAAGTTTGATATAAACATTGTGGACAAACTTGGTAAAGCCAATGTTGTGGCAATTTTTTTTTATCTAGGCTAACAAGCATAGAATTTGAGCCTATTATTGATGAATATTTTCCAAATGAACATCTATTTGCATTAATAGTTTAGACTCCATTGTATGTTGACATTTCTAATTACCTTGTGTTAGGAAAGATACCTCCACACTTCTCACTTAGAGAGAAGCACCAACTTGTTGAAAGGAGATTGCCTTACTCTTAGATATCCGGTTACTTATTTTATTCAAGACCTAATAATGTCACAAGAAGATGTATAAGAGAAGATGGAATTCATGACATCCTCCATGCTTGTCATGATGAGCCATGTGGAGGACATTTATTTCCAAAAGAATTGATCTAAAGATAATCAATACAAGCTAGTATTTTCCAACTTTGCATAAGGATTTAGTCACTTGTATACTAAGCATTGTGACAAATTTCAAAGGATGGGTAGACCTTCCTGTGGTGGTGAGATGCCCCTATAACCACAGTTAGTAATGTCACCCTTTGACAAAAGGGGACTTGATTTCATAGGCCCCATAGATTTACCTTCAAAAAACAGGGAATATGATTTTTTTTGCATATATTATCTGACAAAGTGGTTGGAAGTATGAGCAATGAAACATGTTAGGAACCAACAAGTTGCATGGTTCTTGTATGAGGAAATTTTCACCAAGTATGGGGTGCCGAGGGAAATTTTCACTGACCAAGGACCTCAATTCACCTCCACATTGACACAAACTAATATTAGTCAATGAATACAACTTAAGGCATAGGAAGTCCACTCCTTACCATCCATAATCAAATGGTCAAGTGAAAGTGATAAATAGGAAAATTGAGGAAATTTTAACTTAAATAGTCCCCCTCCATAGAAAAAACTACATGAAAAAATTGGATTTACACCATATAAATTGGTGTATGAGAAGAAATTATTTCTCCCTATTGTGTTTTAGCATAAAATTGATAACAAAATAGAAATTGGGGATGGACTTATCACATGCTAAAAAAGATAGGATTACATAGTTGAATGCTTTGTATGAATTGAGAAAGGAGGAATTGCATCATATTGAATTGATCTAGTACCAAAGAATCAAATGACATGACCATTTTATCAAGACAAAATGGTTTCAACAAGGTGATTTGACCTTATTGTATGAATCTAGACACAAGGACCATAAGGGTAAACCACAAACTCGGTGGTTAGGGCTATATGAGATCAAGGAAGTCTATTATAATGGTGTGGTGAAGCTTATGACCATTGAACCAACCAAGTTATCTCTGTTGGTCAATAACCATCACCTTCAATTGTATAAAAATCCAATCAAAAAAGAAGAATTTATGAAGTAATTCACAGTATCTTCAACTTCAATAGAACCCACAACATTTGGACGTGGTAGTGATATCTCGGGCTTAGATGATTGTCAAGAGTAATTTTTATTTTTCTTCATAATAAGTTTCCTTAGTTCAATTCAAAGGTAATATCCCATTCTCCATAATAAACATTTTCATAATCATCTCCCATGCCCATGTTATAATTGACTAGTTTAGACTTGGGACCTGTACACACAACGATTGATAGAGGGACTTGTTTAACAGTTCAATTTAGTTTACATAAACAATTTTCTCCACAATATCTCATGCATACCTATCAACTACTACATGACACCATTCATTATATTTTTGGCCATGTCAATATCTCTCGGTTGTTCCATCACTTCAGTCATCCACATTTCATGCAATCTTCTTGATTCAAGATTTGATGTCACATATTCATGTCACAAAGCTCTATCATCATTATTACAATAGGTGAAAAATACCCTCACACGTGATTATCGCATTAATTTCATCACAACTTCATTCATAATTATATTATTTTATTTATTCCATTCTACTATTTTTTCTTTCAAGTACTCATTTAAATAGTCGAATTCCTTACCCCTTCATGTCCAATCCACATGAGTGAACAAATGTAATAGTCTAAGTTGGGGATGATAATATTAGCTATATTTTATTTTGAATTTCTAGCCAAAAGTTAGTAACAATGCCACCCTTTTAAAAAAAATTACCATGGTCATTCTTCATGATTAAGTTCGTACTTACCTAAGTAAATATTTATGACATTTCCATTATGTCAAACTATTTCTCCACACCTAGAAATTGAGCATATAGCATACAAAACCTCAAGTAAATGAAATGAGAAGCTCAAAAAAGGAAAAAACAACTATAAGGTTTTGTAAGAAATTAAAAATAACAAGGAATTTTGGAAGGCAAAGAATTGTAGAAAGAAAAATAAGGAGAACGATACACATTAAAAGGAACAAGGATCAGAAGAAATGGGTGACAACCTTATAACAAAAGAGCCCACAAAACATTCTCTCTTCAAATGGCCATATCCTGCCCATTTTTGCTCCTTTTTTGGTGCAATTTATTTTGAAACGGGCTAATTTTTCGTGTACTTTCTCATGGTGGCATTATTTTCTGATTTTTATGGACAAATATTTTAGAAATCTCAGTTTTTAGTGACTGTACCTGTCCAATCCCCATTTCTGCAACTTCCGGGACCCCGTTTGGGCTCATACGAACTCCTTTTCAGGTGCCGTTTTTTTTGAAATTGCATATTTTTTTGTCTACTTTCATAATATGCTATCAATTTGTAGTGATTTTGAGTAGAAATTGTACTTTCAGCATATGGTCTTTTTTGGCCAATTTGGCACTTATATTGCATAGATCTATCTTTCTGGTCTTTTGCATTGTAGTTATTAGCTTATTGGGGTAGTTATAAAATAAAATCAGAAGTCCACCTTGCCATTGTTTGCAAGTGGCCTATTGTACACACACTACATATAAAGTGCCAAAATCATCATTTGGGGAGGGGGGTACTTTGATTGAGTGAATTTGGGGGGTGTCTCTTGTGCTTTCGTGCTCTTGTGTTCTTCCATTTTTCTGCTATGGGTTCTCCTAAGTTTCCTCTCTTAACTCCTCATAATTATGCTACTTGAAAAATTGATGCATGGAGTAAACTTATGGAAAAAAAGACTAACTCATTATATTGATGGAACTATTGTTGCTCCCGCTAATCTGGTTGGTCACTTGGATTGGCTCACTAAAAATATCATGACAATTGGTACCTTAAGAAAGTATGTATAAAAGGATCTCATCTTTCATATTGAAAAATGTACCTTAATTAAGGATGCTTGGCAAAAGTTTCAAGACTTGTATGGTCAAGTTGATGAGATTATGGGATATCAAATTGACAGTGATCTCACCATGTTAGATCCCAAGAACTTTGATACTATACAAGATTATGTCACTAAGGCAAAAGAGTTGAGGCACAACTCAAAGATTGTGGCATTGATAAGAAGTATACTCAATTGATCTTCAATTTGATGGGCAAACTTCCATGAGAATATGCAAAATTTGTTTCTAGTTTCCAAACCCATAGGATGACAATGGGTTCAAGCTACACAATGCCTACATTTGATGGTTTCGTTGAAATGTTGATGATGGAACAAACTAAGTTGATAAGCATGGACATTCTTAAGACTTCTAAGTCTCAAGCGTTAGTGGCAAATCAAGGGAACAAAGGAAATCAAGGAAAGGACAACTCAAACAATAAGAAATGACAATCAAAGCCCGATGACAAAGCACCACCTTCTCCACAACAAGGAGATTCATCCTCTTCCAAGAAGGACAATTCACCAAAGAAGGAGAGACCTACTTGTGCCTATTGTAAAAAGGTTGGTCATGAGGAGCGTCATTGCCATTCTAAGAAGATTGATGAGCTCACACACATCCTCAAAAAGCACAACATTGATTTGCCTAATGCCTACAAGGGGGATTCATCAACTTCCACTTCCTCACATTCACAAGGGAAAGGGCAATCATTCATGGCTTCAACAAGTGGGAAGAATCACTCTTTTGGGACAAGAAAAGGAAAATCTCTTTGTGCTACTACAAGTCATGATTTAGGGAGATGGCTTCTAGATTTAGGGGCTTCTCATCATATGGCATCTTTGCAGTCTATGTTTTCTACATTTGAGCCTTGCATCATGCCGCAGATTTTGATGGGCAATCATACATACATGTATGTGATTGGGAAAGGAACTATAGCAATTGGGGATAACTCCTTCAATGATGTGTTGTGTGTACCCCATTCGACAAAAAATCTTCTTTCCATCTATCAAATCACACATGGGGCAACAAAGAAAATTGTGGAGTTTACACTTGAGTCAGTTTTCATAAGAGACTAGGAGACTAGAGCTATCATTGCGACTGGGGTGGTGGATCATGCATCTCGATTATACTCCTTTTCAGATTTTGTTCCTAGTGACGAGGATGATTCTTCACATGATGATTCTACATATGATGATGACACTTCTTGTGATGATTCAGATTTTGAGGAGAACTTTGGGTACTTGAACTTGGGGATTCTCACATGTGACCCCGTTATTGAGCCTTGTATTTCATCTCCTCCTATTGATATCACATCACCTATTGCACTTGATGATGCAGATAGTGTGACAATTTTTCCTTCTTGTGATTCAGTGCAACATCACATTTCTTGTCTTCCAACTTTAGTTTCATTGGATGACTACTTGACAGACATTGCAGGTTTGTTTGTGGAGTCCTACATTGCAGATTTGGGAGACATCATTGATGATATTCATCTTCTCTTTGATGAAGATGATCCTTCTTCGATTGTTGCGAGGGAACACTTTGACCCTCTTGTTCATTCTCTACATGATCATTCTTTTGAGGTTGACATGATTGTGGATTCTTATGTACAACTGTTGGAGGAGGCCTCTTTATCCTTAGAGGAGACATGTGAGTCTTTGGGACTTGTTCTACATTCATCTCCACTAGATCTTGGAGTTCCTTTTTCAACAGTGTGGAGTAGTTCATCACCTTTGGAGGGGGTATCTTTCATCATCGATATGGGGACACTTGAGTAGTTTTTCAGAGACTTCATTCATCATGAGTTTTTTTTCCTACATCTTCCCTTCATGATTGGAGAGACTTCATGGATACACCTTTGGTTTTGTTTCTTCCTAAGGGGAGGAACGTTGTTCGACATTCATGGAGCAGTTTCTTCATACATTCTCGAGCTTCTACCATTGGTGCAGATTCTACATTGAGGGGGGGCTACCTAGCTTCTCTTCTTCTCTCAAATGGGGGGGACTTTTTCCTCACATGGGGTTTTGTTCCTCACATACTTCTATGAGAGTTCTCTTATATAGGTTTCATCTCTCTTTTGGGGGAGGGTTTTTTCCCATTGGGTTTTTCTCTCTTTCCTTGCTTTATGAGAGATTGCATTGGTTTGCTTTGCATTTGCATTTGTCCATGGGTACCTAATATGGCCTCGTAGTACCTAATATGGCCTCGTAGCCGAGACCCATCTTGCATTGCGTAGTTTCATTGTAGACTTAAGTGCATTCCCCTAAGTTGCACTTAAGGGGGGGTGTTGGTGTAATTAATTATTCATGTTGGATATTATTACACCTTACTTAAGTTTACTTAGGATAATGGATTTCATAGTAGTTTGGGTATGAGACACTTGGGTGTTTGTGCCACATTGGGATAGTGTGTGTAGGAGAATTTCTACCTTTTGTGGTCTTATCTTGTTGTTACATTCCACATTCGGTGGGTGATCCACCTCATGTAGAATATTATATTGTTTCTCCTACCTACCCCTACTCATCCCTACATACCCTTGTTTCTTATTAAGCCACATGTCATGTTTGTGTGCTCACATATCCATATAGTCTTGCCTATATAAGCAGGCTCATATTCATTGTATGAAACAATTGATCATTTATCTATTGATGAGAATACTGTTTATTCTTGTCCTATATTTTGTCTCTCTATTTTGTACTTTTCATTGAGCTCTTGATCTTGGCAAAATCTCACAGTATGATTATTCTTTTTGTATTCGCATCGATGTGGTGCATTTTGATTACAATTATATTATTTTGATCATGTAGATATTACTATTGATGATTATTGATGGTTATACATGTAGATTCAATCATGGTTATACTTATGATGTTTATGACAAGATGATTACGTGATGACATTCTGACTGTACTTATGACGATGTGTTTACATTTTGATGCATGGATTATATTATGGTGATTTGATGTATTATTATTGACCATGTTATTTTGTGACCTCAATTAGAGAATATTTAAATATGTGTTTCAACTATCATGAACATGCATAGGTACTTGTAATATTTGTTGAGTGATATAGGTACAAGGTATCAACTCCACCTAGCTCCACAAATCTGAGCATACCCATTTCCTGGATATTGGTTAGAAGAGATATCACATTGACCATTATGATAGCCAACCATACCCATCATTCCCAATTTGGACGATTTCCTTGTGATATGTGTTTACACCACTGATTACTATGTTGGTAATGATCAACATACCCTATTGCACCTTTTTGAAAGACTCATAATGATTGTTTGTGCATAATTGTTCATTTCCAATTTATCATTATTTTGATATATATGTTAATGATGTTTTAATAGTATTGTGGCAATTTAATAATTAAATGTTTAATATGCCTTATATGTATTTAAAATGTTTATAATTACATAATTTGGCTTTGGGGTCATTGAGAGATTTAGATATCGATTTAATTTATGATTTAAGTTATTGTTATTTCATTTAATTTCAAAAAGTGAGTTATAATGGGGGATTGGAAGCCTATTTTCATACTTAGTTTTGTTTTCACATTTTGCTCTCTCAAAAACCCTAATACATTAAGAATTTGGTTTTCTCATTGGGAGAGTTTTGGTTTGATAAATTTTGTAGGTAGAAGCTTATTGAATTTGTATTGATGAATTCATTTGTTCTGTCCAAAGGATTCATCCTCCTTGATGTGTGGAAAAAGTTTCATTTTGAAGATTTTAGATCAAGTTTGAGGTAGGAGTTGATTTCTTCCCTAAGTATCATTTTCATTGTTTAAATGTGGTTGGATTTAATTTGTACGAGGAAAGAAAACATTCTTTTAGTTTATACCAAATCATTTTTTGCATTCCTCATTTAGATTTCAATTAAAGTTGAAAGCCATGCTTGACAAAATGTTATGCTACCCAAATTTGTATGTAACGGGTGATATATTGAATTGATATGGTTTTGTCGTGTTGGGAATATGGGGATTGAAAGGGTATTTTTACATTTTTTATTTTTGCATTTAAAAATTGAATGTTTTTGAAGGTCCATTCATGGTGGAAAGCCATGGGTTTGGTTATTGGACAAAAATGCAATATGAAACAAGAGTGGATTTTGAAATATTTGATGTGATCTGAAAAAATGTTTATGTAATTTAAATTTAAGATCAAATCCGATCCATTCTCAAGATATTTTGGCCCATTATGTATATTGTAAATACCTAAAAATGTTATGTCTTAATTAAATAAATATTTATTATTTATTTAAGTATTTCTAATCCCAAACCTTAAATATGCATTTTGGAACATTGGGGGAGAGAAATGAGAGGAGACAAAATTTCGTAGTCAGGTGAATATCCGTAGGAATGTGAACACCCACATCAACAAAAGGGAGAGTTGTTATTTGCGACTGGCCACAATAGGCAATCGAATGTGCAGAGACAAGTAAATAGAGATCGTTGGGCAACATCTCTTCAAACACGCCTTCCTTTACCACGGGCAAATGTGATTTTATTGAAAGGGACACAATTGGAGAATCGGAACAAGAGTCACCCCGTCAACAAGATTCCCAAAAGTCCTAGAAGATCGAGAATGGGCGGCTTTAAAAAATAGCTCAAATAGAAATTGATGTCTAAAAAGGGAAGCACGACAATGGTGATCCCCGCGAAACACATATATTTGATCATAGGAAGATTTAAAGATAGATCCCTCTATGTGAAATGTAGCGGAGAGGGAGATCGATTGCAGGATATCCTAAAGTGGTGGCCGATCCAATTCAATAGTCAGGTAAGCATTAAGCAACTTGCAAATGGTTTCTTTTTTATTGAATGTATTGATACACTATTGAAACAAGAAATTTTTGGGGGAGATCCAATCTTCTTTGAGGGGAGGGCTTTTTTGAAAATTGACTAGATCCCAAATTTTAATCCCTGGGAATTCAAATTCATTAAAAAACCGATATGGGTGGAGTTGAAGGATCTCCCCATATAATACTGGGCATTGGAGACAATGATGGTCATTGGCGATGCTATAGGCACTTTCATGGGTATAGAAGATTTAAAAAAAAAAGGTATAGAGCACTTTAGATAGCGAATGCTTGTAGAGGTCCCGATTGCGAGCCATGTTCTGCATGATTTGGAAATGATCTCTGCTAATGGAAAATGGATACAAAGGATTGAAAGTGACAATTTTCAGGACGGGGAGAAATGCATTAGCTGCAAACATCTTAAGCCTTGCAATTCCAACAATAGTTGTCATGAGATTAGGGTAGAAAACTCCAACCCTAATTTAGAGAAAGAGGGATTACAAGGTCACATCGCAATTGAGATCCAAGAGGAGACTGAGAAGCACAGAAGTCTCGCTCGACAAGATATGAACTATTGCGACCCATTATTTAAGGAGTAGAGCCCACAAAAGGATAAAGAGTAGGAACCCTTGCAACAAAAAAATTCCTGAGTGTTGGAATTGAAAGTTTCTTCATTAAAAATGGTGGTCCTGGGAAAGTCGTCTACCACAAGATGGTCAGAGGTGTCTGGTGAACTTGGTGAGACCCAAAAAGAACCACAGGTTTTTTGGAATCCCCTCCACGGACTGAATTAGTAAATTTTCAATTTCTGTAGAACAACATGGAGGATGCTCAATAATTGACAGAGTCCCTGTTGAGGAAGGAGAGATAATCAGCCTTGCAAAAGGAAATTTGGATGTGATCGAATTGGATGTCGTAGAAGAACATATTGTGGAAGAGCATGTGATATGTTGGATAATATCATAACTAATGAAGATCTTTTGGAGGAAGTCAACAATGTCCCAGACTAGGAACCTTTGGCTAGAGAAGATCCAATTGTAGAGATGGAAGAGAAGGAGATCATGGCCAATGAACAAAGCCTCTTGTTTGGAAACTTGGAAGATCAAGCCATCGCAATTAATAGTGATAGGGAGGAAGACAGATTAGGGATTATCCAGATCCCAACTTTCAAGATTGAACTAGATTGTGGTCATAAGAAATCAAGAGGGAAGAAGTCTAATATATAAAAAAGGGCATTGGATGGAGAAGCTAAAGGACAAACAAAACTATCAGAGACTCTGAGATTAGGGAAGGGGGCTACACTTCCCCGCAATCATGAGGCTCATATCGTGGAATATTGAGGGCCTTAATGCCCCTAACAAGCGCTTGGTCAAGCAGAGATTAAATGTGTGTCAAGGTTCAATCATTCTACTACAAGAAACAAAGCTGACCAACATTAATTTTGATCCTTCTAAGAGAAAAATGAAAAAATGGGATGGCATTGTGGTGCAAGCTAATGGAACTTTTGGGGGGTTTGGGTATTCTCTGGTATCCTCAGGGTGTTGCGGTAGAATGAATCGAGGATAGTGATTTTTGGATTGGTTGTAGGGTCAGAAGTCATAATTCAAATCTTCACATTGCTCTTGTCAATGCCTATGGGTCGAATAATTGTATTAGAAAGCGAAAGACTGGGATGGAGCTAGATAGATTTTCCCTTCAGCGCAAGACCAACATATCATATATGGAGGCGATTTTAATGCAATCCTTAGTGGTAAGAAGAAGTTTGGAGCATTTGTAGGGAAAATCAGTTGCAGAAGGAATTTGTGGATTGGGTAGACAAACAATTTTTTGGAAATTCATTGTTCAAATAGTAACTTCACCTTAACCAATCGGAGGCTGGGCTTTAATCAAATAGCAGAAAAACTAGATAGGTTCAGAGGTGATCTAGCAAATTTTCAGTTCAACTTTGATTACGAGATTACTTGTTCTCGATCAGACCACTTTCCAATCCGGTTGGAAATATAGGGGGACAACAAGCCTTGCAGATGCCCATTGAAGTTTGAAAACATGTGGATGAGCGATCTAAATTTTTTCAATCTCATCAAGGAGTGGTGGTCTTTGTATAACTTAAAGGGGGTAAAAAATTGTTCATTTTCACCTCTAAGTTAAAAAGCATAAAGCAAAAATTAGAGGAATGGAACAAGTCACAATTTAAAGATATCTTTGAAGCAAAAAAGGAGATGGAAGCTTATCTATAAACCCTTGGGGAGAAAGTCATTAGTGATGGAATGGACCAAGAATTATACTTGAGAGAAAAACAGTTGATGTTGAGTTATGAGGAGATTTTGGTCAAAGAGGAAATTTATTGGAGGCAAAAGTTTCGTGAGACTTGAATCAGGGAAAGGGATAACAACACAAAATTCTTTCACAACAACACAAAACATAGAAGAGTGGTGAACTGAATTTCTTATCCCAGAGCCCATGATGGGACTAGTGTAGAGGACCCGATAGATATAGTAAAAATTACGGTTGCCTACTTTAGCAATATACTTTCAAATAGAGAGAGATCGAACCTTTTAGCATAGAGGGAGTTATTGCAAAATATCCCTAGTCTAATTATAGCTGAGCAAAATATGTTTCTCAGTCAAGATTTCTCTACTACAAAGATTAAAATTGCTCTCTTTTAGTTGCATCTAGATAAAGAACTTGGGCCGGATGGCTAGCTTGCAAGCTTCTTTCAGAATGTTGGGAAATAATTGGTGAGGATTTGGTGGATGCCATTAATGCATCATGGTGATCTGGACACCTCTTAAAGGAAGTAAATAACCCGTTCATTGCTTTGATCCCAAAGAAATCAGGTATTGATTCTCTTGAGGATTATTGTCCCATTTCCCTATGCAATACAACTAGAAGACGATGACAAAGGCAATGTCTAATTGGATGAAACTCATAATTGAGGGCATAATCTTGTAGGAGCAAATGGGATTTGTGCCTAGTGGATCGATATTAGATGGGGTGATCATAGCTTAGGAGGCTATCCATTCTATTTACTCTATGAAAAGGTCGAGTATGCTCATCAAATTAGACATCAAGAAAACATATGACAGAGTGGGTTGGTGATTTTTGCTCAAGATTATGGAGGCTTTTTGGTTTAGCAAAAGATGGATTAATTGGATCTAATCATGCATTTTTAGTCCTAGATTTTTAGTTATCGTGAATGCATAACCAAAGGGGTTTTTCGAATCTTCATGGGGTATTCGACGAGGAGATCCAATGTCTCCTTTTCTTTTCATCATCATGGCTAAAGCCCTTATTCTTTCTTTAGTCAAAAGTTGTGATAGGGGTCTGATCCAAGGATTGGAAGTCACAAGTTCACTACCTCTTCTGACCAACTGATGATTTGCTGACTATACCTTGCTATTTGGGACAATAAAGGGAGGCATTCCATCTCAATCAAATTTTGAACAAGTATGCTACTGTAGTTGGTCAGGAAGTGAGTAGAGATAAGTCTCAAATCTTCTTTTTTAACACTCCACTATTGGAGAGGGAGATCACACTAATCTTGGAATTCAAACAAGGTCAGTTGCCCTGCACTTATCTACGAGTCCCTTTGGCAAAACGTCTTAAGACCAACAATCTTTGGGAGAATCTAAAATAGAAAATGGGATAGAGAATGCTCTCTTGGAAAGGGAAATGGCTCTCTTGGGCAAGAAGAGTAACCATGTTAAAATCTGTCATTTCAGCCATACCTATCTATCTTCTTTCTTGCATGACTCTACCCATTAGAGTGACTACCAAATTGAATCAAATAATGAGAAGGCTTTTTTGGCAAGGGGGAGAAAACAAAGAAAAAATCTCATTAGTGGCTTAGGACAATGTATGCAAGCCCATGGTTGAGGGAGGGGTTGGTCTTAGAAATCAAGCCATTCAAAATAAGGTTCTTGGGGCTAAATTGGCTTGGAGAATGTATAAGGAACCCCATAGGAAATGGGCTCAAATATTGAGAAGGAAATACCTAGTTAATGACAGTCCAAAAGGAGTGATGACAACTATGGATCCCACGAAGGGATCAAGGATCTAGAACTTAATGCAGAAATGCAAGAATGTCATTATTGACTTCCTTACTTGGGATGTCCATGATGGTAAGAAGGCCCATTTTTCAAAAGATTCATGGGCAAATTATTCAACTATGGATAGTTTGGGTCTTAATCCTAATTTGAAAATTGCATTGACCTAGTTATGGGCCCCCTGTGTCTGCGACTATGTTGTCTTGGATAATTCAACAAATTCTCATGGGTGATATTAGAGGGACTTGTCTGGTCTTGGCTTGGACGATCAAGATGTGGCTCGTCTCAAATAGATTGTAGAGGATAGAAATATGGTCTTCAAACCTAGGGATGATGTGCTAAATGGGTATGCAAAGATGATGAGTATGGATGTTTATCAGAGAACGAACTTGTCCCTTCAAATATGTTGGAACAAATACCGTATTCCTAAATCTGGTATGTTTTTGTGGGTGGCCCTTCAAAAGAGGATATTGACAAATAATAGGTTCACAAAAATGGGGTTCTCGGGTCCTCTAGATGCATTTTGTGCAAAAATAGCAAAGAAACAATAGATCACCTTCTCTTGGGATGGCCCTTCATAGAAGAATGTTGGATCTGGTTATATTGCAAATTGGGATGGTTTAGTACATTGCCTAATGATTAATTGAGTCTTTTTTAGTTTTAGCCAAATATCAAGCACAAAGCAGTGTTTAAGTGTATATGGTTAATTCAACCAACAAAACTTATTTGGGAATTGTGGAAGGAAAGAAATCGTAGACTCTTTCAAGATAAGGGGATGCAAATTTCCTCCCTTCAAAATAAGATTGAAGGTATCGTTATCAAAATAGTCAATACTAGGATGGAGCAATTTATCCCAAAAGTTGCCTTCTTCTTCGATTGGGATGCTAAAATGAGATTAAGATGGAACGGATTGAAAGTACCCCCTTGGGTTGGATAGGAAGAACACATCTCAAATAATCTGAGAGCAAAAGTAGTATGATCTACTCAATTTGGTTGGTTAAAACTGAACTTTGATGGAGCTTTCAGAGGAAATCCTAGGGTATTTGGAGTGGGATGCATTATTTCGGGATTAGAATAGGAAACTAGTGAGTTCTATTTCCAAGTTTCGTCCCACAAGAACAAATAACAAGGCCAAAAATTTCACTCTTATTCTTGGCAGTGATAACTTTAAGAAACCCCCCTAAAAAAAAGATATAAAATCTTGGCGAATTTTTATTTATTTTGCATAAAAATTATAATTTTTATTGGCGAATCTTTCATTTTTAAAAATAAAATATTAATTTTATTGGCGAATTTTTTTACATCAAAATTATTTGGTAGAAAATATTGGTGAATCTTAGGAAATAATAATAGTATGCATTAATTACTATTGCAAATAATTTCCTTTAAAAAATAAAATCTTATTGAAAACTAGAGGCGTAAGTTGGAAATCATTAATGAGTTTAAAGGTTAGACACTGCTTTATTTCGTTACTTCCATTAATTTAAATTAATCCAATAAACCTCTTTGTATTTTGTCAAATAAAATGAACTTAAAATGTGTAATACTCATGGGGCCCAAAATTGTTTTTATACCATTGATTTCCATTGAGGTCAATAATTGAAGAGCAACTCAACCCCATGAGCATTACAACTTGTAACTACAATTTACCTCATGGAATGCAATGATGGTCATTAGATTATATTTTGATTTTTTACAAAAAAATTATATAAGTCTGGCAAATATGATCCAATTATGTATCGAATATTTTGGTGAATCTTTGAGTTCAAAATGTTAATAGAATAAACTCTCTTGTGATTTAAATAGGAGTAAAATAATTTTTTGTTAAAATGTGGCGATTTAGGTCACCTAAACACTTGAACTATTAGACAAATTTTGATTTTCAAATTTTAAAAAATAGTCAATTGGCGAATATTAGCCACTAAAAAAATCACTAATTCTTTGCTTGAAACTTTGCAAAGAGCTACAAATTAAAAAGGTGGAGATTGAAGGTGATTCGACTATCGTCATCAATGCAATCAGAATTGGAATAAGCCCAAATTGGAAGTTGAAGGATTTGTTGGAAAAGGTGCTACTGATAGTCGAGTCGTTCGATTCCTCTCTTGTCGACCATAATTTTAGAGCGAGAAATTTAGAAGCAGATAGCTTAGCTAATTTGATGAAAGATGGTATTGATAGTTTGAACCATGACACGCACAGTAATTTACCTTGATAGTTTGGGCAGGCTTTCTAGGACGAAGCAAGTCATTTCATATTTATTGCTACCTCAAGGATGTTAGTTGGCCTGACAAATTGAATCATATTTGGTACGAACTGGAATGGGTGTGGTTTGAGGTGATCGCTTTAGGATGATTTTTGGGATTTCTTGGAATGTTTGACATTTATGATGCAAGGTGGACACTCATGTGTAGTGGCATTAAATGCCCCCATCAAGCATTCTTCCCTTCAAGTTGCATTATTAATGAAGAAAGTGTGTTCTACTTTTGAGCTAGGTACAGAATGAAAGGTTGGTAGCATTCCATGGACAACCCCATTAGGCTTAAGAGCAAGAAGCGCCAAATGACATTCTTGGGTCTAGTTTCTAATCTTAGGCTGAAATGCATCACGAAAGGTCATCACATTCCATTCATCCATCAGCTCGAGGTGGAGGCTATGAAAATGGTGCTTGGGAGATAATTTTTGGTTTATAAAAATCGTTAACGTGTTAACTCTGACATTTCTTCATGATTGTTGGTTTTGCTTTCGGACTTGGGTGGTAGGAAGGACATTCTTTTATTACTGTGGGAGGTTTTCAACACAAACATCTTGGTGGAAGATCTGGATATCATAGTATGGGTAGAAATCAATGTCGAAATTCCTTGGGAGAATGACATTCACAAACTTTATAAAGGAGTAGAGTCGACAATTTGAATATCAAAGCCCTTGGTGGGCCAATGTGGAGTGAGACTTCCTTCACAAACTTGATGTGGTGGAAAACTTCAACTAACTCTTCCATTTTGTGGACATTGTGATGGATGTCGTCTTCTTCATGAGAGATTGAATCTCTCCTTCTTGACTTTTTGAGTTTATCAGGCTCTTGTCTAGTTTTCTTTTTTCTATCTTCATTCTTTTGGTCTGTGTTCCGGATGTAAGTAACTCATTTTGGTCATGTGTGCGACCTAATTTTATTTCATATGGGCTCTAGTTGATGTCATCGTCCTCTTTGATGTATCATTGGGAATGGGTAGGGTTCCATAACTACTAATGAAAATAGGGCAAACAACTAAGAGGGGGGGTGAATCAGTTGTCACAAAACTCACACTTCTTAAACTTATTTTCAGGTTTGATAATTAAACATGAAAGCATAAATCAACAAAACATCATAAACACACATAACACCAAGATTTTTGTATGTGGAAACCCAGTTAAGGGAAAAACCATGGTGGGGGTGAACCCACAATATAGGTATACTTTTTTTTGTATTATTACAGTCAGGAATGCACATGCATTTAGGCACATTGCCTAAAGCTCACTACTCAAAATAAGAGACTCACTGCCTATACAAACAATCATGGATCACATCTGGAAATTATGTACTAAGAAATAACATCTCCTTAATGCCTGGTTCAGTCCCTTTGAAGCACAAAACAAGTTTCTTCTTCACATTCTTCTCTACCTTCAAAAGATGTATGCATTCAACACACATACACACTCATACTCATCCACATACCACTACATGTAACTACAAATTTATTACATTTATTTATACATGACATCAACCTTGGAGAAGTCATCAAGGTCTGCTCAACACTCACCACCTAAATACAAAAATACAACGAAACTCAATACAATATTACATGTGGACCAAGTAATGTTGGCCAAGACATAACATGAACCCAAATATTTTGCCTCAAACACATTACACCTCCAAGAATTACACTTTGAACATCCGCAACATGTTACAAGCATCCGATTGGCTAATAACATGAAGAACACCAACATAACGAAGGAAAACATCAATTACGAGCTCAATGATCAATGTGAACCACCAACACAAAAGGCACATGATCTAGAAACATCCACAAGCATCATGAATTACCATAGCAACATCCACACCAACACAAATTACTAGAATCACCATTATCTTCATATCGGACCCCAAGAACACTAACTGCAATGATTATCAACCTTGAAAAATCACTTGCGGACCTCCAAACCATGAACAATTTGAATTGAGGACACACACAAATGTTCCAAACATACTTCCAAATCCATAGAACAAGATATTACAATGCGGAGAAATGTAGATCAAAATACTGTCATTTTGTCACCACTGAACAACTGAAAAATCAGCCACAACATAGATACCCATAACTCAATCGAATCTCCATGTGGACCTCTGATAATTGAACTGAATCAACTACAAACAACCCTCTACTAATCCTTTAACTCACAAACTCTGATATTCATCATGCTTACTACACTTAACAAACTAACTCACTAAACTTTACTACATCATTGTCTCAGGCAGAGAAATATGTTGACATCAATGACAACACATCTCTCAAATATCTCTTAAGCACATATTTGCAACATTCTTCCAACAATCTCCCCCTTTGGCATTGATGGCAACATATGATGTGAAAAAAAATCAATGACAAAGAAAATCAACAGCTCCCCCTTAGACCTTGCATACTACTCTATTCTTTATTCATCTCTTCACAGTTTTTCACATGACTCTCTCCCTTTGATATCAACGACAAAGACACATATTTGCAATCAAACCACAAAATTGACTACCCCCCTTGAGTAGCAACCATCAATCCATATCACAAGATATGACTGTGAAATGCAACAGACTGATGCATACCAATGCATCTTAATTTTGATCAGGAGGAGCAATCACCCCTAATTTACCTCTGAGATACTGAAAAGTATTCTTAGGCAAAGGCTTTGAGAAGATGTTTGTGATCTGTTCCTTAGTAAATACATACTCCAATTTGACTTCCTTTTCATTTATCTTTTCTCTCAAAAAGTGAAATTTGATGGATATATGTTAGTCTTGGAATACAACACCGGATTCTTTGAAATGTTAATTGCACTTGAATTGTCACAGTAGATAGCAATAGCCTCATCATACACTACTCTGATATCTTTCAACATCTACTTCATCCAAACCACCTGAGCACAATTGTTTGCATCAACAATATACTCTGCCTCTGCAGTATATAGAGAAATAGAATTATGCTTTTTGCTCAACCATGAAACCAATTTTTTTCCCAAGAAAAATGCACCACCACTGGTACTCTTCATGTCATCCACATCTCCTACCCAATCAACATCAGTAAAAGCACTCAATGTAAAATCATCGTCTTTAGGATACCATAGACCAAAATCAACTGCTCCTTTCAAATATCTAAAAATTCTTTTGACAGAGCTATGTAACACGAGATTCATTAGGATTGGTTTGAAATCTAGCAACAAGACAAACAACATTCATGATATCTAGTCTAGTCTTAATCAAATAGAGCAATCCACCAATCATAGATCTGTATCTAGTCTAATTTTCCCTAGGGGAATCACCATCTTTAGTCAACTTACATCCAGTCACCATAGGAGTATCAACCGACTTTGAATCTTCCAATCCAAACTTCTTCAACAACTCTTTTACATATTTGAATTGCGATATAAAGATTCCTTTTTTTGACTGTGTGATTTGAAAACCCCCAAAAAATTTCATCTCTCCAATCATAGACATTAATTTCAAATTCATTCTGCATTTTATTAGCAAAATCTTTGCACAAACTATCATACCCTCCAAAGATAATCATCAACAAAAACTTCAACAATCCGAATGTTATCATGATCAATATTGAAATACAAATTACTATCTGCAGTACCTTTGGTAAATCCTAGCTTCAATAGATACTTATCCAATCTGGCATACCATGCTCTTGGGGCTCGCTTCAGTTCATACAAAGCTTTCTTCAACCGAAAAACCATATCTCCTTGATCAGATAATTGAAATCCATTTGGTTGCTCAATGTACAACTCTTCTTTAAATTCACCATTTAGGAATGTTGACTTGACATCCATCTGATATACTTTGAAATCCTTGGAAGCAGCAGAAGCAAGAAACATTCTTATAGCTTCAATTCTTGCCACATAGGAAAAAGTTTCTTCAACATCAATTCCTTCCATTTGTGAATATCCTTTACAAACAAGTCTCGTTTTGTTTCTAACAACTTCACCTTGCTCATGCAATTTGTTTCGGAAGACCCTTTTGGTTCCAATCGCATTTTTGTCCTCAAGTCTGCGAACAAGATCCCATGCATTATTCTTTTTAATCTGCATCAATTCTCCTTCCATTGCTTTTACCCAATGTTCATCTTTACATGCTTCATTCACATCCTTAGGTTCAATCTTTGAAATCAAATAATAAACTTGATCTTTAAGAATTCTTCTTCTTGTTTGAACACCTTTATTTCTATCTCCTATGAGTTGATTTTCAGAATGACTCAACCTTACATACCTGAGAGTCTTAGGATTTTCTTGAATTTCAGACTCTTGTGTTCTTTCTTCAACACTTGCACTAGTTCCTTTTCCTTGAGACCATAGGGGCTTCACTTAGTGAGCCTGAGTTATAGTATGTGCATTCATTGAATACTAAAGAATCCCCTATTTTCAAAAAATATTGCCCTAAACTCTTTTTTTGTCACCCCCTCCCAATACATAACCTGAATTAAAAGCCCCCTATTTTCACCAAATATTGTATTTTTTCATAACTGGAACTTAAAACCCCCTTATTTTCATTGATAGGCAATATATTGCACCCTCATTTTTGGGATATTAAACCTCCCAATATGAATGCACATGATATAATATTGCCTATCCAATGAAACCCCCGTGCTTAAAACATTGGATTCACCAGAATGATCTGGACTTGATTTTGGGTTTGAGGTTGCTTCCCATGTTTGTACTGTCACTTTGATAATCTGAATCATATCTGCAAGATTTGTATTGTCTCTCATTGCTTTCATCAACTCTTTGCACTCTCAACTATCTTCCTCACTCTCTTATTGTAACACATGTATGCCTTTCTTTTGGTAGAATAACCAAGAAATATTCCTCAATCACATCTAACATCAAACTTTCTTAGATCTTTGTCCTTCTTGATATAACATTTACTTCCAAAATTTTAAAATATTTAACAGTAGGAGCATAACCAAACCATAATTCATAAGGAGTCTTACTGGTATCACCTCTGATATGCACCTGGTTAAGAGTGTAAACAACAGTACTCACATGCTTCTCTCCACTAGATATTACAATTGGAAGCAATGCAAATTAAAATACTGTCACTCTGTCACCACTGAACAACTGAAAAATCAGCCACAACACATACCCATAACTCAATCAAATCTCAATGCAGACCTCTAAAAATTGAACTGAATCAACTACAGACAACCCTCTACAAAATCTTTAATTCACAAACTCTGATCTTCATCATGCTTACTACACTGAACAAACTAATTCACTAAACTTTACTGCATCACTGTCTCAGATAGAGAAATATGTTGACATCAATGACAACACATCTCTCAATTATCTCGAGCACATATTTGCAACATTCTTCCAACAAGTACTGTGTATATAAGTTGGGGCTAGTAGTTCAAACTTGTTTTGTGGTGTTTGTAGCAATTGACTAGGGCATTGCATGCCTTTGTCTGTACTAATTGTGAAGGGTATGTAATGAATTATGTAAAATTGGTGAATTTTTTAATATAATTTACCTGCTATGCATTTTATGGAGCTAAAAAAATAGTATTTCTAATCTCATATTTTTTTACTATTAATTAAATAAACATTTTTAATTTAATTAATTAATTCATTATCCTCTTCTTTCCAATCCTAGCCCTCCAACTCATTCATATGAATCAGAATGTAAATTTGTAGTCATGTGACAAGTGTCTTATTCCTCTTCATTATACTTTGTCCTTTCTCCATTGTCTATATTCCTTCAACCAAAAAGTCAACTCACCTCTTAATCTCCTCTTGTCATTAAAATTGACCTCTTAATCTTATTCACTCTCCTCCAACTTTTAAGCACATTTACTCTCCCTCACCTCTTAATCTTATCCCCCCATGTCATTCACACCTCTTAATCCTATTGATTCTCTCTTAACCTCTTAATTATGACCATTCATTGTTTAACCACTTAATCTAAGCTCTTGATTCTCTTGGAAATTTTTATAGAAGAGACTTATTCTTCCCATTTTAGATATCTAATTTTCGGGTCTACCTCTATTATGTCAAAATTTGCATAGAGCTTCCACCATCATTATTTTGCTTGCATCATCAATCAATCACACTCCATTTCTTTATGCCATCTTGTTCTAGTACTTAATGCTGAGAGAAAATAAATCTTATTCAAAAGATCTTGAACGATAGGAGAAAAATGGATTAAAGCTTGTCACGTATGTGAAGGTATAACTTTGTTTTTTTATTTGTTATATCCATTTGATTTAGAGCTCCATTGGTGGTGTTGAATGGTTCTGTATATTGAAGGCTTGTGGTTGGGCTAATTAGGAGTTTACAATAGGGTTACAATTCAACATTCACATTTTGTCACAACTGTTGGGACTATAGTCTCATTTCTAACAATTTTGCATGATATTTTAGTGTTTTTGGAAGTGATAAGTCAAATTTGTGCAGTTGATTTCCAGCTCTACACAATTGAATTTTGTTTTTGCACAACTGCTTTATCTTTCTATGCAATCACTTCATCTTTCCGTGCAATTATTTTTCTCCACCTTTCCATGCAATTGCTTTGTCTTTCTGTGCAATTGTTTTGCTTCATCTTTTCGTGTAATTTCTCTATCTTTTTGTAGAATTGCTCCATCTTTCTATACAATTTATGTCTTTCTCTGCAATTGATTTTCTCGGTGTTTCCACGCAATTGCTCCATCTTTCTATGCAATTTTTTTGCTCCATCTTTCTAAGCAATTATTTTGTTCCATCTTCTTGCTCATTTGCTCTCTATTTCTACACTTTTTCTCTCTTTGTATTTTTGCAGGTTTTGTTTGTTTGCACATGTGAAGCCTTTTCCTGTGAATTTGATCACTAGTGTGGTGCATTTGTACTCTATTTTTATGCATTTGTGAGGTCAAAAAAGCAATCTCAAGGAGTTTCAAACACAATTGGAAAGCATTAAATCTAGGTGCACTTGTTCTAATCCCTCTCATTTACATTTCAAAAATGATCATAGTATTATTTATTTATCACAAAATATTTTTGCTTGGTGTGTCTTCCACATATTGGAAATGAGCTTAAAATTGCATATGCACGTTTGGATTTAGGCTTAAATTGGAACCCTTTATCCTTCAATCCCTAAGATTTCCTTATGCATGCTCTCCTCTTACATCCTAGGAACAAAATTGAGTGCACTAGAAATAAGAGATCTTGCCTTTTCTTTTAGGAAGCCTACCTAGAGAAGTGATCACTCTACCATGTTCCAGTGGAGTATAAATAGAGAGGGTGAATCAAAAGACAAGCCTCTTGGAAGTGGAATCTTGTCATTCTAGGCTAAGCCTTTAAGAACTTTATACCTTATAGAAGTGAAGGTGGAGAGTGGGTTACCCTTTCCTCCTGGCTATTTAGCATTATTCTCTTTAATTTCACGAATTTAGGCCTCAGCATACCATTATCGTATATAGAGGATACCTCTAGTTGAACTTGTAAGGCCTATAGTGGAAATTTTTGGTTGTCATTTCTTATGTATGGAAGGATTGGTACTCCTACTTGAGTAGGCTTGTTGGTGTGTCTTATGTGCTTGATTATTTAGATCACCTTCCCACTTGTAGCCAAAAGGGAAAAAAACATTCTAATTGAGCCATAGGGAAAATGTCTTCATCTTTCATTTCTTATTGCATTAAAACCAATCACAAAATTTAAAACAAGCATGCCTTTTTAAGTCTAGAAGTTGTTGATGTGCTTAGTGTCCTTGTAGGGTTGTGTGTATATCTCTTCCAAAAGACATCATCCAGCCAAAACATCAATCTAATAACACGTCAACCAAACCTAGGATTCTTCAAAAACCAATCACACCTAACACATTAAGATCTCAAACATCATGGATTGGTTTGAAAAAATGGTAGTTATGGAAGTTAAAGTTGTTGGCAAATGTTGTCATTGATGTCAACTAGGTCAAGCAGTTGCAGGTTGCAGAAGAATTAATATGCACAAATGAATTGATTTTATGTGTTGCAGAGGTGAAGATCGCTTGGTTCATGCTCTACATAGACCTCACAATGTGTTGGGTTTATCGCTTTTATGTTGCAGATTGAAAAATGTGAAAAATCCTTATGTTTGCCAATTTTCGCGGTTTCACTAGTTAGTTTTTTGGTTGACCCAACTCATTGCGATTCAACAAAAAAATTATTCGCATGGGTTGAAATAAAATGTAAGTGTAGGGGCATTTCGCTATTTCGCAAGTCAATCTTTTCGTTAACTCTAGCCTTTTGCAAAGCAGCAAAAAGATGGGATGACCGCGGGCAGAGGATTATTGTTTTCGCCTTTTCGCGGTCAACACTTTCTGTCGACTTAACTTTTGTGCAAAACTGTGAAATGCTATTATGACTATCGAGCCCATGTCCCTCATGTGTCTGCATGTATCCACGTGTCAGCAGTGGTCTGGTGTGCTTAGGCAGTGATGTGTCAAGTGGGGCCCCACTTCTCTTTCGTGCTTTGCAGGTATTCAGGTGGTGACCGCTCATTGGACCACTTGGTCCACCTTGGCAATGATGTATTGATTGCGTGTGGGCTCTTTTTTTTTATGCACTCAAAGACTTTCACCATTCGCGGCTAAATGGTTCAAAAGGTGATTGTGGCCCGCGAAACCACGAAAAGAGAAATGTGACTGCCAAGTAAACAAAAGTTGTTACGGTGAGGGTTATATTGTGGTTTTCGCCATTTCTCGAGAGTCACTGTAATGCCTGGCCAAAAACCCTAAAGGAAAACCACACTACAAGGCAACTAAAGGGTGAAATAATTTTTTTTTAAAAAGTTTAAGTGCATTAATTATCACATTGCACATTTTAATATCACAAGCGGAAGTCTAACAATGACATCCTAAAGGGTTACCAACGAAGATTACTTCGTAACTAAAACAACATCATAATGTTAATCCAATTATCCATCTAATTAGGGAAACTCAATTGCCATTAATTAAATCATACTCATAAAACTCAATTCCACATTGAAAGACTTAAAGTGTTACAATATATTTACTTCCAATGATTCATTTACACATACAAAGAAAGATAACTGAAATAACATACATTCCATTGAATTAAGATTACAATATTCAATAATTACATGGCTTCCAATAGTACAAATGAAATACATAGGTTACAATGCCAAGGTTAATAGTTTACTGAAACAATGACCACATGGTCTCAAATGTACAATAATCTCGAACATGAGCTGATATAAGAGTCACAAACCAAGAAACACCAGCAAAGTCGATCCTCGCATGAAGGTATGAACAAAGATATTTGATGGGAAGTGGCACTACCACCCGACCATGTGATCCCAAAATGGAACGGCCCCATCGTGCTAGGAGATAGCAGAAGACCCTCAAGCAAGCATAACAAGACAAGTACGATAGTACAACATGACTCCGCAAAACTCAAGTGACTCAACTCACAAAACACTAGTGACCCTAAAGAGAGAGTGTCATCACATGGCTTAAGATGGTTACCCTAGGTAGGTCTCCATAGGTCCCGACCCCCATCCTAGGTTATCCTAGTAACCTTTCCCAAACTCTCGGCTCCATCTGAGTATCATGCGGATGCTACCAACCCTTCGTGAAGACAAGGTGGTAAGTTTGTCATTCCAAGCCTTCCCACAACATCTTGAGCCTATACAAGCACTCAACCATGTGCGAGGTACAATATCTTAATTAACATTACAACTACCCACCCCCTAATCATTTATTATGTTATCACTTATTAACTGACTTTCGAGGGGTTATCCTGCCATCCTCTTTGGGTGCGGCCCCCGCTCGAAAGCCACTCTCTCATAGGACACTAACAGGAACGGTCTCTCAACGAGAACCCTATGGCGAAACTGACAGCCATATCTAATCCTGACAAACTACAGGTGAAGAATACACAAATCAATAACCCAGGATTTGACCATTTGGAACAAAACACACAATGACTCACATCAACAGGGTTACACAACAACACCTTACCAAGGGGTATACCAACCATTACGACATGACAACAACTCAAAATCAGATTTACAATGTAAATATGCTTTTAACAAAACTACCATTTATACTAAAGATCCTATAACATGCAATCTTTTTAAAACAGTAAAAAACATTAAATACTTGCAGAATACAAATATTCTAGAAAAATAAAAAATACATCTTTATTGATAAAAGAATAGCAGAGTTGTCATTTGTCCAATAAGGCTAAATTTAAACACATTAAAATTAACCCCCTAACATCTATCCATGATTAAATAAATAAAGAATCTAAATATATGCTTTTATGAAGATAAAATAAATTCCGAATTAATTATATATATAATAATATAGTATATGCATATGAGTATATATTCACCGAATATATCTCATATAAATATATTTATATTAATATATATATATATATATATAAATTAAAACATAAATTAATTTCCACAATAATCATTCATACTCAAATAATAAAATGTCATGGTTTAAACGCACACACACACACACACACACACACACACAGATATATATACATTTTTACTAAACATAAAAAAGAAAAATCAGAAATCATAATTATTCTAGAGGCACACAAAGGAAGGCAAATTTATGTTTGTCTGTGGCAGTTTTGCTACCCTACGGTAGCATGCTACCCGTAAGGTAGCCCTGTTACCGTACGGTAGCAAGCTACCACCATCCCCCCCCAAAATAAATAAATAAAAATTATATATATATATATATATATATATATATATTTTAAAATTTTAAAATTAAAATTCTTTTTAAACAGAGATGAAGAAATCTCATCTCAACACTCTGAGAAAACAGAGTCTAATAAAATCACAGGGTTCTATATATATATATATATATATATATATATATATATATATATATATATATATATTTTTTTTTTTTTTAAAAAATTTAATACATTTCTTTTTATAAAACTAAAGTCCAAACATAACATTTAATGGTAATTAATCTTACCAGAAGATTCAAATCTCTGAGCCAGAAAAGAGATTCATAAAAACCCAAATTTCTTTAAAAGGGAAAAATCTTTTTACACAAACTATAAGGAATAATTTTAAACGAGATTTCTAATTTTTTTTTTTCACAAACAGGAAGAACACAATCGAACGCACATGAAGAATTTATTTGAAACAAAGGAGGGTAAATCTGACAAAATTTTGCCAGTATAACCCCCTACAATTTCACAAATATCAAAGCTAGATAAATACACAGAAAGAAATTAAATAAAACATGAGAATATCCACAACAGATATTGGAGATTCATACTAACTTATTTATTTTTAAAACAAAACCAGGCAAAGTTATCCAACTTGTGAAGCTTTCCTGGAAGAATCTTGTGGAAGAGCTCAGCCCTGCAACCAGATTTCCAAGCCAATCCCTCTTACCAACAATCCTCTGATTTTTACTTCTTCAACAAAAAAAATGCATTCAAAAATAATTTCTCTCCAAAAATATTCGCCTCCTTCCCGTGAACTCACAGGAATGAAAAGTAAAATATATTTAACCTAAACTTTTAAGTTGAAAATCTTTTCCCCCAAAAAAACATAATATTTAATATAATAAAAGAGATTTTCTTTTCTTTTCTAATTTCCACAAAAGGTAAATAGAATGTAATTTGCAAAAATCATTACTTTCCTTATTTTTTTTTTCTCATGCCCATTTAATTAACTTTCTAAACAAACTAATTAAGGAAAGTAATTTACTCTATTTTCTTTCTTTATTTTATTTTTAAAATCTAGAGAACAATAAATGCAATTAATTTTATTTATTTTCCACTAAATTTAAATAAAATTATATTTCTAATATAATGCAACTTGCAAACTAAATTTAATTACTCCATTTAATTAATTAAATTCATAATCACAAACGCATAATAATACATAATTTAAATATACCAACTATGAAATGATGCAATAAACTCAATTAAATAATCTAATCCACTAGGGCACGCAAATTGAGAAAACCCAACGAACACTCTGAAAAAGTCAAACGACAAAACTCGAAGGCCGAACAAACAAATAGGACGACCAACTGATGGCACTCACAAGAGTGTAATTGGGGTAAAATTAGGATCAACCACTATCTCATCCACTCCCATCGGACAAATAAGGCACGCTCAGACCTGTGAAGCCAGGTGGAGACGATACCCCGTACCTACCTGGTACTTGTACCTGCAATGTCCTGCATCAGCGAACCACACATGCATATATACAAATATAGAATACACGACATACACACCGATGAAGGAGAATCATGACATTCCCTGTCTCATCGGAGTGAGTGAAGGAAAATCATCCCCTCGCATCCAATAGACTTGCAAACACGCAACATATACATGACACATCGCATAAGTAAGGTAAAAGTGTCAGTCCATGACAATAATCCATAAACGTAATAGTAATCACAAGTACTGAAATACTGTAAATAAAGCATACATCGCATATCCAGTTTAAAGCATGAGCTACTATCAATAAGTCTGAATAACACACAAAAGTAATGTATCCACTAAAAGTAAACTACAGTAAAATATGAGTCTAACAAGTTCGATCGAGGAGGGGTACTACAGTCACCACCAAAGATAGTAAACCGCCTGCGAAACAGAGATGAATGCTAAGTGTTTTTGTCAGGTAGCGGGTCAAATCTTCCTGTTGACCTGACCCGTTGTGAAACCCTAAAAGGCTAAGGCTTTTGGCTTTTCGCGAAGATGATTGCCAAAATGATTTAGCCATTAGAGATTCAACGAAGGGTTTTAGGTTAGTATGACCGTTAAACCTCTTAGCGATAAAACCCTATTTGTGGGCTTTTGTCCATATGTGAAGATTTCAATGACACGTCTGCATGTCGATGGACAAAATGATCCATGTGGTGGTTGACCAAGTGTGACCAGATGATTTGGAATACAAATATGAAGACACATGATCATTCAGGTGTTCAAAAGATAATTAAGATATGCAGAGGTCGGTGTCCATGATGTGCTTAAATGAGGTGGTTGTCAATCCAATCAATCCAGGTCGAGAAAGGATGGAGAATGCATTAATGGCATCCATGTTGTAGACTGTTGAGTGGATCAACATGATTGACAAAGAGAATACTGGATCTTATGGGTAGATGACAATTACTAAATTAGTAATTTGAGTGCAGAAAATGATCTAGAGAAATGGAGGATGCATAGGTGGAAAATCTGAGAACATTTTCAGGATGGAGAATAAAAATCTTTTGTAGTGAAGATCTCCAAGATGTTAATAAGTGAATTAAATATTCGAATTATTCTTGGAGGGAAATTTTTTGAGTGTATAGAGATAAATGGAGTATGAGGTGATGTGATAGAAGTGGTTGAGATGAGTTGGCTAAGACTGAGGTGCCTGAAAAATAAAATGTTGTTGCAGAGTAGATGAGAGCAAATTTAGCAGGGAGAGAGAGTTAGAGAATTAAGCAAACCAAAAAGAAGAAATCTAGAAGACAAAGAAGGACAGAGAGAAGACTTCAAGTAGAGGGATTGAAGACTATAACAAGAAGACTAATTTGCAGAGACAAGAAGGCAGAGCTAAAGTATCAGTGAGATATCTTTTTAGAGCAATAGTAAGGTGTTACAAAATTAATTTATAACAAGGTTATTCATTGTAATTATTTATTTCCTTGTTTCATTGCAATTATGCGAGTGGGTGCTTAGAGTAGGGGTAGGTGCTCCTTGGGTTGGTGCCCAAAGATATATTGTAATTAGATTATTTATTGTGAGGCTAGATTGGAGCAGTGGACTCCAACAACTTTTCTCACTGAGGTTTTTCCCACATTGGGTTTTTCTTGTAAATCCATGTATTATATGATTTTTGTTTGGAAACTTTGATTTGAAATTTTAGTATATCACTGATTCACCCCTCTCAATGATCACTTGTGTTCTTCAAAAGCATCTCAGCCAAACCCCACCCAACAAAATATACCTCCAATCCAACCAACATCACTATCATAACATCCTTCATTCTCTTATGAGACTATACCATCACAACAACTTATCAATCCAACTCACACATGTACCAAAACTTGAACAAAACCTACTATTCCCAAATGGACGTCATTTATATTTCACCATGACCAATAGAGATATTAGCTCAACAAATACAGATCTTGGAACAACAAATTGAAAACATGCAACTAGAAGAGACAAAACCTCCACATCACCACAACCTATAATTCACAAATAATTTCTACCAACAACCCAACATACCACCTCCCATCTCACAAACAAACATGACAAACCAAACTCAACAAACAAACCCAAACCAAAATTCAACCAACATTGCATAACTCAACAACAACAAAACACCTTCTCCACAATCACATACAACCTAAACGCCCAAGTCACACATTAACACTACATTCCCCAAAATAACATTCTACCCAACCAACAATCCACATTCACACACACACACCTCAAACAAACCAAACAATCATATACAATTTCAACCAAACAACCCAACCTATTGCCTCTCATCACTACCATCAAACCACATCACCCAATCATGTCACCACATCCATCCCCATGAAAAATCCTCAAAATCACTCATACGCTTCTCATCTTCTAGCAATTATTCTCCACACACCAAAATAAAATATACATAATTCTTACATAACCAATTGAATCTTGCTTAAAAAATTAGTCTAGTAAAACTGTGTCACATTACACAAAATTTGTCAATATAAAATTAAAGTCAAATCCTTATGGTGGAATAGTAGTGACTTTTGTGAATACCATAGGACCAAAGGACATAAAACTTTTGATTGCTCAAAATTGAGAAATTGTCATGCCCAAAATTTAGGGCAAAAACAGAACAATTTTTTTTTTTTTTTCTAAAAAGATACTAATTTAATTAACAAGTACTCTCTTGCAACAAGCGTTAAAGAAAATTTCATTATCAAATTCTGACTAATTCCGATCGAACTAAGCTTCGATAAAATGTTATATTTTAATTGCGGAAAACCTACTGGTTTAGATTCTATCTCCAAAAGATAATTAGTTAATAGCTTTATTAAATTAATCATACTAAAAGTATTAGGAGAGATATTTTAATTTATCCTCCATTATGACTATATAGTCTTAGCAAATTTAATTAATTTTCTCTTTATAATTTACCCAAAATCAATATTGTGTACATATAAAATGTACATATATACATATTGATTATGCATACATTTTGTATATTTATAATTCAATTTCCTTGTTTCAAAAAAAACTCAAAAAAAAACATATTTATATATATATATATATATATATATATATATATTTTACTTATATATTAATATTTTAATTCTAAATTTGAATACCAATATAATTACCAAATTATAAAACCATGTTTATTCCCCAACCCTAATTAGGGTTTCTAATTTCTTATATAAACATTTTCTATCCAAATAACATATTTATTTTTTTTAATTTTCAAATTGCTAAACTGCCCTAGCCCCTTTCGGGCTAGGGTTTAACCCCTTTCTTTTTAACAGGTAAAATTCCTTGCTGGGCCGAAATCCCTACGGGCGGCCATGAAAATTTCTCTTGCAGGTTACGGGAAGAACAAGGTAGGTTTGGGCCGCGCGCGCGCCACTGTGTGAGCGCACAGTGGGCGCCGCGGCACCACTGTGTGCCCACACAGTGGGCGCCGCTGGCGGCACCACTGTGTGGCCACACAGTGGGAGCCGCAAGCGGCTCCACTATGTGTGCACACAGTGGGCGCCGCGCGGTCGTCCACTGTGCGTACACAGTGGAGTCCGCGGGGACCCCAAAACTTAAATTTTTTTTTTAAATTTTTTTTTTTTAAAAAACTATAACATTTAAATATATATATATATATATATATATATATGTATATATATATATATATGTATATATATATATATATGTATATATATATATATATGTATATATATATATATGTGGTATTTACATAACTTAATAAGCATAGATAAAAAGATAAATCTAAATTCCAAATAAAATTTATATATATATATTTTTTTTTTAAAAGAGAATTTTTACATGCAAAATTTTAAGCTAATATAATAAAGGAAAAGATAACATTAAGATTAATCAAATATATATATAAGACAAGCTTTTAAATCAATGTAAACAAAAATACAATTTAAAGCATTTTACAAAGATACATCATACTTTTTTTTTGAAAATAAGAAATCCATTAATATTTTTTTTTAAATATAATATTCACATAAAACAACTTTCCTTTCCATTTAAAATACTTAAAAGCTTTCAGCTTAAATAAACTTCTAATTTGTCCCATTTTAAAATACGGGTAAAATCTAAAAGAAAACAGACCTTTTATATCTTCCATAATACAAGAAGCTTTGCATGCATCACTAATTAACTTTTCTTCTTTTCAAATATACTAGAAGTAGAAATAACAAGCTTTTCTTTTTTTTTAAAAACATCTTAAAGATATCCTACAAATTTACAGAATGCTTTCTCTGAGTAGTCACAACAATAAGACTTCAAGTCTACTTTCACAAATTACAACTTGCTTCTCTTTTCTATGATTGAGGCATATTTCTATAACAACTTTGTAAACAGACATCTGCAACTAAATTCAAGTATCTTCAATAACAATCTTCTGTATCTCTTTCACGGTTCCTATTCTCTTTCTTCTGTATTTTCCTGCATAATGGAAACACAAATATGACCACGGAGTGCTCACCTCCCAGCCTAGGCTAACTGGTAGCCACCCCCAAGCTCGGAGAACCAATTCCTAGACGGGTAACAAACAGACAAACACAAAGGAACACAAAACATACAAATATTCCAGACACATTCCCAACCTGGCTTTCACAGCACCACACTCTGGTGGTGAACATTTTCAAAGGGTGGTAGTGGACCAAATACCCTGAGGAGAATCTGCAAGTATGTAATAACAAGAAGCCACCTCATGGCACAAATAAAATATCAAGAATCTCAACCCCATAATCCTTATGCCCCCCAAAGGCATTCTAGCCTTATAACCCTCCTTATGACCCCCATTGCACAAACAGGCCATGCAGCAAGGGTCACACAAAGATCCCTTGTGATCGCTCTCAAAGGAGAGTCTCTCACTCAAGGGCTATCACTGCTACCACCCTCAAGATCCTCTTCTCCCCCAAGAGTAAGAGATCTTGAGAAAACTCCCAAAACACATTCATTCATTAAACAAAACACCAAAAGATTTTCAAACATCCATTTTCAAGAATACAGATTTTCTCATTCAACAACTTTCAGAAATAAACAAGAAAAAAAAAGACATTAAAAGTATATATTGAAGAACCAACCTTAATCTGCCCAAAGGTTATGATGATATCTGAAGAAGAGCTGCCCAATCCACAATTCTTTTTTTTAATCAAATTCTTTATCCCATAACATTATTTTCTTCCAAATTTTCTTCTGTCTCCAAAAATGGAGAGTGGGTGATTAACCAGCTATTCCCAAAAATCTTCCTTAAGAAGCTCACTCTCCGAGTTCTCACAGGATTCTTAAAAAAAAATAAACAAAAAGAAGGAAGAAAGCAAAAATGCAAAAAGACTTTCCTTCCAAGAGGGAAAATCTTGATTTGATTTCACTTCAATTTTCAATTTTCGCTCAACTCAAAAAAACCAATTTTTAAAGCGTTAAAAAGATCATTATAAAGTAGAAACTTGCCTAAAATTACCCCTAACCCCTAGGTATACCTTATGGGCTTCAGGAAACCCTAATAAACTACCCCTAGGTGTTCATTTAACCCATTTTAAACCCCCCTGAAGTTTATTTTCGGGTCAAACATAAGTTGACCACTCCAAATATTATATTCTCAAAATATCTTTTTGACAACACATTATTTTATTTAAAATTAATTATAATTAACACTTTCCCATCAAGAGACAAAATAAAATATTTAAATTTAAATCCACACGTGTCAAGTGACACTAATAAAATACTTTTACAAAAATAAACATGAAATTGTCTCTTGAGGTTTTTACACAATAAATTTAAATAACACATAACACACATGCAGCATATACTGATATGAATAAAATACAACACAAACGGGGTGTTGTCTCTCCAAATAGACAAACCCTGGCTTACGAACATACATAAGTCTAGGTTTGATTCTCCGTAATTTTCCATGGTCACATGGTAAATTTCCTGCGCATCTCAATTTACACATTAGTATTTCCAAATATCCAAATATAATATAATTTCCATAATATAACAATGCACATCATCACTTGCATACAATTTCCATCCGCACAGATTGAATACATTTTTTATCAAGCAAATTTCACATAAGCAATTTCATCCCAATTCACATAAACTAAACATACATCATAGTTCTATATTCAGAGTAAAGTCCTGCAAATTCAATTAACGACATCTATCATTGCAATTATCATCCTATCTAATAATCATGTAGTGTTCTATCCCATAAAGCATGTAAGTAAATCATCAAATCATAGCAATGTTATCCAATATCCTGAAATCATATAAGTTCTAAGTCTCAAAAATGCATCAAAATAAAGTACCCATAATAGTCTAAAATATAAAATCCACTGAATGTCAAACTGAGTCGAGGTGAGGCCTCACAGAAATCTCATTCAGGGCCTTATTGATCAAAGTGACATTACTATTGAAGAACATCTTAATAATTCACCTAACAAGGAATTAGGCATATGTCAAGATACCTTTTCTAAGCACAATCAAAATCATCCACTTAGGTCTGGCAATGTCCCATCCGAAAAGAATCACACCAATGACATATCTACTTTCCACAAATAAATTCACCTAAAAGTAGCCTCCATCTCTCCTACAATTCCTTCAGCCCCTCAAGCTTTAGAACAACAATTTACACTATCTCTATGAAACAATAAATCCAATGATGACACCTTTCGAGTTTAGCCCCAAGGGCTATCCATAAAATAAATCCAAGCTAATCCATTTCTTGATACAAATCCCTCCTGTGACTCAGAAAACCTACATCCAATTCCACCATGCACTCCACTTGTAATCGAACCCAATCCAAAGAGTCTCATTCAAATTTAATTCATATCATGCCAAAACACAAACTGCATCCAACAAACCGCCATGCATATCCAAAATCATATTCCATGTCAAGAGCATAAACCGAACCACAAAGAAACAAGTCCTAAAATAAATCTAGATCAAAATACCAAAAATCTCCAATTTTATCTAATTATTCACTAGGATCCTATCTCCTTAGAGTTTCATGATTATCCCATGATACCTTTTCATTCCATCCAAGATGATCATGTTGAACACAACCGGATGTTGAGAGAGGAGGGGGAGGGGTTGAATCAGCATACACTAAAATTCATTCATTCATTGATGCTTAAAACATTAAACCTAGATTTGAAGAACTAAATAACAAAACAAAGCATGCACTACATAGAGACACCAATATTTTTATGTGGGAAAACCAATGAGGGAAAAACTACGATGAGGATCTGCTCACAATATATAAAATAAGTATTACAATGTTGTTTTTAGGCACACTGCCAAGGAAGTTCAACACAAACCTAGACTTGCAAGCTAAGGTGCACTACCCTAGGAAAAAATACAAGAACCTGCAAATTGAAGATCATTTCTTCAAGGCAATATACAATATCATAAACATCAAAACTTTACAATGAACAACACTAGGTAAAATGCTCTAGAGGAAGCATCTCATATGTTGGTAATGCAATCCTCTTTGAAACTCAATTTTTTTTGTTACACCGGCTCTACACACTTCATAAGTTTCTATCAATGCATATATTTGCACTAAATGACCATCAAACACCTTGTATCTCAATTCACAAATGATTTGTTCCTTATATATCCTTCACAACATCCAAAAACATCTATTAGGTTAGCATAATCAAACCTAATAAGTGAAACATGTGAGAAGGCATAGATTGGACCAAAAACATGATACAACATCACCAAGATAGGTAGCATATCAACCCAACACGTAATCGACGTCAACAAAATGATAACACACCTCCAAAACATGCTCTAACTCAAAAGGAATATGTTAGGACCCACCACAATCAATGAAACACTCTGGGTTAGCCTCATACATCATAACTACATCTTAAAGATAGATCTTTGTCACAACTAACCTTCAAAACATAATGTAGACCACAAGGAAGACTTGTGGTGCAACAACAATTATTCTCCATTCATCTCCTAAAGTAATTGATCATTGAAAATTGATGCTCAAGTAGAAGATCACTAAACTATTAAACACTTTGTAAAATTGGTGGATTAAGTAACAAGAAGTAATAAATCTTTCACAATTTCACCAAAGGCTCTAAAGATCTTGTCAAAGGTCCAAGACATTGTCCACAACATATCCTCAGAGCATTATTTTGTATGACCTCAAATTGCACCTTTGACAAACTAGGACCGAATGGTCAAACATTCATAACTTTTTCTGTACTTAATCAAATCAGCTTAAAAATTGATAACATGCACAAAACCTTTTACAAACCCAAACACCGGATCCACACCAACAAAAGATGTCATGTGGTCGAATGGAGAGAAAAATACTAACTATCAATCTCATAGAGATTCACTGATACAAGACTTCACCATTTTTCTTCTAATTCATAGTCATGAAATTGAACCATTATAATTGCCAAGACATCCCTAAGCATGCGACCACTAACTAGAGTGTCTTCATAGAACGATGGATATATTATGAGAAATAATGCATACCATAACCTCCAAATAGATATGTACTCAATTGTTAAGCCTCCAAATATACGTTTGCACTACTCACCAAAATTTGATATACCACTAATCATAATGCATCCACCATCTGTCCAAACTAGTTGACAACAAATATTGCCGAATATCAGTATTCACATCAATGACAACATACATTGCCAACATCCTCTTACTCAGATCAACAAGTCTCTAACAAATCCTCTTCCATCTCAAGAGCAAAGTATCCTTCCAAGTCCCACTCATAATCCACTTCCGAAGGAAGATCATAATATCCCTTCCATCCTTTCAAATGATCCTATTCAAAATCAAGAGCAAACCACTCTTTCCACTCCATCCAATGACCCTCTTCCAAGTCAAGATCAAAGTATCATGTCATCTACATTTCATAATATTCCATATTCAGCTCAATATCCCATAATCCCTCCTAATCCCCATCATGATCCTAATCCTCCTCAAAACCCCATCACCCCCATATAGCTATTCTAGAACCCCTTACATATAAAATGGGTTCATGCACTTTCATCCAATCCAATCTACTTCATGATCTTATCATTCGTGACATACCGTATCCGCCTAAGAATGCACTCACAACATCTTTCAAAAGTAATAAGTATCTCATTGCTAAAAAGATTTGGCAAAGCATGCATTATTAAGGAAAAAGGTTAGGCATCTATGAACAAGGTATATTAGAACCCCTTGATATAAAAGAAAATCCTAATTATCATGGCCTTGGCTACATAGATCATTCACAAGACGTTCGTATTGGTGTCATACACCACATTTCTCCATCTAACCCCAAACATATACATTCTCCATCCTCCAAATCTATTTTGGGTCCTTATACCCCAACATTAAAGCCTTCATCCATTGCATCCATCTTAGGCTCTTCTATCCCTCCATCCACTATCCATATCACCCCTAGCTCAAAATCTACTTACCCTACTATATATCAAGATAAGAAAAGGCGTATCCTTGAAAATATTCCAACCATCTACCTACATGAACTCACATCATTCGTATTTACCCATGAATTTCAATGCTCTCAAAAGCAATTTAGATGCCAAGCATAAAATTCATGTCCAAAAATCTACATACGTTCAAAGATCAACATGTCCTATTTAAAAGACATGTAAAAACAGAGCAAAATTTGATCCAAAAGCAAAAAGAAATATAAACATTAGCATAAAGACCCATTTAGAAAAAAGGAAAATAAAAAACCATGTAAATTCCTAAATTTCTCATAAGAGCAATGCATTTCAAAGATTCAAAGAACCAAAAAAAAATGAAAATAAAAAACCATTTGGATTCCAAACTTTCTCATAGTAGAATTGCATCATAAAGAAAAAACAAAATTTGCATCTAAGCTTGCTATTCCAAAGGCTTTATTCGCTCCTCCATCTAAACTTCTCCCACCTTTCAAATCTATTATGGGACCCTATATCTAAAAATCCACTATCTTAGATACCCCATCATCTCCTCCATCCATTTTGGGTCATTATATCCAAAAATCCATATCCACTTCTCCATCAAAATCTCAAACTCCAAAATCCATTTTTCCTTCATCATTCCACCACCCTTCAAGGCGTATGCCAAAGTTGATCTTGCCAACGTTTCCATCCACCCCTACACAAATCCTCCAATGCCCTATCCATCATCCAACACCTATTTTGTATCATTCTACCCCTCCTATCCAATCCTTTGAATAAATCCTTACCACAATCCATCTTATCATCCATGTCATCTCCCTTTACCATCACCCTATCGAAGTCTTTGAGTATACCTTCAATAGCCAAACTCTTTGCCTCTTGTTTTCATGACCACTTTCTTGTCCAAAATTGCCTCAAGTTGCTTTGATGTCTCTTTGGGAACCTATTGCTCCCACTTAATGATTTGTTCTCCACCTTTTTCAGGAACTTGAATTGTTTGTTCCTCACCTTTATAAGGGTATAGGTCTACAACATTGAAGATAGGATAAATTCCAATGCCTCTTGGAAGTTCTATCTCATATGCATTGCTAGAAAATCTCCTCAGAACCCTACAAGGACCAACTTTCTTAGCTTTCAACTTGTTAGCATCACATTCAACTTGAAATAGCTTAGTAAAACCAGGTAAGGACAAGATAGGTTCTTCTGTAATTTTCTTCTTTTTATCTCCCTTAATGGTATCCACTATTGGAGCACAAATCCCAGTAAAATTCCTTATGAATTTTCTATAGAAGCTAGCCAAACCATGAAATCTTCTTACCTCGAAAATACTATTAGGAGTAGTCTACTCAATGATTGCCTTTATCTTCTCCTTGTCCATCTTCAATCCTTCTTGTGAGATTACAAATCCCAAGTAAACCAATTTTGTCTTCAAGAAGGTACACTTCTTGAGATTGATTAGTAGCTTCTCTTCATGTAGTTTGTCCAACATCATTCTTAAATGCATCAAATGTTCTTCCTTTGACTGACTATACACTAGGATGTCATCCAAGTATACTATGATAAACTTTATTGTGAAATCGCTAGCCATTCATAGAGCCCATCATTTGTCTTGAAGGTTGTTTTCCATTCATTACCCTCTCTGACTCTTATCTGATGATATCCACTTTTTAAATCTATCTTAGAAAAATATCTTCCACCACTTAGACAATCCATCAAATCATCAATTCAAGGCAAAAGAAATCTATACTTGATTGTGATTTTGTTGATCGTTCTTCAATCTAAACACATTCTCCAACTTTCATCCTTCTTTGCACTCAACACCGTTGGAATAGCACAAGGACTCAAACTTTCTCTTATTAGTCATTTGTCCAACAACTCTTGTACCTGATTCTTGATTTCTCCATTCTCCTTTGGAATCATCCAGTAGCCTACCTTGTTTGGAAGATTTGCTCCTGGAATCAAGTCTATGTGATGGCTAATACTTCTCAATGGAGGTAAAGCCTTAGGAAGATCATCCACTACTATGTCTACATACTCTTTCAACATGTCTTGAATTTCTTCAAGCAAATCAATTTGCTTTGTGCTAGTGACTAAACTTTTAAGGTTTCCTATCAAAGCAAAGTTTACATCTTCTTTCTTCATTTGATATAAAAAATCCTTACCTTCCATAAACATCACTTTGGAGCTAGTTTCAACAACAACTTGTTCTTCCTTCAAGGGTGTAAGAATGTGTTTCTTCCCATCTTTCTCAAAAGTGTAAGTATTGTGACTCCCATAATGTATATCTTTTCTGTCATATTGTCCGAGTCTTCCAAGCAGAATTTGGCAAACGTCCATGGGCAGAACATCACATACTATTTGATCTTTATAAGTTCCTATTTGGAAATCTACCTTGCACTGCTCATTAACCAAAATTTGATGCCCTTTTTGCAACCATGATACTTTATAAGGAGTAGGATGCATTACCTTTTTCAAGCCTAGTTTCTCCAGCATCTCTGTTGAAAGTAAATTGTCTGCGCTCCCTCTATCTATGATGACTTTGCAGCATTTTCCTTCACTCTTCCATATTGTTCTAAATAAACCATTTTGTTAAGCTGGTTCTATCACCTCCTTGTTGGGTTTAAGTAATACCCTTTTCATCAAGAGTGATTCACCCACTTCAGGTGGATCCTTGTAACTGACATGTTCCTGTACATCTTCCTCTTCTTCACCTTGGGCAATATGTGCACTCCTCTAACTTGTGGTAGGATTCACTACACAATCATAAGATCTATGACAATATTTATTACATTTAAAACATTTGCCAAAAAAAACTCTACCTCTACCTCTTAAATAGGGCCTTCTTCCCCTAAAAGAATCATTTTCTTAAGAAGATCATTAATATTGATGTGAACTATTGGCTTCTTCATTTTGAGCTTGTCATTGTCCTCTACCACTTTGTGATCCTCTTCCTTTAAAACTTTAGCTTTTTCCTCTTGAGCTTTGTGTTTGCTTCCTGGGTAATTTTCCTTATGCTTTAAGAGCATATGGATATGCTTCTTCCATTGTTCTAGGACACAAAAGGTTAATTTTATCTTGAATATTGTATCTCAATCCATTGAGATATCAAGCCACCTTTTCATTATCATCTTCAATGTGGTCATCTCTAATGATCAACCTATAAAATTCTTTTGTATAATCTTTAACTGACATATCTTTTTGCCTAAGAGTTTGCAATTTCTTAAAAAGATTAAGTTGGTAATATTTAGGCAAGAATTTACCTTTTAGCTTTGCCACCATCCTGTCTCAGCTCTTGATCTTGGACTTGCCTTTCAATCTCTTTTCATCTTGTACTCCATCTCACTAGAGGGATGCATGACCCTTCAATAGGGTACACCAAACTTCACTCTCTTGTCATCAACACCATCTTCATACTCAAAAAATTTGTTCACTACATTGATCCAGTCAATTAGCTCCTCAACATCCAAGCTACCTTAAAATATTTGTTCACTACACTGATCCAATCGATTAGCTCCTTAGCATCCAAGCTACCTTCGTATATAGGAACCTCCATCTTTGGTTTGGAAATCACTTCTAGAATCTCTCTAACGATTCTTGTTTCAAATCCTTCTTACTCAAGTTTTGACGCTTCTTCTTGAGGTTCTTCCTCTCTGTCACTGACATCTCCTATGTCAACTCCCCTTCTTTGCACGAGTTCCATTGCCTGCAATCGTGCTTGAATCTGTCTCATCTCTTCTAACATCTCTACATTTGCAACTTGTCTTCCTCGACCTCGTCCTCTTCCACAAACTCTAAAAGCCATCTCTTGACAAAGAAAGTCTTCCCTTATACTGATAGGGATTGCTTTGTTTTTGGATAGCAATAATGGTATAGGACTGAAAAATAATTTTTCACTCATAAAATTGTGAACCTTACAAATGAATTCTACAAATTGCAATCTTTAAACAATAATTCTCGTTTTACTAATGCAAAATTAGACATAATATTGCATACAATCTCCTTAAATGTGAGCGACTTTCACATGATGGAGCACAAAGAACAATAAATGTTAGCCATATAATTAACACAATTTGATATTTGGCATGTAAGTAACACTTTTTAACCAGATCCATGATCCCCAATTTTTATACAATCTATAAATTTGATTACCTTAAAAAACAGTGAACTTACTCCTTTGAGTGATGACTTCCAGACTTGTTGAGACCTATGATTTATTTGTTGACTCGATCTCCTCCTCCTCGACAACAACTTTATCTTCAAAGACATGGTGACCCTACAGAGCAGCTACGTGGCAAGGATGGACAACGTCTTCAGCCAAGGTCACGAACTACTCACTTCTGCCATCATGACAAACTTGCATGAGTTGCACTACTTTCTTCACTAATAGGAGGAAAAATTCGCTCTTCACATGCGATCTTCCTCATCTCACATGTCTTTGTTTTCTCTAATGCTCTGTAGCAATGATCTCTCCTCCAAATCATCTCACACAACAGATAGATCAGATCTCCACAAGAATTTGTCTTCCCTTAATGTAGTTCAACGACTCTCTCATCTATTAGACAACTACAACAACTATTTCATGTCAATGATTAGCGGAAACCTTGAAGCACATTCCTTAGCAGCACTCCTCAAGGCAGCCACTCCAACTCTCCAGTGATCAACAATCTCTTTTTAAGCTTTCATCACACGCTTCCTTTAGGCACTAGTAAATAAACACAATGTTTACTCCTCTATGGATTCTATAGGTTTTTTTACTCTTCTATGAAGCAACAATTCCTCAATAGTGGCAGATTTCCAACAATAGGTTGATATACACCTCCAACTATACTCTTGAATTATTGACACACACAGGAAAAACCTCGCTCCGATACTAAAAACTGGTGCAAACCAAAAAACTCAACTAAAAGTTTATTTGTAGACCAAACCAAATACTATATGCTTGTTTTCTTATTTCCTTACACTCACACTAAACTTACTCTAAACTTACTGTAAAAGTTGAAAACCTAGAGCAAGAATATGTAATAATAATAATCAGATTAATAAAGGATTGCAAAGGGATCAATCCTTATAGAAGGAGATCAAACCTAAAAACATAAACCCTAAAATCAATTAATAATTAATAATAAATATTAATTATTAAAATTCCTAAGTTTAGCTCCCTAAATTTAGCTTAAGTGAAAAAGAGAAAAGGTGACTTAATTATTAAATCAATATGATTTAATTAATTAAGTAAACTAATATCTTTACTCTAGCACCTCCCCTTAAGATGAAGATAGGGAGAAGCTAAAAAACAACTAAGGACTAGATGCATGAAAGCCAAAAAATGGGTCCCGACAACAAGCCCTGATGAGGTACCCAAGTACAAAGAAATCTCTATAAAATGGAGAAAAAAGAGAAAACCCAGTGGAAACAAAACTCCTCTCCAAGAAGAGATGAAATCTCAAGTGAAGGACTACGAAGCCTCCAAACAAGAATGTTCCAAAAGATAGGAACAAAAGACAAGCATGAAGAATCACTGAGGCATGAAGAAACTACAAACGTTGTCATCAAATGACTGCTATAATGCTAAAATCAGAACCTCCTCTGAAACAAAAGATGACTAGGATCAGGAAGACATGAATATGCATGAGTGCCCTCAATGACACTACTCGAATCCGAATCAGATGGCAAACACAAGCAAAACATCTGGAACCCGAAGATATAGATGGCACAAGTACCAACAGTCTGAAGAACCAATCAAATGAAAAATGGAAGGTCACCTCCAAAAAATAGGAATACAAGAGTGTCCATATGGTAAGTATTCCATCTCCCTGAAATGCATGGGTAACTAGCCACTGCATCCGCTTAGTACATAGGAACAAATACTGAATACATAGCTCACTCCAATACGAAACCAAGGAAACATTAACACCAATAGTAGAAACCCCCCATAATGCTGACAAGGGAGAGGTATGACAGGTACGCTGAATCTGAAAGCAATAATGTAGTGCATGAAGAATAACCAAGAACATTTGACTGTGCAAACATCAAAGTACAAGCAAATACAAAGGGTGTGCAAACCAAGGCACACACACATGAGAAAGGTATGAAGGCAAAAAAGGAAAACATCAAACCCCCATGGCACTTTATATCATAGTGCGAGTACAATAAGGCACAAAAATGATGTGTAAGATCCTATAATACATGTGCAATACAGAGGCACTTTATCTCAGTGCGTTTACAAAATCATAAGTGCTTACAGTGAAAGCTCAGAATGTCAAAATAAGACATAAGACTGGAAATACATGAAGAATAGCCAAAAAAAGTCATCCCACACAAACTAGAAGCTTCTACGAGCTCATATGTCCAAGTAATTCACCAGAGTGTGAAAACACAAAAAACTGAATAAAATGTACCTGAAGTAAAATCTGGAAAAAGTGCATGGATGGCTGTGAAGAGCTCCGAAACACCGTCCTAACGCTGCTGGAATCGCGAAAAACGAACAAACTGACGAAAAGATATGAGCTAGGGACTGAAAACAACACCTCTAACTTCAAATGGTTGTAGAATGTACTAGCAACAAATCCAGGTGATGAAACCCACAAATCTGGAAAGTAGACGAAACCATCTTTCCAACAATATCTCGTTTGCCAAAAAACGATATCGTATGCCCAAGTTATGGCCAAAGAAAAAAGCCCCTCTTTAAGGGCACAAAGAGGATCACAAGGGCCATGCAAGTTGTCTGTACTGCTTACATCACCATGATGTCATGCTGATGTCAGCAACCGAAAATCAAAATCCCTTAAAACACACTTACATATATTTAATTAATTAAGTAAACTAATACCTTTACTCTAACACTTACATATATTTCTAGTCTCTCCCTCATTCTTGCAAACACACAATATTTATAGGAGGACATATTGTTTACATCTGCAACAATTTCCCCTAAAACACAACAATAAATTTCTATAATTTATTGTTAGTGATAACAAAATAACTATTTGATGTTACTAAATAACTATATGATGCTACTACAACCTAAACCCAACAACAACTTATAGAATTTTCAAATTCTTAGAAGCTATACAATGCTTCTGAATCAAGGACTATCAAAAGAATGAGACACTTGAGTCCTTCCACCATCTCCTATCATGAAGTAGAGAGAAATAATATGTCCAATGGTGAAAACCACCTCTTGTGTCATCTTAGGCAAGCACCATGATGTAAACCTTGCAAACAACTATCATGTCTAATCTATTATCCTCTTGCACTCTACACTTTCGGGTAAGCTTCATCCATGCTATCCTATCCCTCATCCTCCATTATCCCTCATTCACCCTATCTACCTCCATATTCCCTTTTCTACCTTTGATCTTGCCAAGGTTAAGGATCTCCATAAGCATCATGCATTATATCTACTTGACCTTATCCACACCTTTTAGTAAGAATGTATTATCATAACTAAGGACATAAAATGAAAAACATGTTTTCAAATAACTATTGACATGTCCATTCTTGTGGACCACATGTCATTCAATGCACTATTCTATCACCTTATATTATGATATCAAGTTCCTTAGGCTTGATAAACATTTTATCCCATCACATGATAGTCCTTAAAAATAAAATTACCTTTGATTCCATTCTTCACTTACCCATTTGCATCCCATTAGTTCATGCATATGCTTATAATGCTTTATGCCTTGCTAGACACTAGGGGCAAGCATGGAAATAAATCTTGTTATATGTCTTGTCAGAAATAAAAATCTAAATAATTAAAAAAAAAATTAAAAAATAGTTTTTCAAAAACTTAGTAAAATAATTAATTAAACAAATCTCTTTTTTTGGTTTTTGAAAAACCCAAAAATATCAAATATTTCAAAATCCAACAATATCCAAATAAAACCCAATCCATATCTTATCAACATCCAATCAAAATTCATCCATCATCCATAGTAAAGTATCTCTTGTTGAGACACCAATACTTTGAAAAACCACAATCAAAACATTACACAAAACACCGAGCTTCATAAATCATGAATCAATAAAAACTTCCAAGCTACCCTACAACATAACTAATCAATTGCTTAATCAATATTAGCATCTTTATCAATGATCACTTGCCTTATATGGGTTGTTACATCCTTGAAACCAAACACTTATCTTATACGAGATATTTCATTTCCAAAACCAAACATTATCCTGTTGATCTATGATTTGCCTTATACATGTTTCATTCTCAAAACCAACCACTTGTCTTGTACGAGATGCTTCATTCCTAAAACTAGACACCATCATTACAATGCTACCAAGAACACTTAACTTTGGCAAGCTCTAAATGGTTGTTGACTTGTTTGGTTCACTAAGTCTTCTTTTACTTCACCTTATCTTAATAATATGTTTCCTATGCTACTCAAGGATGTCATAGACTAGAAGAGCTCTGATCGAGCATAGTCATTTATTTGCTGTGATTTTAGATTATGTCTTCAATAATGCTATGACTGCTCAAAGATGTGATTGTCTATGATCATCAAGGACCTACAACTCTAGAGTGAATGAGAACATTCCTTCTTGTTTGAAAGTGTCTTCAATCCTTGCAAATGGTATGCGAGTATCCACTTGCCATAATAAGCTCCATGATAATATAGCAATATACTAAGTACAAGTATTCATCACCATCATGTTCTCTATCTCCCATATCCACTCTCATCCATAACTACATCTATGGCCATTGAACTACCATCTCCTTATCCGAACCCCCTTTCATTCATAATCGACTATTTCATTTTCTTCTAGGATTATTCACCATCTTTCCTTTCGAGAGCACATGCGTGTTCTCTTAACTCACCTATCCTCTGGAGGGGGCATCATCCTACTAACTCATCATTCTTCTTTATCCTTCCAACAACTTAACCATCATGCTTCTAGTCCTTATCTCTTTCTTACACACTATGTTTTAATATTATTTGAAACAATGCGGTAAACCGCATTATCTCAAAGAGGGAAAAAAATGTAGACACCTAAAAATGTCCTCAATTAAATTAATACATATTATGTATTCAATTATGTTACCATCATTTCCTCTATTAATTAAATCAATATTATTTATTTATTTAATTATTTCTATTCCCACCTTTTTCCACTATTAATTAAATATATACTTTTATTTATTTAATTAATTCATTATCCTCTTCTTTCTAATCCTAACCCTTCAACTCGTTCACATGGATCACAATCTAAATTTGTAGTCATCTAAGAGGTGTCTTATTTCTCTTCATTCACTTTGTCCTTTCTCCAATATTTACATTTTATTAAACCAAAGAGTCAACCCACCTCTTAATCTCATCCCTTCATTCAAATGAACCTCCTAATCTTATCTCTCTCCTTCACCTCTTAATTTTATCCCTCCATATCATTTGGACTTCTTAATCCTATTGATTCTCCCTTAACCTCTTAACCATGGTCATTCATTATTTAGCCAATTAATCTAAGCCTTTGATTCCCTTAGAGATTTCTATAAAAAAGGCTTATTCTTCCCATTCTAGATATTTAGAGCTTGGGCGTACATCTATGATGCCAAAATTTGCTTAGAGCTTCCATCCTTTCTTTCATCATCATCGAAAAACGACATTCCAATTCTTTGAGTCATCTTGTGATAACGCTTATGCTTTAGAGAAAATACATCTTATTCACAAGATCTTGAAGGATTGGAGAACAATGGAGTCAAGCTAGTCATGTATGTGAAGGTATAGCTTTATTATTTTATTTTGTTACATGCATTTGATACAAAACTCCATCAGTGTTGTTGAATGGTTTTGTAGATTCTAGGCTTGTGGTTGGGCTAATTAGGAGTTTGTAATAGGGTTACAATTCAATATTCAGACATATATGTAAAATGACATTTTGTGATGTTGTATTTTAATGCATTTTGTTACCTCATTGATTGGGAATGTGATAAGCCTAGGGTTAGATCCCAGAGTGGGTATAGGCAATGGCTCCCAACTTGTTAATGGATTGTAGCTAATACACTAGCAATCACGTTTGAGGAGTCCCTTAATCAAGTGAAAACTTAATAAAACAAAGGGTAAAACACTAAATAAGATATTTGGTTCCTCAAGCATGCCTTTGTGCAGGTATGAGGCGAAAGATGTCTTAGGAAGACATGCTCGCACATGGTAGCATTGGATCTTACCTAGAGTGGTACCCCACATATGTGGCACCAGATCTTGTATGATTATCATTCTCACCTTTATGAGAAAATGCTTGGTTCCATGTGGTGTCATCACATGGTGCACACACACTTGCACTCTAGCTCTAATGCCTATTGTAGACATGAGTAGATTCTCAAGATGATTTCATGGACTTGTATTCTCTTCATCATTGATGTTGCATCATGATCTTGTATGTCACTATGTGTCGTGTATGCACCATTTATGGCACGTGTGTAAGCCTTCCTATCCCCTTGTATGTTTTTGTATGACTGTATGGGCCATGTGACTATCTCTTTCAAAATGTGAACACTTTCATATCGAAAGACAACATTGTAGCATTGATCATTTATATCTTGAACACTCCAAATGTAGATTAATGTAATTGAAAATCATTGATATGGATTAGAGTAGTTTTATGTGCGCTAGTGCTAGTATTGGGCACGATCTATGGCATTGTAACTTAGTCTATTCTTGATGTATCTTGTTATGTTCATAGGAACACTTTAATTGGTGCTTTAAAATGAATCTAGATGCGTCTCGAGTATCTTTGAGAGTGATTTAGTCCTCTCTCAATTTTGTTAAGTAGTCTTGATAAGTTTAGTGAAGTTTAGTGGGGTTTGAGTCAATCGGGACCCGTTTGGGGCAACCCAAAAAGATTTGCAAGGCATCTTAATCAATATTTAGGTAATTTGGATATGACTAAGACTGCTGGAAGTGGTTTAAGGAAGTTTTGTGCGGATTGGATATGTTTAGGATCCACCTAATTTGTGTTTATGCTTGTAGGTGTCACCTAGTGACCTAGAGACACTTTTGCATACCTTGTCTCCAATCTTTTCATCGTTTTCTCTCCATTCAAGTGTCGTATTTTTATTTTTTCTTTAGCAACATGTCTGGGGTGTTGGGGGACCATTCTATCAAAATGAGAAGCTCACTGCTCTCGAGAAATGCACGATTAGAGGACAATAGTGCAAAATCAAGACTGTTATGTGAGTTCGGGACACTAGTACAAGTTAAAGGAATTAGGTGGACCTAATGATATCTTTGAGCTTAGTTATGCATTGGATAGATGGAGCTTGGAATGTCTTGGAACTCTCAAGGTGTCTTGAGTAAGTTTAGAGTGACTTGGAGCGGTGTTGATAGCATTCAAGTGCAAGTCATTGCTTGTTAAAGGTCATTGGTGACCCCTAGGACTTAGTTGAAGGTGTTTGAAGGCCTTTCCCTATGCTCGGTTGATGTTTCATGTGTTTAGTCTTCCACTTGTGCAGTGTAGTAGCATGTCGACAAGTTGACTTAATCTTGAGATTTGAGCTTTGGAACTTGCTTATAATGCATTTGTTATGCTAAATTGCTTAAACAAAATATTTCCATGTCTTCATATTTGTATTCACCTTATATACTCAGTTGTTCCTTGGTAGTGAATTGTGTCTAGTATCAAAGCACATGTTCATGCACTGAGAGCTCTGGTGTATGTGTGCTCATTATGTTTGCCATGAATGATGTGTGTTTGTTATACAATATTCTATGGTACTTATCATTGTGTTAACATTTCTTTAGCATGGCTTATAGGTACATTTATGTTTATTGTAACTTATGCAATGGTGTGTTATGAAGGATGCCTCCTAAGGGTCCCGATCGTAGTCAAGCTCATGGTACTTCATAGAATGCTCGACTCAACCATAATCAGAGGGGGCAATGAAAAATCCTTTAGCATAACCTTTATCTTGATGTTTAATTTCAAAAAATCTTTCTAGTTTTTATCTTGATGTTTAATTTCATTGTTAGAAAATAACTTTGTTAAAATTTAGAATATACCTAACATTTTGTACTAAACTTTTGATGTCATTATTGAGCAAAATTCTAACATTGTATATACCTTTTACTCATAAGTTGTTGTCACTAGACAAAATAGATATCCATGTAATCACCATCAACAACCTATGACCCTCTTATGAGACACCTATTGAATCGTCAAACCTATCAGAAAAAGTTGGATTTTGACCTTTAACAAGATCAATTAGTACTTGTTGCAAAAGAAATGACTATAAGAAACCACAATTCTCTTTCTTCCACTCCACAACAACAATCCCACAAGCAACAAAATGAAGCTAATGTGGCAAATATTGTTAAAGAAGACCATGATGAGCTTACATTTATGTTGTTTTGGAAGTGTTAAAATAAAATATTTATTCTTTGGTCTAGGTGCATCTAGACTCTTCACATGTCAAAAGAAAAAACCTTGAAAAACAAGACAATTAAGTTCTAGTTTAGTTGTTAAACATATTCATTTTGCTTATTCTCTGATCCTTTTCAAGTTTCTAAACCAGAGAATTTCTTCAAGCCCCAAGGAAAATCAGAATGGAAAGCTCATATGCAGGTTGATTATAATTCATTACTAAAAAATCTTACTTGGGAGTTGGTAGAATTGCCTCTAAAAAAGTGTCCATTTGGTGCAAATGGGTTTAAAATGTAAAGGGCAAATTTTATAGTTCTTTGGATAAGTAAAACACACATCTTGTTGGTAAATGATTTTCACAAGAAACAATAGACTGAAGAATTTTTCAGTATTACCATAAATATGGTCACCTTTCAATTATTTCTCTATAATTACTCAATTTAATTAGAAGTATCAAATGGATATCAAAAGTGCCTTCCTAATGGAGGTTTTGATCTATATATTGCAACCTAAGGATTTTCAAATACCTAGTTAACAACATCCAATTAATTATTTATTTGAGCTCTTGTATAGGGTTAAACAAGGCCCTTAAGTCTAGTACATAGATCATTAGATCCAAATATTTTTGTAAAAAGCAATAGTGAAGATATTGTAATTCCTGTTGCATACGTTGATGATCTTGTCATCATTTGAAGCACAAACACTAGAATTCAACACTTGAAATCAAACTTGTGCATAGCTCTTCACAACTCCAAGCCCTCCTACAGAATAGCCTAAAAATTGAGTTTTTGCATTTTGACCATTGCATCTTCACAATTTAGTTAGAAAATGCCATGTCTTTTACAATGTTTTTGAATGAAAAACATGCTAAAGTTATCAACCTCTAATGATTGGTTTAGTCAATAAATCACTTTATAAATGGTGGGTGGCTTAATATATATTACAACTACTAGGTTAGATCTCTACTTTTTATTTGGTATCACTTTGTTATAACTTAAGCTTTCTCATTAAATAGCCACAAAGCAAATTTAGTGGTATGCTAGTGATCTGATTTATGAAAACCAGATTACAATACCTGGTGTGATACCTGCGGTATTGTAGATTTCAACACAAAAATTGACAACAAGAAGATTGCAAACCAAAAACTGTCTCCATTCTATTCAAAATTGGAGTTTATACAAGTCGAATGTATCCCAAGGGTCACACAAATCCCTTGGAATTGAAACGAAGAGTCACCATAATGTTTATTACAATTAAACTACTAAAACTATCAAAATTATCAAAAAACTAAATATAAAATTTTAGTCCACTTTGAGAAGGCATAACTTTCTCATCCTAGCTCCGAATTACAAACCGTTTGATGTGTTGGAAAGGTATTCAAATAATCTAGAACCAAATTTCGGAAACATCGAAGATATTTCTTCATGTTTCAGGGCACAACATTTGTCCAAAAATGCACCGAAGACCCTCAAAATTGCATTTTACTAAAACATAGAAAATTTTGAAAAAATTAGATTTCAATATTTTCCCAATTTAATCCTGATCATTCCTCCCCCCTTAAGAGGCAATGGGCCCCATTGCACTAATCTGCTGCAACAGATGAGGAAATTGTTCTTCAATTTGTTCCTTAGTAAGCCACTTGCCTTGATGAGAATGCTGACCAGCTCGAACCACCCAATACAAAGGGATTTTCTGATTTCTCAAAGTCTTTAAAATGGCTTCAGTAACATGGTCACACTGGACTGGAGCAGTAGTAGAGGGGTTTAATTCTGCAGCTTGAATGTATTCAGTAGCTTGGGAGATATCCAATAAAGGAGGAAAATAGGGTCTCAACAACTCCACATTGAAAACTGGATGTAGTCCCAAAAAGGATGGCAAATTAAGTTCAAAAGCATTCTCACCAACTTGTTTCACAATAGTGTATGGTCCATAACGAAGAGGTCGAAGCTTCCTATTTGGTCCATGCAGACGCTCTTTCTGAAAATGTAACCATACCTCGTCACCAACCTGAAACTGATGGGGAGTTCTATGTTTATCATGTCTTTCCTTATATTTCTGATTACTCTGCTCCAATATCTCATAAACTTGTTGTAATTCCTTTCCAACACATCAAACGGTTTGTAATTCGGAGCTAGGATGAGAAAGTTATGCCTTCTCAAAGTGGACTAAAATTTTATATTTAGTTTTTTTGATAATTTTGATAGTTTTAGTAGTTTAATTGTAATAAACATTATGGTGACTCTTCGTTTCAATTCCAAGGGATTTGTGTGACCCTTGGGATACATTCGACTTGTATAAACTCCAATTTTGAATAGAATGGAGACAGTTTTTGGTTTGCAATCTTCTTGTTGTCAATTTTTGTGTTGAAATCTACAATACCGCAGGTATCACACCAGGTATTGTAATCTGGTTTTCATAAATCAGATCAGTGGTATCAGAGCGGGAACGCTCCTTTATGCCAATTTACACAAGGTCTTCCTACCAAAGATTAGGATTGGATACACAAGATTTGTCAAAATACCCACCTTTGAGACGCACACAATCGAAGATGTCAGACAATGATGTTAAGAAGTTGATCGAGGAAGCTTTAAATAAGCAACGAGAGGAGATGATGAGTCAATTTTCAAACCTCCTACAGAAGCAAAAACCCTCTGAATCTGAAACACCATTTCGTGGAAATACCCCTTTCAAAGTGTAGGTCAATTTCGACATCCCAAATTTTGAAGGAAAGGTCGATGCTGAAGCTGTTGATAACTGGTTATCAAAGTTGGATAGGTACTTTTCTGTAAATAATTTCTCAGATGCTGAAAAGATAACATTTGCCCTCCTCAAAGCTGAAACCCATGTGAAATTAGCATGGGAAACCAAAGTAGCAAACAAAGAACAAGAATCAGTTGCTGAAGATGATTTTATACTATCTCTTGATAAGAAGCCCACATGGGGAGAATTTGTGGAATATATAAAAGAAGCTTACCTCCCGGAGGATGTATATGAACAAAAATACATAGAATGGCAGCTTCTTCGCCAAAGGAGGGATCAGTCTGTGCAAGATTACACCAATACATTCCATTCACTTTCAGCAAAACTCGGTATTAATGATTCAGAGAAGCATAGAATTTTAAAATATCGGAGTGGACTTCACAGGTATATTCAAACAGAGATGGATTTTTTAAATATTGAGACATTGGCAACTGCCTATAAATATGCTACAAAAATTGAAGAAAAATCCAAGCAAAGATGGAAGAGGGACTACTTTGCAAACAACAAGCCAAGGGCTGAAGGTGGCAATAAATTTGCAGGGAAACAGGTGACCAAGGAACCTCATTCAAATTCACCCAAGAACACATGGTGGTCTACTAAAAAGATAGACATAGGCATGTGGTGTGAGCTGCATAGGTCCCCAACCCATAATACAAAGGATTGTCGAAGTATTAAAAATTTGATGACAGAAATACGAGGGGAGGAAGCTGAACCTGAATCGCCACCAATAGATAATTCTAAGAAAGAGGAGAATGATTCCATCATAGAAGCAAACCCATATGCCGTAGTTGGAACTGCTAAAGTATTTCCCCGTGAAGATGAAGAGAGACTTTTTCATTCACAGATGTGGGTTGATGGAAAGCCTCTACATTTTATTGTTGACAGTGGGAGTCAAAATAATTTGATCTCTAGGGAGACAGTCAAAAGATTAAATTTGAAAGTGACAAGACACCCACAACCATACTCTATGGGATGGGTGAATGAGGGACAAGATATTCAAATCAATCAACAATGTCGTTTGCCATATTCAATCAAGCCTTTCAAGGATGAAGTGATATGTGATGTAGCACCATTGGATGTATGCGATGTCTTGCTGGGGCAGCCATACATGTATCAGAGGCATGGGGTGTATGAGTCAAGGCCACGTAGTGTTACAATCAAGCTTGGTGAGAAGAGGTACCGAATACCAGAGGTATGTCCAACAAAAACTGCATCTTTAATTAGTGCTAAACAATGTAAACGGTTGATTGCTCAAACTGGAGCTTTTATTGTACTCATGATTCGCCCTGAACAAACAAAGTCAGTTGTTCTTAATACACATGCTAAGGTAACAGAGAATCAACAAAATCAAATAGATAAAATTTTGAAAAAATTAGATTTCAATATTTTCCCAATTTAATCCTGATCAGCTAGTAAGTACACTTGACTTTGGCATTCTCTTTTAAACAACATCAAATTTTGGTTTAATTGGATATGCAAACTCTAATTGGGTAGTATCAATTGATAAATAATCTACTAACAAGTACATTTTATATCTAGGGTCGAGTAATTTCTTCACAAACTAAGCTTTAGCAAACTATAGCTCCACTGCCAATATTTGTATGAGTACATGAATGAGATCAAAGAAGAGGTTTGCTAATCTCAAGAAGAGATGGCAGCCTTAAATTATTGAATAATGTCTAACAATAAATTAAAATTACATGACCCATGATGGTGGCAGTTACAAACAAAAGATGCTAATAGGCAAGTGTAATAGGAGTTACACCATTATATTACATACAAATATTGCATGTGCAACCTCCTCTTCCTAATGTCTGCTAAATACTCACAAGTGTAGAACACTAAAACCAAAATAGAGGGGATCAACTCTAATTCCATAGCGAAGAAAATGATTTCTAGCAAAATCAAAACCACACGACCAATAATGCATTCTTAATTATAATTCTAATATGAATGTTAATTGAACCCAATATTTTTATGATATATCTAATAATCTAAAAATAAAACTTGTCAAGTAATGGTCTATTAATGATGCATAAGTCTTAATGATTATATCAACTAATATTTCTAGCCCTATCCCATCTCAACTTTTGCAATTTCGCAACATTTATCATTGCTATGTTGAGCAGCTAAACTAAATGTTGAGCAGATAAATTTTCTTGACAAGTAGTCAATCTTTTAGGAAAAAAAAAAACAAAAAAAAACTCAAAAGAACAATGCCAATACACACATTTACATTCAAATTTGCTAATGATTTACTTGGTGGCTACTAACTAGTCTTCCAACGTTTTAATCTATTGTTAGCCTAGGGTATTGAGATAAATCAGTGTGTAAGACATGTTTATATCATACAAGCAAAGTGATAGGAGATGCATCAAGTCCCCTAAGATGTATATCTAATATACCTTTGGAATAGAAGGTGTACAAAAATGCCTCCAATGACCAAAGAAATTGGGTCGGGGCTCCCATTCTGGATGCGAGTATCTCCTATATTCATTAACAAAAAAATTAAACCCAAAACAATAGTGGAAACACTCGGCTATAGTGAGAAAACCAACAAATTCAAGTGAAAAATAGACTACACCAAATAGGCGAGTGAAAATGTTGAACAATGAAAATTGAAGGCAAGTGACAAATTGTATAACCAGCAATAAGGATGTCCATGCAATAGTAGTAACAATGACATGTTACCCTCAATAAAGTTTAGTGTCCTAGTACTTCATCTGTTAGACTATAGACTTTGACTGTTAATTTTTCAAATATATAATTTTTATTTATAAAAATAAATTTTATTGAGTATTATTATTTAGAATTGAGAATTTTACTGTTTTGATTTTTGAGTTTCAATCATTTTTAACCTAGTAAAAACCTTTTTAAAACTTTAGATTTAGATTTTAACTTAATTTTTTTGGATAAATATAAATTTTAAATCAATAACTAAAAATAATTATGATGTAAATTTACAAGTTGAGGTCAAGTGGTTAAAACTTCGAAATTTTTTTGTGGAGACAAGTTCAAAACCATATGACTCATGGTTTGGCTGCTTAATTTCTTAGTTGTTCACAAAGAGCTAGGTATTTTTATCACTCGGCTCGTATACTTGTTTGAGATTATATTTATAGGCTATCAGAAATATATATTTAAAAATAATAATAATAATTCATATTATTTATTTTATTCAGCATAAATATTAATTATTATATTTTATAGTAAATAGCAAAAAAATTGAAAATTAACATTTTACTAAGCTAGTATTTTTATTTTATCATTATGTATTAATATTTTAGTTTTTTTTTTTTTTTTTAAATATGTAAATTTCTTTTACTTCTTACCACTACTTGTACTGTCCCATTTTTCAAAAAGTAGCATAGCAGCACACTACCACTACTAGTACCCATCCCCATCTCCCATCCCAGTACTGCTACTTATCTCCTTGCAACTATGGATATATGCGATGAGGAATTTCAGACATTTATGGCTATTCTCACAAAAAATGTACAAAGAGTTAAAATGCATATTAATGTTGAGGCTTATTCGCTCAAAACAGTCATGCATATATGTCAAATAAATGAAAACGAATCTAAAAACCATGAATCATGTTAAGTGCTTTGCAAAATTAACATTTGCTTATTGACAAACAGCAACGCTTTTGAAAGACATTAAACAAAAGCTATAACATTGTCACGATTCTTAACATACTTTCCTTTCAATAATGTAATCCAATTTGCAGAAAGAATGTATGCATATTAACAAACAGCAAAGGATTCAATGATACTACACAGTAGCAATGAGTTAGTTACAACTTTTAGCATCTTTTCGTTTCTACTGTTTTCTTAAAACACCTGAACAATAAAATTCCATAATCTAAACTTCTATTAACAATCTGGTCTGCAATCTGCAGAAATGTGATGCATATTATTGTTGTTTAATGAGAAACTTCGAGGATATATTCATTTAAATTAAATTCAGAAAAATAAACTCTTGAATCCTGAGCATGTACAAAGTTCCTGACTATTTCTTAGGAATGATACTACAATCCTAAGATCGGGCAGCCCACTTAAGTGAGACTGCAAATACAACAATTGTGAATGTATTAAATCCACACAGGCAGGAAGATATTTGTATCAAGCTACATTATCTAGTTACATTACTGCAGTTTCAAGATGTCTATTGATTTGCAGCATTTATTGCCGAGAAATTGGTGGAGCAGTTGGCAAGGGTGGCTGATTGTAGAAATTAATGTCAGCTGGTTGAAATGATTGGTAAGGATTAGGAGGTATCGAGTAATGTGGTGTTCCTGGGGGAGGCAGTCCAAGCATTGGATACCCAGGTAATGGTGGTGGTCGTCGTATGCCACCCCCTCCATACCCATAAGGCATTCCCATCATACTACCTACACCTTCCATGTACTGCATTGGTGGTGGAGGTGGAGGCTGAGGTTGAGGTTGATGTTGAGGTTGAAGAGGAGACATTTGATGAGACATTGAAGAAGAATCTTGAGTTGGCAAAGGAGATGATACCTGATGATGTCCTTTTGAAGGAGATGTCTGGTGCTGAATATTCATTGACTGATGCTGCAAGTTGGAAGGAGACGCTTGATGCTGCAAGGGAGACACTTGCTGTGATGCAGGAGTAACCTGTAATCTCATTGAATTACTCTGAGGCAGAGCAGGGGAAGGATGAACCATGTAAGGCAAGCTGTCTTCTGAATTAGAATGTTGCTGTTCAGTTTTTGGCCTTTTCTCTGGAGGATAATCTGTTGGAAGTCCAACTGGAGCAGCACTTGTTCTCAAACCACTGCTCATAGAAGCAGCTTCTGATGCAAGAGATGATAACACATAGGAAAGCATTTGTGCAGATGAGGTTGAAGCTGCCAATTTTGCTGCAACAGCAGCCGCAGCCTTTTTATGGTCTTCATCAATTTGTGCTACATTCTCTGCAAAGGGAGATATGGTCTGCATTGGAACACCAGGGGCTACTTGTACTTTATCTCCTCTCAATTGATTTTCATGAAGGAGACTTGAAGACATATCAGAAAACATATTGTTATCAGCAAAACTCTGCCGGGACAGCAACTGTCCCATGTTCTTATTGTTCATCATTTGCTGGCATATACTACCTGCCTGCTCTGATTGACACTGTGCAACCTGAAAATACATAAGCTGAATTGAGCTCAAATTGACGTGTCACCCTAAAAAGAGAAATATGTACTAGTATGACATTAAACTATGCAATACAAACAAATGACCAGATATCGATATTGCCCTCGGCAAGACCCATAGGGAACCTGCAATAACCGTAAACCATGTATACATGCAGATGTACATGCAAGAAATGATTCATCCAGGACAATCTGCCTCATTATCAATCAAATCTATCAAAATAGAATAATCTGATAAAATGTTCATTATAGAACATCAAATGTCTTTTCCATGTAAATATGATCCAGGAATTTTTTCTTGAAGCTTTTTCCTTAATGGTGATATTTAAGACCACAAATTTATCTGTTTATGAAAGGAAAAGCTTTTCCATTAGTGAAACTAATGGCTTGGATAGCTGTACATTCATTCTTCAAAAGCCATACAGATTATCCAAGGATGGAAAAAAAAATTAAATGATGAGGTTAGGTTAGTCATTTGACAATATCAACATCCTACAATTGTGAAGCGTTTACATTTTGTATGAGTTGCACGTAGAATATAATAGGCCTAACGAGATGGGATAAAACATCATAACTTACTAATAATAAAATAATTATCATGCAGTCAAACCAGATGCCTTATATTGTTATGTATATTATGTCTTTGATGCTAAAAGATGTAACTTTGTATGGTGTACTGACTTTTTCATATAAGTTATACTTTATATTTAAGCAATTTTATACTTGTAGCCATCTTATTTGCTAACATAATTCTCCCTCAATCTAACCAAATCTAAGTTGCCCTTTAGGGTTCAGATAAGGCGGTACATATTAGAAATAAGCAACAAGCATAAACAAATAACACAATATAATATTAAAAAATATTGCAATATTACAAAGAGGTTCATCTCTTGATATAGAATTTGGGAGATGTAACCAAATATATATTAACATTACACTTGTCCAAGATTCTAAACACTAACAATAGCAGTACTAACACACCACAAAGAAACTGCAGTGACATTGTCACAGATAAGCCTTATATTCTAGAACCTCTCTTAAGGCTTACTATACTAAAAGCAGAAACATAATAACACAATCACTAAAAACTAAAAACCTCAAACCAAACAAAACCATACATTTTTCAGATGCTTTTCTTTGCAAATAGTTCTTGGAGCAAATAGAACTCCATCAAGCTAGCTCATAACTCTCAAAACAGTGTAGCTCTCGAGCTGAATTATTGGGTTCTTGAATTCCACCTCCCCAAACTCCCAAATTATGAATCTCCTCAATCATTGGACAACCATCCACGTTGAACTACATCCACAATGCTCCATCAAGTTGTCTCATGATTCTCATGAGGATATAATTTCCAAAATCCACAGACTTCTGGACTAGCTAGACAACCATTCATGTTGAGCTTCATCTACACTAGATCTCTTCCTATCTTCAAATTGTGGAATTCCTAATATACATATTCTTGATTAGTGAACAATTCTCACTACTAATATTCAAAAAATCTTTAACACTGGCTTTATTAATTTCATTTCGTTCTTCTTAGAACTTTCCCTTAAGAAGATCATTGGCTTGAGTTCTATAGTTCAATGCTATGTGACCTAGTTTCTAGCAGTAATAACATTCAATCTCCCTTTTGCATTTATCCAATCTTGTGCACTTATTTCTTGTGTAATACCATATCAAGTTGAAGATCATCTTTTGTATCTCCAGCAATTTTTCTCTTTTCTTCATCTAAGAAAGCTGAAATCATATCTTTGAAAATTTTTTTACATTGATAGTCGTTTACAAACATTCTCCTCATATGACATCAACATGAAACCAATACAAGCTCCTGTGAGCTCAACAATGAGACTAATACCAGCCCCTTTCAAGCAACGACACTAGAAACCACTTATGGAAGACCAAGAGTCACAACTTATTGAGAAACCACCTCCACACTAAAAGCCAACTATGAAAGACCAAGAGTCACAAAACAGAATTCCATATTAGAAGTCCCTTTGGGATTTGAACTTGGGTCTCTACAATGACAACTCAATGCTTTAACCAATTGAGCTCAACCCCTTGGACATATCTTTGAAAGTTTGAGAAGGTAGCAGACCAAAAATAAGGATGGTACTATTGAGTTTAGAAGATAAATTATTCAAACCAATGGTTTTCACATCAGCTGCTATAGCATTGACTTCTAGTAGTTGTCAAACAAGAGATCCAAGATTTCTTATGTTGCTAGGCATAACTACTTTTGAAAAGTTGAAGCTTTAAAGAAAATTATGCATTAAATAATTTTGCTCCAAAACTTATTCAGATTATCCAAGATTTCCTTGCATGATTTTTCCATATCTACATGTTGTAACTCAAAATAGAAGAGAACAAGACCAATGATGGCTTTGAATTTATCATCTCTCTTTTGCCAACCGATAATTCATCATTTCTCATTCCCATTTACTATTCCTCACAAACTTTTTTTCAATAATTGCATTTAATTTTTACTTTTGAAGGTGTGGACATTGATGCCAAAATATTTACTATTTGCTCTTATAAAAATAAAATATAACTCAAAAATTGATCGTTCTACTCAACAACCTGTTGACGTGGCTAAAATCGTATTGCTACAACTATATCCGGCCAACGCAGAATAGAATTATTTTAATGAGTATTCTATCCTCTCTTGTATAAGGGATCCCTAATGCTGTTTTAATTGATCAACGGGGACGACCTCAAAGTTCCAACTATCAGTTCATGACTGCAGGATAACTCAATTGTTTGATGTGTTTAGCTGGAAACACAAAGGGGACTTACGTGGTTAGAAAAAATCAGTTTTGGTTGTACAGGTTCCCTAGGACTCTACAGTCTCGACTTCATCAAATTTCTCTTTAATATGATGTTGTTTTGGACTTCAACTTTCTAATGAAAAAAAAGGGGAAAAGAGGTATAAAGCAGCTAATTAGTCTATCTAAGACAACATATTCAGGAAAATAGACTAAAACCTTCAAAAAACCAGATTTAACTTCACCAGCTAATAAAACACAATTTTGTAAAATCTGATGCAATCTTCAAGGAGAGTTAGATTTTCATGCTACTAAACATAAAATGTAGAACTTTTACATCTATCCATCTGATATATAACAACTGAACTAAGCATATAAGTGGGTTCAGATTAACCATGTTGGGGGAATGCCAATCAGTCAATCCTTAATGGAATGAACTCCAAGGTTTCTGTCAAATACTAACCTGAAAATAGTATCTCGAAACAAAATACTTGACATGAAAATTAAATAATGAAGGAGACCATGCACTCACATCACAGCTTTAACTTCCATTAAATCTACATAAAATTCGCCAAGGTTTCAGCAACAATCTTAGAACTTCTTACAAAAAGAGGGAAAAACAATCCCTTACATAGATTTCCAAAATTAGATGAATGGCCCAAATTTAATCTTACACGTGGCCCGGATTCATCCTCGTGGTCATGGCTGGCCATACCTATTAATAAGGAACAAATATCTCCTTACCAACTATTAACTAACTAATAACTACCCAACATAAAGTTGTCCCCCAAAAAGTGCAGTTGTACAGAGTTCAAAATCTGCAATGACTTTGGGTAGTTGGAAAGAAATAACTACTTTGGAAAAGTGCATTTGGAATTTGGAAAGAAACAACCATTTCTAGAAAAGCATTTTTGAGAATCCCAAAGTAGATTCTCTCGCCAAAAAGTCACTTTCTATATCCAAAAAGTCCCCCAAGATATCCTGGTTCGCTGCGCCCTCCATCCGAACATGCTCTAGGACCTTTATGCACACAACCCTCACCAGATCGAGGGGAGGCATAGGCGGGTATATTATCCATTAAGCAGTGTCCTTGCAGCGATTATCCACTTCCTCGACCACATGGGTCCAATCAGCTCTTTCGGTCCCATACTCTACCATGGTTGTCTGAAATTTGTCGGCGTGTGCTAAATCATTAACAATGTACGCACCTTCCTTCTTTAACTGGCCCTCCCAGAGGAGTTTGAATTCACTCGGATCCATGTCCAAACTCCAATTGTCAATTAGAATCTTTAAGAGTTTTGTTGAGTTCTACTTAATATGGAGTAGAGCTGCCTCGTTACTTTCCCAGTCATCATTGAGGTTGTTTAAGACATCATTCTTCACTAATGCAGCTCGAAACCAATCTTCAAAAATACTAAGACCATAAGGCTCGAAGATTTGTTGGGCATTTGGAATTTTCGGGCAGTCCAGAATAAGGATCTCATGATCAGAAGCAACTTGCCAATTATCTCTCGTTTCCTTCCAATGTCGTCCCTTAGGGATTTGACCCTTTGGAAGATTTCCCCTGCATCCTGCTAATATTCAACTAAGTGACTAATCATTGTGCCCCCCATTATTGTGATCTTCTATATCCACTCCTTAGCTGCCTTTGTGATGTATCGGGCACTCTCGAACTCAATTGTAGTCTTCTGCACCAATGCAAATGGAGGAATATGGGATACAGTAACATGTTGTAGTGGTTTCAATAAATGATCTATGTACCCCTCAGCCTGCTCGGCCCGAGCTCAATATGCATCTCGTTCAACAGTCATCTCATCCGGCTGCCTTAGCATGTTCTGAACAAAGTCCTTGAACTCTTCTCTCTCATGTTCCTTGGTCGGCTTCCCTAGGGGGGTAGATGTAATGCTATAATGGACCAATGCGACCTGATCTACTGGTTTGTCTATGGGTGGAGCAGCAATATGAATCGTCTGATTCCTCTGCTCATCCTTGGTGATTCTGGAGTAAGTTCGTGGCTTCTTCTTTCCTTTGGCCTATGCTTCTCCTATCTGAGAGAATATGTCCTCTAGGTTAACGGACGTCTTGACAACTACTTTTTGTTGTGCCCGGGCTATCAACTAGTCATGAGGGATGGTTTGTCCTGATGTAACCACCAACCAGCTCCCCACCTTGTCCTCTAGATATCTTAGCGGACTCGCTGCCCATCTGTGGCTGATCGGATGTAGAAGGTGGGTTTGGTGTTGTATCTGGTCCATTACTCATAGTTGAGTTTTCTCCCACTTCAATGAGCAACTGATGTGTAGCTTCTAATCGTGGCTGCTCCTTAGTTCTACTAGGTTCTTGGGTTCTATCTTCCTCCTTTTCTCCCTCAACTGTGGTGTTATCCATGTTGTCACCTTCCTCCTGCTGCACCTCATGTTTGTTCCCCTGTGTGAGCTATTGTCTATCAGTCCCTTGCTCTGGCATAATTTCTCCAATCTTCAACCTGGTTTTCAAGTCCCTCCAAGCTAATGATCTGTGTCTCTGTTTCTTGCTCACTTTGCATCTGTGAATCATTTGCTTCCGATGCAATTGAATCATTCTGTGAAAGTGGGGTTGCTAGGTGATCAAGCTCGACTACATCATCATCCGAACTGGGATCCTTGGATGAGGTAGTAACTTCTAGCCTCCCAATTGGCATCTTCTCCCTTCTTGTTCTCTTTGATGTCCTGGATCCCCTGCTAGCCTTTGCCTTCTTTCTTTTCAACTTCTTGTAGAACACTAGATGTCACTGAGAGGGGAGGGGGGAATCGGTGATATCCAATCTTTTCCCTTTTATCCTATGTGTGTATACCAGTTAACAGATCTAACATAAAACAGACATGTCGATTAGATGGGAGGATAACACAAGTGCCATCACACATAAAAGGGTACCAACCCCTGATTTTAAGGCACCAACCCAAGGAGCACCGAGCTTCAACTCAATGATTACAAAATCATTTTTTAATACAAAAGTTATCTTCTTATTACAAAAGAACTTTGTAACTCTCATGTATATCTCTCCATCGGTTCTCCTCTCTACAGATCTATGTTGGTTCTCTATTCACCTTCTCTCTGTTGTACCCTTGTTGGTTCAGTCTCTTTTTCTTCTCCGTCGATTCTCCAACCTATCTATCACATTGTTGCTGGCCACCACTGATCTACTTTTCTCAATCAGTTGTCTGCTATCTAATTGTTGTCGATTCTCAGATAACCTTCTCTGCAATCTTTTGTGAGTCTTCTCTGTCGGTTTAGTCACCACCGGTATACTCATCTATCAGACTCAATGGCAAGATACCAATTGCCTCACTCTTGCCAGTTGAACTCTTCAACACAATTCTCACTCACACACTAGGTCTCTTCTCTGATTTGCGTTGAGCACTTGACTCATTTTCTCTCACATGCAGCAGCCCAAACAATGTCTTTGGCTCGCACTCTTATAGCCAGATTTTCCCGCCTAAACGTGAGTTTGAACAATGACACGCTAGGGTTTCCGCCATGCACTGAATCTGCATCCGATTTGATCTTTGATCATCGTGACATATCATATCCAATCTAATATCATGTCCTTGATTGATGTTCAGCACTCAATCAATGGGTATCGCCCATCTGTTTACCTTGCGAACCACGTCTTCTCTCTTTTTATCATTTGTAGCATGATTTTCGGCCTTTTGTCTGATCGATCACGTGCGTGATGTGGTTTCCTTCTTCCTCTTTGATCTGCAAGATTAGTCTGTACTGGATCTCTGTTGTTTCCTTCATCTCGAGCCGCAATCCTCTGCCTTCATTCCTTGAGCTTCGTAGTCGTCATAAATGTTGGACCAGTCGCCAACGACATCACCGACTCACCACACCGACCTGGGCATGCATGCCACTTCACTTTTACGTGGCCCCTTTGTCGGCATCCACCTCTGCTAGGTCGGTTATGTCGGTTTGGATAGGATCACCAACCCACCACACAACCGAGTTCATCTACCGGTTCACAGACTCTGTCGGTTATATCCTAGCTGGTCTGCCTTCAACCTTGCATTTTGCTTCTCTTTCGGTGGAGCACCCAAATCGGTCAACACACCTGCCAACTTAACTCATGCACATCTTCATTAGATGGGAGCCTTCTGCATCTGCACTTTGTCAGCATTACCGATGGACATACTTACTGGTAAACACCTTGATAACAATGCATCTGCTCAAACTTGCCTCCTTCATCAATATATCGGTTTTGCTATTAACATGTTTGTCAAAGTGACAACCATATCCTTCAATCTCTGTACTGGCAACTCATCATTGTCTACATAGCTGAGTTGGTGCTTATCTTTGATCTCATGCACCTAAGGCAACTTAGTGTTTCATCAGTTCATCTGGTGTGAGCCTTCAAACACTTGCCTTTAACTCTTTTCTCTTATCTCCAAGAACTATGATGCATTTCTTGCATAAAAGGAGATAAGCTCCACTTACAGGTGGGAGTGGATCCTTGTCATTTGCATCTTGCATTGCACCAACGTGGCTTCCCTGTTTGAGCATGCCTTTGCACATGTGATCCGGTTTGGCACATTCACTATCAGTCATCTCTTCATTTGGTGACTGCATCTTTATCCGATGGGAGTCCTGTTGTTTCTCATCCACACAACATATCGGTGGCTTGCACAAAACTTCTCCTCCGATGTTGATGTGATTTTGGTAACATTCCCCCTCTTCATCACAATCAATAGCCCAACATACTTGTCCTCTTACAGATGGCATCATTTACCGGTTGTTATATCATGTCGGTCTCATGTCCATATCTTCAGCACATGTCAAACACTAACTTGTGTACCAGTGAAGCTGACATCAAAGACATCACATCCTCTATGTACCAATGACAGTAGTGCACATACATCTCCCATACCAGTTGCCATCCTACGCTGGTTAACATCAATGACAACACAATGCCAACACTTCTTCCCTTGGCGCACTTGACGCTCCTTCGTCCTCTGAAGATTGGGAATCAAGATTGCCCATAAGATTATAGGTGAGTTGGGTCCCTTCATGAGTTAGCCTTTCTATCTGTTGGGATAGCCAATTGTCTGTATATCTTCTAGGGCCTTCCATGATAGCCTCCAAGTCTGTGATTGGGTCCTGGGCCCAGCTAATGGCTGGTGGGAGGTCTTTAACAACTTCATAATCAACTACCTGATCCGAGACATGGCAGTACTCGAAATCTCTCATTTGCTGAACTCTAACCTTGAGTATTCTAGGCAGCGGACCTCAAAGCCATCTAGGCAGTTAGCCCAGTAGTCCTCTATGGATGCCTTAGCTCTGTAAAGCCTACCATAAGCCTTCTTTCCTAACCCAGCGGGGTCGAATTATCTCCTGGGGAGATGCTCTTGCAAGCAATATGTTGCCAATTCATCAAAGGATTCCTCGGCTTGCACAGTGTTTTTGAAATACACATCTCGCTTGCCTATGACCATTGGGAATGTGAACCCCGAATGCCTTTTCTCCCTGAGTATGCTCCTTGTTGGGTGCGCCTGTCTTGTAACCTCCATGAGGACCATTCTATCTGATGGATAAAGGGGAAGCCGGTATGGTGTGCCCTTAAAGCCTGAGATTCTGATGTAGGAGAAGCGAGGGAACTGAATGAACCACGCCTCGTACTTCTGTATCAATGTGGTAGCTTGTTGTGAATGCCTTATGTGTAATCCCCCCTGCATCATCCTAACCATGTGCATTGTGAATGCATCATTCACGCGCTCATACTAACCAACTGCATGGGCAATGTTGTTCTTTTCTCTCTGAGCTATGTTATAATAATGCAACTAGGGGTAGCAGTCATACACCTTTACCTGATTCGGCCCATTCCCAATCTCACCCCTTTTGATCAACCCTAGCAGATACTGATACCTAGCGAACATATAGACTAAGTAAGAGGTCATGGTGAAGTATTTATTCTCCTGAAGCTCCACTAGCTGCGTGTGAATGTTGTTGCTGATGATCTGAGCCTAGTCAAACTTAGCCTTTCCATTAAAGACCTGCTCGGTGAAATAGAACATATAATCCTCACACAGGTTAGACTGGAGGAGCCCCATAACTCAGCTGAGCAACGTGACCATGTCCCCGTACTCATCATTAACTCACTTTTGTAGGTCCTTTTGACGATCCTAGTGCTTGGGGGTCTTCTTACTTTAAACCATTCTTCATTTATTAATATTTTGCACTTATTGGGATCCTCATCAACAACGAGCTGAGCCTCATCAATGTTCACCGCGGTGGCGCGTTCAGGCAGCGGGATGTCAAATGCTTCTCTGGTGGCCTCAAGTGTGAAGTCGACCATTACCATTCTCTCTACCACCACCATTCTTGTTTCCGGCTGATAGTGCCTTGCGGCCTGAACCACAAGCTCATAATTTTGTACTGTCGGTGGGAAACCAGCAGCCTGTGCAATGCCACTTTCTAACATCTGCCTGGGTTTGCCATATGCATTTAGAGCATACACTTTGTCTCTGAAGTCTTGAATGTTTATATGCCTAAGGTTTGTATCCCCAACATTATCCCACTCACTTTGGACCTTCGACTCTTTGATTACCCCCCCCCCCCCTGATACTGATATTTCATTTTTTCCAACTTGCAAGGAATGTCGGCTCTGGAGGTTTGTGATGTTCTTGGTGCACTAGGTGCCTTTGAAGACTCTGCCAACTAATTAGGCATTTATCCTACAAACCCGGACATTGATTATGAGACAATTTTTAATGCGAAAACATGGGTTAGCAGTGCTAGAAGACAGCATTAGCATAAAAAATTGTTAAACAACCAAACAATTTAGAACTTGAAAGCATACTAAAAACGGGCTATTTAAACAATTCAAATTTGTGCGTTCTAAACGGAATATGGACACTGAAGATTAGATGGTTTTAAATTTTGGGTAGTTGATTCGAGCTGATTTTGAAAAGAATTGCTCCTGACTGCCGATGTTCCGAAAAAGATGCTACAATTCATCGGTTTGCACAAATAAGCATTTTAAACTCTAAATTTTGTTTCGCGCTTAATGTTTCAAAGATGATCATGCTTAGAATTTTGCGGAAACATGATCCTATGTGTTTTGTAATTTCGGGCCAGAATTCCTAAATTTTATCCAAGTTTGAAATTTCGGCTAGAAGGCCGAATTTGATAATTGAATGCTGATGTTCACTTGGTTTGCAATCTTTAAAGTTTTCTTAAGTTATATTTTCACAGTCTCTCACATTCACATTTATACCCTGACCCTAGGTTAACAAACATGATCATTTGCGCAGATCTTAAACTACTTGGAGGGGAAATTCGAACTTACCTAGAGATTAGCATTTTGAAAAGATGAGCTTATTGCAAATGCTGATGAAAGCCTTGCACTTTGGAAAGGTCTGCAATTTCACCTTGATAGAATAAAATGAGAGGATGATCTCCCCTTTTGAATTATAAATTTCTTCTCTCCCTACGTGATTTTCTTTGCTCAACTCCTAGATGTCTCTCCTTAGCAAAGGAAATCGGGTGATTGAAGGCACAGATGAGCGATTTAAACCTTGCTATGCATTTCAGGTTTTCAGGCCGAAATGTGCGATTTTGAAGATGTGACTTAAACTTTGAATGCACTTTACTTTCTTGGTGAATTTCGACTTACTAGAAATTGGTGGGAAATTGTAAACTCCTTGCAAATTCTACAAGACGATCGAACCCTGACCTCGCTTCCTTGATCCAACATGGAGTTCGGCTCACTTGTGATGGGCGTGCATTTTAAAAAGATAAGCTTTAATAGGTGATTTAAATATTTGTGCTTTTGGCGAACTTCGGCTTACTGGGTGAAATTGCATGATTTGGAAATTTTAGCATAGTTTCTTCAAGATTCGGCTTCTAAGTTGATTTTAAGAGAGTTGTTCAATAATTTTCAGGCAAATGATTCATTTGGGGCGATACTTTGGATTTGCTCTATGATTTTTGGCTTACAAGACAATTTGAGATCTTTTGATTAGTTGTTCTCCTAGCACGACTTGGATGAGAAGAGATGCGATTTTGATTTTTTTTCTTTTTGTTTTCGGCTTAAATGGGGATTTTGTGAGGTTATGACCTGTTGATCATTTTCGGCATTTGACCCATTTTGGCAAACTAAGAACCTTTTTCAGCCTTTTGGGCCCTTTTGCAAGTTTTAGGATATCGCGCAATTTTAGTTTGTAACTTTTGACGCTTTTTGGCCTAAATGGGCCTTTTGCACAAATTTGAACTTCCCTTCCTTTCGGCCTGAAAGCCGATTTTACGATTTTTAATTTTCATTAGTTTTTCAGCTCTTTAGGTCGATTTGCAAGATTTGGAATTCTTTGTTCATTTTCACTTATTAAGCCGATTTGAGAGCTTATTGGAGTTTTCGGCTTTGAAGGCTATTTTGTGAGTTTCTCTTTTTCCGATATTTCCGGCCTAGAAGCCGATCTCGAAAACCTTCTAAACGTTTTTCTCTTTTCGGCTCATTAGCCGATTTTGAAAACTTTGACGATTTTCGGCCTATAAGACCTTTTTGCGAGTTTTGTCTCACATTTCGGCCTAGAAAGCCAATTTGTGAGCTTTTCTAATTTCGGCTTAGGAGGCCGATTTGCAAGTTTGTGTTGATTTTCGGCCTATGAGGCCTTTTTGCATTTCGTTGGTGGTTTTCGTATTTCGGCCTAAAAGGGCGATTTGCAAACTCTGTCTCACATTTCAGCCTTGGAGGCCGGTTTGTGAGCTTTTGATTTTGTCATTTTGGCCTTCGGCCGATTTTGCAAGTCTAAGGCGTTTTTGTTGGTCTTCGGACTTCTGAGTCCCTTTGAGCGACCTTGGTTCATTTTGGCTCTCCAAACCGATTCATGTAAATCTGAACCTTTTCTTCATTTCAAAATCTCAGCCTATTGAGTTAAAAGGTGAAATCCTTTGATTTGCCTTAGGCATTAAAGCTTCAGGCTACAAACTTGCTCATGAGCAATTTTGACTAGACAATATTTGTGATTTCACCTCAGGTTCTTCATTCAACTTTCCTTTGCGAACAGAATCACGATCAACTTTCAAGGTGTGAATTCTCCAGGACTTAGGATGTATCATCCTCTCAACGCTCAAACTCCTAACTATTGCATCTCCTCTCTGTGAATTTACCAAAATATCCTACTCGAGATCTCAGCGAGGACAAGATGAGAAAGAGGGGGACCATGTCGACGACAGGGAGTGTGTGCAAGGCACAACACAACCCTCTTATAAATTTCCTAAAGAACTGAAAATTTGAAATGCAGTCTCCTACCAAACATTTATGCTATTGCTCATCAACCCTAGCAATGTGAGAGCTTTCATGATTTTATTCTTGACTAACCACAATTGCAAAACAATTCTATGCAAAATTCAGCAAGTGAAAAACAACCAATCTCGTTTACATGTTTGCAAACTTTCAACTAGATTCAAGTTTTGAGACCCATTGATAATGATTAACCTTACATTCAACCAGCAAAAGTTTTCTCTATAATATTGCCACACATTTTCGGACTTGAAAAAAATAAAAATTGCCAGCAAAACGAAAAAAAATTGTGGCATTGTGCAATTGAAATTTTAGCAATTTCTACCTATAATGTGATAACCACAGTTCAAAGACTATGCCAGTACTCTGCAACACTCACCAAACTCCTAAGTCGACTAGACCCCCATGCTGATTTTGGCTAAGTCTTCGAGAGTATTCAACTAAGCCTGGCTCCAAGACTCGCAAGTCTTAGGTTCGAACATGCGAGTGTTGAGCTCGGACTCTTCTAGCGCCTGAACATGACAAACATAGTGACTGAAGTTTCAAATTTTGAGAGTTTTTGGATCATATGACATGTGTAATGTCTAGATTATGACATAATGATAGTCAAAATAGACTTTTTATGTCCTATAAAAGTATTGACTTCTTTTTTATGCGTCATTATGAGGTGGTTTTTTTGCTGAGTCTAGAGTCCAAGTCAAAATTTTGGGTTATCAAGTCGAGTTCTAGTGACAATGTCATACAAATGTTGCACAATTATTCTTGACCAGTTTGTGCCCTCTCCTTACATTCTTTCAACTATTGCTCCTGCATAACACAATATAATAGTTATTTCCTTACAATTCTATGGAAGGCCCGCCTTACAATTCTATGAGACGCATTAATTCACTAATTAATTTGTCGGGTATAGTTATTCTAGATTAATTGGCCTACTAAAGTAAGTTACCCCCCTGTATGACTTGGGAACTCTGGAACTTTCCCTAGATGTTCAACGAACTTCAAGGAATCTCCCAACCATCCTTGATACTTCCAAATATCCCAAATGGAAGGAAAATGAAAAACTCAAGAGGTGTTATAAATTTATATGCCACAAACCTTAACCCTATTAGTCTATGGGATCCACCTAGACCCTAAACACTCACAATAACTTATAAATAGGCATCTAACTTGTAAGCCTCAACTCAAATCACTCTTTAAGTTTCAAAATTAGTAAGGACTTGATGTTGCCAAGAAAAAATGATAAAATTGTTAAGAAGACATATGCCCCTAAACCCTCACAAGAGGCACTACCCATCATCTCTACTGGGGGTTTTGCCCATAGACCCCTACCAAGGGCATTGCCCCTCAACTCCCAAACCTCCACTTGCCATTGTCAATGCAATCAATGCAGTTTTATTAATGTTTAGTAGTTTAAACTTTGCCTAATATGCCAAAGTTGTATTTTTAATGTTATAGATTTTTTTATAACTAATTTTTTAAGTACTATATGTATTTACACTACCTCCCTATCATCATCCCCATACTATCCCCAAACTCAATACCTTAGTCCCTTTGTCCCCAAAACCCGTTTCTACATCCCCTATCAAGAAACTCTATGGAATATAGGATAATAGCAACACTATCACACCACAAGTCACTACGAAGATTTTATTACAAGGGTAAGCCTTATGGTCAAGTGCATTGATATGGCAAAAAGAATTGGCATTATCATTGTTTTGGATATGTTTGTAAAAGAGAAACAAAATCACAAATATATCCATAGTTGTTGTCTAGACCAAAAATTAAGTTCATAATACCATATAGCATACTTATTTTAAACAAAACCATAATAAAAATTAGATATACTATCTGTCATGATAGACATTCATTGTTCAATTAGTGTCATACGGGTTTTCCTAAAAATCATCATGTAGGTAGATTAGAAGAACCATGAACAATGTCACTGGCACTCATACTAAAAATATGTTGGTCATCCAACTCCTTAAAAAAATTGTTGGGCAATATAAGCATCCTAGTAAAGAATGCTCTAGCTCTACATCCTTGTAGTCATTTGATTTGTATAAAATAAGATGCAAGTTGGAATACATGTAAAGTTTAAACTAACTCCATTGCCTTTTTCTATGTATATTGGTTGTGCTTTACTAAGTGGTGTTAAATTTTGATCAGTTTTAGCAAGCAGGTAATTTTCATTTTTTATGAGGACTTAGATCACAATCTGATATCAGTGGATACTATGTGAATATATGAAATCCAAACCATAAGGAGCAGATGTAAATTCTATCTGTTGAATGTATATTCGAATTTGCTGAGTGACTATATAGGTTTGTATTGCTGTGTATAACTATATACCGATCTGCTATGTGTTCTTCAATATGCCAAGTTTATGTGTCTACAAATTCTCTGAATAATATGATCTGCCTGCTGTATATTATTCACGTCCTTTTTCTATTCCTATATGCACTTTCTAAGGCACATAATACTTATATAAACACCTGATGGCTTTATTCAGAATGTCATGACTCTAGACTAAACCCGATGGCTATCACTAACCTTAATCGGTTGCAAACCGATTCATAAACACAATCGGAATCATACACAAACCGATAACAAATACAATCGGTCATGTAATATAATTATAATAGCAAATCAGTAAGTACAGATTCAATCATAGTTGATTGGCTAATTAATCTGTAAATTGAATACAAGAATAAAATAAAAAAATCAAATGAATTGAATACACAAATGTCTAAGGCCGATGGGCCAATTAGACATTTGGGTTAGCTAGGTTGGTCAGAGGAATCCGAACGTAGCTATAATATCATCAACACTCCCTCTTAGCTAGGGAGGAGTCCTCCTTAACCTCTATAAGTCAGATCATCTCATCGTGATGACTAACACAATGATCACACTCGTGTATGAAAGAAGCTTATCCCCTCATCGTGATATTAACCATCATGGCTGCACCCATGGATGGTGTAAGAATAGATATCACCTCATTGTGATATCAAGCATCATGACTCATCCATAGATATCACCTCACGTGATATCAACCATTATGGCATATCCATAGATATCACCTCACGTGATATCCACCATTATGGTTTATCCATAGATATCACCTCATGTGATATCAACCATTATGGCATATCCATAGATATCACCTCACGTGATATCCACCATTATGGTTTATCCATAGATATCACCGCACGTGATATCAACCATTATTGTAAGATCGTCACCTCACAATAATGGTGAGATGTACAAGTGTTCATCATTGTGAAATTGTCACCTCGTAATGATATTCACCATGGCTCATCCAGAGGGTAAACACACAAGTACTAGAAAATCATCACGGACTCTCTCACGTGATGTTGTCATGGCGTCACACATGACATCCACCATGAACCATATCAGAGGGTGTAGATAAGGGCTTTCACCTTAAGTCTCTCTCAAAGAGAAATGCATTAACAAGAGTTTACACTTTAAACATCTCACAAAGAGAAGAATACATTAGTATAAAAATATAAACGAATCAATGATGTTGAGACTCAATCTCAGCTAGGGCTTAATTCTCCACAATACCAAGCTTACCTCGAAAGTACACAACTTTATTTTGGAGAGAGGTTTGGTAAGAGTGTTTGACGTCTGCTCATCAATACTAATGTTTCTTAACTTAATAGCATTCCTTTCCGTCATGTCTCTAACATAGTGATACTTGATCTTCATATGCTTTGACCTATCATGAAATACAAGGTTGGAGTTTGCATCACTCTTGGTGTATTCCAAGCTCACCAAGTATCCATCTATCCAGGAATATCATGACCAAGGAGTCAGCATAAAAGCCTTCCAGCCTACATACATGGGACTCCATCCCATGAATCATAGTCCTATGACTGATCACTGGAGAAACCATCTCGACATGGTCCACTCCCTCTAAACCAATATGACCAAGATCCTCGAATATCAACCGAAGCACATCTTCTTAGCTGCTCCCTTTGTCACGGAAGCATACCCTGCTTACATGGTCCCAATCATGGAAGATATCTTGCTCCAGAAGGCTCTCATCATCTGGTATGATCTACATAAGGCTGAAAGTGCTAGATCCAAGACCACCTTGGACCTACTGTCATAAGATCGAGCCCTAAAACATCATGAGAATTGGAAAAAAAATCACCTTGCAATACGCTCCCTCTCACTGAGAGAACCTTCTTGTCTCAACTTCGCTTTGTAACCCTAGATGCTATCATCACCTGCACAAATGCCTTGATAGTTTTCCCAAGTGGACTGTTGCACTTTTGCAAGTAAATATTTGTTTTATAAAAAATGGAAATGCAAAATCTCATAATCTTCACTAAAGTCCCCTACATATTCCTCTTGAATTTCAATCTCTTCATCACAAATAGAATTACAAAACTCTATAGCCTGAAGAGCAACAGACTGTGATTCTAAAGATGTCCTCTTTCAAATCAAAATCTCTTCAAGTGCTTTGATGAGTCATGGAGTAAGGCTTGAGGAGGAAGAGTGCAAAGTCTATAGAGACATCCATCACAAACTCCAATGACTTGAGTTGTCTTGATGTTTGATTCCTTGGGCCATGCAAGGACTTTGCCATCTATGAATGCAATTCGATGTCCTTTGTCTTCCAAGGCTGATATGGAGACAAGATTTCGGTCAATTCCTAGAACGAATAGTACATCATTCAATTTCAAGGAAATGCCTGACTTTGAGTGAAAAGAGGAGGTCCCAACTCCTTTTAAGGAGTAACTAGTGTCATCTCCAATGATCACTTCTTCATTTGAATTTCTCTCCACCAAATAATTTAGGTGTCCTCTAAATTTGATAATATAGCGAGATTCACCACTATCAATTATCCAAGTATTGTGTTTGGTAGGCACATTGCTTGAAAGGGCTCAATAGAATATGAATCCATCTGAATCCTTTTGTGGAAGAGTCTCACCAACATCCGCAATGGAAGCTTGAGGCATAGTCCTGGTTGGACATTTCATTGCGTAGTGACCATATTTGTCACATCTAAAGCATTGGATTTCTGAAATATCCTTCCTTCTTTTGAATGTAGGAGCACCATTGGATTCCTTATCTTTCTTCCTTTTGAAATGTCCTTTCTTACCTTTCTTCTTTGAGGAGTGTGAGGCAAGAACATGAATATCTTCATTTGTGGAGCTTTGGCCAATGCCTCTTGTAACCAATCTTGGCTTATCCCTTAAATAAATGACTCCCATGATGAAGGGAGACCATTAAGAGCCAACATGGTTAATTCTTTGTTATCAATAGTGTGTCCAATGGTAGAGACTTGATCTCTCAATTCGGTAATCCTCATGAAGTAAGACATGATGGATTCTTCTTTTGTCATCTTGATGTGGTTTAGTTGTTGTTTCAATGCGAGAGCTCGACTCGTGTTGTTAATCTCATACATCTCCTCTAATGTCTTGAACATGTCACATGCCTTCGTCAACTTGGAGATAATTGGCACAATGTTATCTTTCACAGAGTCAACCAACATTTTCATTGCTTTGTTATTCTTTCTCCTCCATTGAAGCTTCTCATCCTCTTCTTTTGGTTCCGGTACCGCTTCCTTCACAAATTCGTCTAATTCGTTTTCCCCCAAGGCAAGCATAACTCTAAACTTCCAAGAGACGAAGTTTGATGCACCATCAAGGCGGTCTTCAACTCTAAGTCCGTTCACCATCTTGACATTGATAGATGTAATCGAAATTGAAGGCAATAATGGAGGATAACCCTGCTTCTATGAATCTGATCTGATCTTTCCTTAAGCCTGTTCTGATACCATGTTAAATTTTGATCAGTTTTTGCAAGCAGGTAATTTTCAATTTTTATAAGTACTTAGATCACAATCTGATATCAATGGATACTATGTGAGTATATGAAATCCTAACCATAAGGAGCAGATGCAAATTCGATTTATTGAATGTATATTCGAATTTGCTGAGTGACTATATAGGTTCGTATTGCTGGGTATATACCAATCTGCTATGTGTTCTTCAATATGCCAAGTTTATGTGTCTACGAATTCTCTGAATAATATGATCTGTCTGCTGTATATTATTCACATCCTTTTTCAATTCCTATATGCACTTTCTAAGGAAGATGCATAATATTTATATACACACCCAATGGCTTTCTTCAGAAAGTTGCGACTCTAGACAAAACCCGATGGCTATCACTAACCTTAATCGGTTGCAAACCGATTCATAAACACAATTGGAATCATACACAAACCGATAACAAATACAATCGATCATGTAATATAATTATAATAGCAAATTGGTAAGTACGGATTCAATCATAGTTGATTGGATAATTAACCTATAAATACAAGAATAAAAAAAAACATCAAATGAATTGAATACACAAATGTCTAAGGCCGATAGGCCAATTAGACATTTGGGTTAGCTAGGTCGGTCAGAGGAATCCAACCGTAGCTATAATATCATCAACAAGTGGAGGAAGGAGTATGTACTCAAATTCAACTCAAAAGAAGATGAACTAGCAACCTGTAGAGGCAAAGTTAAAAATTAAGAGATAAATTATAAATGAAACTTCAAATTGGCAACAACTTTATTTCAAAATTAGAAAGAAATTCAAAGTTAGCATAGTTTAGATAAAAAAATAAAAAATTTACAACAAAACATTTATCACAAAAAGTTGTAGGTTGGAGTGCTTGGCAATGGTGCTACCATCAACAATAAATCCTTCTTATACTTGTCACAATGACCAGAAATAATTTGATCATTGGAAAGTACAAACTTAGCAAGCTCATTCGTGACTACATCCTCCAGATAAAGACCAAATAGTAATCTATCAACTTACCCTACACACCTTCACATCTCTATATGGTAAAGCATACCTTGGTGAATAAAGGATCATGATTATGTAATTATTTTGGATTCAAAGAAAAAGGCCAAGAAAATGCACTCGGGTGGTCATTTCATTCCATTGCTCAACAAGAATCATTTGCACCTATTTGAAGAAAGTTTCACGGTCTTGCTCTTTCCTCGTTCATAATGGTATCCATCTTCTTAATCATTGAGTCAATACAATCTTATATCTCTGCCAAACACGACTTATCCAAGTAATTATAACAAATTGTTTACTACTCTATCTAATAAAATAAATACATGAATTAATAATAGAGATGAAAATGCATACCATATACACAAGTAAAGTATATCTTTATTCGCAGATGAAATTATTACAGAAGAAGACCAGAGATGGGCAGCCAAGGATCGAAGTTGATCGGACTAGATAATACTACTTTCCTTGACAATACACAATCTATCTAAAGAACTTGATAGTTGCCAACAGGAACACAAGCATCAACCAACCCCAGAACTAGGAACAAAAACTTAATATGAACAATTAATATAGTCGGATAATCAATATTATCAAAACATAATAATAGATTGTAAGTGGACTACATCATCCCACCCACACCTCCCCCCCCCCCCCCCCCACAAAAAAAAAAGAAAAAGTCTTCCAAATGACAAGTAAGCATCAAGTAATATTAGGTAAGATTGATGGCAATATTGTCGATGAAAACTTGCACACAAACTTGGAAGTGTACCTTGCAAACTTAGACTTGTAGTGTACTTCACAATTTAGTTGATGTAATGTCCGCATTTTGAAATAGGATTTAATAATAAATAATAATACTATTTTAACACAAAATAATAATAAAATAATATTATATAATTAAAATGTAATTAAGTTAATGAATGGTCAAAAGGCATGGAATGGCGAGTTGCGACTCTCTCAAACATGAGATATAAGAGCGAGAGGAGATCATTTGAAAAGGGATAAGGAGGGAAGAATTGAATGAAGCATGTCAATCAATTAAGGATTAATGGAAGAAGAAAACAGGAAATAGATAAGGAGGTGACTCTTTCAAATGGCAGAAATTATTAAGGGTTGTACTCTTTCAAAGGGTGCCAATTGAAAGGTTGTGTCTCTTGCCAAAGGGCAGGCATGATGAAGAGATGTGACCTTTTCCTCTCATGGGAAGATATAATGGCAAGAAGGTTCATTTAAGGAAGAGAAGGAGGGGAGATCAATTTGGAAAATAATATATTATTCTCAAAAGTAGCAATGAAAAGTGGTGAGTCAATTGTTATGAAAGGTGGCGCCTCAATTCCTATGAAGGTGGTGCCTCAATCCCTATGAAAGGTCGTGACTTTTCCACCAATAAAGTATGAAGGATCATTCCAAGCATCCAAAGATCACTAACTCAATCAGCACTCATCACTCATGGATCCACAAAAGGATTTACATGTTTTGCTTAACTAATATAATCAGCCATGATAGGGGCAATGATGGATTACAAGGAGGGGAAACAGCGTTGGGGTCCTCTTCTAAGTACACTACGTCATCTTAGTAGACTAGGGAGACCCATTAGGTCAAGGGGGTACAAGGGATACTATTATTGGGCTTAGAAGGGAGAGACTTTGAATACACCTCAACCCTCTATCATGGTAGATGAACATATTAAAGAATCCAAACATAGGAAGTGGAATTGGACGACATGATGAATGGGAACGGTTATAGGACACCTCACTAGGTACACTAGCTCATATGGATGGCATGGGAGACATGAGGTCAAGAGGGATAGTATATCCACTCTTGGGCCTAGGGTAGATGATGTCTAGGGCACCCTATCAAATCACCTCACCCTAGCTTCCCTATGGTTGAATTTCCTCAAACTAATTAAAGACATCTTATGATTGAATTAATGTTTCTAATATAATAGGAAAGATCTATACTTTTGATGTTCCTAATTAAAAAGATCTATTTTATGATTTATTGTTATAAGTAGTTTCTAACCTGCTTGTAGGGTCTTAATTAGGTAAATAAGATCAAAGTAGGGCAGAAACTAGAGCATTCACAAAAAGGGGGCATTATAGTTGAGTCTAATAGGGGTTTGGAGGTAACAACCCCTACATGGTCTAGGGGCTCGTGATATAGGACGAGGTCTAGAGGTGGAGCACCTACAGTCAAGCCCAAACTAAGACCTCCAAAACCACACAGATCTTCATGACACGCATCATTTTCATGACGTTTTAATAGGCAAAAAGAAATGCTGACAAAGCCTGAAAATAGAGATTTTGAAGTGTTTAGCCAACATGTGGTGTCAACTAGGGAAGGCAATTGTTGTATGATGGCCGATTATTGTGCAATGAAGGGTATGTTGAAAGATTCCATACTATGAAGAGAAGTAGTCATTAAGTGGTGAGGTAATTTGTCTACTACCAGATGAAATAATTGGTGTAGTTGGGACTCATATGCCTTTCTGGGATTGTGGATGCTGAAGGGATGTCATTGTCTATTCCCTAAGGGGTATGTGCTTTACTACTGGAAGTAAATAGGAAATGTAACAGGAATAGAATAATATAGAATTCACAACAATATATGGCAGAATGATCTATCTTTTATTCCTCGTTCCCAATACAAGATGAGATATATATACCATTCGACAGTTGATTAAGAGTGTCAACCATTGACAACTACCAACTACCCCTAAGGGAACTATAATTCATTACATTGCCATTATTTAACAAAACAGTATTATTTATTTAGCCATGAAATATTTGTTGTCTACATCAGTCCCCCAAAAAGGAAGTCGTCTTGCAAATGACGGAAACAAAATGGTACCACTCAATTACAAAATTACTAAGGAGAGGGAATGTGAGAGGACGTCCCTGGAGTAACTAAAGAGGTCAGTCTGGGGGCACCCTAAGATGCTGCCAACAGTTGATGGAGGTTTGCACCTAATTAGTCTAAATACGAAGGTCCCGCTCAGCAATCCTCTGGCGCTCCCGAGCTACCTTCATCAACTGAACTACTTCCATGAGGTCCTTCTGGTGGTTTCCAACGGTCCACACTAGTCGACTGGGCGGGTCTCTGTCTCTCTCAACTATGTATCTTTCCACACCATGGCCACCTATTGTTGTTTGGAATCTATATCCAACACCATTCGACAGTCCCTCTTGCTGGTGGTAAGATGCTTCTACTTCTCCAAATCCTCGAATGCGGCTAGTTTGCCTGCTTCAGCCTCCTCAGTCGAGTCTGCAATTTACAAAAAACAACACGAAACATGCTCTCCATATTTTGAAGGGTACCCAACACCCCACTCAGTCCCTTGTCAACATGTGGATGAAGCCATGATCCCACCGTCTCGAGCGTCTCAATGCCTAGCCACCCCTGGGCTTATAAGTACTGCCCAAAATCCTCACATTGACTCACCATAAATGTCAAGAGTCTCTCGACTTCAGCTGATATGACACCCACATCCACCCGCTTGCCCAATTTGTCCACCTCCTGACTAACCACAACAATATCCCCATCTCCGAGAGGTACCTCTGAATGGTACCAAGGGCATCATGTGGGGCGTGTTTACAAACCAACGTGTGTTCCCCCTGTGTGGCTCTTCCACTAGAGGCCTCAGCTACTTAGATGCATCCCCCTTGCCACCAAGATGTGCTCTCTCCACATCAATTTCTATCAGCTCCGATCAAACCTCTTATCGAGTGGCTTTCTTCTGTGCGGATGAGGGCATCTCTGCATGTTGTGACTCTTCCACCTGGATGCCCACCGTAACACTTGGTGACAGTGAAGGAATATTTGTGGTACCCATATTGAATCTACTCAAGAAATTATCAACTCTAGCATCAACATCTCCTTCCACCCCTCGGTCATAGGTGTATCAACCTTAGGTAGGGCATTTCTATGTACCATCCCTTCGGCTACAATCCCTTTGTCTGCAAATGTAGTCATGGTGGCCTCGGAGACAATGCTTCCCCTCTGTGGGATTGGTGTGGCAGCACCTCTTGGAGGTCTTGTAGGCTGTAACAAAAGGGCAACAGGAGTTGCCTCTCCAAACAGTGTAGTGATACAGACTTGGCTCGTTTCCACCAAGTGTGTTGTAGGGGACAACCTCACTGGTGCGAACTTAACCCTTGTTGTGATCCTCTTTGTAGATACTGTGCCTATGCTCTTCTTGGTTGTAGGTGATGTGCTTGCTAGCACGGCCTCGATCACCTCAATGGCTAAGGGTTCATTTGCTCCTCCCTCGGCTACTTCTCCCTCACCCTTAGATCCTTCCACGTCTTCAGTGTCACAAACATGTGGTGCTAGTCTGAAGGGGTCGTCACCACTTCCATCTCGGATTCCTTTGTACCCTCTTCTTCCTTCGTAGTGTCTTCCTCCACACTCAACCTCGTGTCCTATCTGCATTTCTTCCTCAATGGCGGCTGAATGTGGGCATGGCTACTCCGTTCGGTTGTGAAAGTATCCAAATGCATCCAGTAGAACGTCAAGGGCGTCGTAGGGTCTACTTGGTTGCGAGGTCAGAATCTCCCCCAATTGTCTACTAGAACCTGTGTCCGAAGGGATTCCAAGAATAAGCCTATGGATGGTGGCACATGTAAAATGTCTTGTGTTGGAGGGTAAGAAACTCATGTATGCACTTTGAGAGTACCTGCGCCCAATTGTGCTCTTAGCCATTGCGGATTCTGTTCAACAAAGCAATCGTCCACACAACAATATCTGAGGCCCTCCTTGCTCTCGTGAAGTAGCTCTTCACTAAATCTATCAAGCACCGCCACTCTAGAGAACCGATAAAAGTTTTCTTAACCCCTCGGTTGCTACTGGTGCTCCACAGACTCCCATTCTTAAGTCGTCAAGTCACTTCAGCACACCAATTTGAGTAACCACTCCTTCCTCTACTTAGTCATTGCCTTCCACTGCTTGGCCACCTTCTCCCCCCTATTAGGGATGAAGATCACTCTTTGAAACTCCCTCGACTTAAAGGATATGGTGATTGTGCACCCTTGAAACTAGACCACCAGCTTGTAGTAGCAGTCATACCCTACCACGAGGGTTTTGAGAACAAGTTCAAACTCTCGAACATTGAAGAGTGGCATTTGTATGGCATTGGCCACCTCCACTTTTCTAAGTATTTGAGTGGGTGGTCATCTAGGGTTTTATCCCATTAGGAGCGACATTCTATGCCATTGATACTCTCAAAGGTAATATTTTTTGTCGTAATTCACTCATCACTTTGGACTCTCCGTCAAATTCTCTTACCACTGTTACAACCTCTGCTCCAATTGCCATGATTGGGAAGGTTGATGACTGACATTTCTCTTTTATATTGTGAGCACCTACCAAATAATGATCATAACCGTCGTTTCTCCCTCTACCAAGGTTACCCATGATAGTCTTTACTGTTTTGAGATTTGGGCTCCCTTCATGATTACCTCATGCATGTACGGTATGACCGTACGGATTTAACCCTTTGTCTAAATCTTCCTCGTCGTACTGAGTGCCTATGTTCCCCTCCTCATACAGATTTAACCCTTCGGTGTTGCAATCTTGGTGTACAGATGACCTTCTCCACCTTTGTACGACCTTCTCCACCCGTACAGACTGTCAAATCCCACGTGCATGGACTTCACCTCCATCTCTCATCATACAACATATGAGCTTCAGTCTCTTCATATGGAAACAACCCCATACGGTTCTTGCACTTTGTGTTTCCTTCGTACGTTGTACGGATCTCTGTTTGGCACGTACGGTGGTGATTCGTACTTTCTTCAACTCTTATCTCATTCGTTTGTTGTACGGATTTCCATTGCTCAACCTACCTCTACCATATAGGTCTTTGTTCCTCACCATAGACTCCTTTCTAGTTCTTGCTCTGCCTTGCCTTCATACTTTTTCACTTGTCATATACTTGCCTTGGTATGGTAAAATAGCTTTGTAGACTTGCTTTATAACAAGTTTTGTCCTTTAGGCTTAGGGTTAAAAATAGATATTTTATCAACTTTTTATAGAAAACCCCCCTTTTTAATTTATTTCGTTTCTCTCTCCTCAACTTTATTATTTCCCTTATTTGTTTTATTCTTTTAATAAACTATAACTCTTTTTAAAATTTACAACCACCCTCACTTTTTCTAATTTTAACATCCTTTTCAAAAAAAATATTTTCTCCAATATTTTCGTGGGTTGGGGTTTTTTAATTTTATTTTTTATACCTTCCACATTCTTCAATAATTTCTAGCCTTTACTTTTCTTGTATTTCTTTTTCCTTGAGTGTGTGGTTGAATTTTTGTCAATAATATGGCAATGGCTTTTTTCACTTTCTTTATTTTTTCCCTTCTTATTTTCTTCTCAGGTCATCGTCGTGTCATTCTTGCTTCTACCATGTTACCAACTTCTCTCCTCCGCTTTTTATTAGCCTTCTCATCACGATCAATCTCTACCCTTCGTTTTGTCCCTGTAGGTTCCTCTTGGGATCATATTTTGATTTTCAACTCATATCTCCACCAATACGTTCCTAGAGGCATCTTATAACACTCATGCTTAAAAAATGTTCCAACATATTGTAAGTCAAAAAAACTGTCAAATAGGGGTGTCAACACAATCCCCTTATATGATTCATCTACATACCGACCTCCGTACTACTGGTACCATGTTTCTTCCTCACCATCGATCTTCGGAGGTTCTGCTAGATTAGGGATGACTTTCCACAACGAGTTGGATACTGGTAGGGGTGGAGGCTCCTTCCCCTAGGCTATGCACCATAGTCAATTCTTCATTATAGCCATCTCTCTCTGCAATAAACATGTCATTAGCCTTTATAATCATCTTCAAGTATGGGCCGAGAGTTTCACATACTCTTTCAAGTCAATTTCCTCTTACCCATCCTCCTGTGGTTCCTTTCCTTTCACAGCCTATTCCTCCTTCTGCCTTGCTTCAACTTCTTCGTCAATCTCGTAGGCTAGGTAGGTTCGACGAGTACCTTTCATATGGAGACTTTCGTTTCCAATGACCGTCAATCCTCACCCATAAAGTTGGAGTGTCAAAGTAGGCATTCGTCAAGTGCTTATACACCCTTGGTACTGCAACACCTTCCACATGCTTTGGCACCATCCTCTCTTCGAGAAAAGTTACAGGGTTGGCCCAATTCTGATTAGGTCTATATGGTTGCTCTTTGATCACCGAGTCCTCCTTTGGTGCTTTGTTCCTCACCACTGTCCAATGGCCTCTTGTAGCGTATCCCAACATTTTGATGGCTATAGGAGGTCTTTCCTTGTAGATTTTTTACTTTGATCTGTTTACAGGATCCCATATGGGGTTGTCGTCAAGAGTGGATAGCTTAACTACACTATACTTGCCAACCTCTCTGATTTTATATGGCCCTAACCAACAAACTCGAAACTTCTCTAGCCGAAGTTCATTACAGCCGTTATACTTCAATACCAATTGCCCCGATCAGAAATTAATTCGCCGGAGATCCTTGTCGTGCCAAAACTTCCGCCTTTGTTGAACAACCTTCATAGCCCATTGTGCCTGTAAGGGAGGAAATTTGTCACCTCAAGGATGAGGGATCCTCAAGAACAAACTAACCCTTCGTTACCTCCTCGAACTGGCACTAGGATGAGCCCAGGGATAACAGAATTATGCAAAAAGTGTCAAACACCCGAGAGGTGTCTCTGGATGGCTCTGCAGAGCCTCTATCCTCGGGACAAGCGCGCAGAGCTAGAACACCAGCGCAACGCATTGTCATCCTGTATGGACGGAGCGCAGAACGCAGACAGAGAGTCTAGGATGTACTAACAGAATTTGCAAAATGACTAAACAATGCTAATATGATTGAAAAGCACGAATCACGAAATAGGATAAGAAAATACTAAAGGAGTAAGAAAATCTCAAAACAAGTCCACATTATGAAGCCTCCCGCAATTCGACATCCTCCTCACGATGATATTCCTACACACATACAAGAGAGAAAAATGTTGGGGTTGTGTTTTGGACTCTGCCTAAGTCAAACCAACGTTTTGGTGTTTCCACCTCAACAGACAACCCAAGAAGCCAAGAGAAAAGAGAAATGATAAAGATAATAGATAATGCAATATGAGATTGGAAATAAAGATTGGAAAGTGAAAAAAGAGAGGTTTCAGTAGACTCCCCTTCCACGAACGATCGTTGGAGTGCTGGTGTGAAGTGTTTCAAATGCTTGAAAATGCTTTAAGTGCTGCAACAATGGTGGTGTTCTCCAAAATAAACTCCAAGAGCTCAACCTGCAAGAAGGAATACCAAAACGCCAAAAAGAATCCCCTCAAATGCCTCTAACATGAAAGATAAATGCCTAAGAAGGAATTCAGACGTCAGTGGGCGCATGCAGAAGCGTTACGATTCGTTGTAGGCACGGGCATAACGCTCAAATGGCCACCTACGAACTCTCAAATTCGCAGGACGCTAGCACGCCTGTTGGTGGAGTTGCTAATAATTCGACCAAAGCTGACAAGGATGGTCTAAGTGGACAAAAGGACAAGATGGTGGAGTCCGACCTCCAACGACATGGGGAAGGTGCCATTTGTCACGTTTATCGCAAAGGGGTGAGATTTTGACACTACAGTGCCATCATCCGTCGTTTTTCTAGCTTTGCAAGATTCAAAAGTTGTTCACTCAGGCTTTCCGCATCCCCGAACTAGTTCTCCATTGTGATCCACAAACTTGGTAGGCAGTACTACTACTTCCTACCTGTACATAAGTTGGAACGGGGTAAGCCCCATCGTCACCTTGTACGTGGTATGGTATGCCCACAAATTGTAGGAGGCGCTCCTCCCAATCTTCATGCTCCACCCCACATGACATGTATATGATCGAGACCAAAACATTGTTGGTTGATTATGCCTGGCCATTAGTGCGGGGCTACTACGGACTACACAAAGTGGAATATTTTGAATTATGTTGTCATGGCCTGAATAACATGGCTCACAAAGTGTACCCCGCAATCACTGGTCGTAGAGAAATCTTGTCGTGTTCATGGCAGCATTGTCTAAAAGTGTCCTCCCCTCCGCCCACTTCGTAAGGTACTCGGTTGCCACTACGATGTACCTACATCGGTGCATGTTACTTTCAATGGCCCGACAAAGTCGAGACCCCACCTCTTGAACAATTCCTATGGCTATGAAGGGAACAGGGGCATAAAGTCTCTCTTCAGTGGTTTACTCGCCCTCTAGCATATATCACATCCAAGCACCGATTCGAGAGCATCGATAGGTAGGGTTGGCCACCACAGTCTTGTTAGTAGTACTTTTGGTGCAGTGGCATCGGATCCCATATGTCCTCCAACCAATTTTCCATGTGCTTCTCTCAGTGCTCCCTAGATCTCTTGTTGCATTATGCACCGCCGTAGGACTTGATCTAACCCCATCTTGTACAGGAGTCTATTGATAAGCTCGACTGTCTTACTCTTCAAGGCCAGCTTTCACCATTCACTCAATGACATATCCCTCAAGAATGTAGAGGTGGACAAGTACTCACCTATGCTCTCATACCATGGTGGCAATGCCGCAATCAAGAATAGATGAGCATCAGGAAACTCTTCATTCACCCCCTCTGGAGGCTCTCCGGACTTAATCCTCAACAATTGATCTGCAATGACATGACTCCTCCCAGGCCGTACTATGATGGTGAAGGTGAACTATTGTAGTAGGAGCAGCCACCTACTCACCCTTCCTTGGATAATTGGTTTATTCACTAAGTACATCAATGCCTACAAAGTACACCATAACAAGTGCCTCCCTCTCGATCGAACTATAGTTCTACTCCGGCTTGGAGAGTAGGCAGTTGGCGAAGAAGATTAGGTGGCCTAAGCCTTGCATGCCAACTTGTGCCAATGTGGCACCAATGGCATAATTGGAAGCATTCCCATGCATGTCGAACACCTTAACCCAATCAAGGTATGCGAGGATAGGTGCACTTACCAACCGAGACTGCGGTTTTCTAAAGGCCTCTTCTTTTTCAGCTCCCCATACAAATGGATCACCCTTTTGTGTCAATTTGTCGTGTGGATAAGAAATATGTGCAAAGTTTTTAATGAATCTCTGGTAGTAGCCCATGTTTCCAAGGAAAGATTTCACTCCAGACACGTCCTCCAGACTCCATTTTAATGATAACCCCTACTTTGTCAATAACTTGCTTTGGTGTACCATAAAACAACATTTCTTCAAGTTGAGAGGCAGTCGTGCCCTTTGGGACCTCTCCAAGCATTCCCTCAATGCTCTAAGATTAGTCTCTTGCCTGCAGGTAAATGGATCAATCATCCAAGAAGGCCTTAAAATTGCCCATCGACATGTTATCAAATATAAGTAGTATTGTCCAGTGGAACGTGGTTGGGCATTACATAGAGCAAATGGCATTCAATTGTACGTGTATGGTCCATCCTCTACCACGAATGTGGTCTTGAATTTGTCGTCTTCGGCAATATTGATCTCGTTGTACCTGGAAAACACATCCATGGATGAGTACATCTTGTGGCCTGCCACTTCCTCTAGAATGCTATCTATAAATGGAATTGGAAATGGATCCTTGATTGTGGTTGCGCTTCGACACCCGAAGGACACACAAATCCGTATTTGGTTTGCCCTCTCCTTCAAGGAAATAACAATTGGTGACACCCACTTACTTGTTTCCACCTTGAAGATAATGCATGCTTCTAACATTTTCTCGATTTCTTCATTCACCTTGGCGGCATAGTTCTCGGTCATTCTGTAGGGCCTATTTTATACGGGTTACACATAGGGTACGAGAGGGATCATTTGCACGCACAATTTTGGAGGTATACCTTTTAAATCTTTATATATTTAAGTTCAAGTGTCCTTGTACTCAAGGAATATCTTGAATGCTACTACCTTCAGTATAGGGTTCCACTCGTCCCCCATCAAGATCACCTTTGGGTTATCCTCATCCCCAAAGTTTACTTTTTTATTTATTTTTGGTTCTTCGTACTTAGTCTTATCCCTCTCAAACCGATGGGCAGGGGTATCGTCCACCTTTGCCACTCCCTCCTTCTACTCTCCATACTCTAGAGGAAAGGTGGTACTTCCCATACCTTCACCGACCTCTTCAATTTCACTAATTTCTAACATATTGCAAACCAAGTAGAAAACCTCATAGTCCTCCATTTGCTAGTGGAACAACCCATTGAGAGAGATTGTCTAATCCTCTAAGCAGACTTCCAGTTCTAGTGTCCCCTCATCATTAGGTTCCATCCTTCTCCTTCCATCCCCCATACTCCATTCACAGTCATTACAATCATCAGAGTCCAAGTTGAAGGATGCCAACTCTTCACTTGCTGCCTAGTTCTTCAAATCAATGATATACTTTTGTCCTTTGCTCTCAATGGAGATTGTGTTCTTTTTCCATTTGTGGTTTGCCTTGGTGGTGATCAGCCTACCTCTTCCAAGAAGAGCATCGTATGCCTTCTTCAACAAGATGATAACAAAGTCTAGAAAGATATGTCGGGTGCCAATGGTGACCTTCTGTGCCATGAGCGTTCCAAGTGGTTTGATGTTGTGCTGGTCCGCACCTACCAGATGTAAGGTTGGTGGCCAGAGTGTTGGCTTGCCAAGCCCCTTCCAAATCTCCTTTGATAGTACGTTAACGCCCAAGCCTCCATCAATGATGGTGTTTGTCAACTTGCATCCCATTATCTCCATCTCAACGACGGTCGACTTCCTCCTGATGCCTACAATCAGCAACAACAGGTTACTGGCTAGGTTGCCTATTGGCTTTTTCGTTGACCTGTTGTGCTCCTGGCTGACTGCAAGTATCTCAAGATGTGCTTGGCTGCAACTAGATAAATTTGTCTAGGTTCACACATAAATTGAAAAAGAGCACTCATTGCATAACAAATGTCAGGTCTAGTGTTAACTAGATACATCAAGGATCCAATCAACTGTCGATACTCGGTAGGATCCACAAGATTTGAACTCGTTGTAGATTCATTCAACTTCATCAAGTTAGACTCCATAGGAGTAGACATAGATTTACAATCTAACATTCCAAACCTCCTCAAAATATCAATGGTATATTTTCCTTAGAATAATCTCATTAGGTCTTCGCCATACTTCTAACCCTAGAAAGAAATGCATGAGACCTAGATCTTTCATTTAAAATTTTGAAGTCAATTCTTTCTTACATCGAAGAATCAGATGATCTTCTCCAATGAGAAATAAATCATCAACATATAGAACCAAAATTAACATCTCACCATTGAATACCCCGAAATAAAGATTTGGATCAGCATCATTCTTACAGAAACCTAAGCTTACCAAGTACTTGTCAATTCTTTCATACCAAGCACGGGGATCCTGCTTAAGGCCATATAATGCTTTCTTCAATCTGCATACATGAGACTATCTCTCATGGATCACAAAGCCTTCAGGTTGCTCTATGTAAACGTCTTCTTCAATAACTCCATTGAGAAAAATTGTCTTTACATCCATCTGATGTAACTTTCATCCCTTAGTTGTGGCAATAGCAACAATAGTCCTAATAGAAGTATATCAAGCCACAAGGGCAAAGGTTTCCTCATAATCTATGCCTTCCTTTTGAGTTACCTTTGGGTCTAGGCACAATATGCCAAACATCATTCTTGATGATAGACTGATATTCTTCATCCATAGCATTCTTCCATGCTTGTTGGTTCATGGTATCTTCAACACTGGAAGGTTCAGTCTCAATGATGTTGCACATCAACGCAACATAGTTGGAGAACTTCTGAGGTCTCCTACTTTTTCTGAATGTGCCACTTGGAGCTGCAAACTTTTATGCCTCTTGTACAGTGTTTGTTGCCCAAAGGGCTCTCTTCTTGCTCACAATAATATCTCTAGGCCCATCAATAGGATCCATAGGCTCAACCGGATCATCATGCTCTTCAGGTTCTGTAGACTCCCTCTGAATCTCAGTATCATGATCAATATCCAAGTTTTGAGGGTTATCATGAACTTCATTGTCAATCTCCATAGTTGAACCTTTAGACTTTTTGAATGCAATATCTTCTTCAAAAGTAACATCTCTACTAACCTCAATATACTTCTGACCTGGAATGTAGATTCTGAATGCTTTGGAGGTTTCGTTGTAGCCCACAAGAATTCCTCTCTTTCCAGAAGGTTCCAACTTGGTTCTCTTCTCTTTGGGTACATGAGCATATACTGGACTCCCAAAGATCCTCAAGTGGCTGATGTCAGATTTGATCCCTGAAAATGCTTCTTTTGGTGTCATATCCTTCAATACACGATGAGGGCATCTATTCTGAATGTATACTGTTGATCTAGATGCTTCGGCGCAAAGACAAGTCTACAAGTCCTGATCATGAATCATAGCTTTCGCAACCTCAACTATAGATATGTTCTTTCTTTTTGCAACCCCATTTTGTTGAGGGTTGTAGGGAACACAAAACTCCCTCTTGATTCCTACCTCAATACAAAAATCATGAAAACTACCTAAGGTGTATTCACCTCCATTGTTAGACCTTAAAACTTTAATTCTTTTCCCAAGTAGATTTTCAGCTAAGGCCTTGAATTCTTTGAGTCTACCTACGACTTCATCAAATTCTTTTGACTTTAGAAAGTAAATCCACGTTTTCCTAGAGTAGTCATCTATGAAGATTACATAATATAAGAATCCACTTGGAGAAGCAACAGACATAGGTCCACATAAATCAGAATGCACAAGAGCTAATTTCTCTTTAGACCTACTTTCACTTTTACGAAATGGACTCTCTGTGTTTTTACCCATAGCACAACCTTTACATGTATCATCATGAATATGACTAAGTTTACGCATACCTTTAACCATGTTCTCTAGGATAGGAAGGGCTCGGAAATGAAGATGTCCATTTCTTTATACCATAGCTCGCTTGACTCAAGTGCTTCATGAATGAGAACTTGAACTGGACGAGCTGAAAGCTTATATAGGCTCTCATACCGATTCCAAATGACACGAGCTGATTTGATGTTGGACTTCTTAGGTCATGCAAGAACTCTTCCCTCTGAAAATGCAATCCGATAACCTTTATCTTCCAATGCTGATATGGAGATAAGGTTCCTCTTGATTCCCGCAACAAACAATATAAAACCGAGGTGAAGAGAAATTTCAGAATCTAAGTTAAAGGAAGTATTACCAGAACCTCTTACAGAATAGCGTGAATCATCTCCAATGATCACGTATACGTTGGACTCCTCCACCAAATCTGAAAGATGCTCCCGGTAGCCGGTGATGTGTCTATATGCTCCACTATCAATCAGCCATGTATGACTGTCTGTAGGAACATTGCTTGACAAGGCAGAGATGAAAAGGAAGTCTTCAGCATCATTTTGATTTGAAACTTCATTTATGTTTGCTCCTTGTTACACCTAGCATAGTGACCGAACTTGTCACACCTGAAACACTTGATGCGTGAAAGATCCTTCTTCTTCTTTGAACTAGGAGCTAGATCAGATCATTGTTCTCTATTTCTCTTGAAATTGTTCTTCTTCCAATAGCCTCCTATCTTCTTGATGGACTAGGCAGCCAGAACATGAATTGCTTCTCCATAAGTGCTTTTGATAACTCCTCTGGCGGCCAGTCTTGATTCTTCTTGTACGCAATCTGCCCTCAAACGATCAAACATGGGAAGTTCTGCGAGCGCACTAATTCCTTGAATGTAAGACTCCCAAGATGTCGGAAGACCATTGAGGGCTAACATGGTCAAGTCTTTGTCATCAACAACATTTCCGCTAGAAAAGAGTTGATCTCTCAAATCAGAAATCCTTATAAAGTATGCTATGGCGGACTCTCCTTTCGCCATCTTGATGTGATGAAGCTGCTGCTTCAAGGCTAGGGCACGGCTAGTGTTGTTGATTCCGTACATCTCCTCCAAGGTTCTGAACATATCGCTTGCTGTCTTCATCTTGGAGATGATGGGAACAATGTGATCCTTCACGGAATCAACCAGTATCTTCTGAGCTTGAATGTCTTTCTTCCTACATTGAATCTTTTCTTCTTCTGCCTCAGGTTCGGTGGATTTTATGTCCACAAAGTCTGCAAGATCACTTCCATTCAAAGCAAGCATAATTTGGACTCTCCATAACATGAAATTGGAAGCACCATCCAATCTATCTTCAACCCTGAGACTATGTACCATCTTGAAGAAGTGGTAAGAGCATAATGAAGATAAATAATTACTGTCAATCTGATTACATCTAATTCGAACCAAGCTCTCATACCATGTTAATTTTAGCAATCAGACTAAAAGTAAAAAAACAGAAAACACAAATGCAACACATAACATAGTGATACCCTAGGCCTCTCGGAGGTGTAAAACCTAGTAAGAAATGTCTCAGATCTGATTAGAATAAACAGAGTAGCAGATTAAAGTCTTTACCCTCCTTTAGGGCACACATCAACTACTGAAACTTATCTGAAGATAGAGGACTGAATGTATATACAGGTCGCTGTTACAGTAAGCTAATCTGAGACTGAATTCAACAATCCTAAGATACTTTGCCCAGTCTGAGACAAGTTCGGCAGCCTAGGATAGTATTTGTTCAACCTTAGAATAACCTCGCCAGCAGTAACATAGGTTCGCTCCACCTTAGGAAAATTCACTGATGTAGAGACACGTATTTGCTGCTCTAGGAAGATTTGAAAGTGCAGAGATAAGTCGCATATGAGAGCGATATTTGTCTTGTGATTGATTGCTTGTGATCTTCAAATCAACTTTCATATATAAGAGATGACACATACAATAACCCTCGGTTATATGCCAAAAATGCTAAGGCCGATAAGCCACTTAGCACTTTATGTACTAGGTCGGCCCTAGAAGGGATCCAACCTAGCTACAAAACAGCACATCCCGCCTTGTCCTTAGCCTCCAGGTCTGTAGACCAATCTATGGCAATTCCCCGTAGGGTTGCAAGAAATGCTTTCAACCAGTAATCTTGGTCATCCTGGCCATTCGCCTCCCATATTGTTATACAGGTTTTGCAATAGCGTATGGGATCATCTAATCTGTCCCCTGTGAATTTCAAAAGTTTTTGCTTCCCCTCGGTGCTTAACATTGTCTTCGCCAGGAAGGTACCATATGTATTCGACCAGATTGGACCGTCTTTCTCTCGTTCACGTTTCAGTGCCTCTCTTGCACTCTTGGCCACACACAAGCTCGCTACGCATCCACCTTTTGCATCTTCTACACCTTGGTCACCTTCTTTGCTTTTGTATTCTCTCCTCCCTGAGGTCTTTGTCTCAAGCCCCCCTATTGTTGGTTGCTCGATAAGAGATAGGTTCCCGATATGGTATCGGTTTGTTTCAAAGACTTCGACAACTTCTGCCTATAAGTTCCTTTCTTCTTTGTCACGTATCGACTCTATGAACAAGCTCCTAGCACTGGCACTAGATTCAGGGTCTTCGCTTTAAGCAGAGTGTACGATTTGGCTATTGGCCTAGTCAACGAGATCTTCGCTTACTTCATCGTCTAGAACTGGTGGGTTTTTGGCAACCTCCTCCAACTCATTCCACGTACACAATCTCTCTCTCCGACTACAACTTCGGCTAGCACTCCAACTCCTACTTCCCACTAGACTCGCCAAACCTTCAACAATTCGTTGTAACCGTCGTCTCCTCTCACTTTTCTCTCTCAGGCAAAGAGATCTTACCAACCCACCCCCTTCCTCTCGAAAGTTTTTGGTCTATCGGTCTTTATTTGGTCATAGGAGCATTAATCGCTATGGGTACATCGTCTGCTAGTATCCCGCTCTTCTTCCTCCCTACGAATCCTCTCTTCGTACCGTTGTAGTAAATGTTGTCGATGTTGCTCTTGGCTAGTCTCCTCCCATTGGTTTTGCAATTCAATTAGGTTTCGTGCCAACAACCTTGGGATTCTTCCATGAAGATCGAAGACCACAAGGTTCACTGAGAGTTTGTTGTGTATCGTGCCTTCAAGGACCACTCACTCGAGAGCTTCCCTCTGCACGTACTATGCGACCAAAACTAACTACAGATACACCAAGTCCTCCATCAATCGATCTTCTCATGCTTCTCCTCAAGTTACCACTTCTTTGCTATCACTTTCATTTACATATGCTTCCTATTCGAATCATCGGCCCATTACGCAGGCATACCACTTGCCATATTGATCTCCGAGTTTGTATCGCCAATGACGCCAAAATGTTTACTCCCTACGGGGTATGTGCTTTACTATTAGAAGTAAATAGGAAATGTAACAGGAATACAATAATACAAAATTCACAGCAATATATGGCAAAATGATTTATCTTTTATTCCAGGAACATGTAATGTATACAACAACAATCTTCTCGTTCTCGATACAAGATGAGATATATATACCACTCAGCGGTTGGTTGAGTGCCCACTGTCGGCAACTACCAACAACCCCTATGGGAACTATAATTCATTACACTACCATTATTTCAAAAAACAAAGTATTATTTATTTAGCCGCGACATATTTGTTGTCTAAAGTCATGAGTGTACAACTTGAAGATTCCTAATGCCATAGAAAGGTCTTTGTAAAACATGCAACAAGGTTCGTATGGAATAATGCATAGAGAGGAAAGGTCGTTGCATAAACAAATGCTAAACAAATGAACAACACTGTTGTATGGTGCCTGATGAAGAATGGTGTATTCTACAAAAGGTATGTTGTCATATATCCGCATATCGTACAATATGCCTAGTGTGGTAAGGCCATATGTTTAAGAGATTTTTGTGCCGCTAGATGAACCACAAACGGATGCACGGAGGTTGTACGATGAGAAACAACAACCATACAATGTGATTGGATACCACCGTCAAGTATCACAAAGAAGTTGTCATACGACATGGAAGAGTGGAAGTCATGCAAAGACATTAAAACGTTGTCATATGTTATGAAGGAAGAACAAAGGTAGTCATGCAACGGTCCTCTTATATTTTTTTCCTCCATATACAATTTGTTCCACTCTTCAAGATCACTTCGCTCTATGCCATACAATGTAATGATTAAATGAATTTGCCCGACCTTGCTACCAAGTTCAGTAGTTTATCAAAAACACAAGGTATGAGTAGGGACATGCACATCTACTTGTGACAAGCAATAGTGGAACTAGCCTCACCAAGCTTCTTCAAAAGGAATAACCATTTTGGACTTTTATCTAGGAATAGGGACTAACACTTCTATCCAAGATAATACAAGGTGGTTGGATACCAATAAACACATCTACTCAATATCAAATTTATGAATAGGGACATACACATTACAAATAACCAATCATAATTACACAACCACATAAAATCGCAACATAAAAAATCCGAGAACTAAGTTCTCGTTGTTGGTCATGCAACCATCATTATAGATCTTTCACTATGATAAAAAATGATACAAGATGGTTATTGTTGCGACTTTGATAGCTAGCAACTAACAAGACGACACTAGTAATCCTCCAACCTCATGTGCCTCCATCCTCCAATTGATTTTCTACTAAGAGAAATTAGCTTTGAAGCTCAATTTAAGAAACACCCTCACACCCCTTCCCCCACAAGTTGGATTTTGCCTGCAAGCAAGCAATAGTGCATCCAATTACAACTAGAAAGTTTTTATCTTTTATTTTTCTACACTTTTTGACACAAAATATCTATATATAAACGAATAGAACAATAAATCGTAATAATCACCTAGCAACATGAAACTATTAAAACTTAACTTCATTCTAGAAGCTATCATTATATACTCCTCTAAATTAAATTTTTAATAAAATTAATTTATTATATAAATATATAGATAAGATGAATTTAATCACGAATTTTTTGTTGATTGTTTTCCCTTGCCGAATTTCATTCAAATTTTATTGTTGCCGAACTCAAACTCGAATTCAAACCTTGTGACATAGGTAGGAAGTATCAATTCTCAAGGAAGATAACACATGTTTTTGACTCTACAATATCAATCAATGTTCTAAACAACTCACAACTACTCTCCTACAGTGTTTTTGTCAAATTTTGGAGGTTGAAATATAATCTAGACTTGGACAAGAAAAACTCCTCACATGAAAATGTCATATCGATCCAAGTGCAAAAGAGTTTTTGGCCTCCATCTACAACAACCTCCAAATAGCCTGAACCTCATTCTTGTGGGATAAACCTGAGATCTATAACAACTCTTCAATCAATTCAAAGTTAGAAATACACTTTAATTTGATCATCTGTTGGTGAGGAATCTCAGTTCGATGACTAATATGGACTCCATGCCAATTATTCACTAGTTAGATAAGCTCTAGACTATTAAATTTTGAATTATTGCCTATTGATGACTGCCCAACCTTGAGTGAGTCAATGGATGAAGATGCATGTAAAAGGTGACACGAAGTCCTGGAGTATAAAGGAAACTCTAAAACATAATTGATTGCCTCCAAGTTTGAGGATTCAGCATCTCTAAAAATATTGTCAGCATTCAAGACTTGAAGACTTGGCAATTCACCTCGTCACTAGTGTCGGAAAGTGCAAAAGCATCTCCAACTTGCTCATAGGTCAAAAGGAGGCTAGGCCTCAGAATATATTATTTGGACAAAGAACATCTATTGTAATCTCTATGGTGAAAAATACAGTAATGTAGAGATTTGGAAGAAGAAATAAAAGACAAATTCTCTCTTCTAACTCATAGCCTTGCACAACTCCATGCTCACAATGGAGCCCAAACAAAAGTATATCAGACAAATAGTAAGTAAATGCCAATTTTATACAGAGACCAAACGAAGAGTCCAAAATTATCAATCTACCATGACAGCTAGAGGATGTTCTGATTGCTACAATGGTTCACACAATGATCCTCCTTTCAGATGCCACCATAATGGTAACAACTTAGTTTTCAAAAAAAAAGATATTATAGAACACTTCTCACTCTGTAACCATATCAAAAATTTGGGCACTACCAAATAGAAGCTTGAAACATTTTGTACACATTATATTGTGCTTCTATATTTTATTTATTTAATAGATATTATATATTTAAAAGATTTCCATATCGTATATTATACAGAACCTCCTATAACAACTCCTATATATATATATATATATCAGTTGTTTTAACAATTCCAAATAAAAAAACACTCCCTATTAATAATTATTGTATTAACAAGTACAAGAATGATGTAATATTACAAACAATGAAAAATAGGAGCAATTTGCATATTAAAAGTATCTTTTAGAGTCAATGGGGTTGTGATCTACCAATGAAGCAATAGGTTTCCCTTGTGGAGACCAAAGTTCAAATCCCTAAAGAGCCATCTACATGTGGATGTCTAAGTGGTGACTCTTGCTCTTCCATCGTGACTTTGAAAGTATACATTTAGGTTGATATCTAACTACTGACTCAAGTGATGTGTTTGCCACCTCTAAGTGCATGGCTGGCCACCTTGGTGTAGCCATCAAATCATAGTGTGTGGTGGGCTGCATAATTATGTTCGTCGCCTCTCAAGTGCGGTTGACCGCCCTAGAGTGGTCGTCACCTCTCAACTATAGTTGGCCATCCAAGCATACTCATTGCCCTTAGTGTGTGGCTGCTCACCCACCCAAGATAGACTCTTATTGGATTATTGTAATGTCCCTTGAGTAGTATCTTGAAATAGAGAGGAAGAGGTCCACCTTGTAGCCTCCACCAATATAGATTGGGCTAAATGTACCATAATACTAATTAAAAAAAAAGAAACAATTTCTTTTGCAACCTGATAAGTTAGCATGGTCAATTTATTAGGCATTAAATCAGCCATGGAACCATATCCTCCAATTGGAATATTTGTTAGTTGCAGACCTCACCCAGAATTTACTCGACAACTAGAACCACAACAGGGTAGTAACATGCAAACATATCAGAGAGGGGATAACTATACTGAGAGGACTTACAATGGCATACCAATTATGGCCTCCATAAAGCTCCTAAGACAATACCTGGAATAATTTTCCCATTCCGGGAAATGATTCCACACTCATGCCAAAAGCACAAAAATGATTCAGCGGGTAATAGCATAGATAAAGTTAGCAGACTATTATTTATAAATGTTCCTCAGGGACATTTCCTGGGTCCTAGCTACCCATCCTGGACATCCACATTGTTTTAGGAATGTGGGAATGGGGACAATTAAGACATCTAAAAAGTGGAACATTCCCCTTTTTATCATCTAATAATGAGGATACCTCTGGCTTCCTTGAGAAGATCAAGACACGTCATGACATCCCTCAAATGCTTCAAAAGTCTCAGGGCATCCACACATCACACCCTTAAATGGACATTAACAGCTAAGACTACCATGTTTTGGCTAGGCAGCAGAAAAAAAAACGATTGAAAAGCTGCTTGCTGAAGATGCACCCTTTAAGGAAAAGTAGTAGTAGAATCAGACGGTTTAGTGAAAGAAAGCCAGAAATAAGATAAGGCATACTTAAGTGTTAAAAGGAAAAGAATATCAACATGAAAATTGGCGGTCCCAACTTGACATTAATTCAAATAAGATGAAGAAAGTAAATAAACCACTTGTCAATGAGACAAAGGGGTGAAGCACCCTGGCAATTTCAGCAGCACTTGGATGAAGAAGAAAATCAATCCTTAAACAATTAAAGCATCTTTTTGTGTAGAGAATTAAATGTTGAGGACTATTCTTAGAAGTACTAAGAGAAAAAAAAATGAAAGCAGAGGAAGCTGTGATGATTTTGAGGACTAAACATACAGCTGATTCTTAGGGTCAGCTGCCACTACAGTTGTTTTGCCAAAGACCAGGCAACCATCACAGAAGTCACCCAAAGAACACAACCACATTTTCTGACACCACAAATACCGAAGTTGACCCCACAATTACCTTAGATGCCATACACCTGTCAGCTTGTTCTTAAGGAGTTGGCAGATATGCCAAAAAATGTAGTGGAGAAAGTAGATGAAGCCATCACATTCAGTATAAGAATAAGACAAAACAGAAATCTTATAATGCCTTGGCAGAATCAAGATGATATTACAGTTGTTACACACAAGTTAATATAGTTTTTTTAAATGAAGTTGATATAAAATTTGTTATACTGGACTGTGTTTGTTATGTTTGTTCTACTGGATCAATCTGTCGGATTATAGAATCAATGGATTGTTATTGTACTCACCATTTAAATTCGGCTTCTTAGTTTGATTAAATTATTTTTAAATATTTCAAATTTAATTTCTATATACTAATTAAATATCCATCTCCCTATCGTCCCCAAAGTCTTTAAAACTTTTGCAGCCATAAAATTATTTAAAGAGGCATAACAAGCTACAGCTTCAAAAGAATGACGAATGTTGAAAGAATTTTTTCAGGCTCGTGATGAAGCAACCAGTTGATTAGAGATGAGAAACAAAGCAAGCGATAACGAAAATGTATTAGAGTCCACAAATAACCAAAACAAATCAAAGAGACTGGAATGTACAGCAGTTACAATATCAAAGGACTAGGCCGAAAAATCCAATACATGAAGCCAAAAGAGAAAGTGAGAATAGTTGGAAACTTGGAATACAAGGTTGAACCTAAAAAGAAAAACCACCAGCATAATACAATTATAAATAGAACAGTGGGAGGGAATCCTGTAAAATAGTAGAAACAGAGGGAGACAACCAAATAGAGAATCAGCATTCTGAAGTGTCAATGATTAGTGAACCATTGTAGTAGCCACCAACATTATCATCTATCACTTTAGGAATATCGATTTTAAGTCTAAAAATGCTCCTTCAGGAAGTCCAAGGCTAAGGAAGCCTGGCTTAACAATATTAAGAAAATACAGATTCTACATAGGAACTCTCCCAACATTCAAGACCAAACAACTATCAATTATATGAAATGAAGTAGAAATGTGAGCTTGCCCCGACGATTTGTGCCATGGAAGCGAGCTGTAAGATAATTCCCCACTTGGAGGAGAGATGTAACAATGATCTATGTCGAGAAGTCAAAGAAGATTGCAAGAATAACTCGCGCCTCCCCTATCTTTTCACATCCATAAGTGAATTGATAGCATTCAAAAGGTGCATGATGCCTCCAACATTTGTGATGGGTTAAAACAAGCAAGTAATCTATCTGGTAAACTTGATACCACACGGAGAGAGTATGCTTTAACATTGTGACCTCGAAAAGAAAAACGGCCAAGCCCCTGTAATCAAGGTGACAAACGAAAGTAGACAGAGAACCACCAAGATCTTTGTAAATAGCAGTGCCTCCTACAAATTTCACAGCTTGAAGTTGACACAAGAAAATAAAAAATGTTCCTATCCAAGTCCTAAAGAAAACAAAAGCTACATGATCTTCAACTTTGTACAATATATTTATTCATAGCAACAAAATGCTGATGAGAGCACACCTGCAATTGACCAAGGGAAATACTCAAACCATGAGATCAAAGATATTGAAGATAGGTGGAGCAATAAATGGTCCCACAAATGACCTGTAAGAAATGCTTAGCATAGAAGCTAGCTTCGGATGAGAGAATTCGAAGGGTGGGTGTGTTCCAAGACACCAATATGTATCAACAATAAATGCCCTCTCAAAAGGATCTATTAAGCATGTATTTCCTAAGAAGGTCACGAGGAGCCTTCTGGGAGAATCAAAAATAAGGAAGTTGGTTCAAAGAAATACTTATAGACTTGAAGAGTAGACAAGAATTGGAGAACCAACGACATCAACATATAACGAAAGTCAAGACCCAACAAGGCAATCTCTCCAAAGAAACAAAGTGCCACAAAAAGGATATCTTCCATAAAAAAATAAACTAAACAATCATCCTTTTGCAATAGATCATGAGTTGAACTTGAAGCATAATGTTCTAAACACTGTCAACAAAAGCCTTATTACAAAAACCCTAACTAGCACACCAAACCACAAAACCATCTAGTCTTACAGGCTTCATTATTGCATCGAAAATCAACATCTTTGATGGGATATCCTAGAAATGTACTTGAGAACATTAGCACTAAAGAAAAGAAGAGTGAGACCTATCATTTGCAAACTTGAGACTTAGGAATAGGTCAAAAGGAGAGACAACCTATAAATTGAACTCCTAGATAAGTATAGTTAGTGGTTATCCCTATAGGTCCCCCTTTTCAAAAGAAATAAAACCAAGAAAGAATGTGATTTTGGCATTGAAGACCAATGACCATAGTTTTATTAGGTTGGCATTAATTAGAGAAGATCACCAAACTCAAAAAGTGCATAAAGTTGTCTTTGCAAGCGTTCAAGGATGAGAGAGGAGGACCACATCATCAACAAAAGGTAAAATAGTGATCACAAAATGATGAAGTAGACAACTATACTTTGCATGGGTATGTTCCCTAAAAAATCCTCCAACTCACCACTGTCAATACTAAAGAGAGCTGGAGAGAAAGGACAACCTTGTTGAACTCCAATAGTACTTTGTCATGTAGATCCATGAGGAGACTCGAAAAACCCAAGAATTGTCTTGTATAGCAGCACAATAGCAATAATGAGAGTATCAAAAATACCGATTTCTCATAATTTCTAGAAGAACAAATATCATAGCATGGAGTCAAAGGACTTCTTAAAGTTCACAAAACAACAAAAGACTTTATAGGACCACCAACAAGCCTCTTCAATGATAGAATGGAGTGTGAAATTAGAATTAAAATTTTGAAAATCCTTCTTGAAGACAACCTAATCCTTGGCCCTCAAATTATTGTCATCCAATACCTTAGAAAGCAGTTCCGCAAAAGTATGGAGTGGATTATATGTTGCAAACAAGCAAAGGGGAACCCAAGACACACGACCTCATTGAATAATTATTAAATGGGGTAAGCAGGTATCCACACAATATTTGACAAATGCACCATAGAGCCCCTCATAATCAGCTACTTTGTTGGAGCAAACCTTTAAATGTTCTCCAACCACAACCTAGGAAACAAGTGAAAAGATTTAAAGAAAATAGCAAGGCTCATACTAGGATACATCAACATGTCAAAGTTTAATGCAACACCCATTACATGCTTCCAAGCTACAGTCTTTGGCATGACTCTTCCAACTTGACTTAAGCTTTATCCTTTTATATAGACAAGATAGCATCACAATCTTTTGGCTATTGAGAATCCCATAAAGGAAAATGGTAGGCCACTATAGGTCTGTCACCTTTGAGATGAAACAAGACTTGGAGAATCAAATTTTCATTATCCCACATTTGCTCAATAAAAACAATTCGGTTTTTTCCTTTCAATACATAAATGCTTCAAATGATTCTTTTTCAATTGGTGTTTGATATCGAAATCATGTCATGCTAAGTCAATTCACAAAATGACTCATGTTGGTATCCTCCGATATCTAGATGGAGTGCAATTGATGAAATTTTGAAGAGAACACACCCCCCCTTTTCAAATACTCGACCATCAATATACAAAACTATGAAAAAAAGTTGCAGATGTATTCTAAAACACCTAGATATTAAATTTCATCTATTTGTAACTTTACCATTTTCTAAACTACTATGTTAGTGTTGTTTATAACTAGGGAAGATGGGTTCGGATTGCCTTAAAGCAACATCCGAACCCATTTAGGACTGGGTCCTCTCTTAAAGGGGTAGCGTGCCCCCAAGACAAGTCCGGCCCCATCCTCCACGCCACAATAAAGTAAATTGGCGCCAAAAAGGACTAAAGCCGACCTAGGATATATGGGTTAAAGACCCATATAAATAAAGGTTAAATTGCAAACACAAACACAATTCATTCATTCATGCAATCAGCGAATTAGCTCTGCAACTAAAGGTGCGAAATCACTAAAGAGGATTGTGCGAACTTATCCAAGAGGACATAGGGCATTTTGGCGCAGTCTTGAAGCATTTAAAAGGGCAGATCTGATATATAAAAGATCAGATCCGGAGAAGCAAGCTAATTATTGTATTTGTGCAATAAGAGTGAATACATAATCTGACCTGTGGGTCTTTAATGCTGGTCTTGAGTTTACTTGATTATAGTTTACTAAATTACAACAAACTAATCAAATGTTACAAATCTGATTAATAAACTAGGGCATAATTAAATGTTACAAATCTGATTACTGATCTAGGGCACAAATTGAACAGTTAGTACAAAATCAATATCCTAGTTCTACTATTTATCCAAGTAACAAGTAGCTAGCACTAAGCTTGTCATTTATCAAGTTCATTTTTTATAGCCCAAGTATTAGGATTGTAGATTAGAATGTGTTAGAGGTGTTTTATGGAATTCAAAAGACTTACTATGTTAACTAATAAAAATCACATGAGATGGGTTACAAATTAAATCATAGAAGTCTAAGCCTCCATAAAACAACTACATGTTGCATAAAAGCTTGCTATCGAATCCATTAAAGCCATCCAATTCATTCTTCAACAAAAGATAGACTTCTTTGAAACTACCAAACATAAAAAAATGCAACATTCCAAAAGAGCAGCAAATCAAGTCGCAAATTCATATATTGTGCCACGCAATACTCCAAGTTATCAATAATCACTTGAGAGAATAAGTTGGCGTTGACGAATGTAGCAGAAATATCCTTAAGAAGCCGATATTATGTTAGGACTCGCTGATTTTAACTAATGTTTTTTTTTTTAATTTTGTAGACGTCTCACTTCACCCTTGAATAGTCGCCTCTATTAGAGGCCGACTATCCAAGAAGAGGCACGATGTACATATTTATACACAAGGCAGGCTCATTCATTGACACTGAATATACACACACATTCAGTTTTCTTTATACACTCATCTACAGCAGTTCGATTATCATCAAGGAGATATTATATTTTGTATATCTTGCATCTTGAGAGGTGCTGTTATAGTTCTTCAGACTGAGAAATTGGTCATCTTGTAAAGCTTATTGCTGTTCATTGATTCAATATATAAGTGATATATTGTTGCTGGGTTTTTCTCCCTCAAGGAGGAGGGTATTCCCGGATATATTCTCAGTTAATTGTTCAAATATTGTTTGATTTCTGCTTAATCTAATTCTGATCATAAAAATAACAGTTGGAACATGACAAATATGATGTAGCAAGGAGTATAATTGAAGAATTTTGATTCTATTGTTCCATTCCATTTCGCACAACTATTATTTTTATTTTAAAAAAGATGTTTGATTTCTTTGTCTCTTGTATTTTTCAATTTAGGTTTTGTAGAATTTAAGCTCTTAATTTTATAATATTTATTTTGTTTATTTTATGTGTTTAAGAACTCCTTATTGGTAAAATACAGTAGATGTCATTACTATCAGTAGAGCAAGGTTCAAATCACCTAATGCTGAGATGAAGAGCTCCATTTTGTCTTAAAAGGTGGCAGATGCCAAGGCCAAAACCTATGAGCAATGTAGGAAACCAAGGTACAATTGCGCCAACATGACCCATGGTTGAACAAATAAGAGAAATTGGACATTATTGATTTTTTTTATTTCTTCCTCAAGTGATTGTACTTACTCAAATTCCGTAGTGTCCCCATTTTCACGTCATCTTGTTCTGGGAGCGTTGGCCATTTTTCAAGGTTTTTCCTAGGTTTCCAAATCCACTAGGAGAGTTCCGATGTTCTTGGTGAGCTCAGTTCTCAGTTTCAGTGGGTTTCAACTTTCAACAGCAGTTGCTATTTTCGTACATGCTTGCATGGCACCGATCTTTCTAGGTTTTTTTTGGATTTATTCTTTGGCTCTCAGAGAAAACTGCTATTCACAGTATGTGCTCATGTCAGCATTTTTTATCATCTTTCAACTTCAGTTATGTTCAGGCATGATCAGATTTCTATCTTCGGTGCCTTGGCCATTTTTTAGTAAAGTGATTGGAATTATTTAATATTTTCTTGTAAGTGCTAAAGTAATGTTTCAATATTTAAGTGATGAAATATTTCATAAAATTATGCCCTCAAGTTGAATGCCTAGGCTATGGGAGACATGAGTTGATTTAAAAAGGTGCTATGGAGGCATTTTTTGAGGGAAATAAAATATTTAAAAATTTGAATGTCCTAACTTCCCCCCCAAACTATATAAATTCGAGTTTGGGCTCTCATTTCTTTATACGGAGTTTGCAAATATAACAGAAAGTTTTCGGGATGAACAAAGGAGTTTCTTATGGGTGTTGTAGAGGACGAAAAGATTCTTCAATCTGTTGGTTTTGGTGGTGAGAGACCCACCCTAGCTGGTCTAATGTTTTCAATCAAGAAACGCAGAGATCTTTAATGAAACTTGGATATAGGCTTACAGAGAAAATGAAGATTTTTGAGGTAAGCTGATAGTGAAGTTTTTTGGATGATTTTGGCTTTGATTTTTGGACTTTTGGGTGTCGTTCTCAGTGTTGCTTGCCTTATAGTGGTCATAAAAAAGTAAATCAACCAACTGCCACTTATTGCATGTTCCCATCTATTTACAGCCACTAATTAGCAATTATCCAGCATCATTAATCGTTTCCACTGAATCATATTCTGGAATACCAGCTTGGAAGGGGAGAGAGTCATTTAGGTCACTATTCATGCCATTTCCCACATTTTTTCAGCATTATAGTGGTCATACCACCCTACATCAACCAACAGCCACTTATTGCAGCAATTGTACAGGTCTAAAATTCATCCACTACGAGTTTGATCTTCATACTTGCCTTTGTGAGTGAGTTTTTCCATAGTTTGCATAAGAGACTAGGCAAGCCCAAAATTTCTGACTTTGACAAAATGTCAACAAAAACTTGGCAATTTAAAAATACTTATTTTTTTAGAAAAAACACATTTTTTTACAAAATGTATCAAACGAGTCTAATAAACCATGAGTTAGTGTTTTCTATTAGATTTGATTCTTGATTATGTATGGATTACAAAATTACATTATCACGCAAAGCCAAATATAATAGCTAGCTGCTAATTGATAACTAAAATCTAAGTTGCCGGTTCTGGTACGGCTATGGGATTCTGGTATGCCAATATGGAAAATTCTTTATCTTGGATGCAGTACATTTGGCTACGGAAAAAATAAAACAATATAAAGACTTGTAAATAAATTTGATAGTATGATGTTTCATCATCGATCAATGATAGTGATAAACATAATGTCAATTGATTAGTGTTTTTTCTGAATCAAATTTCAAAATCAATTTACAGTAACACATCTCATTTTTCCTTCAAAAAACTATAGATCCACATTAGCAGATTTTTAAATCTATATCGATTGTTACTTAAACTTTACAAAACAACCAGACAATAAGATTTACAATCACAAGTAACTAGGTCAGGGGAGCTCTTACATTATACTAGAAAATTTGAAATATTTATCAGAGCAGCTCTTACAATCTGCTGGAAATTCAGAAATGTTTAACAAGAGAGTGGAGAAATAAAATAAATAAATAATTAATAGTACTACTCAGCTCTGTTTGTTCATTGATTAATGACTTTCTTTACAAATAGCATCTAATATCCTGCAGTACAAAAAGCTGCAGCAGTTACAAGCTTTAAAAAATCTTTTCATCTTCAAAACAGCTTTACATAGAAGCAAAAAAAGATTAGAATTAAAAAAGCAGTGAAAAACAAGACTGAACAAAGCCAGAAAACAGGAAACATTCTAACACTTAAAACTTAAGAAAAGTGGTATGCTATCTAAGACACGTTGATCAGCAATGCCTTCATGTAGAATACAAACAAAGAAAAACAAATGTCCAAATATCTTCTTTGTTGCATGCAGTTAAGCTGCTCCGCCTGGAAAATTGAAAATTCAATTAAGAAAACATAAATTGACAAATAATTTGCAGTTAATAAAGATAAATGCCAATTGATAAGTGTTTTTTATTATCAACTTTTCCGCCCGCAATGCTTTGGCACGTGTGGGACCGACTAGGAGCGCTCTTGCCACCCCAAGTTTTGTATGGGTATGTCACAAGATGCTCTTGTCGCTGCTCCCACTCCCACTCCCAACCCCTTTCGGAGTGAGCATGACGCCTACAATAGGTCATCTTGATAACATAAACTAATATGAATTTATGATGATTTTCTTTGAATATCATCATGAATTGCATATCTAGGCAAGTAAAAAGTTATAATGTTTTAAAATTTCCTATATTGTAGTAAAAATTTGGTAGTAGCGGTTATAGTCCTCTTCCTCAATTGCGGCTCCATGCTTGGCCTAGAAGACTATGATTTTAGTTCCATCTTGATGCAAGATGGCAATGACTCCTCTACCACATGAATATCATCCAATCACAATCCAATGTCCCTTGCTTCTACTACAGCCACAACCTCTTTAGCTTGCCTCTTGAAATCAAAAATTCCATCCTTTGTAAACAAAAACATCAAAACATCTTACATGGGCAATCACTATAGGGATTGACCTCATCAAAATCAACAAGCCACTCTAATTTTTCCTCCACCATTCTTGTGCAAATTCGAAAGTTGTATTGCACAAATACTAGGTCATTGAGGCATTGTTGAGTCAACTTAACATGCTTCTTCATGTGATTGGTGTCAAACAAACTCTAGTTGCACGCCCAGCCTAAAGCCCTACGAGGTTGAAGCAAATTCAAAGGAATGTTTTTTGAAGAATTGGGGTTTTTTGCCTCAATCATCCCTGGCCTAGACTGAAGCCCTGCGAGGTTTAATCAAAATTCAAAGGAATGTTTTTTGATGAATTGGGATTTTTTGCCTCAATCTTCCCACCAAGAACCTACAAATAAAGAGTTTGTAAACTAAGTTGCCTACCATGGTAAAAGGTCAAGTATAGGTATAGGGTTTTCGTACGACAATATCACGAGAAATTTATCGGGTGCAGTATGGCTCGATATGGTTGTATATATATATATACAAAATTGCAAATACATTTGATATATTAGATAATATTTTATTATTTAATAAAAAATGACAAGTGAGTCTTTGATAGTATAATACTTCATCATTGGTCAATAATAGCAATAAAGCTAAACCTCAATTGATAGTTCAAAAGTTCAATATTATGTAATATATAATATATGTCCAAGACAATTCGATAGAAAATCATTACAATTCTAAAATTTGAAAATAATAGAATAAAAAATTCATGACTTGATCTTCATTCTTCACCAAAAGCATTTAGATCAAATTCGTTGCTTGGTTCAACATCATTTGAACTACAAGCATATAAAATGCCACTGTTACTACATACATCATCTGTAAGAGCCTCATCATCATATACGTTAACTCTAGCAAGCTCTCAATAGATGCATCCAAGTTGGTACACTCAAGGAATGTATCCCAATTCTTCATTGCCCCTTCCTTGTAGTCAACTTCCTTATGTGATAGGAGATGCAAGTTGGAATAGAAATAACCAAGTTCTCTACCTTTTTGTGGCCAACTGCTTACACTTCACTAAGTGGATCAAGGAGCAATTACTCCAATTCCATTCAGCCAAAGAAGAACTTGCAAACTATTGAAATTGGAGAGAAAGTCAATACAACTTAAAAATAAAAATTGCAAAGAATGTTACGTACTAAAGTCTACAAATATTAAAACATAAAAACGCTTACTTGTAATAGAACTTTGAATGCAAGCGGTTGGAGGAACAAATAATCTTGCACATGGAGGCACCACCACATAAGAGCAACTTCCTTGTGTTGGCCTCAAAGAGCACAAATACTATGATCTTGTCTTCATATGTACTTGCCAAACACTTTTCTCACATTATCCACCATTTCTGGATCAGAAAAGATTTTTTGGAATGTCAACCTGTACCCATTAGCAACTTCACTATCTATATGGTGTGGTTCATCCTAGCAAAGAAAGCATCTCAATGCTATAATATTTGGACAACAATGCATATGCAAGGAGCTGCAATGGTTTGTTCATATTGTTCCAATGACAGTAAATGATTTTTTTCCACTTCAAAAAAATATGTTTCTTCAAGGTCATTGTCCTTCTATGTTGTTATGACCTTTATTTTTCTATCATGGAGTCAATGCCATGATGGATTTCCCACAAACATGGTCGATATATATCAACAAACTTGATCATACTCATGATAGGTTTGGTAAAACTCAAGACAATCCACATAAACCCACTAATCATCACCTAGGATCAATGACTTGACCTATTGGGACCTCTCTAAATTTGATTGATTCCAAATTCTTAATTGGTGGCCAATGACCATGGCATCCAACACCACTTGCACCTTCACAAGTCATCTCAAAATGATTGTGTGTGATGTGAATCGGGACTCAACAACCTAATGTTCTGTAAAAAATAAGTTAATAATATTGAGTATTGACTATGGCAATAATTAAATTTACCTTAAACAACTCCAAATTTGAGAATGCTCTATAGATGCATTATGACACATGATAGTTTCGCACAAACATTTGGATCTCCTAATAATTAGTGTATATAGTTTTCACCCAACACTATCTAAGTCCCTATCACTTGCATCCCTAAGTTACGGAATGTACAATATGTGGTGTCCAAAAAATTATTAGAATATATTTGGTCAGCTATTTTTAGGTGTTCTATTAATGGTCACTTAGTTCATTTAATTTATTTAGTGTTTTTATTTTTATTTTTTCTAGGCTTCTTTTATTAGAAGACTTAGTTGCTATTTTTGCTTCAGTTTTAAGCTTCAGTTAAATGGTTAGATCTTTTTTGAACACCATCTTGTAAACTGCCTATGCATATGGTGTTTATAATGAATAAAATCACGCAATTTATTTTTCATGGTCTCAGAGTAGGAAAAAAAAAATTGGGCATCCTTGTTTGAAAATCGAAGGGTGTTTGTATTTTTGAATTTTTCGAGGGTATTTACCTCTGAAAAGCACATTCATGGACAGCTTCGTGGTTTTCTGCAGGTTCGTGGACCTGTTTTTTTCCCGCCATGAAGGATTCTATGTTATGCACAACGCAAGGGTTTCGCTTTTTTTTTGCGTCTAAAAAATCACAGGAGTCACGCAGGGTTTGTTTACAGCTGCGCGCTCTTTTTTCCCTCCGCTCACGATTTATCCTCGCCTTTTTTCATCAGGATTTTTCTGCACACAACAGCGGTTTTCGTGGCGGCAACACAATTTCCATTTTTTTGTGCACGATTTTTCGCATCTCTGTGCGTGATTTCTGGATTTTTTTGGCAATTAGTTTTTTCTGCACCTTTGTCCTCTACATCGAGTCTGCTCATGTGAAGGGTCTACAAACTAGGGTTTTTTCAGCTTCACAATTGTCTGCTTGACGAATTTTTCAAATTCGTGTTTTTTCCTGCTGCTATAAATCCGACCTAGGGTTTTACTGAGCTAGGTTTTTTCAGCAGAAATTTCTAGATTTTCAGAAAAATTTGCGCATTGGGTTTCGTGCCAAGGTTTTCAGCATATTTTGGGAACTTTGTCAGCTGATCAGCAGCTTTTGCTTCAGTTTTTGTGCCTTCACAAGTTGACCAGTGTTGATCTCCTTTTTGTGATGGCACCTTTGACCAACATAATGTCAGAACACAATTAGAAGTTCAACAGCTGCAACTACAACATCTAGAAACAGCACATGATGACCATTTTTGAGTATGTTGAATAAAATCACCCAATTTATTTTTCAAAAATGTGTGTACCTCTCATGACCAAAGCACCTGTTGTCCAGCAATTTTTTGCATTGTTTGCAATGACTTGGAAACAACATTATTAGCACCCACCATTTCTTTAGAGTAAATGAGAATTTTGGAATGACTTCTACATTCTTGACTTGCCCCTTACAATCAACCTCCCTCAAAAACATTGCCCCATTGGGAAACACTACAATCACATTTATTAAAGATTGGTTTTTGCAATTCTCCCATCCATCAAAAAGAATGGACACTCCTACTTCAATCCATGAGTTCCTTATTGGTTTGAGTGTAGTCTCTACAAAATAAAACTGATGATAAGGCAGTGCGCATCTTTTCATACCCAAGACCTATGTAATTGAAAGGTCTCTTACTAATTGTCATCGCATAAAAGCTATAGCAAGACGGATGCTCATCTTGACAACGAATTGGCTTCCATCTCATAACGTGCTGCTCCAACTAAGATCTAGATAACATTTACCTTCACCTACTCAAATGTTGTAATGATGTCTAACATTTGTTTTCTCCAAGCAGATGATCCTTGTTGTTTTCATTTAAACCATTATCTCATAAACCTCCAAGATACCTCTAGGTTGCTCCTAATAAATTTGGGAAAAGCAATGAGTAATTCCATTACGAGTCAATCAAAGGAAAAATTGATCAAGCATACCTAACCGAACTACTCTATGTTAATAATAATATGTTATATTATTAAAATATACACAATGATCTGACATATTTATTTATTCTCAAGATTACAGATTAATAAATTTTGGCAAAAAATTGAACTTCACAATTGCAAGAGATTTGGTAAAGATGTCAACAAATTGCTCTTGACTGGAACAATATTGCAACAAGTATTATGTAGTTAAGTATGCTCGTAGATGTAATGGCACCAGACCTCAATGTCTTTAGTGCATTTATAAAAAACTAGACTACAAACAAGCTTCAATACTCCTAAGTTGTTTCAAAACAAAATTGTAGGATGTGCCATGAGCACAACCATTCCAATCAAGATGCAATGTAACCATATCGCTTGACAGACAACTCCGCCTACAGCACAATATTCTGCTTCTATGGAAGAGAAAGCAACAGTGGCTTGCTAGTCCTCTCCTATGATATCATACTGACTTCCAACAGAAAGACAAAACTTGAAATTGACTTCTTGTCATCAAAAGATCCTACATAGTTTGCATGTGTGCATTCTTGCAAAGAAAAACGTTCATTCTGCTAATATTCCAAGCTATACTCCATTACACCATGCATGTCCATCAAAACTCATTTTGCTACTTTCAATTATGAAACTTAGGTTCTTGAATAAACCTTGAAAGATAACAAATAACATAGCTGATATTTGGTAGGTCAAGTAAATAAGACTCCCAATCAACTAGTGACAAAGAGTAGCATCCACCCAAAGGAGTATATCATGTTTAAAAAGGTGCAACCCTGTCTCCATGGATGTCAATATGGGCTTCAAGTTTTCCATCTTGAACTTCTCAAGAAATGTATATTGGCATATTTCATCTAAGATTAAAAAAACTATAAAATAATATTTAATAGCTTGTATGGAAGTTACCTGTAATTGAGAATGAACTTGCTCCAACTTAGACTCCTACAAAACATTATTTTAATTAGATTTCTATATGTATATCTAGCTTGGCCCTGTATTTATCTAACAAGGATAAGACCAAAGTTCAAAAAACTGTAGGATAACATTAATCTTGTACCTCTTCCTGAAGAGCCTCTCTTAGCTGAGAGACAAGAGCTGCCCTCGTCATTTCACTGCTTGATAGCTGTTGAATGCATTGCCTTAAAACATTATCTTGTTCCCGCAATTCCTCTAATACATTTGATTCATGCATATCTCCTGTGGAAGGCCATGTAATAATAAAATATTATTTTTTATATTTTTAAAAAGGCTCATCTTAAAAATGTAATCAAAATAGTTTACCTGCAAAGTACAATTCAAGTGAGGACCCTCAAGACAGAAAAAATAACAACTATACCTGGCCAAATCAATATCATGACGATCATTGCATAAACACAATTTACCACCAAGAAAATGGAAGGGATAATCATCAGAGAGGTTAATCAGCCAAAAATCACAAAGTGTCCTCCCAAAGAGAAAGTTAGAACCTAAAGCTTCCAGCTCTTTCAAACAATCAATGATGACTCATATGTCAAAAATTTCAAGAAAACATTTTTAGATAGCCTAGTTTATTTCATCAGCTCCTTCCCATGTCTTGGACAATTTTTAAGCGTGCTAGTTTCCACACACATCTCAAACCACGAGTTAGTCTGAGAGGGATATGGGTCCTTTACATTTATAGGATCAAAGGCGAAGCATGATATGTCTAACTAACGCCAATCAAACTTGGGTACAATGCATAACTCTGACTTTAGTTTATTGGTAAAATGGAGAAGATTGATAAACAACTGTCGAAGCAATGCAGGTTTATTTGTGAATATTTTACTGGCCACCAAGATCCCCACAACACACTCAAAAATACAAAGAAAAATAAATAAATTACTACAGTTTTTGGGTGACACAAAATTGTGCATTGAGCCAGATGATCATCCCATGTCACAAACTAAAAGTATCTCGACGAAACTCAAAACATATTTTTTGATAGTACATTTGTCAATAATCTGCAACCACAATATTGCATCTAAATATTCTTCTATAGAATTTTGGCATCTCCACCATCAATATAAATTTGACCAACACATATTTCAACACTATGATTTGTTAAGAGATCTAAATATATTGCTATAGTTTTCGTAACCACACTATTTTAGTGCCTTGGCAAGCTGCACTATATTCTATTCCTGCACTTATAAATCCTTCTCATAGAAAATACATCTATGTGATGGCTACATTCTATGGTCTTATAGAGGATTACTTCAACACATACAAAGTAACCTGCAGCTTACATATTAATTGATCCTTAACTATTTGCACAAAGACATCAAGATGCTCAATATACATCGCTTCTTCTAAAAAATCATTTCTAAGTGTTGTTTTATCTTCCAGATGATGCACATGAAGCTATAAAGCTGCTGCAGCTACTAACAACACTCTTTTTAAGGGCATTTATTATCAACCGCCACTAAATAAGTGTCATGGTAATCTACAGCTCCCACTTGAGTATTCCTCTTAGCAACTAAGATTGCTTTATATTGATTATGCTCATAGTTTACCTCAAATATACATTTACACTCAACTGTTTTTCATTGAGGTTAAAGTAACAAGGTTGGATTCTTATGAGGGAATTGTATGCATCATCCATTATTTGCTCCCAATGCACTAGCATTTCACTCTCACCTGCTGCTCCGTCTCTTTTGTGCTCTTGCTTCTACTATTTTGTGTTCCAAAATATTTGAAGCAAATACATTGACCCAAATGCCTTGTATGTAGAATTTTTATCTCTTGCTAATTTCCTAAGCAGTATTGGCTCTTATATTTGTCCACCTTCTTGATCATCCTGTTATAGGTTCTTTCTTGTACTGCTTATGATGTACCACTTAAAGAAGATACTTCGACTGCAACTTGTCTTTCATATTCAAAGTCTTAATTCTACATGCATAGACTTCATCCCCCATTTACTTCTACATGGCAGAGTTCGCATAGAAATTAAAACCCCACTTACTCTAATATCATTTTTTATATGATCATATAATCTGTACACTATTGAATATGAAGAGTAACCAATTAAAATATTTTTACTATCCTTGCTGATTTACAAGTGGCATACATGCAAATCAAGTGTAACCAAAGTTTCTTAGAAGTTTCCACGCCAAGCTACATAGGAATCTTATCCAATGCCTTAGCTAGTAACCTCTTGTAAACATGGAGTGCAATAGAAAGTGCCTCAACCCAATAGTGGTTGACAATGGACTGCTTCCCATCAAGCTCCTTGCACTTTCACATAAAATCTCTTCTATCATTTGATATCACAGTTTGATGTTGGGAATATGAAGCAGTATATTTTACATTTGTCCCTGCACCAGTACTATTTGAAGGTATATTCACATACTATCACATTTCAACCTTTCTAAAGATTTCCACAGCTGCTTCTCAACATATGCTTTGAAAGTTTTAAACATCTTGAAAGCATCTGATTTATATTTTATAACATAGAATAGTTTTTTTCTTCAGTAATCACCAGCAAAGATAATTGTATATTTTATAGTAGGATTGAATGTGGTGTTGTGTTGATTGTTGATGATTTATTTCAAAAGATAATTTCAGGATGAATTAGGTCAATTTTAGAGCTTTATTTTGTAGAAGAACTAAAAGGGTATTTTTGGATTCAATTTGATGGAAATTTGAGAAAAAATTACTAAGTTTTAAAGCAGTCGGAAGTTTCGCTTGAACCAGGAACAAGTTAGAGGTTTGGATGTTCCAAGAACACTCACTAAGTCTGATAATGCTTGTTCCTTTCAAAGGTCTAACATGTCTTCAAGCATTTTGGAAGATTTGAATAGTTCCTAATGGAGTAGAAACCTCTGATAAAGTTGAACAAATCCTATCAGGATATGAACCCCCGACAAAATGAAACAATTCCTAGTGGAATAAGAACCACCCACAACATGGAACAAAGTGTAGAAAACTTAAAACATTTTGAAAGTTCGAATAAATCCTAGTGAAGTGAGAATCCCCAACAAAGTGGAATGGTTCCCATTGGGGTAGGAACCTCCAACAAAGCATAATGGCTCCTAGTGCCTGTCACATCTCTAACGGATTGAAATGACTTATTATTGAAGTGACTAGTTGACTCGAAGGTGATTGGGAAATGCCATTAGAGTTCCTAATGGGTGTTAAAGCTCTGACAAAAATTTAAATACTCTTTCAATCGTTTTGAGGACCATGGCAGAATGAGATTTAAAGTTTTAAACGAATTGTGATTGTTCTGCTCCAACGGTTCAACTTCTTTTCTTGAATAATATACAAACTAAATTGATACAATTGGAGAGGTGTTTCATAATGTGTTGAAGAGAAATTTGAGGAAACGGTGGTGGCTGATGTGAATCGTTTCTATGGTGTGTATGTGTTTTGGCTGCTAATTTAATGGTCTGATAAGACTTTTGGATTAAATTTGCATCAATATTACACTTCTTTTTAACTTTGAAATGTATCAAAAATGAAAGAGAGAAAAAAATCAAAGAAAACCTATGTATTTCACATCGTCGATCCCATGCCCTAAATCCTCGTGCATTGTTCATTCACTCACCAGTAAAATGCAAATATTGTATAAACCTTTTAACATTAGGCTTTTTTTAAATTACACTTATTTGGGTGAGTTTTTTAAGAATCATGGAAAGCTTTAATGAAAAATTGCCATCCTCTTCCAAACTTGTTTCCATATGCATTGATACATGCACCCATCAATGACATCTTCCTCATTTAACCTATAGGCTTTACATGAATTTCAAAATCATGCACCCACAACTTATCCTATCAAACCAATTTAAGTTTTCCCATCCTCCTACTAATACATTTTCCCTCTAGCTCTCCTCTCCCCTATACATATTAACATTATTTTACTTTCTTTCATCCTGATAACAACAAAAAATTGGCTCCCATTCACTCTAAATTTGATAACCTCCATAGCCTACACTTTTATGCTTCAATCTTTATCAAAACTAGAGTACTTGAAACAAATGAAGCAGAAATCAAGAACCATCAAAAAGAATCATGATTACTCATCTCTCACAAGGTAAAACAATTATGGTTGTCTACAAATGCCAATAATCAAGCACAAATTTCAGCGTTGTGATAAATGTGATTTTTGATAAAATGGAGATTTAATCAAAATAACTTACCACATCAATATTTTATAAATCTTCTTTTTTTTTTTCATTTTTGGCCTCACTTTTACATAATTCAATTGTTTGGGAACAGTTTTGCAAGTAGATTGAGAGTTTGGGGAACCAACATCACATTGGATAATCCAATTGATTAGGATTAGCAATGGCTTCACACTTTCCATCATTGATCCAAGTATACCCTAAAGGTGAAGAATATTAACATTAAAACCTAACTATTAGGATTTGTGATGTTAAGTCCTAAACTTTGAGGATTTATAACACTAGACTTAAACCCTAGGACCTAAACATTAGGATTTTTTAAGTTACACTGCAAGGTTTTGTTTCTCATTTAAGGTTTTATTATTTAAATTCCATACTTTAATGTAGAGCTATTATTGCAAGATAATGATTTAACTTTAAGGTTTTGTTTATTATAAATCCTAACATTTTATGTAAGCAAAATCCCTTAAGTTAAACATTAAACACAAAACACTAAACCTAGATTATTGTTATTTCAAGAATAAGATTAGGGTCTTTTAAATTAAATTTATATTTGACCCGAAATGCTAATCTTTAATTATTATTTTCCATTCTACGGGGACGCTTCCCCTATGGTTTTACCGATGTCCTCGTACCCAAAACGTTTCGAGGTCTTGGGGGCAGGTAGAACACCTCCCTATCCTGCACACTTTCACCATTGAAAATTGGAAAAGTACCTATGAGTTCTAGAAAAATTGTAGGAGACATAGGGGATGACTAGCAATCCCCTACAAACCAAACCTTTTTTGAACAATTTTAAAAAAACACAACAAAAAAAGGGATTGGTAGGGCCACAAGGAACCCGCCCCTCCACCCCTATAAAGTAAACCTAAACCTAATTTTTCATTCATATCAAACAAAAACAAAAAAACACTCATTCATTCAGTTGTATCATTTGGCAAACAAAGTGAAGTGCAGCAAGAGAGGGGCAGCAGGTGGTGAAGTTTTGAACAGAAATTGAAAGAGGACTCTAGGGCATCAAATCTACTACACTAGAGGTAAGTAATTCATCTTTCATTTGTTTTTGGCATTTATTTTACAATTTTTCAATTTTTACAAGTTTTCAACACATAGGGAGGGCATTATGAGTTTTTTTTTGTTTTTGAACTTGCAACTCTCTTTGCAATTACTATCAAAACAAAGTCATGAGTAGCAGTGAGAGCAGCGATAGTGAGGATGTTGAAGTCCAAATGCAAGAAACAAAACAACCTAGTAGTATGGCAGCCATTGGGGGGTCTTCAAGTTCAAACCCATTTGCTTGTCCTTCCTAAGTTCTCAAAACCTATGCAAAAGAACTACTCAACCCCAAAAAACCTCTATTATGATTTGCAATGAGAGTTGATAAAGATAAGAAAAAAAATTCAGTAGGTAGTAGAATATGGGAGTGCCATTTGTGCTACAAACAAATATAGGGGCCGCTATACTAGATTTTATTGTCATCTTTTGCACATAGGTGGTCAAGGGGTTAAAGGTTGCAAAAAATAGCTCAAGTTAAAATAATTGATCCAAATAAATTGCATATGGCGGGGGAGGTATTAGGTAAAGGGAGTCCATTGGAGAGTGTGCAGCCTAGTGTATCAATACCTATGGAATCCATGGATGGTGCTTCTCATGGGGGAGACAGTTTTACTATTTCTACTAGGGGAGAGAAGAGAAGTGCTAATATTGCAGATTTGTTTTAACATTCACCACACTTTAAAAAAATGTTCAAAGATATTCAAGTTTGCAGACCCTAATTTGTTCCACCTGGGGAAACTAAGCTACACACCACCCTTCTTGATAGAGAGTACTCCACGGTGAGTGCTTTGATGGCAGATATAAGAAAACCATTAATAAGGGATGGATGCTCCATAATCATGGATGGGTAGACCAATATCAAACATTGGCTATGTTTGCAACAAGGCAGAAAACTGAGAGGAGTGGGGGTAGTGAATCAGTTTTCTCATAAACTATACTTAACTCGAACACAAATTCAGATCTGATAATTAACCGTGAAAGCACAAATCAACACCACATCAATAACACAAATAACACCAAGATTTTTGACGTGGAAAACCTGACTAAAGGAAAAACCACGGTGGGAACGTACACACAATATGATAATACCCTGTTAGAAGTATATGAAATATTACAATGGGGAATGCACATGCATTTAGGCACACTGCCTAGAGTTCACTGCTCAAAAACAACAACAACAAGGGCTACAACCATGGGGAAGACTCGCTGTCTTAAAAAAACATTCGGATTACGTCCGGAATATCATGAATTGATAGAATAGCATCTCCTCATGCCTAGTTACAGTTCCAGTTAAGCACATAACACATAATTTGCTCCTACGCACTTCTTCACACTACTTCAATGCTTCCGAAAGAACAGCATTATTCGCACACACAGACACCTCTCTCACATTATTATTACATTTATTTATACATATCATCAACTTATCTTTCAAGGTCGGCTCAACACAAATCACAAATTACAAAGATATAACCATACACACTACAATAATACATGCGGACCGAAACAATGTCCGCTAAGACATAGTATGGACCAAAAACCACCACCTTGAACATGAAACACCTCCAAGAATTATGCCTCAAACATCCGCAACACACTACAATCATCATGTCGGCCAAGAACATGAAGAACACCACCGGGTCAAGGAAAACTATCAATAACTCGCACAATAATCAATGCGGACCACCAACACAAATAGGACACAATCTAGAAACATCTACAAGCAATGTGAATTACCATAGAAACAACCGCAACATCACCACTTACTAGAATCTCCATCACCATTATACCTAACTTCAAAAACACTGACTGAACTGACTGACAAATTGAAAAATTCACTTGCGGACCTTCAAATCATGAACCATCTGAATTGAGGACACACCAGAACGTCCCAAACACTCTGCCAAATCTGCAAACCAAAATATTGCAACGCGGAGCAATGCAGAGCAAAATCCAAAACATTGATCAACACTGAACAACTGAAAAACCAACCACAATACCGAATCTCATAACTCCATCAAGTCTCCATACGAACCTTTAACACTTCAGTTGAATCAACTAGAGATACTTATCTCAAAACCCTTTAATCCGCAACAACTCAACTGCAACACACTGGCCAAACCAATCATTTAATCTGACTGCAACACCAGAACACACAGAGTCATTTGTTGACAGCAATGACAACACATCACTCAAGCAATCCAAACACATATTTGCACATTATACCAACAAGTTACTCATCAATTTTATTGTCACTCGTACAGCGAGCTCTTATTTTCTTAGAGTTGTAGATTGCACATGGAAAAGGATGGATGCAACCTTCCAATTTCAAATTTTGAGAGATGCCATTGTCATGTCCCCTAATAAGTAATTGTTGAATGCATAAAAATATTAATTACTTTATATAAAGTTCCCATTCACTTATATAAATAATTCATATTCACAACTATTAGTTAACTATCACTAACTATTACGGGAATTCTCAAAGCAATTGTTGTTACTTAAGGATGGGCACCCGAGAGGAGGGGCATGGTAAATATATACAAGCAAGTCTGAAGTAAAGATTGATATTCGGTGGGATATCAAGCATTAAACAAAAGAATTCCTTTTGCCAGCTTAACTGGCCTATTGGAAGTAGAGATCCCAAAGTAATACACAGTGGGAGTATTGGCTAACGTCGTGGTTAAGAGCACTCTAACGCATCAACCAATCGATCTGGAGATTGACAGAAAGGCACGCCATTAATCATCGCGGAGATTACCCGAAGGCACAGAAATTTACACTCGCGTCAGAAGAACCCGATATCGGGTGCAGTCAACATGAACACTAGTTTGCGTACGTGAGACAGAGGCGCATCGATTGGGGAATTTCCGTCTACATACACGAGGCTCGGAGGAGTGACAGACCAACGCGAAGGGTTTAATCTATTCCAGCCGTGGTGGAGTTGGTAACTATCAGGAGAGCCAACGCAAAACCCAATATCGAGTATCATTTCGGGATCCTTGCAATCATAGGGAACCACATTGTGGAAGAATGGAACGGAAGCAATAATGTCATGTTGCGTCTGAAGAGGATTCTAATCTGAAGGTATCGCTCAATACACATTCAAAAGGCCCGTGGACTGGAAGTGACAATATATAACCCAAGAAGCTACCTAACATGCTTACGGCGAAATCCAGATCAACAACTGATAACCAACAGCCCGAGAAGGGGGGGCATCTACAATTATACTATGGCTACCAAGTGCACTATTTTGTATTCCTCCTAAAATAATGTATTAATTTTGTCAATAAATGAAGTACCAGCCAAAGGGATTGACATTGAGTTATGTAATGAGACAAGCGTCACTGTTTGAACCTATTTTATTACTCTGTCTGATGAACTGAACATATATCCAATAGATAATTTAAGGGAATTTTACAGCCATAGAGGATGTTGGATCCTCTAATGGTGTGTCGGTAGTGACTGAAGCCCACGTGTGTAAGTTTGTTGGATTGATGGTGGAGGGTACTTATAAGCACATTTATGGGACACCGTGTTGTGTTCATGCATTGAAAAATACCTTGAAGGACATTACAAAGATACATTGGGTTAAGGTAGTGGTGTCAAAGGCTACAAACGTGCAAGATATTCATTTGCAACCATTACACTTCACTTGCTTTGTTTAGGATATTTTCAAGGAAGGAATTCCTCAAGCCCCTATAGACTAGATATGTCAACTACTTAATTTTGTTAGAGAGGATGCTTGAGGTCCAAAAAGCTCTACAATCAATGGTGGTCAATGCATAGTGGGGTAGATGGCATGAGGCAAGCACACCTAAGGGAAGAAGTATGAAACAAAAATTCCTTGATGATAATTGGTGGTCCACAATGAGGTAAGAAAATTAGCATTGCTGATTTATTATTTAATCCATAAAATGTTAATTTAATTTAGTAATTTGAATTTCATATATGTTTCTAAAATGTGAAACACGTCCATTCTTTTTTTTTATTTAATTTTTTTTAACTTGTTTGCACTTGCAGATACATTTGCTCCTTCATTGAGCCTATTGTGTGAGTGATTAGATATGCTTGTTGTCAGGTATTCACACATCGCCCCATTGCAAATGGGGACCTCAACATTTTTCCTGCTTTCTAGGTTGTGTTAGAGTCCTTAGCTATTAGCCTTTGCATCGGAAGGGTATAGGTGGTCAAGAGGCCAGGAGTCAAGTGGATAGTCTTATGTAAGGTGTGAGATGAGTAAGTCAAAACCTTCACTTCATGTGCATACCCTCAGGAGCGTACTTCATGACCATCACCCTTGGGGCAAATTCCCTTAGAAGGCCTTATTTGAATGTGTATTGGAGCATTTGAATGAAGATAGCGAGCATGGTTTTAATTTGAAATCACTCATTCTTGAGAGCGAAGTTTCCTTCATGTGCTCTATGAAAGGAGCGAATTTTGCATCTTAAGCCTTCATGAAGTTAATTTGACATGTTTTGTGAATGAAAGCTTGTGAAATCTAAGGATTGACATTGAAGTAATGAAGGAAGGGTTCATTTTGGTTTTCTCTTCATCTTCATGAATGAAGCAACCTAAGCGAACTTCATGAACTAAAGGAGATGAGCGAACTTCATGATCTCAACCACATGAGCGAAAATCACCTTCAAGCCTACATGAGCGAACTTCAAGAATGAAGGCACATGAGCGAACTTCACCTTCAAGCCTACATGAGCGAACTTCAAGAATGAAGGCACATGAGCGAACTTCACCTTCAAGCCTACATGAGCAAAATTGGAAGTAGAGGAGTGAAGGATATTTCATAGCATTTACCTTGAATGGATTCAATTTGAAACGAATTTCACAAACGCAACAAGATGAGCGAGCTTCATGAGTTGAGGGAGATGAGCGAACTTCATGAGTTGAGGGAGTTGAGCAAACTTCATGAGTTCATGGAGAGGAGCGAACTTCATGACTTGATGGAGATGAGCGAACTTCATGAGTTGATGGAGAGGAGTGAACTTCATGACTTGAGACACAAGAGCTATCTTCATGACTTGAGGGAGATGAGCAAACTTAATGAGTTGATGGAGAAGAGCGAACTTCATTACTTGAGACACAAGAGCTATCTTCATGACTTGAGGGAGATGAGCGAACTTCATGAGTTGATGGAGAAGAGAGAACTTCATGACTTGAGACACATGAGCGAATTTCATGTCGAACTTCATAAACTCACCTACATGAGCGAACTTCATGATTGGAGGGAGATGAGCGAATTTTCCTTAAGAGCTTTGTTTGAGTGTATGTATAAGTGTAAGGATTAAACCAATGAAACAACAGAAGGATTGAAGAGAAGTTCATTTGAAATTCATTTCATCTCCAAGACCTCAAGAACTTCATATTGAACTTCACAAAATGGAGGAGATGAGCGAGCTTCAAGAATTGAGCTACATGAGCGAACTTCAAAGATCAATGCCCATGAGCGAACTTCATAAATCAGCATAGATCAGCAAACTTCAAAGATCAGCATACATGACTGAATTTTTCTCCTTTACTCACAACAAGATGCAAGGCAGCCAAAAAGTCATTTCCTTAAGCTGATTTGATGCCTTAATTTTCTTGAGAGGGAAGAATTTAGAATTTAAGATGAGGCAAGGTGAGTAAGAAGTTAACTTCGAGAATCAAGGGGGGTGAGTGAATTTCATGTTGAACTTCAGGAATCAGCTCATATGAGCAAACTTCAAAAATGATAACACATGAGCGAATTTTACAACTTGAGCTTCAAGAGAAAAATTCAAGTGAGTGAACTCTACCCCATGTGTTCCTAGTTGAAGGCGAAGTTGCAAGATTGGTTAAATGACTACTACCTTAAACTGATTTGAAGTTTGGAAAGAGTCATTTTGAGTTAAGCTCATATAATGAAAGAAAATGACGGAGAGTAAGTTCAAATACAAGGACAACTTCATGATCATCAAGGGTGGAGTAAACTCAAAGAGCCCCTTTCTATGAGCGAAAAACAACTTCAAGTGCCCCTTCATGAAGGCAAATTCTCTTTATATATTCTTATTAAACCTGCAAACCACATGAAATCACATAATTACATCAAGCTAGGAGGTTATAATAGAAGGAATATCATATGTGTTTAATGCTTGCTTGTTTGTTATGCAAGAGATGAAGAAAGAAATCAAGGAGATCACATTGGAGGAGGAATGAAACAAGTCGCTCAAGGATCAAATTTAAACATCAAAATTAAGATGCAAGGAAGATATCCTCAAGGGAACTTCATAGACAAATACAAGAAGGAGATCACACAAGAAACATTCACTTACACAAAGACATGATCTACAACATCAACGACATGGAGGGAGTCACAAGAGAAGGAATTCTGAAGGAGAGAGATAGTGGTGACATCAGTAGTTCTTCAAAACTAAGATTTTTATACCTAGCACTTCCATGATCAAGGCATTCGAGAGGATAGTTTCAGAAAAGTTAATCAAAGTTAGAAGATCATCGTCATCATCGCTGAAGCTGGATAATATTGAGTATCAAGAAATATTCCTTCATGATGATCTATCAAGCCTACCAATGCAAAATAAAGGTGGAATCCTAGTCATCGTCCCAGTCACCACTCGCCAATCAGAGAAGTTCCACATCAGCACATCTTGATGCAATGTACTTGACTCACCCGTGATGGCACAAACTTTGAGACACCTACCCCTATCATCTATTGGTTGAATGTTCTAGAGAGGACATGTGCCAAAGTGTTCTAATTATTTCATTGCCTAGAATTGAGTTTGTTGTAACAAACCCTAATTAGGGTTTTCATTGTAAAATCTCGGCCATTGATCTCAAATTGATCTAAGCCATTGAATTGTATTGAGAGCACTATAAAAGGCTCAAATCTATCATTTGTAAAGGTTAACAGTGAATAGAGTAGTGAATAGAGCTAAGATGGTAGCTAGATTAGAGTAGAAGTTAGATTAGGAGAAGGCAAAGATTGTTGTCAAACCCTTGTTGTAAAGAACAATTGATTTCATTAAAGTTATGGTGAATTTGATTTATTACTTCAACAACTCGCATTCTCTTTACTTCTCAATTTGCTTTCTTGTTATTAAATTGAATGGAGGAATTTGTTGAATGCATTTGTGTGGAATCCGTTTAGTCTATACCACTAGCCTCTTGCCGATTGTAAGCGTGCCTTGTGTGCTCAACTGGAATACTACGCGCTTAACTTCAAATCGCCATACATCCATTGTTTATGCATTAATTTGGATGGTGAGCAATGTTTGATGGTAATGATTTGAACATCTTTGAATTGTCCTTAGAAGATTGCACTGAGCTTGTGTTAAATTGTTCAAGTTGATAGTGAGACCTCGCCCAATAGGATTCCATCTAATCATTCATCCATCTTCTTACGTTCTAGGTCTTAGAATAGACTCTCTCAACCCTTGCTAATCTAGGAACAAAAGCATCACCAAATTGCAACATCAGATGATCAAATTCCAGCGATTCAAGCATTCGACAATTCAACGTAAGTCCCTTTGTGATACCAGCAATCACATCAACCAGCTATGCTTATCCACAAGTCAAGACCTGACATATAAGAACCTTGGAGTTGTCTCAAGTGATCCTTAAGCTAATCTTTAGCATTCGAGAAGCTTTGTTTAAGAGAGAATAAGATACTTTTGGGTATTTTATTCTATGTTTGCATGTGCGTAAAAACACATCAACAATGTTGATACTGACTCTCCTAACCTTAGAAAGATTTATGAAACCTTTTATAGCATGCTTGGACAAATCAAGCAAGCAATTTATAGCAGTGACCGTAATTTGGGATTTTAATAGGAGTATCATGAACACCCTGCTTAATATGGCAGCCTATGCTCTCAATCTAATAGTATGCACCAAGACCTGGGAGAGTGCCTCCATATAGTGATCAGGAGGTGAAAGACGGCTTTTTTAGATCCCTTACAAAAAAGCATACTAAATTACGTTACCAAGAGACCCGTCTCCTACCCCCTAAGACGTGTACCGGAGATGGAGACGCATCTCCGGTACAAAAAACGTCTTCGGAAACTTCCCAATGCACAAGCCACTTAGATTGGCTAAAGTACCAGTATTATAAACAATTTTAATTTCAATTTTAAATTTAAAGCTTAAACTTAACCAGTGCTCTTGTTTTCAAAGTTCTATGTCATGATATTTTCTAGAAATTATTAACTTATAGAAATAAAAAATTGGTGTCTTGAAGTACCCATCGTCTCCTATTTTTGGAAATTAGTTATATCAATACTGGTACCAGTCTCCAACATCTCTTAGCACCCCTGTCTCCAGGTAACCTCGATACTAAAGAGGAATCTACTCTACTTCGCACATAGTGGCTTGCATTTACCAATCTTTCTGGTCCAACCTTCAACAAACTAGAGGCAAGGTTGGACAGAGCTACATTGGCTCAAATCTACCCTATTGGTTGGTAGACATGGCATGGAAAGGATGCACCGAAGCGGAGATTACTTGTCGTTCATCTTCTTTCATAGGTTGTCAGTTCTTTTGCTTTAGAGAGGAATTGATCACACATAGCATCATCAAATCAGTCAAGAGGAACCATCTTACCACTAGACCATTAGAGAAGGTGGTGGTTGTACATAGTGTTTTGCGGCTATAGCATTGCCGAGGTCTTGCATACCATCACACTACATCCTTACGTTGGGATGTCAATCCCAGAGATGTTACACAGGCTGAGGGGAAAAGACAGCTGATGGATTGGTTGTGGTTCCATTGGTTGAGGCAACCCCTTATACTGGCAATGACTCACGAGCTCTGATTTTGATTTTGACTCTTAGACCTACCATGTGTTAATTATCGACAGCCATATAATTTATAGTTAGTTATATGCTTATTGTTTACAATACATGTCATTTCATAGTTGAAACTTGAAGCCTTTCAGCATTTGTTATAATTCTAACATAATATGTACACACATTGACAATGAAAGCAATTCAATTTTGTTAATTTGTTTGTCAATTCTCATGTGAAATCTAAATTCAAGTCTAATGCTATGTATTAAGCTTCTCCAATGTCTATGATGAATGCTTTATCAATGTTATGATATGCACATTGCATATTTGAAATTTCTCTATATTTTTAAAATTCCCCTATTTTTTAACAATCATCCCCTGACGTCCCTTAAAAAATGGCCCATAAGTACCCCCCATACTGAAAACACATCTCGTCGTCCCCTTTCATTCCCATCCCCAAAACTTGATGGAACATAGTTATTATTTCCTTAAGTATGCTCTAATTCCAACCTTAAACCCTATTTTTAATGGTTAAGAGATATAAAACCCTTTAATGTTTAGCATGCATTGACCTTCCTAAAACTTAAATATTTTTAGGGTTTAGGGTTTGAATTAGGATTTTCTTAAATTTATACTATGTTCTAGGTTCTATTTCCAACAGTTATCCTTGAGTTTTTAAGGGTTTATAGCTAGGCTTAGGATTTTTTTTAACTTATGTATTGAGGTTAAGGTTAGCATTAGGGATTTTTTTAAATCGGTATGTATTATGTCCTAACCCTAACCCTAATGATTTTTTTCTTTGACTTATTTTCCAAATTTTAAGTGACCCTCCCAAGAGAAAAGGGCTTTGCATTGACATGTCAAAGTTGTTCCTAATTCAAATGAAATCAACTGCATTTTTTGTGGCCTTGAATGTTGTGGGCAATGTATTTATCGTTTCAAATGGCATTTGAAAAAGGTGTGAGGTTTGATGTTAAGCCTTGCAAGCAATGATTTGTAGATGCCATCTATCAAGCTTTGATAGCTCCAAAGGCAAGAATTAATTCTTTCGACAAAGCAAAGCTATCACAATTACAACAACATAATTCCAAAATCATCTACAATTTGTACATCACAAGGACCTAACACAAAGAGTGGAAACATTAATGCCTTCTTTGCACATCATACTATACAAAGAGCATAGCCATCTTTCAATGGTAAAGTTGGAAGATCATTTTTTATTTACACAAAGGTCATTGCTAACTTTTTGGTATTATTCTAGATGTTGTAATACCTCAAAACTTCAAACTACAACGAAATCTAGTGTAACTGCAGACCTTGTATACTAAATTAAAATTGGAAACTAATATGTTGAGGAATGTGGTTCAAGATGTGAGTTATTTGCTACATCGCAAGAAGTCGGCTTAAATAAGTTGCACTACCATGCACTATCATGTTAGATGATGTGGACAAATACGAGAAGTTATATTTTTATCAATTCCCAAGTGGAATTCAAGCTTGGCAAAATGTTCTTGAAATTCGTGGAAGCATTAAATAGGATCAAATCAATGCAAACATTTTTCACTCTACTTGAAAAGGTGGTAATCAATGTAGGGCCACAATTAATTGTCCATTTTGTAACAAATAATGTTGTTACTTGTGTGTCTGCTAGGAGACTTTGGACAAAGAGATATCAACTATGTTTAAAAGCCAAAAAGTGATGCATTGTCTCACTTTAGCCCTAGAAAAACATGGCCATCTTCCACAAGATAGATTTGCATTAAAGAAGGCCCAAACCATGACCAAATTTATTTGCAATCATATGAAAAAATTTGAGAGCGATGTGCACTTTCACAGATGGTTGAGAAGTTCTTAAAACAAGGGTGACAAGATTTGGTACCCACTTACTTGCATTGTCAACTCTTAGCGCTCAATAAATGGCCTTGGAACAAATGTTCATTTCAAATGAGTGAGATTTATCAAAATTTACCAATCATTTGGATGGTAGGACCATCAACAGCTATGTTTTTTATGAGAATTTTCAGGTAAATACATAATAGAATCTAGATTGTACAATTTTTAGAGCCATTTAGAGTCTTGAGACAAGTCTAATGAGGAAAAATGCCCCATAGGCTATTTGTATGAGGCCATACATAGAGCCGAGGAGGCTACTAAGATCAAGATGGACAAGTAGATGGAGAAATATATGACACTCAAGAAGATCAAGAAAGACAAATGGTATCAATAAATGCATTGTTCCCTCTATGTTCTTGGCTAACTTTTTTAATATTATATAATAGTCAACTAAAATAGGTTAGGATAAGAGCCAAAAGGTTAATAACAATTTCTTGAAGCAATATATAAATAATGTGTACTAAGAAGAAACAATAGCAGCAACACCCAAGAAAAAACCTCGAAAAATTAAAAGCAGTTGGAATGCTTACATTTTGCTTACCAGAGTACCAATATAACCACCATATACACTATCTATACTTAAAACATGATTAGCAAAAAACACATTTCTTGAGCGATTTTCTTAATATGTTAGCATTTTAATTTGCAACTTTCAATGCAACACAAAGCAAAATAGATGTGCAATAGAACTACTCATCAAATTAGAAGAGAGCTCCCAATAAAATAAAAACTAACCTACTTATTAATAATATGTACTTATATTTTACAATATATAAAATGCGTTCCCATCAATTTCACATTCAAGCTGAATAAAATTTAAATGAGTATCTTTTTGGGTTGCCCTAGAGGAAAAGGCTGAGATGCTCTTTCAACACAAGGCAAAGGATTGTATGATTTCTGACTAAAAGTAAATTTTAAGACTAAACATTTGAGTTATTCAACTCAACAACGATACTAAACAATGAGAGGACAACATAAGGATTAAATAGACTAAAATATATACACAAGAAATTGCATGTTAAATATGACAGTTGCATTCAAAGCTACACTAATCAACTCAACACATACTACAATACAACACTTTTAGCAATTATAAAAGCACACAACAAATGGAAAAAAAACAGTTCAACAGTAATTTAGAGACAAAATAGGCATACTTAATTCTAATACATGATGAATTCTAGATTTGACAAAAACATTAAACACTTGGTGAATAGCAACTTTAGCATATGTAGAAGTGAGAATTACCATTGCTCTAAATGCAAAATTGCACTTATTTATTATGCTTAGAAAGCTATTGCATGAAACTAAATGAAAGGAAATAACTCCTAATTTATCTATGACTACTTTCATGGCTTGCAAGCTTTATTATATATATAATCCTATCCATTAATAATAATTCTAAGACATGTAACTGTTAGTTAAACTGACAGTTCAAATTATTACAATTATCTCTTAATGCTCATATCCATCGTTTGACGAGATGGAGGACTTAACAATAGTCAACTCTGGGATATAAAAAGTGAATCCAAGAATAGTGGAAAGATAAACATAGTCTGGGCTTCAGCTAAATATAACAAACTCATAATATGCTCTTCTATTTGAAAATGGTGAGAAGCTAAAATAAGAGTGGGCTAAAATATCAAACTAGATAGGTGTCTTTAAATGATTCTAATGAATTTTTCATGGTGAATCCTCTATTATAAGTCTAGCAAACCATCTGAGACACCATGAAACTCTTTGAAAGTTTTACTAGATAAATAACCTACTTTAATCTGACTATCCTCTTGTACATCCCTTGCTAAAATTGGCAACTCTGAATAGTGAACAATAACATCGATCTAAATCTGCAGTCTTCCTAATGCTCTTGCTATGAAACAAATTGTACACTAGAAGAATATAATGTGAAATATTCTGCAAATACTCAATAATAATATGCCACTTCGAGGGGGCAATCTTCTAATCCACTTCAAGGGTGATACCTCCACTAGTCTCTAATAAAAACACAATACTCAATAAGATGATAATAAATAGATACCAGCATCTATATATATGTAATTATGCCTTGGCTTCTACCCAAGCCAATATAGATAATTATAACCTCTAGAATAACCTAACCACTGAAATACACCAGCACCAAAATAGATGTGGATCCAAACACTAAAGGCTTATAACAGTTCTCAGTAAACACATATTTTATGACAGTTCTCAAAAGTATCTAAAAATTGCTTTGCTTTGCTTTGTAACAGTCTTACAAGAAATTCATTACTCCATGATCAGAATGATAGTCATGATTCAATTCACAATCAAACTTCTGTGTAGGCACCTGGCAAACTGATCACATAAGCTAAAGCAATAATCAAATGTACAGCCTTTATACTTTCAATTCTAAAAACAAATACACTATACAGACTTCACATACATATATGACCATATCATTTAGGAATGCACCATACTGGTTACCTCAGGACTCCACAGGCTGTTGGCATTGCCCAGCTGAGGATCTGATAAGAATGTGTGCCTAGAAAATGGCACAAATCAACAGCAATCTGATTCTGGGCCTGCTTGATGCTGAGCACAGTATTCTGAAACGGATCTGATCTTGGCTTCTTCCTCTCAGAAATCTGCCCAGCATTCCAATGGCGACCTCTTTCTGCTCTAGCTGAAGGTCTCTGGCAGGTGATGCTCAACCTTCAAACTCCCCTTCGCTTCCCTTTATGCTCTAGGCCCACAGCCAGTATATGCATGCACTCAATGTATCACATTAAACCTACAAGGATTACTGGGGTTTTCGTCCCAGTATCTGAGAAATGCCTCCTTAGGTTTGCATATAAGAAGGTTGGCATTCATTTAATGCACTTCAATATGAAATCCGTTGATGATTAAAGTAACCAAAGATACCCCTTATATACTTGCCTGCAACTAGGTCAGCCAACAAACGTAAACTGACCCAAGGAGTAGGTTGGCCTTCAAGACAATTTATTGAAAATAGTAACAATGCATGAAGTCAGCCTCTAGAGGAGATTTAATTAAAATTAATAATATTTAACATTTATTTGTAATTTTAATTTATTATTTATTTAATATTTGCTGGCCAACCCAGCCATATAAATCAGGATCAGAATCGGCAACTCTGAATAATGAACAATCACATCGATCTAAATCTGCAGTCTTCCTAATGCTCTTGCAATGAAACGAATTGTACAATACAAGAATATAACAAGAAATATTCAGCATATATTTAATAATAATATGCCACTTTGAGGGGGCAACCTTCTAATCCGCTATAAGGTTGATACCTCCAAATTTCCAATAGTCTCTAATAAGAACGCAATATTCAATATGATGATAATAACTAGATACTAGCTTCTATATATACTTAATTATGCCTTATCTGCTACCCAAACCAACTTAGATGCTTAACTATAACCTTAGGGTAACCTAACCATCTATACAGATTATAATATGATTATATAAGTTATCAAAGAGTTAAAGGTAGCTAAGAGCCGACTACTCATAACCCAATACACACTAGTACTAGGGGTATATCCGCTCTGATACCTTGAATCTCTTGTTGGCAATAAAAATCAGTTCATGATTTTTTAACAAGAACAGTAGATGAACGATGAAGAGTTGGAGAATATTGGTGCTCATGCTCTTTCTCTTGCAACTGCAACTTTGAAACTTTTCTTTAACTGGTACAAAGATCAACTTTGACATCTTTCACTTCTATTTAATCAATTCAGTCCAAACTAGCACCACTCCTCACCTTTTCTCTTTTCTTTCTTTCTTTTCTTTTTTATATTTTCTAACACTAGCAAAAGTGTAAAACTCTTTGCATGTGTGACTTTTAGAAAGAAGTACTTTTTTCTTAATAGCATTTTCTATTCATGTAACCTATCCTAACTGATACCTATTTTTAAAGAAGCACAATTTTATGGAGGATATCAATACTTACTCACAATTTTGACAAAGTATAGAAACTTTTAAGGTGCAATGTTTTTGGGAAAATGATAGCAACATAATTTCAATCAAAACTTTAATCCATTTCCTTATTACATTAGCATGATTCCCCAACTCAAACCATGGCTGCTGATTAGGAATGTGCACTGACTTAAATCTGAGGTGAAAGTATTTACTAGGCATAATTCTTTGTTTTTCATCGCAACCCCAAGAGTCCACCAACTCCTTAGTGAATGATTTTACTTCTATTACCATGGTTTTATTATGAAAATCATAGACCACACTCTTTTTTCTTCAGCCAAATATCTTCATTTTTACCTTTTTGTTGCCGGTGTACCTTATGTTGTTTAATCTTTTCCTGTTGATATATAATGGCAGCTTAAACAACCTGGGCATCCTTATTCCTTTGCCGCAGTTTCTTTCTGACTAGATGCCATTACTAGCATGGTACAATTTTCTTACAAATATCATAGCATATCCTTTCATATGTTTGTCTATTCCTTTCAACTCTTTCATGGCATTTTAAACTTTAACCAAGCACATTCTTCTAAACTTGATGATCTATCCATGCTGACTGGGACCACCAAACTTGTCTTTTCTGCCACTTCATAGCATAAGACAACAATTTCTGAGCATTCTAAAGTCTTCTCTCCATCTGCCTCTGCAATCCAAATTGAATTTTAAAGAAAGGTGTGATCATTGATTGAATAAAATTGCTTACCTTATTATCCCTTTGAGCGTGTAATGTCCCCAATTTGAAATAGAGTTTAATAATAAATAATAATAATAAAATTTAAATACTAAAAACTAAATTAAAATATTAAAGAATATAATTAATTAAAATTAAATTAAGTTAATGAATGGTCAAAAGACATGGAAGGAAAAGTTGTGACTCCCTCAACAATGAGATATAAAAGGGAGAAGGGAACCTCATTTGAGAGGGGGATAATTTGGAAATGAGAAATGCACATCTGATTTAAATAAGAAGTGCAGACCTGATTATGAAGGTTATGTCCCTTTCAAACGGTAGAAATAATGAAGAGTTGCACTCTTTCAAAAGGTGCTAATGGTGAAAGGGTTTGTCTCTTGCCAAAGGGCATGCATGATGAAGAGGTGTGACCTCTCCCTCGCATTGAGAGATATAAAGGAAAGGAATCAAAGCATCCAGCAACATCACCATGGATTGGATCAGATCAGAACAGTTATTAACTTACAGGAAGTAGCATCTTTGTTCTTGGTGGTATGCATGGGCATGATACATGAGAAGTTAGTATACTTATAGCCTGAATCATGTTATTACTATCAGTATTTAAGAAGATGGGAATGAGATGTTCCAAAGAGGGACAGTCTGAATCCAAGCAATAGGTTAAGTCCCAAGATAGGGTGGGGATCAGCAACCCATAAGCCTTGAGGGTATAGGCCCAAGATCAGTAAGGGCTTGGATTTGTAAACTTTGAGGTAACCTATTGTATTTGGTCTCTAAGTGCTTTGGTAACATACATAGACACTACTCCCTTAAAACTGAAGTAGTAGCAGGGTTTGAGTTCTATATTAAGAACTATGAATAATGAAATTAATCATCTAATGAGGAAAATAAATAAGCACTTGTTAATAACTAATAAATTGAAGAATATCAATGACTGGCTTCATGATTAGTCTCTCAATCAGTTTTAGTATATTGAAATAGATTAATTGTGTTAATCAGATAGGGGACATTACAGAGCATGATTCATTTACACAAACCATCAAGCTAGCATTTGGATGTAATTCCTATGTTATGACACTCCACACTTTATCTTTTTCCATCCTACACCATCCTCTCAGTTTGGCTGGATGTAGATCTTTGATTGAAATTGCACCTTCCTAATTATCCGCTTGAACACCAATACTTAACCCAAAACCACTTGCATATTTTTCTTGAAGAAACTACCATGTTTGCTGGCCAGAAAATTTTGGACACGACATTAGAAGTCAAACAATGCTTTTTAGACTCATACCAATGGAAGTGGAAGGAAGTGAAAGTAGAAGTGGAAGGAAGTGGAAGTGGAAGTAAGTGGAAGTGGAAAGAAGTGGAAGAACTAAGGTGAATGTCGCACCTTGGCAAGGGTATTGGTAATTTGGTAGTGATTTATCACTTGTTGATTGGCTTGGTACTCCATTTGTGTTCCCTTCACTTGCCATGGATCAGGTTTTTGATTACTTCTTAACAACGTTCTAGCAAGGTTGTGATCATCCTCAAGCAAAGGAAATGTGAAGCCAAAGTTTTCTGATTTGGGAAGCAACAGGAAGTGTTAGGTCAAACTTTTGAAGCCCAACTAGAAGTGTTAGGTCGCACTTTTGGAGCCCAACTGGAAGTGACCTCAAGATGTCAACTTTGCTAACTTAATCATTTCTCCTTGAGCCTTTTCAAGATAATTTAGACTTCTAGACTATCCTTCCTTCTAAAAGTTGACTCTCTTTAAAAATTTGCCTTAGCCAGATTTCAGCACTTGACCTCTGATTCAGCATGTAAAAGATGGTGATCAAATAGAATGGTCATCATGGATCGTTCACTTCCTAAGCCTTGAAAACTAACCTCACTTCATCCTAAAGAGAGGCTTGACTCGATTACCTCCTGGCCACCTAAGATACTACACCTCTTCCAAGTGAAAGGCTAATAGCTAAAGACTCTACAACTATCCTCAAAAGCATAAAAAATCGGGGGTCCCCATTTGCAATGGGGCGATGTGTGAAAACATCAGAACAAGTTCCTTGGATGGTTAGGATTGATAATAGTATATTGGCATTGCATATGCCATAATAGACTTGGTTGGTTGTCTCCTTTCTGCCATGTGAGCCATCTTGTTGTGAAGGTCTCAAATTTTGCTTGTGTATTGCTTTCAATGTCTGGTAATTGTTATGTATTGTTTGTATACCAAAGTACACATATTAAACAAGGTCTGATAATTGTGATAACTTATGTACTTCTTGTATACAAAAGTACACATATTAAACAATCATGAATAATCTTCTAAAAAACAGGTCAGCGAGACAAAATTTAATCTGAGTTGCCAACCCCATTCTGAAAAATAATGCACGAAAATAATTGATTAGAATTTATTTTCTGCCATGTGAAGCTTTCACATACTCTGACAGTGAGAATTCTGTACACATAAATCATCTTCCAATATTTATAAACACTTATTCAACAAACAACCTTCACTAGCTCTTCAAACCCAATGATGAAGCAAACAAAGTTCCAAACAAAAGAAATACAACAGAAACTGGAAAAAATTTTCTAAATTTCTTGCATTAGAGAACAATTTCAAATTACTTATAAATTTATAATGCATGTTTCACAAGAACTAGAAACTCAAAGATGATGTTCAAATATCTGACATCAAAGAGCAAAATAAAATTATTTGTGCTACATGTTTCACATGAATTAGAAACTAGGGAAAGAAGTCCAACCATCTTGCATTAGAGAAGAATTTCAAATTACTACTAGTTCTGACAAATGTTTCACAAGAACTGGAAAATAGCAAATGTTGTCCAAATGTCTTGCATTAAAAAGTGGTATCAAATTGCTTGTAATACATGTTTCGCATCAATAATAAACTTCCAAAAAATGTCCAACTCTCCTGCATTAAAGAACAATTTCAAATAACGAGCAATTCACGTTTCATGTGAATTTCATGTGTTTAAGCCTTAATAACACAGAAACCCAGGAGACCTTATCCAAATATCACTTCTTGTGAGATTGATGATGATTTGTAGCTCAATACGATAATAGCATTTCCAGTAATTGACTCATTACATCATGAACTGTTTTGACACAACCAAACTATTTGAACTTGCCTTGAAATATACCAACATCATTATAGTATTTCATTAAATTGCCAACTCCACCAGATATTCTTGTACGATATATCACTTCTTGTGAGATTGATGATCATTCATAGCTCAATACTACAATAGGATTGCCAGTAATTGAATCATTACATTATGAACTGTTCCTGGCACAACCAACCTATTTCAACTAGCCTGGAAATATACCAAGATCATTATAGTATTTCATTAAATTGCCAACTCTACCAGATAACCTTGTTTAAATATCACAAAACAGCTATATCATCTAACAAATCTAAGAAGCAGCAATCACAATATAAGAAAAAGTAAGCACCTTTCATAAACCTGGACATAACAAAGGGAATTAGACACTAAGAGATGATAGGCAAGAGTATGTAAAAATTAGTGATGACTGATAACAATTTTCATCCCTCCTCTCCGTGCAATCAAATCAGATAATCAAAGACATAGAACCTAACAACAAGAACGATGCACACATTCAGAACTTCAAACAAACGGTATTACCAACCCACTGAACAAAAATGATTCATCATAAAGGTTAAACAACCAACATAACAAGCCCTAAAGATATAAATCATACAATCAAATATTTCAAAAGATTATATTCTACAGGTGGGTCATTTCTCGTGCACAGCCAACATGACCAAGAACTACACAGAGAGAAGCATGGCGAATTTAAGTCTAATACACATCTAAAGTTGGCATTAGAAGCATCAATAGCAAGCAACCATCTTATCTGGCACATCTCTCCCTTACCAAGTTTCAAGCCATCCTGAAGGTCTTTTTCCATCTTCTCAACACAGCTGGCAGCAGCCTTGCATTTACTCAAAACAGCATCCTCCTCCAGATGCCCATCCTGAACAGCCTGATAGGCTGACACTATCTTTTCCAAAGCACTTCCAGCAGGCAGTTTCTGATTTCATGTCAAAAAGAGCAAGATATATTACTGCGGCATTGCATCCATAATAACAGCTATATAAACCTTTCTTTATCAACAGTATTGACAAGTACACTGTAACGTTAAGCTGATAAAACATGTTTATAGCAGTCATCCAAAGATTCAAACAACTGTCTGCTTCAGAAAAATCAAATGGATGAGTACAGTTCACTCTACTTACTAATTTACTGGAGTGTAAATTTTTCCCACTGTTTGTATTGTTATCTGAGGGCAGAAGAGAACTTCTGTTTATCAGCTCCTCCTTAAGGATCTGACCACGAGACCCAAATACTTTTCTTTCCTCCCAAATATCAACCTATCATTTTTTAGTACAATTACCAAGCAACTACCGTTAGACAAACAAATATATGTAACATGTGCATTCAAATCATAAGACACACAGCACATTATTCAATAGCATCATATAAGTAATCAAACTCTTCTTATAGAAAATGTAAGATGGATTATGTTGTAGATTATTATATCTATGCCAACAGAAAAAAGATATAATAAACAATTCTTTCTTAGTAGTTTCAATGCTCCTCAGGATTCGGCTTAAATATGGAGGAAGAGTAATATTCGAACCAAAAGCAAACTTTCATAGAAGAATTTATCTGAGTATGGTGCATTATTACAATGCTACTGCAAAGCTAGAAAATGAATTACTTGGGAACATCAAAATGTGACCTAAAATTCCTTTCATCCATATTGTGTAGATCTACACCGGTTGATAAAATCTAAATATTTCTCTATTCCACTTGAAACATAATGCGTATTGGAAAATTGTCAAATGAGTAAAAAGTACATTGCTACAAGGAAATGGCAGATAGCTCATAAAAGTGAAGTACGCTTCACTTTCTATGTCTCTTACCCATATCATATAACACCTTAACTCTAAAACACTAATCTTAATTTCTATACCTTAGATCTGTACCGGTGACAATCTTGTAGTCATAATATTGTGCATCCAATGATATCTACTAAATTTAGATTGTGTGTTTTCCTCATTTTTGTTTTAAAAAATGAAGGACCATTACATGAAATTTTTGTGAAAAAATGAAAAAAATTACTCTGTGGCACGCTTCCCGATGCAGAATTTCGACTAATCCTTGGACTGGCTTAATCCTTAGTCCATCCTCGAACTATGTTTCGAATTTCGTCAAATTTTGGGTTCGTTTGCTATATCTTTCCTTCAATTGGGTTTTAAAATCCTGACTGCAAGTGGAGAATTTTCTTCAAACTGCAAGTTTTAATGATATTCATTGTTTTGGTCTTTGTAGGGGAATTTTTGGCTTATTACATGTGCACTTTTATTCAAGGATGAATACTTGTAATTTGTTTTAAATTTCCCTTTTATTGTTTTTATTATTTTTAATGTTTTTGGTCTTGTTTAGTTAAAATAGGGATTTTTTGGCTAAATTACAAGTAAACTTGCAGTTTGGTCTAAAAACCCCTACTTTAATGGTTTTTACATGTAATAGGGATTTTAAATCCCCATTACATATGTGCAAGCAAGTATAACTTGTTGTAGGGATTTTATTTCCCTTTTACAAGTATTTAAAACTTGCATTTCTCTCCAAAAAACCCGATTTTGCCTTGCAAGTGCATTTTTGACAATTTTAAACTTGCACTTTGGTCCAAAAAACCCGATTTTGCTCATAAAGTGCATTTTTGACATTTTAAACTTGCTATTTGGCCAAAAAATCCCGATTTTGCCTTGTAAGTGAAAAAGTGACGATTTAAAACTTGCACTTTGGTCTAAAAAACCCGATTTTGCTTATAAAGTGCATTTTTGACATTTTAAACTTGCTATTTGGTCAAAAAATCCCGATTTTGCCTAACATGTTGAAAAAATGAAATTTTAAACTTGTTATATCCTCCAAAAAACCCGATTTTCATTGTTTCATGCATTTTAAACTTGCTATTTGTTCCAAAAAACCCGAATTGCAAGGAAAAACGTTTTTTTGAGGATTTTAGGCAAATTTTTGTGGAGATTTTTTGGGAGATAGAAGGCGTTTAGGATTCCTTCCTATTTCCATGCATTTTTAGACACCTTTCACGCCACATGGAGGTTACGTTTGCTGGTTTTTAGGTTTATAACAGCAAACACGTTTTTGCCAAAAAACCACGTTTTTCTTCATTAAAAATGCCACGAATCAACAATCTTATGAATCGTTTTGACTTGGTATGCTAAGGCGTTGAGGTTATAAAGAGTTTTGGCCATTTTCCATGCCATTTCTCATGCATTACGTTTTTCAGTTTTGGGCATTTTTTCAAAAACGTGGCTAGGGTTTTGGAATACGATTAATTTCTTTTTAAGAGATATTCTTCTTTATTTCAAAGATTGATCATCTTTTGGAGACGCATTTTCAGATTGGAGCAAGGTAAGATTTATTTTCTTCTTTTTTCTTGTTTTCTTGTTTTCTTGTTTTCTTGTCTTTCCTTTCTAGTTGTAAATTTGTAAATGGTTGGTTCTTCCCCAAAAATCAGTTTTTGTGAGAGAGATTTTCCCCTTTGTAAAGCAATTTTAGAATTGCATTGTTCTTCCCCGTTTTCCCTCTTTACTTGTATTCGGGATTTTAAATCCCGATTACAAGTTGGATGAAAATAATTGTTCTTCCCTTACGGATAAAAGATTTAACCATCTTTTGTTGAAATTCCAAGTTGCAAAGATGAAAAAATACCCATCCTTTCAAAATCGGGTTTCTAGAACCGGATTACATGTTGAAAGTTCTCATTTTCTTGAAGATGATTTTCCCAAAATCTTTTCATATTCATTCCCATCATCCACTCATTTCACACCTTCATTCATTTTCCCCATTTAAAGTCTACCTACAATCAGCCATCCAAAACCCGAAATTGGTCCAAAACGCACTCAAAAAACACTTGAAAATGAGTTCTAAAGGTCCAATTACAAGTGCAAACTTGTAGTTACCCATTACACATATGAAGTTGCATGTTTGTTGCCCGCAATTGTAAGTTAATGCTCTTGTTTTCCCCACACATGTAATGCAACTTCCAAAACCCGAAATTCACTGGTGAGCCCATTTTTGCATCAATTTATCCCTTCCCTTGTCAGTCTGGTTTGCACACACGATCTACCAAATCAATGGATTAAGGCATGGGCCTTATTTTGCAAGAAGATTTCAAGAATGAAGGATGATACAAAGAAGAGATACAACAACAATTCATGGTTGAGAGCATAGAATGCTTTCAAGACAAAGATGGTCATGACATGAAAAGAGGAAGGCGCCTTTTCCCTCTTGAAAATCTAGTACTACCCCAAGCAAGAAGATAAGGATGCAAGTTCCCGTTTCGGTTCAAGATGTCTTTACCAATCCAGAATACTTCAACTTCTAGCATCCTGAAGTGACATGAAGATCATCACAGACAAAGAATGATGCAGTTAGAGTCGTGTCTTTAGACACATGGAATAGTTTTAGTTATGCATTTGTAATTTTGTTTTGACAAGTTACATGTAAAAGTATTTTTTGTAAAATGCAGGTTACACATTACTTGCACTTTTGTAATTACATGTAAGGCAACTACAAGTTGTGTCCGATTAGGACTGTAGTTGGAATAAGTCTTAGTTAGTTATTGAATGAGTCTTAGTGGTTGAGAGAATCTCTCAAGTTGGTTAGGATCCTCCCACCTTTTTCTCAAGGCTCCTCTCCTATAAATAGAAGAGAGGGTCCATTGTAATTTTTATCTTTTGGAAAGCAAGCAAAAACTCTGCCAAATTTACAACAAGAAGTCTTTGAGCTTATGTATGTGGATTGAAAGTTTTTGAAGAATAATAAAGAAGGATTACTCAAGTTTTGAGTCTTTGAGGTACATGTTTGAGTTTGAATCTTTTATTTCTTCTATGCCAAGTGTTTCTAAAGGAGCTTAGTCCAATCTGATTTGAAGTCTTTGAGCTGCAAGTAGAGAAGATTAATTAAATTAGGAAATTCTCTTGAAGGAGCAGCAAGTCTTTGAGCTTGCGTCTATTCTTGAGGAAAAATTACTGTTTGATAAGAAATAGCAACAAGTCTTTGAGCTTGCATTAGTTCTTGTCTTTGTGTTGAAAGAATAGATTATTCCAGTCTTTGAGCTTGTTATCTTTTATTCGTTGTAAAATTTAGTATAGCAAAGAGTAGATAGGACTTCCAATAGTCAAGTCTTTGAGCTTGATATTGTTGTCCCGTCCCAAAGGAAGTGACGGGAGTCTTTGAGCTTTCAGGAAACTTCATTTCCTTTCTCTCATTTTACTTGAAAGTGGTTACTGTTGTTCATATTCAATCGCTATCATTTTTTGTGAAGAGAAAAGGATATTGTCTTTCTTGAAGAAAGAAGGAAGACTGTTGTCCCATCCTGTTTTTATTTCAGTTTTAGTTAGATAGGGGGAGTCTTCCCTTAATTAGGAGAGTTTTTACTCGTGTGTTGTGGTTGAAACCACAATTTTGTATATTTCCCCAAGTGTACAAAATTTTCAACCAACATTATGGAACTCCACCTCATGTGAGTACTTAGCCTACTAAACATCTTTCTCTAATTAACGGATCCATCACTTGAGGTATGTTACAAAAAATTGGCCATTCGACTTACCTGTACCCCAATATAAAAAATGAATCCTATCACAGTTTTATAGACTATATTACCTTAGGGACCTTGCATTTATTGATTGATTTTAATTGGGATCTAAAATTAAGAGAACATTGTCAAGCATCATGATGCTTATTTCACGAAAGTTGCATGGAAGACTGTGTTCTTACATATGATTGTAGTTATACTAACGCATGCTCCATGGTTTAATATCTTAAGGAAAGGTTTATGTATCTTCCCATTAATATTATTATTAACTTATGCATTTTAACTCTCAGGTAAACTTTGGCACTGATTTCGCATGGCCTTGAAGTGCAATCTCGAAGTTTAAATAATTCTGTTCCATGTTGCCACATTATGATGCTTTATCAAATCTTTTTGTCACATCTCTACAACATTTTGCAAGATATTTCTGTTTTCCCTAGGAAGATCACAAAACAAATAGTCATCAGTGTTGATATGTTATAAACCTCTGAATGAATCCATTCAAATGCCCAAGCATGCACTGGTTTGTATGATAAGGGTATTTCTACTTCTGGAAACAATACCTTTTTTATTCTATCCAATGTCAGTGTATGTTTCATAATATCATTCATTTCTTTCAATTCAGCCATTGATATAATGGCTGTTTCTGCAACTGATGAAGAGGTCCAACAATCTTGAAGTGGTCTTCTTGCAAGTTTCAAATGAAATTTAAGCCCTATTACTTGAAATTAATTTGAAGAGATCACAGAAAAGTTAGAACAATATTTGTGATCCCCACTTCCTTTTTGGTTTGTGTGGCATGGTGTGATCCCTATCTATTTTGGTGAACTTATCCGAAAACCATGAGCATCTGGTTATGATCCTCAAAATTTTTTAGGGGATTCCTTGCAAAGTTTATACAGATGCTTTCTCATTTTTTTCTCGGAGCAGTTCGTCAAAACAGATTCATTATGTTTTTGTAGTGAAATAATTTTTAAAAAAAACTGTGATGTATTCCCCACTTTTTGTTTCATAGGTTTTTCTTTACCATCACACTTGAATACAATAAGTAAAGAGTGGTAACCACCACGATTTTCTCATGTGATTTGTATCTGAGATTATGTGTTGACAGTATTAACCGCCCCTGCTGGGACATTTTTCTAAGTTCTCCCTTCTAAAGTAAAACATGGGAGAGTCTGTTATCTATGAGTACAACAAATTCATTTTTTTAGAGCAGAAAATGCTTATACAACTCCATGTTCAAAAAGGTTTCTTCATTCTGCATCATTCAATTTTCTGCCCTCATATGATATTATTTTTCTTGTGTCCTAGCAGGATCAACTATCATTCCATGTCATTTTAAATGATTTAGGGAACATAGGAGTGTGAAATTTTTCTTAATTATTTCTTTACGATCATCGTTCACTTTTCTTATCCCATATGCTATTTTTTTTCTTGTATCATAGCACAGGACCAACTATTATTCGATCCCATTTAAAATGATGTAGGGGATCTAGCAGTGCGACATTGGTGTTAATCTTAATTATTTCTTTATGGTTTGAAATGAATTTGGTTGATGTGTTCACCCAAATATTCTTAGTTCCTTTAGGCATTACAGTTGAAGGCTAGCTATTGGGTAAATTCCACATAAAATTTATAAATGTTGAGAGACATCATATCCAAATGTGTTCTTTAACAGCAATGAGATACATTAAGCATGCACCCAGTTACATCAAAAATAAAAAAGCAATATCCAGCAGTTATAAGCACATAACAGCAGATACAGGTAACAATTCTATTGATATCACAATTTCAGTTTTATACAACTCTTCTAGCCCAACCACCTAGAAATAATTTTCGTAATTATTCATTGCTGCACATGCAAACTACAAAGCGACCTTGCTTTCTGCACAACCCCTCACCCATTAAGAAAATGCCAAGCTCCTAACTAACTCTATAATTTCTACAAAACATAAGATATTCTTCTGCCACTTTCAAGATCAACAAAGAATAGCTCAATGGCCAAAACCACCTATTCTTAATCCTTACCAGAATGCTACCCAGATGAATCAAGTATTAAATTCTACGATGAATGAACATGTTCTTGTTAATGCTCTAGATGAGTTTATGATCCCCTTTCTAACCCTTCACAAATAACCCTATTAAATGGTAGAACTAAGGCATAGCAACTGTTGATGAATTTTTTATGCACCTCGAACACAAAATAAAATACCAAGGTATTATATCCTCTCTTGAACAAAGAAACCTCATATGCTATGCAATGTGATCAAATCTCCAAGGTTTACAATGCGAACTATGTAACTTAAATGCTTGGGATAGACTCGGTGTATTGATGTGATTTTGTTGAAAGCATAAAGGGACTTACGTTTATGAACACCTGGAACACGGAATCTAAACTCTACTTTCTTGGAAAATAAAGGGCAAAAGAAAAAGGTTAAGAGATCTATTCTAATCCTAAGAACAATGATGACAATGAACGATACTTAGACAAATTCCCTCAAACCAAGGTTTGCTTAACTACGATGACGGCAAATACACAAACTTGATGCAATCTTTTAAGGAAATGGATGATTTTCATATTGTAAATACATCACTCAAATACCCAATGTTGGTGCAATCAAAATCAAACATTCACAATCGAACTTAGCAACAATGAGGTTCAAGCTAACTTTGCACTATGGCTTACAATCAACAAACCACAAAAAGTACGAACCAAGAAATTCATCACAATATCTCAGAGTTGCCGGAAACTCCTTTGTCCTTCCCCGGGAACGCATTTCCCCGTATCCATTCCCGTTTCTGAAACGGATACGTATTCGATACAACCCAGATACACGTCGAATATTGTACCCACGCATGCCCAAAAATACTTGATTTCCAACCATGCTAAATACTAATGTGATTTGATTTTTAAACAAAATTGACGTAAACCTTCCTAAATTTAATTTTAAAAAACTTCATTAACGCATTTTTTTTAAAAACAATGGTATTAACAAAACCTACACCAAATGGGAAAGACAAATGAAATGTTTTTTTATTTCAGTGACCCATTTTTGGGTTATCTTCCAATGCAACTCTTCTATTTTTGCATATTGTAAAATGTTAAATCTACTTATCATTATTTATGTAGCAATTGTGTGTCTATATTTCTTTTGATGTAATGAAAATCTCCGTGAATAACTTGGAAAATTGTGTTAAATATATGTGTATGTGTTTTTTATGAATGACGTGTCCAACCGTATCCATATTGGGGGTCTTAAAAAATAGCCGTATCCGTATCCAATACCGTATCCATATCGGATACCATATCCGTGTCCATGCAACTTTGCAATATCTTCATAAGCATCCACCATAATCAATGAACTTTAATTAATCTTGAGAAGTAACTTTTATATATTCAATGTACAATTATTGAGGTGTTTATAGACATCTCCTTACAATTCAAGGGCCAGGATTCATTCTCAAATCAATGGCAACAATTTTACAATGAAACCCTAATTAGTGCTTGTTAAAACAAAAACATTTTTGGCCAATGAAATAATTACATTAAATTGGACACATGTCCTCCTTTGAATTCTAACAAATCAGAGATGAGGTTAGTTATATGAAACAATATTTGATGAATGAATCGCCTTGTGTCACTAGCTCCACACTTGGATGAATCCGATTCAATGTATCTCGACACTTTGACTTGGAATGATGTGATTGGATTGATGATGAGTAGGATGCCACCTCAACTTGCCATGTTGGTCGTCACAAAGTGTTAGTACTTGAGTAATATCTCTTGATACTAAACATTATCTAACTTAGTCAATGTGATGAAGATTGTGGAACATATTCCCAAATTGTATAATCTTTGGATAATCAAGCAAACTTTCTAACTTTGCTTAACTCTTTTGAAACTATCTGCTTGATCAAACTTGCATTTCATCTTCACTCCTCCAGCTTATGATGAATCTACACCCTGATGATGTTCGATGTAGTCCTTACAATGTTGATCTTGTTCTCGCATTATTCTCCACCTTGAATTTCCCATCTTAAATTACCTCCTTGTCTTGGCATCCTCTTGAAATGTGGAACATTGTACTAAAGAGTCCTTGTGTATGATGATATTTGATGTAGACTATGCAATACCCACAGTTGATCTTCCTTTGTTCACAATGTACCTTACCTTGATCACCATCTTGTAGCTCTGATTAGAATTCCTTGCCTCAATCTTACGTTGATGTGAGGGCATCTTCTTGTTACACAACCGGGATCATTTCCTTATACTAACAAGTATTCTTGGATTTTAGAAGGAGATTCAAGATTGTCGAATGGTTCTCCTTGTAAATTTGTTCCATCCAGATATTGATGTTGATACACCTCCTTGGTGTTGCATTGTTGATGATATGAGGTGCATGTGTTGATTTCCCTCTTGTGCGATCTCCTTGTGCGATCTTGTGAATTTTTCCCCTAGGATGTAGACTTGGAATCTTTGAGCATGATTACCTTAAATTGATTCTTTGTAGAACTTGATCTTCCTCAAGTTGTGAAGCTCTTCCCTATCATGGACCTGCTGATCTTATCCACACCTTAGAATGTAGATCCTTATATTGCCCCTATTGCAACAAACCTAAGAGATAAACACATCATGCATTATTAACCTTGCATAAAATGAAATTAATACTAACATCCTACAAATGAGACTATAATGTCCCCTTTGGCTAAAGATATAATTGAATTATTAAAAGCATGTTTAATTATTAAATAAGCCATTAATGTAATTATTTAATATTATTCCTTTAAGAAAAGTACATCATAAGGATAATATTATATAATTACTTAAGTGAATTAATAAAGTGGGAAATCAAATAAAGTCACCTTTAATTCAAAAGTGAAATAAAAGAAAAGAAAATGAAAAAGCAAAAGGAAATGGAAGGCCACGGGACATTCAGAAAGTTATAAAAGAGCATTGAGAGGATTGTTTGAGCATGTTGGGTTTATTCATTTCTCGGTTGTAACCCTATGAGGTACTGGAGATTTGGACTTTGTCCATATCAGCCTTCCTGAGGACGAAATTTCTCTTGAAGAAGACTAGCTACAGTGGTGAAAGATCTACTCTGGCTGGTAATTGCTAAAGATAACAGATCGATCTGTGTGTGGATTTCCAATCCGACTATACATCATGTATCTATGATTGGTAGGTTTCTTGTGCATCCAATCTTTTTGTAAGTTCTATGGCTACGATTGGGAAGATAATTCTGTTATTCTGCTGAAGGTTGTAATCATTAATCTATTTTGATGACAATATTCATATTTAATTTCAGATCTCTATTTCAGTCTGATATTATATGATTTTCAATATAATCTATTAAATAGAAATCAGTTTTCATGCAAACTGTTTGTTAAAATTATTGTGGAGCATTTGGTAAAATCTGGAGCAAATATCTATAGGGGATATTTCAGAAACCCATTACAACCCTTCCAATCTGGAAAAGAGACTGAAAAATTAAAATAAAAAAATTAAGAATCTGTAAATGCACCTTATCTGTGTGGAAATACAAACATTTAAGTCTGATTTTACCTGCTTCAAGTCTCACTCACTTTAGGTCTGAGACAAATTTACACCAAATGGAGGGCAAAAATAGATAAAGCAAGGTCTGAAATTCATTTCAAAATTAAGTCCTTGGTGAAATCGCACCAACTCCAATTGTAAATTTGATCAATGCAATGATCAAATTGGCTTAAAGAAATCAATGGCCTGGTGAAGTTCACACTGCTCTACTCTTTGATTAAATCCGAATTGGTTTGAATTGTTTCAAATGTTTGCATTTGATCTCCCTTTATTGGTGCTTAAGGCCTAAAGACACGCCCATTCACATTAGGCCGACCTCATAACTCTTTTTCTAATTTGAATTGTTGCATTTTATAATAGGCCGGCTATCTTTGAGGATCAGGTCGCTGTTTATTTCGGTTTTGCAATACAAAGGTCGGAATTTATTTGACATTTGCAACCATGCCAAAGCAGTGTTTTAAACAACTTTGCATTCAAATTTGATGTTGGAGTTTGTTTAAGTCTTGCAATGAATGCGTTGGACTTTACATCATCTTTACATTGACTTTTCCTCTAGGTCGGACATCCTTCGAATGTTGCATTGAGACTAGTCGGATTTTTATGAAGTTTTCCATTGTGCAAGTCGGACTTTATTTCAACTTTGCATCTTTCTTGGGAGATCGGAGTTTGTGAGGATTATGCATAACAAGGCCGGACTTCCACGAGTCTTGCATTGACAAGATTTGCAAATTTTCTTTCAGCTGGTCCGACTTATGACAAGACTATGCACTCACACTGTGCAAAGTCAGAGTTTCTCAAATGTTTGCACAAGGAAGATCAGACTTCAAATTAGTTTTGCATTTTGCACACCATTGCTTGATCGAAGTTTCAACCAAATTTGCATTCCAAGGTCAGAATTTCATCTTGATCTGCATTTTTTAGACAAGATCAGACTTCGCAATAGTTTTATAATGATAACCAAGTCGGATTTTGTCCAAGACATGCATTCCTCTCTCAACTAGCTCGGATTTTGTTTGAGATATGCACTTTTTCACCCTAGATCAGAGCTTGAAATAAGTTTGAAAAATGCCAAGGCTAGTCGGAGCTTAGATCAATTTTACAATTTATACACCAAGGTTGGAGTTTTAGAAGATTTTGCAATGGTCCTCATTCCCTTTAATGTGAAACTCTTAGTACTCAATCACTTAGAGACAAATGCAACATTCAAAAACTCTTGACAACTTTGACACCTCACCGACACTTAGCATCTTGACCCTTTTTGTAATGTCCCCAATTAAAGAAACCCTATTTTTTTGAAATAAACTTCCATTTCCATATAAAATAATAACTGAACAAGGAAGTGTACCTAATTAAGCTCCTGCAATAGGTTAGGTAGCCGTTGAAATGTATATATTATATAATTCATAATGTGTTTCTTCTTATAAAAGATAATTAAACATAAATCCTCTGCATCTAGGGTTGGGAACATTAGACCAAATAGTTAATTTCTTCATTATGCTCTTGAATATAAATCCTGCAACCAATGCATAGAAAACACAAATGCATACAAAACTAATGACAATTTTAGAGTTACTTTAAGTATATAAATATATCTCCTATACTACTATTACTAACAAACGTATGTTTAGTGTAGAGATAGGGACAAAATAGGTTCGACCAAGCCAACCCATACTAAGCCCAAGAGCAGAACTTTGGCCCTCTTGGCCCCGATAGCGGGACTTTGACATCCACCCAAGGTATATACTACTTAGTGGGTACTTGTCTAGCTTCCCTATCCAACCCTCATCCCCTATAGTTAATAGTTCATAATGGTAGGAATGCTATAGAGATAATGGTGGGGTCCTCAATTCGTCCAATCTAAGCCCAAACGCAGGACTTTGACCCTCTTGGCCTTGGTGGCAGAACTTTGGCTACCACACAAGGTGTATTGCCTAGATGGCAACCTCATGCCCTCTTACCTACCTCTCTTATTTATCATGTCTTAGGGTATGGAGATTGTAGTGGCGTTCTCAGCTTGTCCAATCTAAGCCCAAGAGAAGGACTTTGACCCTCTTGGCCTTGGTGGCAAAACTTTGGCATCCACACAAGGTGTAGTACTTAGACGCCAACCTTATACCCTCTTACCTACATCTCCCCTTACAGTTAGTAGCTCATCATGGTAGGAATGGTATGGAGATCCTAGTGGTGTTGTCGGCTTGTCCAATATAAGCCCAAGAGTGGAACTTTGACCCTCTTGGCCTTGGTGGCATAACTTTGGCATCTACACAAGGTGTACTACTTAGATGGCAAACATATACACTCTTACCTACTTCTCCACCCTCCCATCCATGAAAAGATTCAGTATCAGATAACATGTAAATTAAGGTGACTTTTCTATCTAGTGTTATCATGATTACTGAAATAATGGTACTAAGCTTCTATTCATACAAATGGTTTGATATTAATATTGCAATGTCATTATTGCTTTATATTTATTATTTCTAGTGGATCAGAATTGAATTGCATTTATAATCCTACTGCCTCAATTATCCCTTTATTGTTCTCAGAATGACCGGAGAAGGATGATCTTATCATTTAGTGTTATCATAAATAGCAATTGAATGTTATTCATACTATCTAGTGCTATTAGAATTGAACAGTAATCAGATTATTTAGAATTAACATAAATCACAAATGAATGTGATTCAAACTGCCTAGTGCTTTCAGAATAGAGCATTGATCATGTCATTTAGTTTACCATAAATAACAAGTGAACAATATTTAGACTAACAATAGAACAGAAATCGTAGTTGGCAAGTGAATGGTAACTGTTATCACAAAAACTTGCACCCTTGCTGAGCTATAAACTCAGCAACCTTGTGAAACATGGAAACAACCCCGAAGTGTGGGACCTTGCGCAAGGGGGTTGAATCTCTGGAGAAGGACGGCTTCCTTCTCAATCCAGGTGCAGGCGTTGAACCAACTCAACACTTCAAAACTTACTTCTAAGCCTATCCTAACAACTTGCAGAGGAAAAGGGAAGAAGGAAATGTTTAAAATGAAAGGAGATGATGCACCAAGATAAGAGATAGTTTCTCTCCCTACCCGAAATGACACAAAGAATCAACTAAAATACCCAAGAGATGCACAAACTTCAGATGTAAGAATGACCCCAATGCATGTATGGAGGTTAGAATTCGTTGAATGTCAAGAGGAGAGAAGGATTCCCACAAGTCACAGTCGGAAATAAATTAACATAGCATATATGAGAGAAGAGCCACAAAACATACACCTATGATGAAGGTAAAGAAACATACACAGCATGCATAAGTTGAAGGAAGGCAAGAATAGAAATTTCAATTCATTCAAAGGCCAATGGCCAAACTTACAGTTGCAAAAATGCAAGATAAATACAAGAGAAGTGAAAGAGCATAGAATAGCTCAAGCCAGCAAGGAGAGAACCCTTTACAATGAGGCTTAACAGCCTTTATATAGAAAACTGGTTGCATAAGAGAGATCATGATCCCTGTGTGTGCAGAGAAATATCAGTCTGGGAGTGCGGGGAACTGCATGCACCTGACTTTTTGTACATGCAAGCAACCTAGCCATACCCTGAAAATGCAACCCTAAGAAGGGTGGATTGACTGACATTCCAAAGTCAGAGCATGCAGACATGACATAAGTTACCACAACAAGCATGGCCATGTACTTCTCTTGAAGGAAATCCTACCAAAATCATTAAATGCACCCCTGTAGCTCCACAAAAGAAGGTGCACAAGTCACAAAAGCCGTCAGAGCATTTAAAACCTTCGAAACCTTGGGGTTTCGGAGTTCTAGGGAAGAGGAAAAAGACGCAGCAGGGAACTTCGGAACCTCGGGGTTCCGAAATTCCGGAGAACTAGAGAGAAAAGGCAAGGAGGTTCGGAACTTCGGAACCTCGGGGTTATTGGCCTCGAGTTCCTCTATCATGGACAACATATCCCATCTCAACGATTTCCCTGTCTTTGACTCACCATTGCTATGGTTATCCTCCATACTCTTGTCATTGCTTGTCTTCTTCTTTCCATGTGAGAATGTTTTATTCTCACTCTCGATGTCCATCGCCTAATTGTAAGCATCAAGGTACGAGGATAGAGCTGCTTCATTTTCTTTCTCAAAGAAGGGATCAATCCCTTGAAGAACAAGCGCTTCTTCAATTCGTCAGCTACTTGGTTCTCCAATTTTACCAACAATTTCTTGAGCCTCCAATTATAAGCTCGTACATTTTCATGCTTCTCTTGTTTGGTGTTGTCAATTTCGACAACGAACTCATTGTCATTTGGTAACAATTTAAACTCGGCCTTGAACACCTCCTTCAGCACATCCCTATAAACTGTGGATTCTTCATCATGTTCTGAGAACCAATCAATGGTTATTCCTCATAGTGTTGTAGGAAATTCTTCGAGCCAATAATCTTTATCCAATTCACCGCCTACTATCCAGATAGTCTTGCAATCTTACAGTGCCTTACCAACTCCTCCAACCCATTTTCAATAAACTTAGAGAGTTGCTACCTATCGACATTTGGACTCTTCGGGGGAGTCACCATCCTTCTCAATCAGTATGTACCTGTGCCTTGGACTAGTTGGGACTATTTGGCTCTTTACGTTCCAATGCTTCACTTGCACTCATGACTACATACCAGTCCTCTACACATCCACCCTCAATGTCCCTTGCACCTTGGTTACCTTCCTCATTCTTCGATTCTCTTCTCCCTGAGCTCTTCGACTCAATTCCCGCTATCATAAGTTCTTCTAATATGGATAGTTACTCTATGCAATGTAGATTATTCTCAAGTATCTCGGCAATCTCGTTCTCAAGGTTTGCATTGTGAGGCAAAAGCAATCCCCCAACATAAAAATTTTACTTGGTGGAGGTGGGCATCCCTTGTCATTGCATGACATCATTTCCTACGTCAACCTCTTCACAATGTACAACATCATCTCCTAACTATATAGCCCCTCAAAAGACATTCCTTCATCGCATGATAATCAACCATCGTACAACTACTTCTTTCCCTAGTCAAGAACATGCATTGGTTAAACACTCCAAAATCTCTAAATTTTGGCTTTCTCAACATTTCTTTTGCCCCTTAAGCCACTAGCCCACAAGGGGTGCTGCCCCTTGTCCCAACTAGAGGCATTGCCCCCGAACCACCACTGCACTCATTTGATTTTCCAAGTACACTACAAGTACAAATTTGCAAAGTACATTTCCAAGTTTATTTATAGGTCCTTGTCTACGATAACGTTATCTATTTCGACAGTCTTCCCTAATGTTACTTGATGTTACTTGTTATTTGGAAGAAGACTTCTTCTTTCAAGGTACATTATGTAGTCAACATACAATGTCTATTATTATATTTCAACAATATTGGTTATCTGACTATGTATTAGTTGTTTGTTAGCTTCAAGTAGTTAAAAGTGTGTGTTAGTTGATGGTTGTGTTCATCTTGGCAATCGTCGAGTCTTTAAAATAAATTGTCTATCATCAAAGTAAGCAATATGATCTAGTTGAATCAACTTTGATCCTTGGTTAACCATCTTTAGTCTTATTTTCCAATAATTTCCTGTGAGAATAAAGATATATGTTACTCATGCATATGGTATGCATCATCATCTCTATTATTAATTTATCTATTTATTTTATCAAACAAAGCAGTTAGCAATTATCTTGTTGCCAACCTTGTCACTGACTTGTGTGTACCTTTAATATTTGATTTTTTTGCCAATTTGAATCATGCCACCAACCAAATGTATCTGTAAAAAAAATTCCATCTGAGGACAACTCATGCTTTTTAATCTATGCAACTGTATCTCTCATCAATCTATCAACATCATCCTCTACATTGTTTATTATATTTGTTTTTCCCAAAGAGTTCCTTGTCAATCATAATTGATTTTGTGCTTCTTTCAAAATTTCACGTCACCAAAACCAACTCAATGCCAAACTATAGAAAACATGAGCGTAAACTGTTACATTGAAAACATCAAATATAGGGTGGAATAAATTTTTGTGGCTAGACATGCAATCAAATTGTATATTTTTCTCTTAACAGTCCCTCCAAAGGAAATTCGAAACCCTGAAATCTTATGATATTGTCCATGTTGAGTTGATTCCACCATAGGTTAAAATAAAGGATGATTTTGTCAAAAGATAAAGAAAGGAAGGATTGTCCAACAAATAATATCTATACTTTTCGACTAAGCAAAACATTCCCAATAGTTGCTCGAGAATCCTTTTTGCCTCTATTATTATTCTGCAAGCAAAATATAAGAGGTGATCCAGCTTATATCCCTCTTTGAGCTAAAATACAATTAGTTATAAAGTTGGACGAACTTAAGTTGTGACAAAATAAGTGTAAATACTACATAATCTCCAATTCACCAATCATATTGATGCTAGAGCCACCCTTCAAATGGTGACACCTCAACAGCTAGTCCAAAAATATAATTTACCAATTGCCTTGATGTTCAAGTCCCCCTTCAAATGGTGACACCTTAACAACTAGTCCACAAAGTAGAACAAATTAACAATACACCAAAGCTCTATATTAATCTTCAAAAAATTGCCATGTCCCACAAAGTGATGTACCTGGCCTGAAAATTTAAGAGCTTGAAATTAATTATTCAATATCTTGCTAGCTCACCAACCTGCATGCCTTAAAAATTTGTTGTATAGCCACAGCAATTTACACTCATTTGGATGGAAAGAGCTTTTACCCAAAATAATCCCATGCATTTTGAGAGTGCCCCTAAGTGGTCATCTTCCATGCCACGAATAGAATTACCATCCAAAATAGTGAGAGAAAATACAAAACAACAAAGAATCGCCAAAACAATTGGTTAGGAAACAAGTACAAATAGCCAAGAAAGGGGAGAAAAAACTTTTAAGAGAACAGAGCCAGCCATAGAGGATGGTAATTGTATCCATGGCACGAGACATGATGGCTATTAATATGATGTATATTATGATGATTGAAAGTCATCTTCAAAAATTATAATTCCATTCAAGTTGCATCAAATTATATTTTTTCCTTCCATGTATACATCCTATCAATGGTTGGTGTCCTACTTCTTGTCATCGATTATGGATCCACCCTCAAACTAAAGGGTAATGACTCCTCATTAGGCTCAAAATCAGCAATCTCGTCTTTTGTTAAACATGGCCTCCATATCCTGTGCAATCTAGTCACTATATACTATTTGAGCCATCCAACTTTTCCAAGCAAGAAGAGGATTTAACTACACAAAGACGAGGTCATTGAAGCACTTTTATGTCAATTTATTGCACTTCATCATATCAATGACATGAAATAAGATCCAATCCCACTTACATCTGAAGATTAGGGAAAATTTCTCAAGGCTAGCTTTTGAAGTTTTGGGATTTCTCCACCCAATTTTTTCCACCAAGTAACTGCAACAAAGACATTCACAAGTTCATAATCAACAATAATTGTTCATAAAGATTTGAAATTTTGAAGTGAAGTGACAAATGAGTTTTTACATTGCCTAGTGCTTGTGAAGTTATCCCTCAAATAACTAAAAGTGAAGAGAACAGATTCCCCTCAACATGCTTGTATTTATACAACACTTCAATAACATGTGCCTAATCTCTCCTCAGAATACTCCACTCAATGCATGTTGAGAGGCTCTCCAAATCCTTTCCATCAACATCATTTAATCATCCACAAAAAAATATTTGAGGTTGAGTTAATGTTGACAACTGATAACAACAGTTTTATTGTGGCCTTGTGTTTTCTTTTATCAATCCTCAACTCTTATGTCCATTTAATTTGTTCCTTGCCTTATCCTATGTCTTTGATTTTATATTTGTTCGCTTAGTTGTTAATGGCAATTCTGATATTCCTTTAGACACATGACCAATTACCAATGCTTTGTGGATTTTGTAAATGATGTTCAATTTACATTCAATATGCAAGTTATATTCTATTTGATATTATCTTGTTCTATATATTACTGATTTAAAAATATAAATCTGACTATCTTCTTTTGTATGGCAGGTGAGAGGAGCGTTTATGAAATTCGATGTACTTTCTCACAAATAGCATTTGATATATATATAGCAGACTGGGTACGGTCAAGCAATGCCTTGACCGGCCATGTCTTTTAGACATGGCCGATCAAGACATTACTTGATCGTGCCCCTTCGCTATAATAATAATACATGGCGTTTATTTACCAAACGGTGTATGCTTATATTTACACCCGATAACAATCAGTGTATGCCAATCGGTGAATGCTTGCCTTAACACTCGATATCAATCGATGCAAACATAAGTTAACATCGATACTAATAGATGTTTGGTCTACCAAAAAATTGTTTGTTTTATCATTAAATGAGTTAACCGAATTAACTCGGATTGCAATGATTAACCCGATTTAATAATCGGTGAACACAAATAGTGTAACCGATATTAAATCGGGATTCTATGCTATAGAATGATAATTGACAGTTAAGCATTTTGATCAAACTAATTTGATTGATCATATACAAATAAAGAATGGTTTATCAAATGAGGGCTTGAAGTTATTCATCATAATTACCGATATGATAAAGGATTGAAGGAGAGACTTCATTTATCTCTGATTCAATCATCTATCTTACCGAAGCTACTATGCATTAACACTCCCTCTTAGCTAGGTAAGATAAATGAGAGTAGTGTATCGAGCATCACAATTCAAATGATAGTTAGCATTCTTTTACACAATCTAACCTTCTAGGAGATCATATCACTTAATCACATGATATAAAGTATCACCTAAACACGTGATACAAAGTGTCTATCACATCAATCTTGTGATGACAGGATATCACCTTAAAACGTGATATCAATATTGCCTAAGCACGCAATACTTAAAGATAATCATATGAGAAAATATTCAATTCTCATCTTTATCCAAGTTGTGGTAGGTGCACTAACATTTCATATAAATGTTTTACCACAACACAATCATGGCTCATCCATGATACACCAGAGACACAACATGATAACTGGCTTGGACAGTATAAGATCGTCACCTTATAATGTCTCCATACAAGTGTTCATTATCTTGAGAGATCATCACCTCTTATATATGAACTCAGAGGATAAAAATCCAAAATGTCCTATCATGACAAAGAAGTTTACACATTAAACATCTTATTGATATGTAAAAATAGATTACAAAGCAAATTACCTTTCTATCATACCTAAACCTTTTCTAAAGTGATCAACCTTCACCCTGGAAAGAGGTTTGGTCAGAATATCTGTCGTTTGATCTCTTGTACAAACATATTCTAATTGAATTACATTTTTGTCTACCATATCTCGCACATAGTGGTATTGGATCTCAATATGCTTGGATCTGTCATGGAACACTGGGTTAACTGAAAGTTTTATGCAGCTCTGATTGTCACAGTGTATAATAGTGGGTTTCATAGGTTCTCCAAACAACCCCACAAGCAACTTTCTAAGCCATATTGCCTCTCGAGCAGCCATAGAAGCTGCAATGTATTCTGCCTCGGTGGAGCTTTGAGCTACAGAGGACTGTTTCTTGCTGATCCAAGATATCATGACTGAACCCAAACTGAAGCAACACCCTGAGGTGCTTTTTCTGTCAGTTACACTTCCAGCCCAATCTGAATCCCAATCTGAATCTGTAAATCCATGTAGGTTTATGTCAACTTTCTCATATTTGAGACCAAGGTTTAGAGTACCTTGTAGGTATCTCATGATGTGCTTCACTTCAACCAGGTGTATCTCCTTAGCTTCACACATGAACTGGCTTAAGGCATTAACTGCATAACAAATATCTGGCCTTGTATTCACCAGGTACATCAGGGACCCAATCATCTATCTGTATTGAGTAGAGTCAGTGGGTTGTGACTCTGTTGCTGCTTCTTTAAGTTTACGTAAATTGGTTTCCATAGGAAAGGTCATGGGCCTACAGTTTAGCATTCTGAATCTCTTCAATATATCCAAGGTATACTTTCCTTGGTTTAGTATAATGTTGTCAGAATTCTGCCATACTTCCAATCCTAGGAAGTAATGAAGGAGTCATAAGTCCTTCATATCAAATTCTTTGGATAGATCTTTCTTGCATTGATCTATAAGATGATCATTTCCTGTGATTAATAAGTCATCAACATATAAAATTAACATTAGCATATCACCTTTATTTCTTTTGTAGTAGAGATTAGGATCTGCATCATTTTTAGAGAAGCCTAGACCTGAGAGATAGGTGTCAATTATTTCATACCAGGCCCTGGGAGCCTGTTTAAGCCCATAGAGAGCTTTCTTCAGTCTGCACACATGAGACTCTGCATCATAAATTTCAAACCCTTCAGGTTGCTCTAGGTAGACTTCTTCTGAGATCTCACCATTTAAAAATGTTATCTTAACATCCATCTGGTGTACCTTCCACCCCTTAGCTGCTACAATGGATAATACAGCTCTTACTAATGTGTATCTGGCAACAGGTGCAAAAATTTCTTCATAATCTATTTGTTCCCTTTGAGAGAAACCTCTAGCTACAAATCTAGCCTTGTGTTTTTCAATACTACCGTCTGCAGCATGTTTGATCTTAAAAAGCCATTTAGATGAAACAACAGATTTCTTAGTTGGCCTAAGAACAATCTCCCAAACATCATTTTTCATAATGGACTGATACTCTTCAAACATGGCATCCTTCCATACTTGATGTTCAAGAGCCTCTGATACATTGTTTGGTTCGGCTTTGGAGAGATCATTCATAAGGGCAACATAGCTAGTGAATTTGTTAGGCCTTTTGCTTTCCCTGAAGGTTCCTGAAGGAGCAACAAACTTCTGAGCTTCTGCTACAGTTTCGGTGGCCCATAGTGATCTTTTCTTGAGGTTTTCTCTAGGTGGACTTTGAGTTTCACTTATAGTTTCCTCACGATTCTCCCTCTGAAGCTAGGGGTGGGGATATAGACTTCAGGGTCTAGAGAGCTTTGGGCTCTTTTGAAAGCTAAGTCTTCTTCAAAGATTACATCCCTACTTACTTCAATATTCTTTTGACCAGGTATATAGATCCTGTAAGCCTTGGAGGTTTCACTATATCCTACAAAGATTCCCCTTTTTCCAGAAGGCTCTAATTTTAATCTTTTCTCCTTAGGTACATGAATATAGACAGAGCATCCAAATATCCTAAGGTGGCTAATATCAGGTTTTGATTTAGTAAGACTTCCTCAGGGGTCTTATCTTCAAGATGAAAGTGGGGACATTTGTTTTGAATATATACAGCAGTGCTAGTTGCTTCTGCCCAAAGATTGATATTTAGATTCTGATCAAGAATCATAGCTTTGGCAGCTTCAACGATTGTCCTATTTTTCCTTTCAGCTATCCCATTTTGTTGAGGGTTATAAGGTATTATTAACTCCCTCTTAATCCCTGAGTAGTTCTCTGTTAGTGATTTGAATTCTTTAAACCTATTAAGGATCTCTTCTGATTCTTTACATTTCAGAAAGTAGATCCAAGTTTTCCTAGAGTAGTCATCAACAAATATTACATAATACAGAAATCCCCCCAATGAAGGTACGGACATAGGTCCACATACATCAGAATGAACTAACTCTAAAATTTTACTTGTTTTCCTAGTACTATTCTGAAAAGCACCCTTAGTATTTTTTACCTAGGGCACGTCCTGTGCATGCCCCTGAATGATATTGCTTTAACTTAGGTAGACCTGTGACAAGGTCTCCCATTGATGATAAAGCTCTAAAAGTTAGGTGGCCTAGTCTTCTATGCCAGATTTCGTTGGTATCTGTAGTCTCATGAATTAGGGCTAAGTTAGGCTTTGTACATAGCTCATACAAATAGCCTTGTCTTTGACCAATTGTTTTAGCTTTCTTGATGGATGAATTCTTTGGCCAAGCCAATACTTTGTTGTCCATGAAGGTTACTCTGTATACATTGTCCTCCAGTGCTGATATTGAGACTAGATTTCTCTTGATGCCTAGAACATATAGCACTCCTCTAAGTTGTAATGATACACCCGACTTTAGTTTGATGGTGTAGGTTCCAACTCCTTTGACAGGGTGTGTAGAATCATCTTCGATAGTTACTTCCTCATCATTCTCCTCTTTCAAGGAGTCTAGTACTTCTCTGAATCCTGTGATGTGTCTGGATGAGCCACTGTCGATCACCCAGGAGTTCACTTTGTTTGATGCTTGATTTGTGAGTGATGAATAGAGTACATACTTCTCGGAGTCCTCTTCCCTTTTGGATTTTCCTATTCTAGCAAATGTGGCTTGTTTAGCTCTTTCTGGACATTTGGCAACATAGTGCCCAAATTTGTCACATTTGTAACACTGAATCTGAGAGAGGTCCTTCTTGAAGGAGTTCTTGCCGTGACAACCTTTTCTCTTCCCGAATTGCTTCTGCTTGCCTTTATTGTTTGAGTTCGTATTTAGAACTTGAAGATCTTCATCTATATTCTTTTGTTTGATCCCATTCTTATTTTGCCTTGATTCCTTTTGGAGACAGTCAGCCTTTAGCCTATCGAATTTTGGGAAGTTATCCCTTGCACTGATGCCTTGGACAAATGTTTCCCATATGCTAGGCAACCCATCTAGAGCAATGAGGGTTAATTCTTTGCTTTGGATCTCATATCCAAGGGTTGCCAGTTCATCCCTTAGGGCAGATATTCGCATGAAGTAGGTGTTGACTGATTCTCCTTTTATCATGGCTATGTGATTTATTTCTCTTTTAAGAGCCAAGGTTCTACTGGCATTAGATATCTCAAAAGCATCTTCAAGTGCTTTGAACATGTTGAAGGTTGTTTCATGTTTCCTTATAATGGGCATAATGTTGTTCCTTACCCCATCAACTATGACTTTGATAGCCTTATCATTTCCTTCTCTCCAAATTGCTTTGTCAAGTTCAGTCTCAGGTTCTTCAGTTTCAATCTTTACAAATGATTCGACTTTATTTTCTTTTAGAATCATTTGAATTTTGAATTTCCATGCGAAGAAGTCATCGCCTCCTCCGAGTCTGTCTTCAAATCTAATAGCACTAGCCATTGATAGGAGTGTGATGTTGAATATATGCTTGAATTGAATTTTGCGTAAAATTGAACAGCCTTAGGTTCGTTTTAACTATAGCTCTGATACCATGTAAATGATGTTCAATTTACATTCAATATGCAAGTTATATTCTATTTGATATTATCTTATTCTATGTATTACTGATTTAAAAATATAAATCTGACTATCTTCTTTTGTATGGCAGGTGAGAGGAGCATTTATGAATTTCGATGTACTTTCTCACAAATGCCATTTGATATATATATAGCAGACTGGGTACGGTCAAGCAATGCCTTGACCGGCCATGTCTTTTAGACATGGCCGATCAAGACATAACTTGATCGTGCCCCTTCGCTATAATAATAATACATGGCATTTATTTACCAAACGATGTATGCTTATATTAACACCCGATAACAATCGGTGTATGCCAATCGGTGAATGCTTGCCTTAACACCCAATAACAATCGGTGTATATTTATTCTTCCACCCTATATCAATCAGTGCAAACATAAGTTAACATCGATACTAATCGATGTTTGGTCTACCCGATAATTGTTTGTTTTATCATTAAATGAGTTAACCGAATTAACTCGGATTGCAATGATTAACCTGATTTAATAATCGGTGAACACAAATAGTGTAACTGATATTAAATCGGGATTCTATGCTATAGAATGATAATTGACAGTTAAGCATTTTGATCGAACTAATTTGATTGATCATATACAAATAAAGAATGGTTTATCAAATGAGGGCTTGAAGTTATTCATCATAATTATCGAAATGATAAATGATTGAATGAGAGACTTCATTTATCTTACCGAAGCTACTATGCATTAACAGATTTGTGGACCAGCTTGGCAATTGAAGTGCCTACACCAATTATGTATTACAAATTCCCTACACAAAAGGATTTTCATCCTTGAACATAGAGATGAACACAAGTGCTCAAGTACTAAGAAAGGGTTCTACAACAATAACATAAGGATGATCTCTTATGATCCTATCTCTTTTTCTTATAAGCTCCTATTTGGCCCATTCAATTTGCCTCCAAAAATTTTCAAAAACACATTTTAATAAAATATTACATAAGACCTTATAATGTCCCATTTAGATGGCCACTTTATTGAAATAATACTAATGCTTTAGTGGTCCGTTTTTCAATGTTTTAAAATAAAGTCACTAAGACCAACTTAAAATATTATTATTAAGCTATTTCCCTAATTTAATCCCTTAGCCTATGGCAAATAAAAAAATAAGCTACAACTCTCCCAATTATTCTAATGTTAATCTTGTGGTGGATTAATTAGTCAAAAAGTTATGCACTCTAGGTGAATTACAAAATTTATGCATCCTTTGATTTCAACTGTGATGATTTTAGACCATCAATCATGGCCAAGGCTCAAAGGGTTGTAGCTCAATTGGTTGATCACAATTGGTGAGGCTTGTGGTATGCGATATAGAAGTCATCCAAGGTTCAAACCCTTGGAGGTGCATTCAAGCCAAGTTCAACCCTTGGGTGACTTCGACGGGCTCAATGCCCCTACACATGGCTACTTAGATGAAGATGACTTTAGGTTTAGATGCATGCTTACTCATATTGTTGCAATCCACTTTATAACAAGTTATCACAACAAATCCTACTTCTAGTCCAAGAAGGCATAAGACTCTCTATCACTACACATCTATCACTACACATCCTACCACACTATCTATCCCAACATGGCCACATTTCTTTATTCAAACATCTAACACAACCACCCCCAATGTTTGACTAAGGTTCCCACTGTTATTGATTTTCATTGAGGCCTTTACAGATGTAAAGAACATCATATCTCCTTCTAAGCTCTGCTCTAGATCTGCTATGAATGGGAATAATGTTCAATGAATTGCTTGATAAAATAAACTCAAAATGATCTCTTATTTAAACCAACAAATGCACCTCTTCACAAAGTAATGCAGCTCTTCTTTCTAGTTAAGCCAGGACAGAAATAAACCTATTTATTTAATTTAAAACCCTGTCCCATAAATGGGTACTCAAACCAAAGAAGGGTTTGCCCCTTTTAAAAAATATTTATTTAAGGCACTTTTTAAAACTCTAAATCGAGCGCTAAGTAGAGGGCGTTGGCCCAAAATAAAGTGAATTAATTTGCATTCCAATTTTTATTTGATGCTGCTGAGCATAAAACTTCTGCATGACCCTGCTTAAGTAGCAACATGATGTCCTTAGATATTTCCTTTGACATCAATGACAATACTCCAACAATCAGTACAAGACTATTTTACCTTTTTCAACTTTAAATAACCACAACAATAGCAACCACACAAGATTTAGCAATTATACAACACAATAACAGATGAGGGACACAGGATTTTACGTGGAAACCCTTACAGGAGAAAACCACATCAAAATATTGCTTTATGAAAGTTCTCTTACAAATTTCGTAGGTACCAATTCACAGGAGACACAAATCCCTTCTTGAATGATTTGTAGGCACCAACCCACTGATCCCCATGGCTGAGCACCAACTGAGAAAAAGACACCAATCTCTTCTAAATTGGAAGGCACCAACCTCTCCAATATCTGCTCTAAATTTGCCCTACTGTCAACTCCAAATTGGGCATAATGACTGCTCCTAAATTGATGCAAATTCTGATCCAAAATCTGTTTCAAGTCAGGCACTAGGTCTGTTATAAATCTGCAAAAATGACAGCTCCAATGTCCTTGAGAATATGCTTCACAATAATTATCTTCAATGAATCAAGGATATGCTCAAAATTCGAGTGATATTCAACGAATTCTTGCCCCTTCTCACCTTCTCACCTTCTCACAAATGTATCTTTATATCTCTACTCAAAGGTCTGGTCTATATCTGCTCTGAAATTCAAAAAATATTCAATAAATTCCTTCAAGAAATAAACTCAAGTGATCTGCCTTATATACATGCATATGCACCCTTACACCCAATGGTTACCTCTCTTCATGCTGGTCAATCAAGGCAGATAACATTTTTATTTAATTTTATTTGCCTCCCAAAGTGGGCGCTCATGTTCATGAGGTCAGCCCAAGCAAAATTGATTTATTTTTGTACTTTAAAATACCCTTATCATTAGTTGGCCCCAGCATGGAGGAGGGTCGGCCTCACACAAAATAGATTTTTTCTTTGATTAGAAGTTTTCCAAGGTAGGTGCCAAGAATAAGACCTCAAATAAAAATTTCATTTGACATTTAAACTTCATTTTTCTGTCTTCTAGGCACCAAGAATTAGGGAGGTCAGCCAGCAACATACACATAAATTTATTTATTATTTATCAACAGCAAATACTAATCTGCTAAAGAATTAGAATTATAGGGTTTGAATATCTCCCAAATAATTTTGTTAGAATTTATAGAATTAGAATTTCCTAAATAAGTCAAGATGGATCCAAATTAATTGAGTTTGTGCAACCAATTTATGGGTGGAATTATGATGGAAATATTGTCATTGATGTCAAAGATGCAAGAAGACTATCATCAATGTCAAAGGTGGTGGTTAAGGAATTGGATAGCTGTGATTTATATGAAGACATCTCCATAATCAGATTAGTGATCAGTTTTGAAGATGAATTCCATATACAAGATGTGGGTATACAGTGATCAATGCAGCAATCTGTTTACAAAGACAATGAACCACTAAGTAACAAACTGATATATATATTGTCTCAGTAAATGGCTACAGAGCACATTGACTGAGATTATATACTGTATATTCTGATATCTAATACTGTACATACACAGCAAGACATGACTACAGCAACAAATGACCAGACCATAGAAGAAATATAGAGATTAACTTAATTTATGTGTGCAGATCTCTATGAAACAATTACATGTTACTTTATGCCTCAAAAGTTTTACAAATAAATTATTTGTGGGGCCCATCTCCTCATGCTAGAAGCCCACTAAAAGATAATATTTATGGGGCCCACAGGTAGTGATTGAAATTATGCAGCGATCTTAATAAGATCTGATCAATTCACAGTGACCAAGTTAAATATTTATGTGTGGCTAATTTTGGAATGACAAAATGTGATTAATATTAAGGTGACACTCAGAGTATAAGCATTTGTTAATATTTCATCATGCAGCAATTGAATGAGGAGAAACGTTTTAATAAAAAAATTTAATAGCCAACGTTTTGTGTTGGGCATGTTCACCGAGTTATTCATGAATTACAGTAAATAAAGACGGCAACTATAATGATTCTATGAAGCGATTATGAATAGTAGTGACTATATTAATAAAGCAGCGACCAAGTTTGTTATGCTGTAATCTGAGCATTATTAGAAGAAAGGTTATAAATCTGTGAAGATATTACAAACAGCGACAAAAATTCATTGGAGTAAAGCTTCGATGGATTAATTTGGATGATAACGATGACTTGTTATTGGATGATAGGAGTTTCAGATTATTAGAAGAAACTCACTATAATAAAGATACGATATGTTTATATCAGCAATCATGTGAAAGACGGCAGTAATAATAAATCTTCTTTATATGCATTGAACTTGTAAAAAGTGGTGATCTGTGTAGAGGTATGAAGTATATTTTTGGAAGATTACATTTGCCATCTGTCAAGTAATCAAAAGATATATGCAACGATTAAAGACGATTAGTTAAAGTTTACTTTGACTATTTAATAAACAAGTTAAAGGCAGCGATCCATGATAAAAGGTTAAAATTAAAACATGGAGAGATTGTGGATTAAGAAGGATGTGCGATTTGTTTAAAAGCAAATTAATTCATCAGTAAAGAGGTGCGATTTAATTTGTGTGTATAAAGACATGCCTATTTAAAAGGACGTCTCTATTCAAAAGGATAGAAAGATGATATAATATATGAAGTATTTTTGTAGTGTGATTGATTGAGTGTGTGAGAGAATAATTCTGAGATTACAACTCAGAGAATAAAGTAGTTCTCAGATGTGTGCAGTGTGAAGAATAAAATAAAAAATATATATTATGGAGTGGAGATACGTGAAATACATTTAAAGTGTGTAGAAAAAGAAAATGTGTGCAGTGTCAAGAATAAAATAAAAAATATATATTATGGAGTGGAGATACATGAAATACATTTAAAGTGTGTAGAAAAAGAAAATATCAATCAGACATACACAGATCTGAAAATGAAGGCATAGAAGACAGTTCACTGCAGATTTGATCAAAGAAAATCATTCCAGATTTGTAGGTGTGTTCTGTGTTAAAGACATATCATATATACCATCAGATATCTGGACATGAATGTGCAGATTTGAAAGAGGGTTCAAGGGACAGAAAATATATGAAGATCACGTGAAGAAAGAAGACTGATTGAAGAACACTATACAGTAAACTGTAAAGTAATCTTTGAAGCAGATTTATTAAAGAAGATAGAGGATATACTGTGTATTGGTATATCTGCATAATAACAGAAATAAATCAGACAAAAGTGATTCTTAAGAAAGATTTTAATGCAGATTTTGAAGCAGAATTATGAAAAGATCATAACAGATTTGTGGAAGATAATATAACAGTTTTATGAAGAAGAATATATGCTTGTGAGGAAGGAAGTTATGCAAAAGATTAAACTGTCCATCATCAGTTGAGATAGCAACATTGTCAAAATGGAAATTCAGATTTATATGAAGTGGGTTGGTGCTCACTAATTCTGGATCGAGGAGTTGGTGCTCACAAATTCAGAAGTGGGAGTTGGTGCTTCCAGTGGGTTGGTGCTCATGAAATCAGATTTGGGAGTTGGTGCTTCCAGTGGGTTGGTGCTCACAAACAAAGTTAGGGGTTGGTGCCTCTAGTAGGTTGGTGCCTACAAATATTGTAATAGAAAAATTATATAAAAGCATTATTTTGACGTCGTTTTCTCCCATAAGGGTTTCCACGTATATATCTTGTGTTCTATTTTGTTATATTACATGTGATGTTGATCACCAATGAATATGTTTATAAGATAAGTTATATACATGTAATGGAAGTTGAAAAAGTTTAAGTTGGTGAAATTTATTGTTATATTGATTCACCCCCCCCCCCCCCCCTCTTCTCAGTATAACCATGTGCTCTTCAGATTATATAGGATTAGCAAAGATTGTTGACAACTAATGTAGTAAGAATCAAGATCCTATTTTATTTTCTTGCAAGTTGTGAAATTTATTGAGATAGTTGTTGTCATTTTATGACACCCTTGGTCCATCAGTAAGAACCGATCAAAGATATGTTCCATGGACCAGCGCTGCCCCATTTGATCAAAGAAAAAGCAATGGAATTATGAAGTGTGAAGTGTTGTCTTGTCTGGAGGAAGTTCCTTCCTTAGCCTTTTCTCTCTTCCCCGGAACTCCGGAACCCCGGGGTTTCGAAGTTCCTTCCTTTGCTTCCTTTTCTCTCTAGTTCCCCGGAACTCCGGAACCCCGAGGTTCCAAAGTTCCTTCCTTTGCTTCCTTTTCTCTCTAGTTCCCCAGAACTCCGGACTCCGGAACCTCGAGGTTCCGAAGTTCCTTTCCCTTGCCCTTTTCTTTTCCCGGAACTCCGAATCCCGAGGTTCCGAAGTTCCTTGTTGCCTCTCCTTTCTCCTTCCCGTAAGTCCACAACCCCGAGGTTCCAAAGTTCCTTCCTTGTCCCCCCAACTTTAGCAACCTGTGCTTCCGAAGTCTTCCCAACTTCCTTCCGGCTTGCAACACTTTTAGATGATGTGATCAACACTCAAGGTTTTTAATGCTCCAACAACTCTTGCAACCAGTTTTCTATATAAGGTTGTTAGGCCTCATTGTAAAGGGTTCTCTCCCTGCTGGCTTGAGCTATTCTATGCTCTTTCACTTCTCTTAAAGACTTGTATATTTTAAATTTCTGCAACTGTAAGTTTGGCCATTGGCCTTTGAATGAATTGAAAGTATCATTCTTGCCTTCCTTCAACTTATGCATGTTGTGTATGTTTCCTTACCTTCATCATAGGTGTATGTTTTGTGGCTCTTCTCTCATATATGTTGTGTTAATTTATTTTTGAGTGTGACTTGTGAGAAATCTTCTCCCCTCTTGACATTCAGCAAATTCTAACCTCCATACATGCATTGGGTCATTCATACAACTGAAATTTGTGCATCTCTTAGGTGTTTCAGTTGATTCTTTGTGCCATTTCAGGTGGGGAGAGAAACATCTCTTATCTTGGTACATCACCTCCTTTCATTTTAAGCATTTCTCTCTTCCCTTCTCCTCTGCAAGTTGTTAGGATAGGCTTAGAAGTAAGATTTGAAGTGTTCAGTTGGTTCAACACCTGCACCTGGATCAAGAAGGAAGTCAGTCTTCTTCGGAGATTCAACCCCCTTGCGCAAGGTCCCACACTTTGGGGTTGTTTCCAAGTTTCATGAGGTTACTGAATTGATAGCTCAGCAACGGTGCAAGCTTTTGTGATAACAATAGCCTCTCCATAAAAGAGAACACATATTTTATTGTGAAGATGGTGACAGCATATAGGTATGCTAATTTGGAAAAATAATAATTCTTCTTCGTTTTGTATTAGCCCACTTTTACTTATGGATTGTGAAAGGCATAGTGATCTCCTTCAGATGCAGCAAGGATGGGGCCTTTATTTGCATGGAGGAGAGATTTGCAGCCCGTTAGTAGATATAGAATAGGTGTTTTTATTTCATCAATATATTTCCTTTCTTTGCTTTTAAGATAGGCTAGATCCAAATCTCTTTTGTTGAAGCGTGTCTAGAGCACATGCCTTGGCTTAACTTTCAATGATCTCTAAGTTGACAATTATGAAACATCACACACTCACCACCAGATTACTGCCAATCAGTTTGATACCCTCCGGTTGAAGAAAATGTTCCTCAGCACTATTGGTTTCATCCTGTGCCGTCACTAATTATAATCAAAAAATATTGGCTAGTAATTAGGCCATATTCAGAACATATCATAAAAAACACATTAAACAAAAAACTCACTCTTTACACTATGGATTAGACCATAGCCAAAAATTAAAAACTTCAATTAATTATGCAGGTCAAAAAAATCAGAAGGTTCACCATTTATCAATCTATTACCTTATGCTTTTGTCAAACCCTAGGCAACTCTTCCAGCTACATCATATGATAATTTAAGGTTAATTAGCAAGTGGAAAAGGTGAACTACATTAAATTTTGATGATATTCTTGAAAAATAAATTGAATGAATGATTCAATAATCGAATAATGTATTCAACAATATACAAGCGTATATATAGAGATTACAAGACGATGTTCTAAATTAAGAACAAGTTGTTTAAAGTGAACTACTAAAAAGCTAAACACTAAATAAAGCTTAAAAGCTAATTAACTAAAAAGAAAAAGCTAAATGCTAAATAAAGCTTAAAAGCTAATTAACTAAAAAGTTAAATGACCATCAAACAAGAAACTAAATATAGGTGATAAACTTAAAAGCTAAATGACCATTGAACAAGGAACTAAATATAGGTGACTAAAATATAATTAAATATTTTAATACCCTCCCTTAATGGTCATTCTATCTTATTAACTACCCTACAGAAGACACTGCAGGTCTTTTGATCAAAAACGAAAAGAACACTCTGCTGCGGTGGAGACCCTCCCTGGATCTGAAAAGTGTTAATGACCAAGAATACCAGAATCCATCCAACCTAACATTGGGTAGCCAAACTGAAACCTGAAACCATGATTTTGAGAAAAAATCGGCAAACCCTCAAAAACTGAAGATACAAATCATCATTTTTGTGGAAAAAATGGTAAAAACCCTTGAAACGATTTTTGTGGAAAAAATTGAACAAAACCCTGAAACTTCGCATAGCAAGACCCAAAACACCACGTGGTAAGACACCAAACATCACACGATAAAACATCAGACATCATGTAGGAAAACACCAAACAACATCACATGGTAAAATACCAGACATCACGTGGTAAAACCCTGATTTTTGAGAAAGAAAATCAAGCAAAACCCTCCCATGATTTTTTATGGAGAAAAATGTGAAAACCCACGCAACCTTTGCAGATGACAGATAATAATTTTTTAGAAAAAAATTCTAAACCCTAGGAACAATTTTTGAGGAAAAAAAATGTGAAAACCTAGGACCTGTAGGACGAGGTCTGGCCTAAATCAATCTAATCAAGGCAACGATATTCAGATATTGTGAACATGCACTGTTTCCAGGTGTTGTGGCAGTTGTTGAACTTATGTCTGTGTTCCAACATGATGCTGGTCAAAGATGCCATCACAGAAATAGAATAGAAGCAACTATTGAAAAAATTGAAACCTTTGGAGAACTCTGGCACAAATTCCAAGGTGTAAATTTTGAGGTTTGGAAGAAACCCATAAATTAAAATTTTCTGCAAAATTAAAACCTGAAATTTTCCTTGAAAATAATTAGAAAAAAATAATAATTTGCAAAAAATAAAAAATACCTCTGATGTTTTTGTAAAAAAACGCAAAAAAATAGGGGCAGAAACCCTAGGTCGAATGTACAACATAAACGGCACCCAGAAGACACCAAAATTCCCAACGTCCACAGAATTAGCAAAACTCGCTGACTGTTTTTAAATTCCAAGGCAAATTCGCTAACACAAAATTCGAGGCACAAAAAATCAAAGACCAATCCAAAAAAGCCCTCGAAAAACCCACAAATAATCTGAAATCCAAACGCAGATCCGACGGCTCAAAACCCTAGTCGAAAATTGCAGAAACCCTAGGGAAATTTTCAATCTGCAAAAAAAAACATCAAGGTTGGAGGGCTGAAAATCTCCAGAACCCTAAAAAAAAACATGAACTGCTGCCTAGCACAAAGAAATTCACCCACAAACCAGAAAACCCTCAAAAAACCTTCAGAAAAGAATAAACGTTTATTATAAAAAACCAATAAAAAAAATCTAGAAAATATTCCAGAAAGAAGGCCATGAATTTTTATTTAAAAATTCACCAAACTTTAAAAAACCCCATCAACCCGCTCTGAAACCATGAAAAATAAATTGAATGAATGATTCAATAATCGGATAATGTATTCACTAATATACAAGCGTATATATAGAGATTACAAGACGATGTTCTAAATTAAGAACAAGTCGTTTAAAGTGAACTACTAAAAAGCTAAACGCTAAATAAAGCTTAAAAGCTAATTAACTAAAAAGAAAAAGCTGAACGCTAAATAAAGCTTAGAAGCTAATTAACTAAAAAGCTAAATGACCATTAAACAAGGAACTAAATATAGGTGACTAAAATATAATTAAATATTCTAATAATTCTTATTCATTTGATAAGGAGATATTGTGTAAAAACAATTATAAATTATTTTGCATCAATCCTTGCATTTAACTACATATTATTTTATTGTGCAAAATAATTAAATTTTTACCTATCAAATGAATTAATTCACTCAATAGAGAATTATTGTAAAATGTCCGTGAAAGTGAAAGAAATATAAGTGGGAAAATTAATATTGGCAAGAAAATTATTGTAAAGAAGGTTGGGTAAAAGGGAGTTACAAGTAGTTACCTAACTACTTGGCCATGGTAAGTTCTTTAAAAGGGAAAAATTTTATTGTAAAGGGGATTCACTCCTCCACAGGGAAAATGGTAACCAAATTTCAAGATTTCTAAGTTGGTGAAATTGATTTAGAAATTGATAGTTTGTTCATAAGAAATAAATATTTTCATTCATGAATTAATTTATTTTAGTAGTCTTTGTGCTACTGAAATGAAAGTGACCTGTGTATCGACATTTTGGAGGAATATTGATAGTCTGTGTGCTATCAATCTTCTTGAAATTATTTATTTGCAGATTTGAAAGGATATTGATAGTTTGTGTGCTATCAATACATTAGAGATTATTTATTTGCAGATTTGGAAGAATATCAATAGTTTGTGTGCTAAATATATCTTCTATTTTTCTTATTTGCAAGCATCCATTTCACTTTCTGTACTACTTCTACCAAAATTATTAATAGACTTTGTTTTATTAATAATCAGTTATATGTTATTTTGGTTATAAAATTTATTTTGTGGTGAGGTGAATTATTACAAAATATAAAAAATCAACATTTGACCATCCTTTCCATGATGGTTTATCCAATGTTGTGATGTTTCTGTCACTGTCCATTGGGCAAATTAATAAGGAAATCATGGTGACAAAACCATTTGCTAACACAAACGCCTCCACAACAAGCTTCACTAGTCTTCTTAGAAGAATGTCTCTACGACAACAACTAGAACAAAGAAAAAACAATCACTTACAAAAAAGGCTGAACAAGAAGCAAATATTCACTGAAAAAGCAAAAGCTGAAATCAAAAATTAGCATTAAGAGTCAAGAATGCATGTATTTATACTGAAATATGGTCCAATGATAAGAGATAAACAGCAACTAATGATTCATTATATTAGAAAATTTAATTGAATCAACATATACAGCATTGCATGAATTACAACATTAACAGGGAAAACCTACCATGCATGTCCATTCTTACAGTCATATATCTGTTTGTAAGTTTCAGAAAGTTGGAACTGTTCAGTTACGTGGATTTCAAAATGTCTAATGGGGATTTTTATTCAAAAAAAATTAAGGCATACCAATCTCATCGCTGCATTTCTTCCATGTTCATCCCCCTTGTCAAACACATCCCTTAGAGCTCCAGGAAGAACCTTCCAAAACTCGCCCACAAATTCTGAACCTTTTCGCCTACTGTTTTGCAAGATGTCATTGGCAAGATACAAAAATGGAACCCGCTGCTCCCTGGGAGCACAATGAAATTGTCTATCCCATGTTTCCACAACTTGCTTTGCTTTCTTCCGATGAAAAATACACCAATGTGATAATGCTATTCAATAGTCAAGTACAACAAGAAGTGATTAAATGAAAAAACATATTGCAGTAAATTCCTCCTGCATGGAACATGATAGCACAGTTAAATGTGTATTTTAAATGTTTAGATAAACAAAATTCTTCAGCCTATAAAGAAGATTTTGCAACACTCAAAATAGATGTGCTATGTCAGTTTGCATTAAAAAGTGTGGGATCTTACAATTAAATTTCTATTATCAATACAAGGAACAGTACAACATGAGAGTATGTCTAAAAATGTGTTACTGAATGACCATCCTGAGGATCCAAAGAAGCAAACAATGGAAATTATTTTCAGTCAATCAACCAACAAATGACCAGTCACACCACTGATGATAAAATTAAGATTCTATTACAATGAAATTCTCATGGGAAAAAATTGTTAATAAAAAGAGAAAACATATAAGGGCATAAAACAAAAAATACATTTGAATTAAGGTGCATGAAAATAGTATCCAAATAATAAGATAATCATCTAGAGCATATAATAGAATACATTAATCAAAGATAATGACAATAAGAGCAAGTGGTCTCATTATATAGCCTCGCACATAAGGTGGTCATCAGTACAAGTCAAGAATTCAATAAGCACTAACAGTTACATGTGGATAATTCTACATAGTCACTAAATTATCGACTTACACATCTGATTACAACTAATTTAAAGCATACTAGTTAGAGTGCTAGTGCCATGCATGTAAAAATTTTAGATGCATTATAAAAAGTAAAATCCTATATAATGTATATGATTTACTAGATCTGAATTATTTCCCTGATGTTAAAATCATTTTTCAATGGAATCATGCACCAATTCTACAACCAATATATTCTAAGAACCTGAGAAAACGAAAAACCCTCTGACCTCTTAGGAATTCATGTTAGTGTTCAAATGGGATCGAGTGTGTGAGGTAAAGTAATAACTCACGTAGTAATTATGTTTGTTAGTAATATTAAGTTATATCTTATGCTTGTTAATCATATGTATAATTATATTGTTGTGAGGGTGTATGTTTGTTTGAGTTGTTAAAACAACTCTAATAATGAATGAATTGTTACTATAATGTAGGAACCCAAACTCCTATAAATATGCAATCCATTGAATGAATTAGATATTGAAGCCTATTATTTTGTGTGCAAAATTGTTCTATGCTTCTATATTTTTGCTCAAAATTGCTTATATGGTATCAGAGTGGGTCACTATGCCCATTGTTTAGTCATAAAGAGAGAAAATTTGCGCCTATTATACTGATGATTATTTCATATCAAACACATTAGTTGGTACTAAGAATGCGTGCAAATTCTCTGTAATACATAGCGTAGGTAGAATATTTGTGAAGGAGAGCAAGGCAAATATGAGAGGACGGGTAATGGTTTCATAGCCTTTTGAGCTCCGGCATTAAACATCATTTTGCCTGATAGAAAGATCTTAGAGACCAATCCCACTGCAAGCACCTTTCAGTTATTATTGACTATGTCACCCCATCTCGCATGCTCAGTATCTAAAGAGCGCATGATAGACTACTCTTTTGTTTTGTAGGTCCTGTTTTTTTTGGCAAATCCCCCACATAGAAGGCAATGCACATTTTCGATCCTGGTCCACTACCACCAACACTAAAGAGTGGATTTTAGTTGAATTAGAGGAAACTTGCCTGTTATCCCACATAAGGATCCACAATAAGTCAGTACTGAAGTGGGAAATTGCTCTTACGCTATTTGCTTTGGTCTTTACATTCTCTTTATTTATTAAGACACTCAGCTCTGTCTGTCTCTTTTATGCTACATTGAATTCCTTGGTTTACTTTTATATGGTCTATTCCTAGGGAGGTTACACTTTTATAATAAATCTTATACCAATGCAGTTCATCTATGCATCATCACTGGTCGTTATTCATCATGCATGTATATTGTTTATGCTCCTCTGATAGTCTTGGGCACACTTTTGGTTGCCCTTTTCCCAGTTGTTGGGTTCAATGCAGTCATGACATCTGAGCATTTTGGATCATTTCTGGTATTTCTTAAACTTAATATTGTACCACTGGGATACTATATCAAATGTATTGTGCCAGCTAAGACATTTAAAGTGGTCATGACACTTGTGATTTCTACTCGCATGATAGTGCTTGTTGCATGGATAGCAATATTGGTGGCATCAGTGGCAGGAAGTCCTACAAAGAGGTGGAGTGGACAGAGTATAAGTCCTCTTAATCTGGCCTATGCCAGCAAGTATATTCCTATTATTACGATGTTAGAAAACATCAACGACCCACTTGGTCTTCATACTTTATGGATATAAATGTTCTAGCATTCTAGTACCTACAAGCATCATTCCTACCATTGTTTGATGCAAGAACGTTTGGAGGCAGGACGAAACAGAGGCTGGAGAACGATCAGTGACCTCTCGTCTGTCACCAACGACGAGGCCGCTCATCAGCTTTGGTGACATTTTATTTTCTAGTGTGTGGCAGCGATAAGTTTTCTATGTTGTTGGAGATCCACTGGCATGATCAACAACAATGGGTATTTATATTTTGTGTGTGTAATCTCCTAGTGTAAAACATTGTAATGAACAAAAGCACTAGGGTAATATAGTTCATGGATCTTGAAGAAGTTAGTGGTGATACAGAAAATCATATGAGGTGAACAGATGAGTGTGTTCCTGTTCGTGCCTAGTTTTGTGGTAAACCTATGTGAAAACCATGAAAGGTTGATGAGATGTGCCTTTTGTTTAAATCAAGATCATGATCCAGAAGAGTTGGCTTACTGCAGTTTGAAGTGCTAAGGTGGAGAATATGGACATCAACGATATTGTAAACAGTTGTATAGAAGAGCAACTGACTACAAAGATACTCTGACTGTCGGACTTCTTGGAAGTATCGTAGGCCAGTGATAAGTTCATTGGAAGTGAAAGCCAGATAAGTTCTCGTATGTAGGTGATCATGTGCAGCAAGATCCAGATAGCAGTATGCAGACCCAAAAGTATGCATGGGCATACGATTTTGTTTCCAACTTGTGTGATGTTCTTTCTCCCCATGTTCACACTAAGGAGGGGTCTTAGGAATTCATGTTAGTGTTCACACGGGATCGAGTGTGTGAGGTAAAGTAATAACTCATGTAGTAATTATGTTTGCTAGTAATATTAAGTTATATGTTAGGCTTGTTAATCATATGTATAATTATATTGTTAAGCGGGTGTATGTTTGTTTGAGTTGTTAAAAAATCTCTAATAATTAGTGAGTTGTTCCTATAATGTAGGAACCCAAACTCCTATAAATGTGTAATTGTTTAGTCCTTACGGTGAGGTTGGTAAACTCATGGATAAACAGAGATATTCCACACGTACCAACAATTCATATAGCAAGAACATTAACATATATTAAAGCATAAATAACAATTACAGAACAGCTATGGCAAAATAATGATATCTTTATTGGATTATCAAATATGTCAGTACAATACTCCCCTGCCGAGGTTCCAACCATACCATATATAGACTCAACGGTTGGCCAAGTCGTCACTAACTGCCAACTACCCCACGGGAACCTCTCGGCAACTCATACATAACACCCAAACCAACTATAAACTAACATGTGGTATTGACCCCTAACATCAGCCCCCAAAAAAAAGTAGTCGTCTTCTAGACGACTAAGACAACAGGAGCTAGAATAACAAAACAAAAGACTAAGACTGAGGAGGGGGAGGAGGCGTCCCTGTCGTGGTCGAAGAAGAAGGTTGTCACCCTGTGTGGAGTCTGAGGTTCTTCTCTGCAATCAATTGCCGCTCCCGTGCCTTCTTGACCATGTGTGCAACCTCCAATAGTTTTTTGTCCTTCTGCTCCATGTGCAGAGTAAGGTCAACCACCTGTGCTACCAGCGTTTGTGCTTGCTTCTCCCGCATGCTACAACGGGTCTCATAAGTGGTCACCTTTCTCTCCAGCTCAATCCTCAGGTTCTTCTCTACTGCGACTAACTTTGCACGCTTCTCCCCTTCCTTCTCCAATTTTGCTACGTACAGTTGTTGGGTCTGTTGCTCTATCTGATTTTCTCGCATCTGTAGGTAGACATTCTGAGACAATCCCTCCATACTGCGCAAGGTGGCTCCCAAGGTGCCCACTCCCTCCACCAATCGCATGTGCGTCCACTCCTGTACCATCTCCGACATACTACTGTCTGGCCACCCCTACCGCTCAAAGTGGCGTGCAAACTCCTCCGCACATCCGAAAGCCATGAAGTGGAACAGCTTCCCAGTGTCAGCTGAGTTGTCGACATCCATCTGTCCAGTCAATTGTGCCGTTCCTCGTGCTATATTTGAGATCCCCTGTAGCTCCCCAAGGAACTGCTGGAGCAAGCCTACTGGATCACTAGGGTCTAGCAAGGTGAAGTGAAGACCTGTCGGTGGTCCTCCAGACCCACTCTCCTTGACATCAATGATCTTCGGGCCATGTCCACCTCCTCCAGTTGCTTTGTTCCTCTGCAGACACCATCTCATCCTGATCTATGATAAGAGTGGTCCTATGTTGTGTCTGGCTCCATCCAACTGCCATGGCGTGCGGTGAGGGCGAAGTGGGAAGGTGAGGTGTGAATGCAAACTGTACCAGCCACTTGTCCAGAGATGCATCTATATCCTCATCAGCCAATGTGTCCAGTACCGCCAACTCCTCCAGATCCATCTCCTCCTGCCATCGGTACATCCGCGGACTCATTTCCCCCTGTTGGTACCGTGCTGCCCTCAATTGCTACAATCCCCTCCGTACTAGTACATGATGTGCCAGTACCTATCTCTTGTACAGCTACTTCTTGCACTATTGTCTTCGCAGCTTCCTCTAGGACAGTTGCCTCTTGTACGACTACCTTCAGACTATGTTGTACGGCCTCCTCTGCCACCGTACGGTCCATCATTCCTGCATCGCCTAGGTCACTACCCTTACGGTGTGTTGGCCTACTAGTACGCTCTGTTGCTGGTACGGCTTGTGATTCGAGTACGGCCAAACTAATCTACGGCAGCGACACTCGTCGTTATGCTAGCAGTTCCTCTTCATCAATTCTCCGGAACAGCACTCCTACTGGTCTTACGTCGCCACCAGGCTGGCCATTGTGAGTGCTTCCTGCGATACCAAGTGCGCTGAAGGAGGTAATTTGGGTGTGTAAATTTCACCCACGTGATTTTCCACTGTGCTCGCAGTCCTCCATGCTACTCTTCCTCCTCCCCTTCCTGTTGTTGTGATTCTGCTTCCTTTGCTTCTCCGGTCGTGTGCGGTGCCATTCGGAAACCTTCATCTCCACTCTCTTGCTCCTCAGTTTCTTTGGCCTCCTCATCAGAATCTTCCATGCTGCTATCCTCTTCAACCTCGACTGCTACGTCCAGCTTCCTCCTCTTTGCTAGTTGTATGGTATCACCAAGAGTGTCAAGGTGGGCATGATAGTACATGGATGGTTTATTGGGTTCCATCCTACCGCATGGTTCAAAAGTAGCCCACATCTCTGCAGGTACCTGTAAACGTATTGCATCCAGGAATAGACTGATGGCGTGGTGGCACATATGGAATGTTTTGTGCTCCAGTTTGAAGAAATCATGAATCCTCTCAGCTAAAAGTTGTCCCCAGTTGTAAACTTTGCCACACTTGATGCCATTCATCAACCCTATCATCCAGATGGCTATATCAGATGCACGGCTGGCCCCTGTGAGTCGACTTTTCACCAAGTCCATCAGCATCCTCCATTCTCCTGGTGCAATAAAAGCACACTTCAATCCCCTACTGTCAGACCAGGCGCTCTTCCATTGTTCTTTTGTCAAGTCATCTCTGCACACCAAGTCCAACAGCCACTTCTTTTTCTCTTTGGTGAGCTTCTTGGCCAGTTTTGCTGCAAATGCTCCCTTCTCGAGTATACCAAATACCCTCCTGAAGTCTTCAGCCTTGAAGGAAACCCATATTGTGCAGCCCTAGAACTTAATGATGGAGGCCCTTTCCTAGCGGTTGTATCCAGACACCATGCTCCGCAGCAGCGGTTCAAAATCCTTGATATTGAATGTGGGCATCTAAACGGCATGGTCGACCTGTGCTTTTCTGAGAGAATCTTTTATCACATGGTCGGGAGGGGTTTCCTCCCACCAAGCACGGCATTCACTGTCGGTCACACTCTCGAAGGCCACATTTTCTGCTGTAACTCCTTCTGAGTCCTTTTGCACCTTTGATCTAATTTTCGCCTTCTTGTTGTTGTTGGTTGGGTCTGTAGCAATCATGATTGTGTTGTAATTGCTTTGCCCTGTGGCTGTTTTCCTGTCTTTGTCAAGTCCTTGACCATTATTATAACAATCCAAAAGTTTGACAAGCCAGTTGGTATGAACCATTGTACCAGTTCCTTCTTCTGACCGTACGACTTCTCCAACTCAAGCGAACTCAGTCCACAATTCTGTACGGATGGCACGAGTTTCTATACTAATACCTTCAAATCTTTGATGCAACTCTTCTTTGCGTGTACGAATGTCGTACGGTCTACAATTATCTTGCCTCATGCACTGCGCAACGTACGGTAATTCTGTACGCGTCTCTATTGCTACTTGTCGTAAATCGTATGGTATGTTTGCTTGATCTAGTCATACACCGTACGGATTCACAACCCTTTGTTCACTGTGTTCCTTGCCATATGGATTCACCATCTGTGCCTCGACTCCTTTGTCCGTACATGCAAACCGTACATCGTACGAATTGAATGTTTGTTGTACCTTCCCACCATCGTTCGTACGAACAATACGTACACCGTACGGGTTGCTTCGTTGTACCTTGCCTGCTCTTTCTTCCCTTTTTGTACGGACAATGTGTGCTATGTCACAAATTCACATGTTTGCTTTGTGCCAACCATACAGGTAATCCGTACATTGTACGATGTCTCTCCTTCTTTGCCCATGCGTGCACTATACAAATTCGACTTCTCCTGTGGCTGTACAGAATCTTGACTTCCCTCTCTCGATTTTGTCCTACTGCCAGGTCTGCTTCTCCTACTTCGACTTCTTCCCTAAGATGTGTATGAAGGGGCTTCTTGGGGGTCTTTATAATCACTTGCCTTTGTCAAGGTTAGGTTTAGCCATAAGTATTTTATTAACTTTTTATTAAATAATTGCCTTCTTATTAATTGTAGTTTTCCCTTGCTTATTTCCATCACTTTTGCCTTGCACTTTAATTTTTTAATACTCACTAACCCCGGCCTTTTTATTTCGTCGCTATCTTGTTCTTCTCCAACTTTTAATACCCCCTTTCTTAACAATTGTTTTAAACTTTTCACTTGACAATATTTCTTAAATGCAACTCATCATACCTTCAATTTACTAACGTGTCTCGAAGTCAGGTTACGTCGTTCACTTCGCCCTTTGTGATCTACAAGGTAGCTTATCGCCCTTGACATCCCTTCCCGGTACCTACTGTGCTCCAGGGGAAATGATTGCTCTTCCATACCGCCACTTGATTCCCCAATCTCGCATATTTGGAGCATGTGGCACTCTAGGTTGAAGACCTCGTAGTCCTCCATCTGCCAATGGAAGAGTCCGGCCAATGAACTAGTTCTATCTTCACAGCATCCGTCCAGTTCCAGCACTCCTTCCTCGTTGGGTTTACTCCCTCCTTTGTCTCCTTCCGAACCCAACTCCCATCTGTTTGAGTCCTCTGAGTCGAAGTCAGACGACGCAAGCTCTTCATTGACGACCTGGTTCCTCGGGTCAATCACATACTTATGACCTTCACTCTCGATTGAGAGTGTATTCTTCTTCCAGTTATGATTGGCTCTAGCCATGATCAGCCATGCCCTTCCGAGGAGGGCATCGTACGCTTTTCTCTCCAGTGGAATGACTACGAAGTCCAGAAGGAATTGTTGTGTCTCGATCACCACCTTTTGTGCCATGAGAGTCCCGAGGGGTTTGATACCGTGCTAATCCGCACCGACGAGGTGCAATGTTGGTGGCCAAAGGGTAGGCTTGCCAAGACCCCTCCAAGTTTCTTCCGGTAGAACGTTGACTCCAGACCCCCATCCACAATGGTGCTTGTGAGCTTCTGCCCCATTATCTCCATCTCTACCACGACAGGTTTCCGTCCAATGCTTACGGTGAGCAGCATAGGATCTATGGCATCCGTACCAAGTTCCGTCATTGGAGCCGTACTAGATGGTCATGTCGTCATTCGGTGTTCCTGGTCCGCAGTGGTGTCACCGACTGCATTTGTCAAGGCCATCCTCAACTGCAACATGGTCTGTAGGAGGTCAGATACCAGTACGAGTATAGTGGTCTGTAACATCTGCTTAATGATAGTTTTTTCCAGTCCCGACCAAAGTGGGGTACCAGCAGCCACATGCGAAGCCCTCCGTTCTTGTGCCATTGCACGTTCAATGTCTGCCCTAGCTTCCTAGAGTCTTTCCTTCTTCATGCAAGGGTCAAGATACGTGGCTTTCTTGTTTTGCAATCTTGTGATTGCCAATACATCTTCCTCCAGTTCTTTTACCTCGAGCATATTCACCCCTTTTTTGCTTTGGACACTCTGTGTCCTCGTGATTTCTCGGACCACACCATTTGCACAGCAAACTCCCCGCATTATCTCCATTTTGACATTCCCGAACAAGGTGACCCCATTCATTGCATTTTCGGCATTGGATGATGGGTCGTCCTTTTGCGTCGTACTAAATTCTACTGCTCGACGTGTTATTGTTGGACCCGTTGTTACCCCACTAGTTGTTTCGGTACCCTCTAGGAGAGGCGACCGAGTTTGCTACTGGCTTCAAAGGTGTCATTGGCGGTGTGACTTGGTCGGGTTGGGCGTAGAGCACTTGGGTGCTCCGTGCTTTCAAGTTGTACGAGCATTCTTTAATGGAATGTCCCATTACTTGGCAGATGTCACACAAGGCTTTTCGAGGGCAACTACCCTTACTGTGCCCTTCTATCTTACAGTTGGTGCACCATAGTTCCTTCCCTTCCTTGCCATTTTCTTTGTCAGCCCTTAGTTCTTTCATCATCCTCATCATATCCCTTCGGAGTGCTTGTACGGTCTTGGATTCCCCGTCGCTGTCTTCATCTATACCATCATCATCACTCACCTGATGCTTCCCTTGGGATGTCTTATTTTCATTCTCAATATCCATCGCGCGTTTGTATGCTTCGTCATAGGAGGGCTGAGGGATCACCTTCATCTTCCGTCTGAGGGACGGTACCAGTCCTTCAACAAACCATCTCTTCTTCAGGCCATCAGCCGGCTAGTTCTCCATTTTGTTGAGCAGTTCCCTCAGCCTACTGTTATAGGCCCGCACACTTTCACTTTTTCCCTGCTTGGTATTGTAAATCTCCACCATGATATCATTGTCATCCCGTGTTTGCCACATACGGGTAAACGTTTAAATGCAGAAAGTAAATGCACAGAACATAATGAGAATATATTTAAGAACCAGTCTATGTATTAATTCAACAGTCCATGTACATCAAGTGCACCCAGATACGACTATCATGATGCTACTTCGAAGGAAAGGTACGCAATATATAATACCCGAAGGGGTGCGACCAACCGTCGCGTCCAACTGCCCTTCGGGACGACTGACTGACTGACTGTCATAACTCATTATTACCGACGACAACATAACATAATGATTATTCTCGGCAACATCCCATAGGAGTTTAAACTCCTCTTGGAATACCTTCTTCAAGTTGTTCCATGATGTTTTATACTGTGCATCCAGGTCTGTATACCAGTCAATTGCTATTCCTCGCAAGGCGGTCGGAAATGCCTTCAACCAATTATCCTTGTCGATCCTCCGACCCATCGCCCATGAATTTTGGAAGCTTCTGTTTCTCTGGAGTGTGTGCCATTGTTTTCGTGTGGAGGGTTTTATGTAGCGCCTGGAAGTTATTATATGCCCAGAAGGTATTATGTGTTTAGAAGGTACCGTACGTGTTTGACCTAGTTGGACCCCTATCCGCAGGACTTTGGTCACCCTTGCTTCTATAGTCCCTCCTTCCCGAGGTTTTTGTGTCTGACCCTCCTATTTTGGTTTCCTCCGTCAAGGACAAATTCTCGATGCGAGATAATGTCGTTTCAAAAATATTGGCGATCTCTTCGTGCAGATCTCATACCGCCTCCTCTACTTGTTCAGAACACTTTGACGGACTGCTCTGCGACTCAGCTCCAGAATCTTCTTCACTTGACGTCGAGTGTGGGGCATGGTCGGCGAGATCTTCCTCCGCTACGTTTGGAAGTGGCAAGTTCCTGGCGACCTCCTCCACCTCCTTCCACGTACACGGTCTTTGTCTCTACTAACTATGACTCCAACTCACACTCCAACTTCTGCTACATTCCTCAGGGCTCCTTGAGTCAGCAACTTCCCTTCGTCGTCGTCTTTGCTCAGCCTGTTCTTTTATGCAGAGGGATCTTTGTATGGTTCCCTCATCTACTCCCTCAAAGTAGTGGTACGTCTGTCTTTGTTTGGCTATAGGGGCATTAAGTGTCGGGGGTACGAGGTCGGCTTGTATCCCTTTCCTCTTCCTCCCTACGGTTCTGCTCTTCGTACCTTTGAAGTACCTGTTGCCGACGGAGTTCCCGTGCAGTTTCCTCTCTTTGGTCCTGGAGTGCAATTAGATTTCTAGTGAGCAACCTTGGAATACTTCCGAACAGATCAAAGACGGGAGTGTTGACGGTGAGTTCACCACGTACTGTACCTTCGGATACGGCTCTCTCTTGAGCCTCCCTTTGCACGTACTACGTGACCGACACATCCCACAACTCTACCAAGTCTGTCATCAACTGATCCTCTCGTGCCTCTTCTGCGGTACTTTCTTCGTGTGTGTCACTGTCTACGACAGTTAATTGTTGGTTGAATGGTCGGCCCATTAATTCCTTCCACGTGCAGCCATAATATCTCCAGGTTCGTACAGGCAACGGCGCCAAAATGTTTAGTCCTTACGATGAGGTTGGTAAACTCACAGATAAACAGAGATATTCCACACGTACCAACAATTCATATAACAAGAACATTAACATATATTAAAGCATAAATAACAATTACAGAACAGCTATGGCAGAATAATTATATCTTTATTGGATTCTCAAATATGCCAGTACAATACTCCCATGCCAAGGTTCCAACCATATCATATATAGACTCGACGGTTGGCCAAGTTGCCAACCATCACTAACTACCAACTACCCCACAGGAACCTCTCGGCAACTCATACATAACAAAACATAACACCCAAACCAACTATAAACTAACATGTGGTATTGACCCCTAACAGTAATCCATTGAATGAATGAGATATTGAAGCCTATTATTCTGTGTGCAAAATTGTTCTATGCTTCTATATTTTTGCTCAAAATTGCTTATATGACCTACCTTATTAATTTCGGATAAGCTTACAATTGTGTGAAAAGGCAGTTGATAGTCAAAAAAAATTTAAATCGAAAAAACTTTTATTTAAATAAAGATTCTAGCATTGGATCAAGAAAAGGAGCAAGATAGCCAAAGGGTTGTAGCTCAATTGGTTGGGCACAATTGGTGAGGATGATGGTAAGAGATATAGATGCCATCCACCAAGGTTCAAACCCCTAGAGGCGCGTTTGGGCCAGGTTCGACCCCTGGGTGAATTTGACGGACGGGATCCCCTTCCACATGGTTGCTTAGCCGAAGGAGGCTTGTAGTTTAGAATCTCAAAGAAGCATTAATTGTTTGGGGAAATAATCAGCAAAACATAAGTACAAGATTTTTTGAAAAAATCAGATTTACAAAAAAAGGTAAAAAATTGCAAAAAAATAGTCATAAACCATTTTTTTAATATTTAAGGGAATTTCCATAGTATACAGATATTGTAAGCAAAAAAAAAAAAATTGCAGAAAATAAATTTTCGTATTCATATTGTTGCACAAAACATCAGACAACAGCATAAATAATAAGCAGACAGCTCTCAAAATGTCAATTACAATATAGTTTGTGATGTAATTGTTTGTGCCATGGTACAATGTTAACCAATAAACTAAATAAAAAACTTCCAAAAAATCGAAGGTAAATATTTGATAGACTATTTAGAGAGGACGAAGAATATTTTTGAATTAAATTTCCGTATTAAAAATATAAACAAATTTGCTGATATTAATTAAGAATTTATATATTTTTTAATTTATTTATTATTATCCTTTATAGGTTGTTTAAAAAAAAGACACGTTTTTATGGAATAAATTATTATTAAGTAATATATATTTAATCAAATGTAAAATAAAAATTATATATTAAATTGATTGAAGCTCAAATTAAATATTAAATATTGTTTTCTATTATAAAAACACAAAAATAAGTATTCTATACAGAATAATAATAAAAAATATTAAATAAACTAAAGAATATATAATTTTTTATTAATTTCAACAAATTCATTATTTAAAATACAATTTTTTAGTAAAAATTTAGAAAATTTATAAAAAATTTCCATAAATTTCTGAAACAAAACAAATATTTCCAAACCAAAATAAAAATCCTGAACAAACTAAAGATTTCGAACGACTATTGAATATGAAATGATTTGCACATTCTTCCTCCGAATTCCGACTATTCATTACTGACTATTGTACTACTTCCTGTAAAAACCCTTGCAATTTCTGTCGATTTCTCCTCTATCATGACCAGGGATACTATGAATCCGTCACACAACATGATCCATCGCACGTTTGTGGCATTTTTTTACTGTTTTGCGGCTGTTTTAGGGTTTTCCTCCCATTTTAAGGGATACGGTTATATTCACGATTTTCTACACAGATTAGACGTCATTTAAACATGAATAAACCAAAAAAATTCATGGAAAATCGTTAACCGATTTTTCCCCGCAGCAGCGATTCACGATTAATCGCAACCAATCGCGATTTATTCCAGACTATTGCTTCTTTGGTTTAGATGTATGCTTACTCGAAATGTTGTAATCTGCTATGTTAAGGCTGAGATGACGACATTTATGTATGCTGACTTGTTTCCATCAAAAAAAAGGAGCAAGATTAAAAATTGGGCCCATAGCAACAGACTATCATTTATCACAACTCCAAAAACACATTCAATTTTGTCACTCACCGACGTAAAACAATGGTGCAAAAATCAGGGTTGGCAAATAGTCAGCAATCATATAAAACAAACGTAAGCAAAAAAAATTGAAACACAAGAAAATTCTGGGAAATTGATAAAATAAACCCACTTATCAGAAATAAAATCAAACTTTTTAAAAAAATAATATTATTAAAATAATGGTTTTATGTGATCAAAAGACATGAACTTTTTAGATCTCGGTGCATTTAAAAAATTACCTTGTATCATTTTTTCTCTATTTTTCAAAATCTCATTTTCCATAATTGTTTGTTGAGTGTCTGACCCAAAAATCAACAATTAAATGGTAAGTGGCTAATAGCTGAATCACAGTAGATATAGTAACACTTGATAAACTCTCCTTTTCAAGAAAAGGAATCAGGAACTACTATGATAACAGCAGTATAAAAAAGCAAGAAAAGTCTTTACCAAATAAAAATATATAAGACTAGTTCAAACCAGCCATAATGGAATCTTGGATTTGTACCAGTGAAAAAAGCATTTAAAAGCTTGTGTCTTGGTAAAGTCAGGTCCACATTAAGCAACCAAAGAATCTTTAAGTAATAATATTCGTATCTGCTTTGAACTTAATCCAGCACTCAAAATGAACCCAGAAAGGTGCAATTGCTTTCAACTCAAAAAATCTTGCAAAAATTCAAAAAATCAAAGATGAACTTAAGGGATCCAATGTTATTAGACACCTTATCTACAAGAGAGATATAAACAGAAAGCAATGAATTATGTATTTGTTGAAAGCTGTTATTACAAAATGTGTGCTAATAGTTTGCAGCCCAGATTGGAAGGTATAGTTTGCAGCCCAGATTGGAAGGTACCGCCTCACCAATGAGAGTAAAAACACCTCAGCAAAGAGATAAAGTTAGGAAATCAACCTTAGAAACTAAAGGAGAATAAAACAATGTATTGAGATCATGAGAGATTGTCTAGTAAAAATTGAGCTCGGCATAAATACAGAAGCACAATTGAACTCCACTCAACACCTTTGGATTACAAACCTGACACTGTGGTCTTAAACAAAACAATGTCCACGAAAAAGAAATTGCCACAAAGAATTGAGCTTACACACTTTCAAGAAATAGTTAGAAATTAATCTCAGGTATACATTGTTTCACATTTTGCCTGAACTTATCTTCCAGGATCCTGGATCTAGGCATATCATGACAACTATGTAATTTAGAATTCCAGAAACAACGATCTTATGATAAAACACTTGGCTGAATGAAGGCATCTGGTTCTCTAAACTTAGAAGGAAAAAGAAAAAACCTTTCAATTATAAGATTGGATAACAAGTGCCTTGGTTATCTCAATATCTATATAACTAGTTTCAGATTTCTCCAATCCAAAACATTATTTATTTTGATGAAGGTTCACGATGGTGAACAAAAAACATACCACCAAATGTTAGTTCGCAGTTACAAAAGATGTTAAAAATGACCCAAAAAATCTCAAGGCAGTTTCATTAAGACCTAAGACAAAAACTACGAGTTACAAAAAATCATGAAAAAATCATGAAGTGTTTAATAAGAAAAGTGGCATGCTTAAATGTTAAACTAATCAGAAGAATGAAAGATGTATTTAAGAAAAGTTAGTTTGGGAAACCATAAATGATATTGAACTAATAAAGGGCTTAAAAAATGCACTATTACCAAAAGAATGCTTAAGACTAGCATGGCTTATTGATACTAGATACACGTACACCAGCAATCTCTAAGGTTGAGATGATGAATCTTGCCTGGAATTATTTCTAGAAACCACTTTCTAGCATACAATGTCACGCATAACATTGTCAATCTTAAAATTCCAAGATATCCTGTTCTCATGCTAAATATCAACAATGAGAAAACACCAAGAGATCAATCCATGTGTTCAATTATACAATCTACATTCTCACAAATTGTCTAAACCCGTGCTCTGAAACAACTGATTCGGTAAACAATAAATTTATATTTCAGAATTAGTGAGAATTTGCTTCTATAACACTCTATATTTCAGTATGTTTGTTACAGTCATTGAGAGTCGGTATCTCCAAATTACTAATGTAAAAGGATTTAATGTGATCCACTCAATACTTTAATAGAGGTTCATCACAATTACAAGATCACTAGATTATACAACAATTAACAAACCTCATTCAACATGTTAGCACCTTCAATAAGCCACACAAGCACATATTCTCGAATCTTTTAATGAGATAACAAAACAGCCAGCTGTGCTAGACTGTGATATAGAAAGAAAACAAGCATAGGAAGTAGATGCAAGATCGTTTACAAACAAGTTATATTTTCTACTTTCTCACCAAGATATGTTCTGAGGTTTTAAGCTTAGATGGAAACTTCCACAAAGCTCTAGTGTGAACATGTTGGAAAGTTCATGAGGTTTGAGTTAGTCTATCTTGCATTTCGCTATAGTAATTAAAGTTTAGATATATATTTAGCCTTATCAACCATCTCATCCTTATAAGTGATAAGGATGTTTTTGTAGGTAAAGCTATGTTTTTGTAGACTTATCTTGTGCCCTTTGATATGAAGAAATCACATGTTTTTTGAGCAAAAACATATGTGAAGTTTTTGTTGGAAAATTGCACACTAGATTGAAAGAAATCGTGAGTGTTTGTTTGATGAAATTGTGCCATCCAACACTCTGAAAAATTACTCCCATATATTTGTAAAATTGTGTGGATATTTTTTACCAAAAAATCCCTTTTTGTTTTTGTAAATCACAACTTGCATTTTTCTATGAAATCACAATCGGTATTTACTAGTGTAATAGAATGTCATATTTCTGCATAAAAGTATGATACAGCTAGGGCAAAGTAGAATTGTGGCCAAGGTTTTATGAAATACGTTTCTGATTTTTGAGTAAATGTTTTTTACAAAGGTAAACCCACGACTAGGGTTCTTTGTGATCACAGCAAGGCCAAAAATGTTTTTACTTGCAGCAGTAGGTTGTAATGTCCCTTTTTCACATATTCCTGATTTTTGTCCTATAACAATAATTCCAGCTATAGATGACAACTGCCCTTCCAATTCTCATTAGCCTTGATATCTTACCTAAAATTCAAAACCGATACCTACCAAATTCAAAACCGATACCTTGATATCTAAGATACCGGGTTCTTCTATTTTAGCTCAGGTCCTGGTACAGGTACTGTTCGGGTACAGGTACATCTTGGGTTCTTCCTGGGTGCTTGGATTCTCTGTGGGTCCTTTTCAAAAGAACCCATAGAGAACCCAGGCACCCAGGAAGTACCGAGGGCCGTACCCAAGAATATTTTCATAAATAAATACCTCAGTTTCACTCTCACAACTTTGTGACAGCATTTTTTACAAGACTATGCCAGCAAGCAAGCAATTAAATATCATTTCAGTTGCATTTGTGAGCTACACCTATAAACACATGGTTACTAAACTTTATATCTGCATTACTGAGATTGATTTCAGTTGATTTGCATTATGCATATGTAGCAGCTGTTTGCTTATGTCTTATGAAATCACTTTCCTTGTGTTGTTAATGATTTGGCATTTTGTCAAATGTTTGAAAAATGAAATTGAACCAATTTCTGCACTTGACACAGCTAGAGGTGGTGGCAATCCAACTTATTGTGGCTCAAATGAAATTCGAACAAATGTTGATATTGACATTGATGCTTTTGATAAAGAACATGAATATTAAAATAGATTAGAACTTGAATTTTCATGTAATGACATTTTGAGACTTGAGTAGTTTCATTTTTGCAAATTATGAATGAGGTATCAAAATACTCTATTTTTTTATATTTATTGATAATTATGGATTTATAAGTATAAATATATGTGTGTGTGTGTGTGTGCACACGGACGTACCCATACCCATACCCAAGGAAAAAAAAATTGTCGTACCCAAATAGGTAACTTAGTTTGATATAGTTGCTGCTTTATTGCTGATTGTTTGATTTCTCTTTATTGACATTTCTTCAAGGGTTGATAAGTGGATGCTTACATGTTGCCTGAATGTAATGATTCTTGCAAATAGTTGATGTTTGAATGACAGATATTTGAATAATCCATGTTTGTATAATTGATAGATTGATTGATTGTTGGTCTATCTATCTATGTAGCAATGGCTGGATGACTCTAACCGTTCAAATATCTAATTGGCCTAACGGCCTTAGACATTTGTATGATATATTCTTTTACTCCTACCCTTGATCGTACTTCACTGAATATCTGTATTCTAATCACAGATCACAATATTATATGATGATCGATTTGCTCCCTAATCATCTATATGACAATCGGATTATACATATCATCGATTATATGTATAATCGGTAATAGTTTATATTAACGATTATACATAGCATCGATTATATTTGTATATCGATTAGCATGTGCGAAGATTAAATGTTGTTTATCAAATCATAGTATCGGTCACTCTAATTATACCGATTACAAATTATTTGATTAAACATTGCTTAATTATATATGGTTATCAATGGTCATTGCTCCACATAAGAGTCACGACTCTATGTGGATCCATGTCGATTCCACATAGAGCCGTGACTCTATGTTGACCATAGAGTGCATATATCATCGGCTCTATTCCATTCGATTGATATATATGAGGTTGATATTATAATATGCAGTCGTTATTATTAAGAGTACAGTCGACATCATTGTGGCATAAGTGAGCAATCTGCAATACACTAAGTTTGTGATATTGTGCAGAATATTGTGTGATCTACAGTTACAAAAATAATATAATTTGAACTGTGAATAGTTCGATATATATAGTGTAATCAGCTTTAAAGGAAATTCTGATTCATATATACTACTGTGCATAATTCAATATTACATTGCAATCTGAAAATTTATCAAGACATTTGTAATCTATATTATATTCTGTAATATAGTATTAGATTAAACCTAAGTGACTATAAATTTAAAAAATACCATATATATAAATCTGATCCAACTTTAACATGGTATCAGAGCAGGATTGAGGAAAGATCAAGATCAGATTGACATAAGCAAGATTATCTTCTATTATTGTCTTCAAGTTCGTCTATTTCTATCAACGTCATGATGGTGTATGGAATTAGAGTTGAGGACAGACTTGAAGGAGCATTAAACTTCGTATCTTGGAAGTTTAGAGTGATGCTTGCCTTGGGGAAAAATGAATTAGACGAATTCGTGAAAGATGTTGTACCGGAACCAAAAGAAGAGGATAAGAAGCTTCAATGGAAGAGAAAGAACAACAAAGCAATGAAAATGTTGGTTGACTCTATGAAAGATCCCATTGTGCCAATCATCTCCAAGTTGACGAAGGCATGTGACATGTTCAAGACATTAGAGGAGATGTATGAGATCAACAACACAAGTCGAGCTCTCGCACTGAAACAACAACTTAACCACATCAAGAAGACGAAAGGAGAATCCATCATGTCTTACTTCATGAGGATTACTAAATTGACAGATCAACTCTCTACCATTGGACACACTATCAATGGCAAAGAATTAACCATGTTGGCTCTTAATGGTCTTCCTTCATCATGGGAGTCATTTATTCAAGGGATAAGCGCAAGATCAAAACTCCCTAAGTTTGATCGATTGAAGACAGATTGCATTCAAGAAGAGTCAAGATTGGCTACAAGAGGTATTGGTCAAAGCTCCGCAAATAAAGATATTCATGTTCTTGCCGCACACTCCTCAAAGAAGGGTAAGAAAGGACACTCAAAAAGAAAGAAAGATGAGGAATCAAATGGTGCTCCTACACATAAAAGAAGGAAGGACATTTAAGAAATCCAATGCTTTAGATGTGACAAATATGGTCACTACACAATGAAATGTCCAACCAAGACTATGTCTCAAGCCTCCATTGCGGATGTCGGTGAGACTAATCCACAAAAGGATTCAAATGGATTCATAATCTGATTTGAAAGAGATAAGTTTTCTTTTTGCATGAATAATGTTTATGAATTTAATATGTAGTTTTTTTTTGTTAATTCATGCAATTACGTTATTTGTGTTATTTGTGAAACAACTTTGTCAGTACATGTTCGCTTACAACAACCTGCATTTGGATATCTTGTGTTTTAAATTTCTTCAATTTACTATGAGAAATTTGTCCCTTACATTTAGGACATCTTTAGAATCACAGTCTGTTGCTTTTCAGGCTATAAAGTTTTGAAGTTCTATTTGTGATGAAGAGATTAAAATTCAAGAAGAATATGTAGAGGACTTTACTGGAGATTCTGAGATTTTGCATTTCCATTTTTATAAAACAAATATCTACTTGCAAAGGTGCAACAATTCACTTGTGAAAGCCATACAGGCACTTGTGTTGGTAATGATGGCATCTAGGGTTACAAAGCCAAGATTGAGACAAGAGGGCTCTCTCAATGAGAGGGAGCATACTAAAAGGGGTTTCAGTTCTAAATCTCAAGATGATCATATTCCTGCCTAGGGCTTGATCTTATGATAGTAGATCCATGGTGGTTTTGAATATAGCACTTCCAACCGTATGAGAATCATATCAGATGATGAGAGTCTCCTAAAGCAAGATATCTTCCATGATTGGGACCATGTGAGCAGGGGATGCTTCTGTGACAGAGGGAGCAGCTAAGAGGATGTACTTCTATTGATATCCGAGGATCTTGGTTATATTGGTTCAAAGGGAGTGGACCATGTCAAGATGGTTTCTCTAGTGATCAAGCAAAGGACTATGATTCATGAGATGGAGACCCATTCATGTAGGCTGGAAGGCCTTTATGCTGACTTCTAGGTCATGATATTCCTGGATGGATGAATACTTGGTGAGCTTGGAATACACCAAGAGTGATACAGACTCCAACCTTGTATTTCATGAATGGTCAAAGCATGTGGAGATCAAGTATCACTATGTTAGAGACATGGTGGAAAGGTATGCTATTCACTTAAGATACTATGCGAAAGACTTTCTAGAGATATGGTAGAAAAGTATGCTATTCACTAATGTATTCTTCTTTTCAAAGATGTTTTAAAGTGTAAACTCTTGTGATTGCATTTCTCTTTGAGAGAGACTTACGATGAAAGCCCTTATCTACACCCTTTGATATGGTTCATGGTGGATGTCATATGTGTGACGCCATGACAAACATCACGTGAGAGAGTTCGTGATGATTTTCTTGTACTTGTGTGTTTACCCTCTGGATGAGCCATGGTGAATATCATTGCGAGGTGACGATCTCACAATAATGGTTGATATCACATGAGGTGATATCTATGAATAAACCATAATGGTGGATGTCACATGAGGTGATATCTATGGATATGCCATAAAGGTTGATATCACATGGGGTGATATCTATAGACAAATCATAATGGTTTATATCTCTAGTAGTAATATCTATGGATATGCCATAATGGTGGATATCACGAGACGTGATAATCCATGGATAAGCCATAATGGTGGATATTACATAAAGAGATATTCATGGTGGAATGTGACGTGAAATCCGTGGACATGCCATGAAGTAATATCTTTAGATATACCATGATGGTGGATATCATGAGACGTGATATCCGTGGACAAGCCATAATGGTTGATATTACATTAAAAGATTTAGGTTGGATATCATGGACGTGATATTCGTGGATATGCCATAACTCCTGATATCACAGTGAGGTGATATCTTTCTCCCACACAATAGATGAAGCTATTGTGAAGGATAGAAGAATTCCTCCCTAGCTAAGAGGGAGTGTTGAAAAATATGTAGCAATGGTCGGATGACTCTAACCGTTCAAATATCTAATTGGCCTAACGGCCTTAGACATTTGTATGATAAATTCTTTTACTCCTACCCTTGATCGTACTTCACTGAATATCCGTATTCTGATCACAGATCACAATATTATACGATGATCGATTTGCTCCATAATCATCTATATGACAATTGGATTATACATATCATCAATTATATGTATAATCGGTAATAGTTATATTACCGATTATATTTGTATATCAATTAGCAAGTGCGATGATTAAATGTTGTTTATCAAATCATAGTATCGGTCACACTAATTATAACAATTACAAATTATTTGATTAAACGTTGCGTATTATTATATATGGTTATCAATGGTCATTGCTCCACATAGGAGTCACGACTCTATGTGGAGCCATGCCGATTCCACATAGAGCCGTGACTCTATGTTGACCATAGAGTGCATATATCATCGGCTCTATTCCATTCGATTGATATATATGAGGTTGATATTATAAAGTATGCAGTCGTTATTGTTAAGAATACAGTCGACATCATTGTGGCATAAGTGAGCAATCTGCAATACACTAAGTTTGTGATATTGTGCAGAATATTGTGTGATCTACAGTTACATAAATAATATAATTCGAACTGTGAATAGTTCAATATATATAGTGTAATCAGCTTTAAAGGAAATTCTGATTCATATATACTATTGTGCATAATTCAATATTACATTACAATCTGAAAATTTATCAAGACATTTGTAATCGATATTATATTTTGTAATATAGTATTAGATTAAACCTAAGTGACTATAAATTTGAAAAATACCATATATATAAATCTGATCCAACTTTAACATTATGTCCTCTACAATCGAAAGGTTCTCCCCCTTATATCGTCCAATTTGAGGGAGTCACACCTTTTCATTAAGACTATTACCTTTGAAAAGGATTAGACCCTTTCATAATTAATAGATGCCATGGAATTATTTTTAATAATCGCTAATCATGAAATTTCCTTCAATCCTAATCAATGTAATGTCCCCTTCCTAAGTGACAGGTAGTTAGCAAGGTTTTGCCTATCTTCTAGTTTCCATAGGCCAGTAGAGTGAAGAGGGAACCCATTCAAGAGTCATGGAGCCTTGCAGGGGGCTTTGTGAGCTGATTCAAAAGTTCAAACGACAGTTCCTACTTTTTAGGGAGGTCTCCTATTTTTTAACAGGTCGACCACCCAAGAGACCACGAAGCTGAGCAAGAGCCTCTAGGACAGTTCTTGGCACTTTGAGCGAGGTTCCTATTTTTTAGGGCGAGTTCCTATTTTTTAGGAGGAACTATCAATCAGCTTGCAGGGGTTCAATCGTCAACAGTGATCATAAAACTTCAGATTGAATTCCAATTTAAGCCCCGAATCTCATTTTATTAATAAATAAAGAAATATTTTAATATTTCCTAAGTTTGGATTTAATAAAATAATAATAAAGTGATATTATAATCACTTTAAGGGGAAATAAGTTATAATAATTCATTGGCCCTCTTACCTAGGCATTTTAGCAAATATTATTATAATAATGAGGGAGCCAAATTAAAATAATGATGGAGGCCCCTTGTGGTTCGTTTTTCATAAGGAGGCATAAATTAAATAAAGTTATTTTATTAATAAAAGGGGAGATGAAACCCTAATTCGAAATTAAGGTTAGAGCTGAAATAAAAAGCTACGAAACCCGGGGATGCGTCCCCTATTTGAAAACCCCCGTCCCAGTCCTGGGGACGTTTCGGGGACTTGGGGACGTCCCCCCCCCCCCGTCCCCAAATTGCCAGAATTTTGAGGGGACGTCCCCGAAACGGGGGGACGGCTTCCCTAGCTGTGGGGGACGTCCGTACGTCCCGGGGACGGCTGGGGACGGATTGGGGACGTCCCAGCCGTCCCGGGGACGGCTAGACGTCCCCCACATCTAGGGCTAGGAAAAAATATTAAAATTTAAAAAGTCGTATTTTCATTTTTTTTTAATGATGTTTTTTGCGTAATTGAGGGAGTGAAATATCTCATGAAGGGTTTTTTGCCAATAGAGAAATAACACTCGACGCCTAAATAAAATAATAAAAGTATTCTTGGCCTCGCAGGGCGCTGCCCCTCGACCCCGCCCTGTATCGCGACAGGGAGCGCGCAAGGGGTGCTGCCCCTTGACCCCAACTTGGGGGCACTGCCCCCAAACCCCCGTCGAAAAATATTGGGGGAAACTGCGTTGATGGAAGTAGTGAAAATTTAACCTCTGAGTCTGATTAGGCTCCATTATGTATGTTATTTCTTTAATATCTATTATGATATGCATATTGACAATGTGAATGAATTGAAATTCTGAATTATGAGTGCATATTGAGTATTGAGTCTATTGATAATGTTGTATGTTCGATGTTTGCATTCTAAAATGTTTTCATAGTATCATACACATGCTATATCCATGTTTTCATATGAATATAATGTATAGATGCATGCTTTATCCATGTTTTCATATGAACATTTAGAATTTTCCTATATATTTTAAATTTTCCCTATATTTTATATAGTCGTCCCCTTTGCCGTCCCCTCCCGTCCCCAAATTTGGCAAAAAAAATTGCCGTCCCGGAAACTCGTCCCCCCATCCCGGAAACTTGGGGTAACGTAGATAAAAAGTGAATTTGACAATCATTTTGGCATGGAATTGTTTATTTTTTGAGAAAATATTATCTTCTACAGGTTTGCAACGAGTTTGGCAAAGTTCTGGAGTGGAATTGGGGACAAAAACCTCCATTTCTTGGTGATAGGACGAAATCCCTTGCACCAATCAGCAATTTGTTCAACAAAGGAAGCTCTTATCAGGTTATTAGAACCAAAGTCAAGAGCTAATTAGAGTAATACAACATCATTAGGGTCTGATTTTCAGATCTGAGCAGAAATAAGAGACATTTCATTGTAAATTGTGCCATTTTGGAGCTAGCCGTACAGTTCCCAAATAGCCATACCATTTCAGCTTGACTGGGGTTTCAATTAAAATAAAATAAAGGGTTTGCAGCTGGTCTTTTTTGTACCAAAATTATTATCATCTGTAGGAATTGGCAAATAAATCATTTCTTCAGGTTTATCTCAGCATTGGAGATAGATTTGAGCAAATCAATGGGGAAACTTGACCAGTTTTAGTGAAGTGTCCTAGGGCCCTGAGGGAATCAGCATCAGACTTATCTATTTTTGCAAGAATTGTTTTTGATAATTATTGTTAGAGCAAATAAATCTCATTGGAGCCCTGGATTTGCTTTAGACATCAATATTTTGCAAAATATCAATAAAAACCTTCTAGGCGTGGGACTTCCCACGCTATGCTATTTGTCCTTCTTGGTAGAGAATCTTCAAAGATTTGTTTTTATATTTTGCTGTTATTAAATTCAGAATTTGGAATTATATTTCAGTCATTTATTGTCTTGTATTCCGCATTCAAAATTCATTCAAAGTCAAAAAAATGAATAAATAAATAAGAAAAACATCAAAAAACCAAAACAAACCCGACAAAATCCCATCACTGGTCAAAGACAAAAATTGGAAACAAATCAGAAGTTCAGTTTGGAATCTTTCAATCAGCCCCCTTCATTCAATTGCTAACATTTTCTAACTTTATTGCCCAAGTTAACTGCTGAAAAAGCCATGAACTGATCATTAAAGACTCTGATCTCATCTACAAAGCCTGTGATCTCATAGATTGGTGGGGGTATGACAAAGGTGACAGTCAAGGTTTCATACCAATGGCTAGGCTAAAATACGCAGCTAGTGTTTTCTTGGGGACCAAACTAAGGTCTACGAGCAGCACGTTGGGTTTGTAACAAGTATTTTCAAATTTCTGAGTAGTTTTAAATAAAGGAATTTGTTTTTGTGGAGAAAAATATATTTTTTAATGCTATCAGCTAGCCTTGAGATCAAGGATAGATTAGATGGCACATTATATTTCTTGCATTTGAAAGTTAAGATGACTTTGTTGTTAAAAGAAAATGATCTCTAGAACATCATATCAGATGAGGTGTCCCCACCTAGAAATCCACAACAGCTGGTAACTTGCAAGAAGAAAAAAGTTAAAGCCAAGTTGCCGATCATCATGTTGGGATTAAGCTGTCTCAACCTTTGCAAGTCCAAAAATTAGTATTTGGATTCATGTATTTAATACTTGATTTAATTTATGAGCCTACAAGGACATTTTTGTTTGCACATGCTATTTTGTCATCTAGTGGGAATTGGCATGTTGACTTGTCATCCTACAAAAAAGGTGACATGGAGAATTTTCTCCTCAGATGGAAGTAGGTATCTCACTTAGAGGACCTTGGACTTTTGTGGAGGTGGGTGACAAGTGTCATCTTATGACAAAAATATGACAAGATTCTATGATACACCTACTTATGACAGTTTATGACATATTTTATGCCAGAATGGACAAGTGTAAAGAGACACTTTGCATGGAAAAGGTGGGCACCCGAGTTGGTTAATGACAGGCTGTAAGAGGATTGTTTATTGTTAGACAGTTATGATTGATTCTCTTACAGCTGTAAGTGTTGTTAGTATTAGTTATTTTTATGACAATTGTAAGAGTAAGACCATCTGTCATACCTAAAGATAGTAAATTGTGGGCGCCCAACTTAGGAGGTTTGAATGAGGAGTCGTTTGCAGATGTACATTTGTCCTTTGCATGCTTGCAAGTTGCTGAAAAAGTGTGCCAAGTGTTTTGCACAACCCCATCTTCTATCTTCATCTAGAAGCTTCCTCCTTTGTTGTATTTCTCTATATAAGATGGTCTTCGACAGCATTATGAATGTTATGTTTTGCAGGTGAACTATTATGCTGTCAGGATTTATCCAGACTCTAGGTTGTCAGTTGTAGACTCCAGTTGAAGGTATTACTATAGTATTGTAATTGTTCCTTCAGTAATACAAAGTGTTGTGCTTTTGGAGTGTGGTCTCTTTCTCCCGAAAGGTTTTTCTCCACATGTATCTCATGTTTATTGTGTTTATTTTTATACATTTTTACTATCTCATTCTGAATTTGTTTCTATTTCTATAATAGTTAAAGATTGTAATGAAACTATGCACTATCTCCCCCACTAGGCTAGTGTTAGGAAGCATTTTTTGAACTTTAGCTTCCTTTCAATTGGTATCAAAGCCTAGCCAATTTTGGTCTCATTGTTGAGTAGCGGATTTTTTATACTGATCTCAGTTTGAGTGGGAGCTTTTGCAGACCATTTTCAAAATCTTGTTGCAAGAAGATGATGGCAACCACATTCAGAAAATTTGAAATGGAGAAGTTCAATGGCAGCAACTTCGAACATTGGAAGTTGATGATGGAAGATATGCTCATAGATAGAGAACTATGGTCTCTGGTTTCTTCAACAAAACCTCAAACTATAGCACAAGATGTTTAAGATACAATGGATCAAAAAGCGAAGGGCCTCATAAGGATATGTTTACCAGACTCCGTTTTGTTAAATGCCCATGAAGAGAAGACTATGGCAGAACTTTGCAAGAAGCTTGGAGATGTTAATCATGTTAAATCCCTAGTAAACAAGCTTTTCTTGAAAAAGATGTATTCTTTGAAGATACAAGATGGAGGATTTGTTGCTCATCATCTCAATGCTATCAAAATGATTGTTGCTCAGTTGAGTTATGAAGGTGATAATATCGAGGAGGATCGTTGCATGCTACTATTATGTGCCTTGCCTGACTCATGGGACCACCTTATTATGTCTATTAGGAGTACAACCACCAAGTTCAAGACAATTGAGATGGTAGCATATTACTTTCTGAAGAAATGTGGAGAAAGAATTCTAAGTCAGCTAAGGACACTCTTGACATTAGTGGTAGCTCAAATGAGAAACACAAGAAGGACAAGAAAAATGAAAGAGGCAAATCCAAATCTCGTGGTAGATCTAAGTCTCTGAGAAAGTCAAAGGCAAAGTGTTGGAACTGCGACAAAACCGGTCATTTCTATAAAGAATATAAGTAGGAGAAAAATAAGAAAAAGCAACCCTCCAATTCAGATTCAAAAAAATCCTCTCAAGATGATGGTGAAGCATTCATCGCAACCTCGACAATGCATGCATCAAAAGATGTGTGGTCAATAGATTCAGCTGCATCTTTTCACATAACCTCACATCAAGGTTGGTTTTAAAAGTATGAAGAATATCATGGTGCAAGGTATATCTTGGTGATGAATCACATCTGAAGGTTGTTGGCCATGGAAGAGTCAAAATTAGATTCCTTAATGGAAAAATGAAGGGGATCAATGGTGTAATGCACATCTTGGGTTTGGCACGAAATCTTCTCTCTATAAGTAAATTGGGTGATGTCAGTGTGCAAGTTGCTTTCCCGCAGGGAGGATGCAAGATGACTAGAGGTTCTATGGTGTTTGCTAAGGGTGTTTAGATTGGCTCCTTATTTAAGCTGGATGCATGCAAAATACAATGCAATAGTGCTTTTGTGGAGTCCAAGAAGATGGATCTAGATTCTTTGTCCTCACCATCACATGGATTTGTGAAGAGGATCGTTGCTTCTACATCTAATGGTTGTGCTTTCTAGGTGCCTAAGGGTACCAATGCTTTGTAGATGAAACTGCCAACAAAGAAGACAATATTATGGCACCAAAGACTTGGTCACATTGGTGAGAAGGGTCTAAAAACCCTAAAAAGTAAATGCCTCGTCGAGGGGCCTAATGATTGTAATCTTGAGTTCGAATTCTGCGAACACTGCATTTCTAGTAAACAAAATCATGTTCAGTTTTAGTCTAGCTCTAACAAATCTTTTAGGTTATCAAATTTGATACATTTTGATGTTATTGGTCCTATTAATGTTCCTTTGATTTCAAAAATTGTGTATTTCGTATCATTCATTGATGACTACAATAGAAGGACATTTGTTTAATTTCCCAAAATTAAATCTGAAGTATTTAGTTAGTTTAAGAAGTTTATGGCTCTTGTTGAGAATAAGACTTGTAGAAAGATTAAGTGTTTAAGGACTGATTGACAATGGTGGTAAGTTTTGCTCGGAAGATTTTTATAGGTTTTCTAAGGACCAAGGGATTGAGAGGCATAAGACAACTCCATAAACCCTTTAGCTAAATGTTGTTGTGGATAGGATGAATAGGACGTTAATGGAAAGGGCTAGAAGTATGCTCAATGGTGTTGGCCTTGAACAAAAATTTTGCACTAAACCTATAGAAACTATCTGCTATCTAGTTGACAGAGCTCCTACATCAGCAATTGTCGATAAGACACCTATTGAGGTGTGGTCAGGACAGAAGCCTTCTATGAGATATTTCAAAGTATTTGGTTGCAAAGCTTATGCTCATGTTCCGAGTGAAAAAAGGTCAACTTGGAGAATAACGCAATGAAGTGTATCTTTATCCACTATGGTATTGCTATAGAAGGACACGGATTTTGGGATCCTGAGATAGAGAAAGTTCTCTATAGAAAAAGTGTTATTTTCAAAGAGATGAAACTGTTGCAGCCAAAGAAGGAGGAGAAAGAGTATAAGGAGGTAGTTTCGATTCCTTCTACCCTTGAGAGAGAAGAACTACAAGCTCCTAATGGACCTAATAATGAGGAGAGCTCTACAAATCTAAAAGTTCAGAAGAAGATGATGTACCTCAACCTTAGCCTAGAAGAGGTCTACGAGAATCAAGCGACTATCGGATAGGTTTGGATATTCATTGTTAGATTCTAGTTGTATTTTTGCTTTGATTACTAACATTGATGAGCCCAGGATTGTTAGAGAGGCTATGGTTAGGAGTGATGCAGATTCTAAAATGGAAGCCATGAACAATGAGATGGCATCTTTGAAGAAGAATAATACTTAGCATCTAGTATCTTTGGCAGTGTTAAGAAGCATAATGTAATGTCCCCTTCCTAGCCTGTTGAATTGGTGGACCATTAGCCTTTCAGTTTGGTTCTCATAGGCTAATGACTCAAGGTCAAAGAAATTTGGAGGCATCATGTCCAGTAGTTTGCCAATATTTCATGTTTAGTTGAGCTTCCACCATCATTATGAGCATAATGCCCTTTTTTGGAATGATTTTGGGTTAGCCTTTCAATAAATATTTTTAGTAAGTCTATTTTGAGCACTAACTAAACCAACTAGCAAAGTTACTATATTTAGTATTGTCAATGGATTTAATTTTGAGCATTATCTCAGCATTTCACATTGTTGAAATAGTAGCTAGCTCGGATAACTATCTATTGTATTTTAATGTTGTCAATGGCAATTAAAATACACATGTATTATCTATTATGTAAATCGAATTTAGGGTTGGGCCCAAATACATGTAACTTGTAATTATGTCTTGTTTGGGCAAGACCTATATATAACGTAACTTGTGGATAGGACAAGCCCTATAAATGTAACTTGAAATTTGGTCTGACCCTAATTGGGCGATGTAACTTGTGGTCCTATATTGAATGTAACTTGTAGATAGGGTAGGCCCAATATATATTTTGAGCGATTATGTAATTGGGTTGGGCCCAAACTCATGTAGTGTGTGGTAAAGGCAATCAAGCAATAACGTCTTAATAGATCAAGACCTATTTGGACGATATACCTAATACTATTATTAAATTAACAAGGCAGGCTAATTTGAGACTTGACACCACAAGTCAAGTATATAAGCAAGTCATTTGCACAGCATAATGAATCAATTTATATACAAGCCAAATCATTCTTAAGGCTGTCAACACATGTAATCTACTCTCCAACATTTGGCGATCTCTCTCTCTCGCCAAATCATTCTTAAGGCTGTCAACACATGTAATCTGCTCTCCAACATTTGGCGATCTCTCTCTCTCTCTCTCTCTCTCTCTCTCTCTCTCTCTCTCTCTCTCTCTCGTGCGAACTTGCTCCTCATCCATTGTGTGAAGGCTGGCTGTTAGGTGATGCTATCAAGATCTTGTGAAGCTAATGAAGACTTGCCTTGAGCGAATTTGATGCTGATGATAAGGGTTGCAATCTCCATTATCATATAAAGAGGAATTCAGATCTGCTATCTTGATGGTTGAACAACAATATGAGATAAGCACACTTGCCTTGTAATTGCCTACATTTGAGATAATACACATTGTACTTTGTGGCTGGGTTTTTCACCTCCACGAGGGAGGTTTTCCCAGGGTATTGGTGTGTCTTGTTTTGTGTTTTTATTGTTGTTATTGTTCTGTTATAGCCTGATTATTTAAGATTAACATCTGATTGCTTAAAATTAACACACATAGTCCATTGGTTTTAAATAAAATAACAATATATTATTATTTAATAAAAAATTAATGATTTAACTTTATCATTAATTTAATTTATATGATAAAGGGACTATATGGGTCAGTTATAAACTAAAAGATGATTTATTTTAAATGAATGGTGCCTTTCTATATTTGGATGCTACATTGTGTTAGTTTTAGTGATCAGATTTAAGTAAACTCAGAAATTAACTTAAATGTAAACACACAAGAGACACAAAACACAATATAACCTAGGAAAACCTCCCTCTTGGAGGAAAAAACCCAGCATCAAAGATCCAGATCAAAACCCTTTAGTATGAGCAAATTACAATTACAATAAGCATCATATCACTTATCTGATAAGACTCCCAATCTAGGGCAGTGCTTTGTCAATATGAATTCCTTTATGTGCAGACCCTAATCTGAAGATGCACAGGCAGGGTTCTGTCTGTAAGGTAGATGATTGTCACAGCCTGATATCACCAAACAAATCTGCCAATAAGTCTGCTACCTGAAGATACACAAATCCGAACTTGAATGGAGCTTGACATGCACAGTATTTAGCACATATGTGAAGGAGATCGACAGCCTGGTCTGGCATACAAATTCGCCCAGCTGTTATGAAGCAATTCGTTGATTTTCTGAAGACCAATTTGCTGAAGAAGAGCAGAGAGGATATTCGCAAGGGCAGAATATTTGATTGCTAGAAATGGGTGATTGAATGTATATATCTGATTGCCATGATTGAGACTTGTTATATACAAGACTCAATCCTCTTACATAGGTCGGCCTAGCATTATTAGGCCAACTTCATATTATTTTCCTTTTGACAAGTTTGGCGCCCAAATCAAGTTACATTTTCCAATTGGGCCTAACCCAATAATTTGATTACAAGTTGTATAAATAATTGCATATCACACGTTTCATTTGGGGCTGGACTCAATTACAAGTTACATTATGAGTCTCCCTTACATTTAACTTAATCACAAGTTACATGGTGTGATTTTGGGCCTAGTCCAATAGTAATTTAATTGCACAAGTTATAAACCAAATTTGAATTGCATTTACACAACATTTAAATTTGAAACATAATCCGAGCTAGCTATAATTTCAACACATTGGAAGATTAAAAATTTAAAAGTGACTTTTATTAAATTTAAAGAAAAAAGTGGAGAGTCGATTTTTCTAAGAGAGTTATAAAACAGTTTTTGTGGAGCTCATTTCTTATGTTAAGTTTGATATTTGATATTGTCATTTCTTCTAGATGAGATTTCCCTTCTTTGATTTATGAGGACAATACCCCTTGCAAGCAACATTCTTCATGTTATTGAGAGACATAATTTGGAGAATTTTTTGGTGTTTTCATTTATGGAACACCATTGAGCTGATTAAGGATTCCATTGTTCAGTTTTATTGAAGTTTCATTGCAAAATCTGATTGAGAGAGATCGATATTGAGGAGATTTTTGTTGTTCTTGTTTCTTTCAAGCTAGTTGTACTCTCATATGTTGGTCATACCTCTTTGTGGTTGACCATACTCTATTTATTGGGCATTAGGGTTTGAGTTAAGAGCTACCAATTGGAGGTGATTTGGATCTGTTCTATCTTGCTTATTCCTTGTGTGGTTTTGGTAGAGTTTATGGAGATTGGAGTGCACTTTTGGCACATCCAGATTGCATATTTTGTGAACAGCTCAAGCTTTATCATTGTTTCATTTTTTGGGTATATTTGAAATAGATACCTAATGTCATTTAATGACCTGGGTCGCTCATAGTTTTTAGAAATATTGTCTATTCAAATCAGAAATATTTCAGAATTTTGTAGAATTTTTGAGTTATTAGATTGTTGCAATTACTTCTATTACCTACATTTTATTTTCCAATTCAAAACTATTGTAAAAAACTTTTTAAAACAAAAAAAATCGAAGACAAAACAAGGCAGCATATTACAATGGTATCAATGCAGTGAATCCTACCATCCTGGAGGGTACAATATGACAAAATAGTAATATGTTAGGTTGGCAATGATTGCCATATCCATGGCATTATCACAGAAACAGAACTGGTCTGAATTTAAGTGTAGAGGACCAAAGGTCGACACAATATAGAAAATATGGGTGAGAGGAATGCCAGAGATCCAAAAGGCACAACATCAAAGTTAGCATTCAAAGTTATTAACAAAAATAATGGCTCAACAAATGGGGATACATGCTAGTGCAAACAATGCCAATAGTGGAGGTAATAATGGAGACAACAATGGAAGCAATGATGGAGGGAAAAATGGCCGAGGAGAGAACTCAGTTCATGGTGGTAATCCAAATCAGCAAACTAAAACCATCAACCCAAGGCCTCTTATGCCTACCTTTTCACCTAAGATACCAGCACTAGCAGATAATGTGCCTTAGCTAACTAATTTCCAGGATCAGTTCAAACATGATTTGGAGAGTGAGGTCCTAAGTTGCAGCTGCTATATTATTAAGGCACTATATTGACGTCACAATGAAGCACAGACCCTGCACTAGTGATAGAGCATAGAACTATGACTTGCAGAAGAAGCTGAGGAAATGTACTGTTCCTTATTACGATGATACAGGGAAGACTTCAGCTAGTGCTTGGGTTCAGAAGGTAGACACCTACTTCCAACTCAATCCTATGCTAGAAGAAGAGGTTATTAAGTATGTGGCAATAAATCTTTCTGGCATTGCACATGAGTGGTGGCATCATGGGATGATCACCATGAAACATGATAGGATTACTTCTTATGCAGATTTTATAGAGAGATTAATTTGAAAGATTTGATAAGGAGGAATCCAGAGCTGCATTTCAAAGAGTTGGCACAACTAAAGCAATGGAGTTCAGTTGATACATATATTGGAAATTTTCAAAGACTTGTAATGTTAGTCACTGATATTTCAGAAAGAAGAGTCATTGACAGATTTATTGAGAGGTTGGATTAAGGCTCTCAATCCACCTACCTTACAAAAGGCCATCAAAAAGGCTAGAGACATGGAGGCTTCTACTTCTATAAGCAAATTTCAGTCTAAGGGATTCCCTCATAAGAAGGACCACGACAAGAAACAGCTCCAAAGGGAATCACATCAGCCATGGAATGATTCGAACAAGTTGGATAGTGAGCAGTTGAATGACCTCTCATATAAGTGCAGTATGAAAGCAAAAGCTAAGCAGTTGGAGTATTTTTCAACTAAGGAATCTGCATCAGAAAAATCAGATAAGTAATTTCATTTAGAGAGTAGTGAAGAGGAAAACACATCAGAAGAAGAGTCCAAGGATGATTGGACCATAGCACCACTCAATATTGCACAAAGGGCAATAACATTCAAGGTGAGAGGTGCAATATAGGAGCAGCAAGTAGTTGTTTTAAATGATTCAAGAGCTACACATAATTTTATTGATGGGAGGTTTGTAGCTAAGAGAGGATTGCAAACTAAAGATCACAATGGATTTCAAGAGACCATAGCTAACGGGTATCAGCTTTCTTGTACTCATAAGATCTCTAGTATGAGTATACAATTGGATGATTATGAGCTGAAAGATAAATTCCTTTGGTTGGCACGGTGGGCAATGATGTTAATTCTTGGTATGACATGGATGTGATCACTGGTAGAGCTCTCTTAAGAGGATGGAGGGGCAAATTAGACCTGATCAGGTAGAGTGGGCAGAAAAGTATCTCATCATGCCAACAGTTCCTACAATTTTAGACCAGCAAAAGAACACTTACCATTCAGATGTTCAAAGCTTGCCATCCAAGCATAGTAAGGTGTTTGGGAGTATCCCTCATGGAGTTCCACCTGAGAGGGGAATAGAGCATGTCATTCAGCTGGAGGAGGGAGCCAAACCTGTAATCACTAATTATCAACATCCTAAAGGCAAAAGGATGAAATCGAAAAGGCAATTCAGTAATTACTAGAGATGGGGCACATAAGAACCAACAAGAGTCCATTCGCATTAGCAATAGTTTTAGTGAAGAAAAAAGATGCAACAATGCGGCTGTGTATTCATTCTAGGGCCTTGAATCCTAGGATAGACGAGTTGATTGATGAGTTGCATGAGGCTCAACACCTTTCTAAGATAGATTTGAGATCAGGGTATCATCAGATTCAAATGAGGAAAGAGGATATTGAGAAGACTGCTTTCAGGTGCCACTTTGAGCATTTCAAGTTTTTGGTAATAACCTTTGGATTGACAAATGCTTCGGCCACTTTTTAGAGTTGTATGAGTCAAGTGCTCAGAAAACAACTGAGGAAAATTGTTTTGATATTTTTCAATGACATCCAAATTTTCAATAAGACTTGGGAGGAGCATATGCAGCATTTTGAGGAGGTATAAAGCATCTTAGAGAGTGAGTCTCTGTATGCTATGTATGCTAGGAGTCTAACTGTGACTTCGGGATGACAAAACTTCTTTATCTTAGTCACATCATTGGTGAAGAGGGAATGAGAATTGATCCTGAGAAGATCAAGGCTATTGTTAAATGGCCTACTCCTACAAATCTCACGCAGCTCAAGGGATTTTTTGGTCTCTGCAAATTCTACAAGAGGTTTGTTAGAGACTTTTCATAGACTACAACTCCAGTTACAGATTTGACTAAGGGAGCCTTTGAGTTGTCCGATTCAACACAGAAGTATTTTAAGCACTTCAACAATGTCTAGTTTTGGCAATACCTAATTTTACCAAACCTTTTGAGTTGGAGTGTGATTCTTAAGAGAGGGGATAGAAGCAGTTTTGATGCAAGAGAAGCACTCCATCACATTTGTGAGCAGAAAATTAAGAGGTGTGGAGAGAAGCTAGTCCGATTATGATAAAGAGATGTTGGCCATAATGCATGCCTTGGCCAAATTCAGAACATACCTAGGTGGGGGTAATTTTATCATCAAAACAGACCACAACAGCATCAAATACTTCATGAACCAAACGGATCTCAATGATAGGCAACAAAAGTAGGTCACCAAATTGCAAGCAAGTGATTTTGACATTGTTTACATCAAGGAGAGAAAAAGATATAGTTGTTGATGCACTTTCTAAGAGGCCTTACATACGTTCTTTGATGGATATTTCTACTGATTAGAGAGAATTAATTGCAGCAGAATATGCCAAAAATTCATGGGCAGCAGGAGTTACAGAGGACACAATTCATAATGACAAGTTCAAGGTGACTAATGAGTTGATCATATATAAGGAGAAAATTTATGTGGTGCCTTTTTCACAACTTAAGGTGAAGACAATGAGAACTTTCCATGATGCACCTACAGCTGGTCACCCGGATTTCGTCAAGACCTACAGGCAGATCTGAGAGAGGTTTACTTGAAAAGGGCTTAAAAATGAAGTCCTCAAGTATGTTAAAGAGTGTCCCACTTGCCAGCAGAATAAGAATGAGCACCATTATCCCACTGGTATACTTCAGCCCCTACTCATTTGTAATGAAAAATGGGAATGTATCTCTATGGATTTTATCACAAGGTTGCGTAAAATACAAGGCAAAGATTGTATTTATGTGGTGGTTCATAGGTTAACTAAATTTGGACACATCTTTTCTATTTCAGTGACTTATACAAAAGCACAGGTAGCTGATTTGGTTTTCAAGGAGATGTTTAGATTGCATGGGATGCCCAAGAGTATGGTGACTGAAAGAGACAGCATGTTACTAAGTATCTTTTGGTATGACCTCTTCAGTTTGAGTGGAACTAAGCTCACTCCTAGTACAAGCTAGATAATCCTCAATCAAGTAACTCATTTGAGTTTGATGACGTGTTCTTTGTTCCTAGTCTCAAAAATATTACTTTCAATTTATATAATGGAGGATAAGATAAATGCTATAGAATTCAAGAATTAACAAGTTCTTAATAGACCAAAAGGATTCAGTTTAGACATTGGACAAGTAATAGGTGTTAGATAAGGAAATCTATATATGTTATAGGGTGAATCGGTTCATGATCTAGTTCATAACAATGGCAATTTGTGTGAGTTATGGCAAAAGATGATAGGGCATCTACATCACAATGCATTATCTATTTTGAGGAAGATTCTCACAGGGGTTCCAAAGTTCAACATTGACCAACAAAGAGTATGTAGAGGATACACACTTAGCAAGAATGTCAAAGTTTCTTTCCCAAGCAATGAGCATAGGTCTAAGGAGAATTTAGACTTGAAGCATTCAAATCTGTGTGGACCAATGTTAGTTGGATCAATTGTGGGAAGCATGTTTATGTTTCCTTCATTGATGACTTCTCTCGTGAGACATGGATCTTCTTAAAGATGAAAGATGAAATCAAACAAGGAAGAAGACCAAGGTCTTGAGATTAGACAATGGGGGAGAGCATACCTCCAAGGAATTTGAAGGTTTTTGCAAGAAAGTAGGGGTAAAAGGGAGCTTACAGTTAGATACAACACACAAAATGGGCTTGCAAAGCAAAAGAATCAATCCATTATAGAGGCTGTTAAGACCCTGATTCATCAATTGGACTTCCAATGTTTCTTTGGGCAAAAGCATGTCTTACAATAGTGCATATACTATATCCAGAACAAGTGTCCTCACAGCATCCTGGAGTACAAGACACTAGAAGAGGCATCCAATAGTGTGAAGCCAAAAGTGAGTGATCTCTACATCTTTGTTTGTCTAGTTTATATACATATACTTGTAGAGAGGAAGACAAAGTTGGAACCTTCCAACAAGAAGGGTATATTTGCAGGTTATAGTGAGACTTCAACATCCTACAAGATATTTGTTCCAGGGCAGAGAAATGTACTACTCAGTAGAGGTGTTAAGTTTGAGAAAGGCTTTGCATCCAAAAAGACTCATGAGATCTTTCCAATGACAGACGATGAGTAGGCAACTCCGAAGTTTGAGCCTAGGACTTCAAAGACACCAATGGCTTCCAGTTCAAGACAATAGCCTTCAGATGAGGAGGGGAGAGACTTCAACCCCTTCCAATTCTATCAGAAGAGCACGATGGTTCACACAAACATTAAGGGATGCTCAAGAGAATGTTGAGGCTCCTAGGAGCACATTTAGGGAAAGAAAGCCTCCAAAGAAGTTTTCTAACAAGCATTGATGAGTAACATCACAAAAACTTTTAGTTTTTAGGAGCAGCAGATCAGCAAGTATAGATTGGTGTAAAATTACTTCCTCATTAAGAGAGACAGCTATTTTGTTTTTTCTCAAATAGGAACTTCCCTACAAAGGTTTAGTGTCAATGTGTTTGAAACTTAAAGTGGTTCAAGTCAATCTATCTTGCATTTCACTTTATTGATTAAAATGAAAGTCTTTTATTTAGCTAAATAAGTCAAAATAAAATGTAGATAAATATTTTGACTTGTCTTCCATCTCATCCTTGTAAGTGAGGTGGATGCTTTTGTAAGTAAAGCTGATTTTTAAAAGACTTGATTTTTAGCTAAATTAATATATAAAAATAGAAGCATGATAGAGAGATTTTACCATACTGAATAGAGTAAATTTCCACACAGCTGTGAGTAATATTAGTTACTTTGTAAGATTTTTGAAAGAATCAAAGATTATTTGAAGGCGTAAATATCTGTGCACGGTTACATATTTGAAGAATTCAACTATCGTGTGATTGATTGAATGTTTTCTAACATCAGGAAATTAGTCACCAGGCTTTGAAATTTTTCTTCAATATGCTTGTTACTATACTTAATAATTGAATACATATGAATTGGAGCTTTACATTCATGGGGCATAATGAGATTTTCCTCGAGAAATATAAATCCTTAAGAAAGTATGGAGTTCTTCAATCACAACCCAGGAAGACCGTGCTATATTACAAAAGGACCATAGCAAACAGGTAACAGGGAATTTGGTTATCAAAAAAAATTTGGCCATGCCCAAGGCTGCTCCAATCATGCCAGAAATACAGAGATCAAAGTATGCTCACATATTTATGAAAGATAGGAAATTCCCTTTACATGCTACGCTACTTGCAAGTTAAATAGTCCGTAGCCTGGTAATGTCAATATATCAACACGTTTGTTTGTTTTGGCAGTAACCAGTCATATCAGTTGAGAGTCTCTGATTACTGTTCCTATAGTCAACCAGGTATTCCAACCTCCTGGCCAGAGTAAGATCCTTAAATCTAGCCCTGTCATTTTTCTGGACATTCCATATTCCAGCTCTCATCTCACTTCTACATCTCCCTAAGATCCCATCGCTACAGAGGACACACAATATTTGCACCAATAGAATTCAATTTTTGTAGTCCCATAAATAGGCTACTATAATGCCGCAGTCCCATCAACTCAAAACCTCTGCAATTTTATATTTTAAATGCTTTGTTTCAGGTGGATACATCAAATGCTTCTATGGAAACAGTAGTCAATAATATGTCTCAACTCTCATTCTCAAATTATACACGTCCAGCAGTAATGGTGGTAGCTAAATCATGAAAAGGCTGCTCTTTTACAATTTTTTTCCCACATCCCCTCGTATCTGAGTTTAAGGTTATATATTAACAGATGTAGTTACATATTATATCTTTTCATCTGCCACTTAATCAGATTTTGATTATTATATCCCATCATACTCGGGCTACTATGTTACTTAAGTGAATGATATATGGGTCAACTTCAACAAGTTGTCCTTAATACTGCATTATATCTTGAATTCTGGCCTGTCAAAAAAATCCCATACACAATATCCAAAACTGCAAAATGTCTAGATGCCTGAAAATTTCAACATGTTCAAACATGTACAGACCTGTAGAGAATACATGAAAATGAAGACAGATAAAAGGATACTCTCAATACTCTGTTGTGAGTTGTTCAACTTGGTAAGCTTATCTGCCAATATTTGTCCATTGAAAGCACCACCGTTCATCCCTCCTAATTAGAAGTCACCCTCAGTTTGCATTCAAAAATTCTGCACCAATATAGATTAAAATCATGAAAGAGCTATCACGATTCCACTGGAGTGGAAAATTAATAAAATAACATGTCTGGATTTTCAAAACTATGTATAGATTGATGCATAACATGAGGACTAGAATATACATTATTAAGAGATTAAAATAGCCAGCTCAAAAAAATGCTTTCATACCTCAAATATTCAGTGTCATATGGCAGGTTACAGTATGGAAAAGGTTAAAATTTAGTCATTAAATTACTCTAAACCAATGAAACACAACCCCAAATTTCAAAATGAAATCCACACACTGCTTAAACAGTGAAAACTGGATTTTATACAGGAAACCATCTTAATGACTTTGTGCTATACTTGAGATATAGCTGACCATTATGGTGTTGGCCTACAGCATGATGCATAGCCAAAGTGACATACAGATACTAGGGTAAAGCAATTCATACTGTAGTATATCCACCTACAACCACTGTGGGGGTCAGACTGAAACTGCCAGCCTTTGATGCTTCTCCACCAATTGATGATTCTCTCTATCAACAATAGGTAGACAATTTTGTAAATCTTATATCCACTTGACTTAAGATCTATCTTGTTGCTAGGCATTCTTGAATTTTGAGCTATCCAGATAAACAAACTCTGATTGGGCTCATTTAATTGATACTAAGCACTCAACTACTGGCTATACATTTGCTTGGACTTCTAGAGTTGCTTCATGGCAAAGAAAGTTTCACCATGCTCATGTGTTAACTTCCACTAAAGCATAGAATAAAAGACAGTTCTGACTCTGGGTTGTGAGCTTGTGCAGTTACCCAGAATTTTGTTTGATTTACGAATAGCTCCAACTACACCTACACCACTTCATTGTGAGTGAAAAAACCTAGTTTACAATGCAAGAGCCAAAAGCATCAAGTTTCATAAACACTACATTCCACAATTGGTCAACATGAGGATATTTCTCTTCATCAAATTCATCAATGATAAATTTGACAGTTTGTTTCTCTTTATCAAGTGCTACTCAAGAGCAGATTGCTGACATAATGGCTAAATTTATTGCTTTTATTCCTTTTGTAAAATTTTCAGAGAAGTTTGCAGTTTCTCTGGCTTAGCCATTGACAGGAGTCAATAAATGTATTGTGAAATCAATCATCAAATATAACTACAGTTATAACCACCATCAATTGCTTAATAATCAGAACAGCCATGAATCTTTTTCTTTGTAAACCTTACGTTATTAGTGTACATTATGCACATCAGTAGAGTGCATAATGATGCATCTCATTTTTCAGATACCAAGGGATGTTGTTGAATCTGTCAAGGCTACTGCAGTGCTCATTAAGATATGTTGGTTACAAATAGGTACACCAAGTCACCTTCAAATGTAAAGTTGCAGTGCCAATTTGCACGTTGATATCTCTGCTCAAGAAGTGAAGAAGATGACTTAAATACTTCCCTAACTATAAAATATACCCTTTGACCTGATATAGTGTAGAAGATATATTTATGGATGAGTAATGTGTAGTGGAATTGTCTCGTACAAAACAAATTCAAGCCTAACTAATTCAGAACTTTTCCTTTGTTGTATCGGTGATATGTTGTAATAATAATAAACTACATGATGTCTTTAACTGTTAGCAGGCCAAATGGAGTTCATTGCAAGGCAAAATATGAAGGATGCAGTTGGTTGGCATGGGGGCATTTGTCTCATTTTCACTAACCTCATGAATCATGGCAGCAATTGCAGCTTCAAGTTTGGTGAGACCATAAATTATGGTAGCTGCATTTATTCTTGGCTTGGAGTTATGTTGGGGATGGGAAGGGGCTTGGGAGGGCCCACTGAACCTGAGAGATGTGATAACAGTCTATTAATTAAAATGTCTGAAATTGATAAGCAGTTGGAAAGAAGTTACTCGAATGGTATGGGATAGAAGGGTTGACAGGATGATTACAACTAGAGCCATGTAAAAAGAACCAGAAGATTGGACACACGTTCTTTAAGAATGTAAATTCTTGTTGGTTGGGATCTTGATGTCACATGATAGAGAACATGATGGCAGCCTCCTATTCACTCACAACAAACTAGATAATGCCTATGTTGTTCGACCTCTTCCGTTCAGCAAAATATCAAGAATTGAGTCATTCAACTGAGTTACTGTTGTTCAGAGGACCAAGTATTTGACATATTTTTGCAAGAAGGATGAGATACAATTCATCCAAAGTCTGTTATTCTTTAGTACATTTATAATAAGCAAAGAAAAGATTTAGAAAATTAGTTAGCAAAATATTTTTTATTTTTTTTACTTTGAATCAGTTAGCAGATTATTTTGTACCATGACATAAGAAATTTATATTTTGCAAATATAATCAAATTGGCTAATACTTCTAGAAAATTTTAAGAAATAGAAAAGCCAATTTTGATTTACTCCACTCATACACATTTTTTTCAGACTCTTTTTTTCTATACATTATGCACAAGGCAAAATATACCCCCAAAAAGTTCTATTCATAATCCCTTTAAAACTATTATCATGCTTCTTAATGAATTTATATGGTTTGATGTCAAAAGCAAATCATAGCTATTCTGATGAGGTCTTATAAAATAATGTTGGGTCATTTATGCATGATGCATTGGCTTTGTAGACTATCAAAAAAACAATGGAATTGAACAAGAATATCCCACATCACCTTTTTTCCAAACATATCCATCCTTTGTCCCTTTCACACTTTCAAATAAAAATGAATATTAAAAATCCAAAATAAATGTGATATGAGGGAAGCTGACCCTCTCATACACTGATAAATCAATAATTCCATTTGGTATTCTATAACAGTTGCCCAGTTTTCTCATTTTTTCTTCGACAAGAAAAAAAATATTCAAAAAGGGTTTCAATGAAAAAATTTGGTGCTAACAGATCGCAAGAATCTGTTTTTCTGGTACTCTCATGTCCACCTAATGATGTTGTCATCAACAATAGCTTTACTTAAAAAGTCTGCAACCCTGTCAGTGTCACTTTATTCATGGGATAATTGACCTCTATCATATTTTCCATGACTTCTAGTATGCTCATGAGGATGCACTCCATTTTCCATCTCGCTTGATGGATATATCTTCCTTTTCTTGTCCCTTTGACCAAAATGATTTGAATTACCATATTGGGGTTATTTTCCATAGATAGATTTGAAGACTCATTCTCAAGAGCTAAATTATACCCTAATATGACTTTGTCCGATTATGGGCTTAAACCTTATTATATTTTTAATACCCAAAAAATAGTGGTCTAGTATAATCTCTATTCATTCCTACTATATTTTCTCTCACAGGTGTTCTTGGCAAGTCCATTAAAATTTAGTAAAGTCTTTCCATATTTGTCAAACCACATCCAATTGTCCAAGGAGTTGAACTTAATCAGCTAAAGCATTGAATTCTCATTGTGGAGACCAAAGTTCAAATCCTAAAGGGACATTTAACATAGAATTATATGTTGTGACTCTTGGTATTCCATAATTGGCTTCTAGTGTGGAGGTGGTTTCCACATAAGTAGATTTCTATGTAGTGACTCTGGCTCTTCCATATGTGGTTTCTAATGCGGTTGCTCAAAAGGAGCTGGTCTAAGTTTCATTGTTAAGCTCGCAAGAGTTTATTTTCGTCTCATGTTGATTCTCATATGAGCAGAACATTTCTCAATGATAGCAATAAAAAAAAACATCCAATTAAAGAGGATTCAATGTAAATCCTAGTCATGCTTCAAACTTCAGCCTATTGCTCTAACTAGGATGTGTGCTAACCTTTTATGTATCTTTAAATATTCTTTTACTTTTTAATATTTTATCTTTTTGTAGATTCTAAATAACAAATCATTACTGGAAAATCAAGAGAATCCTGTTTGATTTGCTTGTCACTCCACTGATACTTTATTAGTGTAAAATTTGGGGCAGCAGGATGTCAAATCAAAAATAGAAACAGGTGGAAAGAATTGAGAAACATTTAATCATAAGCAACCTCAACAGTCCGAGTCCGAGTCAGGCCAAACGAGTCCCAGGGGCTCGGACTCGGACTCGGCCGAGTCTGGAGAGTAAACTCGCCAGACTCGCCGAGTTGGCGATTTTGGCTCAAAATCGCCAGACTCGCCGAGTCCTGAGCCCCAGACTCGGCTACTGGCTGGGTTAATAAAATGACAAAAAAAAACATTTTAAAAAGTTTTTTTAAAAAGTAATAAGTTTTTTTGGAAGGGCGAAATTTGACATTTTGGTCTCTCCGTCAGGATTATTTTATGGAATATAACATTTAAGTATAAGTGACATTCTTATACTTTAAGTTATATTCCATATATACTGTCAGGATGTTTGAGAGTGGTTTCGGGCCTCCAGGAGTTATATTGCAAAATCTAGTTTTTGGAGGATTCTTCAGTTTTCCAGACTTAGTCAAATTTCAGGATCAGGACATTCCAGACTTAGCCAAATTTCAGGGCATTTGAAGATCAGGATGACATTCCAGACTTTATCACTCACCAACTTGACCTAGCTTGGACCTTCAAGAATGATACTCACCAAGCAAGACCCAATTAGCAACAAGTGCAAAACCAGGCCCTAAGGAAGACTCTCAAAGAAACCCTAATTCAGACTTGTAATAAGTTTTTTTGGCCTCGCGGGGCGCTGCCCCTCGACCTCGCCCTGTATCGCGACAGGAAGCGCGCAAGGGGCGCTGCCCCTTGACCCCACCTTGGGGGCGCTGCCCCCAAACCCCCGTCGAAAAATATGGGGGAAACTGTGTCGATAGAAGTAGAGAAAATTTAACCTCCGAGTCTGACATTGATTGGATCGACCAGGTAGATATAGAGGTTGAGACTGTAGCCATGGCAGAGGAGGAGCGGAGAGCACGAGCACAGACAGGAGATTCAGAGGCAGATAGTGACACGGATGTTCCTAATGTTGGTGAGCATGGCAGGTGTCACGGGGAGCGGCTATGGCAGTCGAATCATCCAGGAACTACCTTAGACGCCTTCGCAGGGGGCTGGGGCCGGATGGTGCAGGCTCCTCTGAGCCATAGACTTGTAGTTGTATTTACCTTTGGTATTTGTATGAAACATTTGATGATGATCATATGATGACATGGATTTTTTATTCCATGAGTTTTGTAATATTGTATACATTTGACAATATTTATATATCTATGTTTGTTATTTTCTTCAGCTACAATTTGCGTTTATGCTTATGTGATTGATGTATACTTGTGTATGTAATCAAATGAGCCGAGTTTGATGATGTTATTGTGTCTTTAAGGTGTATTCAATAAAGGGTGCATGAAACAAGTTTTAAATCTTAAAAAATCTCTAAATTTTTTGAGTTTTTCACTTTCCCGAGTCCAGCCGAGTCTGGAGCCGAGTCTGACGCCGAGTCCCGAGTCCGAGTCCGATTTGGCCTTGCTGAGTCCGAGCCGAGTCCGAGTTTCGTTTCTTTGCTCAACACTAAGACTTTAGTTCCCTATGAGATTTTATTAGCCAAAGCAGGAACTTTCTCTTTGGAAGCATTAGTGATGGCCCAGTTTTTAATCTACTAAAAAAAGTTCAAAGTATGAAGAACCACCACTGGTCTAGACTAACCATTGAAGAAGAGCAAAAATTTTGATAGCCAAGTCAAAGACTGGCTTAAATCATCTTAGGTGTGAAACCAAAAGATGACCAATACTTAAAGGAGTGGGAAATGAGAACACGCCTATTTTGCAAGGGATGTATGATGGAAATAGAATGGCACTACAATATGGAATGTATCAACTACAAAGACATACTGAGAGTAGATAACTTAAACACCCTATTTAAGAAGGCAAGGTTGGCTAAACCTGAAAAAAAATTGATCATGATCCACTACAAAAGATCTGACATCAAGAGGAATTTACAACCCTTACAAAGCTTCAATGCTCTTGTGCCTCAAGTCGAGGCTTCTATGCTACTCTTTTGTTGCTGCTCTTGGTCCCATATGCCACACTGGTCTTGTGGAAATTATTAAAACATTTCATTCATTAGTTCAATCATGGAGTGAAAGAAAGCATGCATTAGAGAATCTCCAACTTGGTTACAAATTTTAGCCATTCAAAAACAAAGCACTTGAGAGTTGTGCCTAATCAGATGACCTTGAAAAGAGAAGACAATGCTGACCAATTCTTTTTAGCACAGGGACATCCAATAAATAGATAATCGAATTTCCAGGTGTGTCTGTTGCTAATTCAGCATCTCGTTGGTCCAATGCATTCAAGTTAATTATAAGAAAACCTGGAATTTTTACCAAGTTTTTATTTAAAGCTAACAGATTTCCACAATCCATTCTAATCTTGTATGCAAGTTTTTATTTTCCACACAATTTTCCACTTTCGATTCGTGTACCAATTATTTTGAGCAAGGGCCACATATACAGTTGCAACTATGCGTTCCCATCAATTGATGTGTAGCAACACAATCCTACCTTCTTTTGGGAAGTGAATGATTACAGCCTTTTAAGCTTATTTATGAGTGTGTTACTTGTGCCGCTTGGATGATACCCTCTCTTTTATCTCCTCTGTGTTTCATGGTGGCATTAAACTATTTATTATATTATTAATGGTCATTAATTGATCTTTAGTTAGTTTTAGATTGTTTCTATTTTGGTTGTTCGTTCACGATTGCTTCATTTAGAAACGTCATTCTATAATTGCCTATATGTATTTGTTTGTCTTCATTAATTTAATAAGCAATTACCATTTCATGGTATCAGAGCAACCTTAAAAAAAATTGGCGAAAAAATTCATGGGTAATCCTGAACTTGTTTTTCAAAGTTTTTTACTGATAATTTTTACACAAAAATTGGAGCTTTCAAATCGTGAGGGTTTGTTTCAATCTGAAAATCAAAGGAATTATTTTCAAGGGAAGTTCGAAGGTTTTTTTTTGTTAAGAAATCCAATCAAATTTTTAACAAAAATTGCGTATTCGAGTTCACTGAAGAAAAATTGCAAAAAGGTTTTCATGTATTGCTTTTTTTTTGGAGATCACTACTTCTTTTCATGGCAAGCTTGTTTGTTGAATCGTGTGGCCTTCCTGCAGATTCGCACGGGTTTTTTATCTAGGCATGCAAAGTGTTCTTCTTTACTACGTTTTCTATGGGTCGAAACTTTGCAATTTGCAGGGGTCTTTTAAACATCATGACAGCTCTTTAAAAATCACAATGGGTTTGGTGTTTACTACGATGGGCCACAAAATTGTGGGCTATTTTTTCTTTCTGACTTTTTGTGATCTAGGTGTGAGTTATTTTTGTGCAACCTTTCTGCACATCACAGCTCGAGAAGGGTTTTGGGGGCCATGGTTTCCACTCTGCACATGTTTCTTTTCTAAAAAATCATGGATCTAGGGTTTTTGATCATGTTTTTTTGTTGCAAAACCAAGGCAATTTGGGTTTTTTTTTAATTTTGCCACCAGTCAAGGGTTTCATGCAAGCAAACCCTTTGATCGTGATTTTTTGTGCCTCGAAATTTGTGAAGTATACTACTGCAGTTTGTTCTACCTCGTTTTTGGTGCATCAAAAAGCTGGAGGGATGGTGACGTTGACCAACATCATGTTTGAAAATAATCGATGCTTCAATGGCAAAAATTACATGTGGAAACAGTGAATGGTCACAATATTTGAGTATCAGTGTCTAAACCAAGTTGTTCTAGGTACGACTCCTCGTCCCATAATGGCAAGAAAAGACCAGGGCAAGTACGATGAGTGAAACCGGGAAACAATTATGCTCATCAAATTGTCAGTCATTCATGACATGCTTCCACAAGTGTCATCTAGCAAGTCAGCTTCGAAGATTTGGATGCATATGAAGGATCTCCATGAAACATCAAACAAGGGCCGAGCATTCTTTCTAAAGAATATGTTGTTTTCAAACATGATGGACAATAAGATGTCTCTATAGGAGCTCTTATGAAGATCAACGATATTCGTGATCAACTAAAAGCTATTGGTCGCAAGATGGAGGAAGAAGACATGGTGGCGATCACTCTCAGATTCGTATGAAAATTTTGTTGAAACGCTCAACATTACATCCACGAATGTTGACCAGAAGTTTCCTAAATTGTGCAACAAGCATCTACAACAAGAAAGGTGGAAACAACAGTTTGGGAGCGGCAATGAATCATCACCTGCAGAACAAGCCTTCACTACTAAAGCCAAGGACAAAGGCAAAGGCAAAGGAAAGTCCTTTCACCCAAAAGGGCAGAGCAAACCTGAGAGCAACTCCAAGAAGGTTATCACATGTCACTAGTGTGGTAAGCTTGGCCACATGAAGCAACAACATAGAAAAAGATTGACTGACAAGCAATCCAACTAGAGAGGGTCTCAACAAAAGGGCCATGTTGCAGAGCACACTGAGCAGGAATTTGCTTTTTATGCTTTTATGGCCAAAAGATAAGCAAACCAAGTTGAATCATCTGCCTAGTACATTGATTTTGGAGCTTCTCAGCATTTCATGCACATAAGAGATTGGTTCACGGAATACACGGCTTGCCCTAATTCAATGATCTTTGGAGGAGGTGAAGAGTATACAATTATCGGCCAGGGCAATGTTCAAATAACATCTGGTTGGAGAAATCTCATATTTCTCAACGTATACTATGTTCCAAGCATGGAGCTCGATCTGCTTTTTGTCAATCAAATGATGCAACATTGTCTAAAGTTAGATGTGATCTTCAATGCACACAAGTGCCACATTGTTAATAAGAAGTCAAAGAAGACAATTGTTGTTGGCCTTGAAGATCATGGATTGTACAAGCTGATTGATACTAGGAGAGTCTCAAGAGATTGCAATGGCTACGAAGAGTTCTTCCATAAGCACTCTTTGGCATCAGCGGTATGGGCATCTCAACCTATCATATCTCTCTCAATTGGCTCGGGAGAATCTAGTAGAAGGCTTACCTGAGATTCAACAACAAACACATGGAATGTGTGGAGTGATGGGGAGGAATCCTCAAAAAGAGTTAATTCCTTGTTTAAGGGCAGTCAGGTGTTGTCCTAGTGGGCTTCATTCATTGTTCATCTGCTCTACTAATCAATTTAGACACCTCAACTCTCTAAGAGTGCTCCCAATCAAGATGTGCTCACTGGTTGCTCAAGCATGGTTGAGATTCAGAAGGGTGAATCCAACCTTCCACTCTTAAACTCCTAACAAATGCTTGCAGAGGTTGTAGTAGGTGTTTGTGATGTTTTTCAAGGATAATCAACTGGTTTTGAGTGAGAGTTTGATTCATTTCCTCATCGGTCCTTCCTTTTCCTATTTTCTAGGCCTAGTAGCCCTAGAGCCCCAATTAGCCCTACCTAACCGGTTTTTGTGGATTTTCTCACAATTTCTCCAAAGACCCACACAAACTCTTTGCTGATCAGGATACCCTTTTGGAAGTACTTTCCAATTAATGAAGTGAGGAATCTCAGTCTGACCGTACAGGTACGGAACCCGAGAAACGCTTGTTTTAGGTGATTTTAGGCTTGTTTTGGTCTTTTTCCAAGGGTTAGGTGTCTTCCTTGATTTGCCACACCTCCAAATTCACACATATGCTCTGCCACACATCACTTGTTCATCCCAAACACTCTGCAACTCCAACCCTGCTCATTCCTACAAACACTTGCATAATCTCATTCATTTCCTAACCGGGCTATGACTGAGCTCGCCTAGGAAATGATGCTCATTGGCCTTTCAATGACCTCCAAAGGAAAATTAAAGCTATATACACTATACAAAGGTTCCATGGCTCGAGTCCCAAGGGCTACTGAGAAGAACTCAAAGGACTTCAAGCTGGAACCATGTTTGGGCCTCTCAAACCCTTACTCAGGCCGAGAGCTTGCAAAATTGAAAACTCAATTCAAACCTGCAAATAAACTAACCAAATTGCTCCATGAGCACTATAAGAACATATACAAAACAACAAGCAAAGAACAGCAATGCAATCAATCCATTAGGTACGGATTGCTGCTCTAATTCTTGGAAAATGCTATGTAAAACTAAAAAATGGTCTCCAATTTGTATTCCAATCTACTCCAGGCGTTCAACAACCTCATTACATTCATTCGCAGGGCTTTTATATGCCATTTTTGTCCTAACTAACTCTCCATCGATTCCTAACCAACCCTTTGCTCAAAAATGCAAAAAGTTGCTCAACGTTGCAAAAAGTTGTCAAGCAACTTTGACAACTTTTGCCAAAAAAAGCATTTTTGCCTTACATGCTTTGTTTTCTCCTCAAAACCATCTAGGATGACTAAAAACCATTACATTAACATGTCCCAATGGCAAACAAGGCTATTCAAGGCAATTTTCATCTAAATGCAAGATTTTGCCATTTTAGGCTTACAATGGCTTACAAGCCAAAATTGAGCAAATGCATTGTCCCAAGGACATTCAACCTACCAAAGCATTACGAAAACATATGAAGACCTAAGAGAAGACTCTTATTCACCACTCCAAACCAACGTATGAACAAACACACCAAAATGAAGAAGTTGGACTCAAAACTAGCTCAAAACTAGGTGCTCCTGCACCATGGAGCTTGCCAAGCAAGGAAGCAACATCGAACTCCATTCTCTGATATGATTTCATTTTCAATAACATTTCCTTCACACCCACGATTCCCAAAGAAAATTCTATTCTTTGGCTCTATAGTTTTCATTTTCAATTAAAATTTCAATTACACCTACAATTCTCAAAGAAAAATTTAATCTTCTAGGTTTGTAGAATTCATTTTCAATAACGTTTCCTTTACACCCACAATTTTCAATTTAATCCTTTAACCACAATACATATAGAACTTTGCCTATTAAAACTTTAAACAATTTTTCATCCTAATAATTACAAGCTCAAAAGTAAAAAGGACAAGAAGATGTAGGAAGAATTTTGGTGGGATTTGCAAGAAGTCAAATTTATATCTAATACCCTTATTATGATCAACCATGATTTTCAGCAAGGGCTTTCTAAATTAGTAGTCCTTGGACTATATGAATATCCCAATGAATTTAATAACCCTATGTTAGGTTTTCCGATTGCAATGTACGTCCAACACGGATGCTAATTGGAAATGGACTTCTAGCGAGGATTGCATATAGTTTAGAATCTAGATCACATACAACTATAATGCTCTTGAACTCGATTGTGAACACCATCCCAATTATTTTTGCCACAACCAAATTCTTTATAGATATCTAAAAAATCATAAGATCCACACATAATAAGTAATAAATTAAAATTTTAAATAATTGATAATTATTATTAATTTTAATAAAATAGCTTTTAGAGGCCCACCTGTGGTTGAGTCAGTTTTTCCTTAAGTCGGTTTTCCCTGGGCCAACTCAGCTAGAGGTAAATATACATGCATGTGTTTTTGTGATTCCAAGCATCGAAGAGATTATAATTCCCTGGCATTAAATGAATGCTTGAAAACCTCAGATCCAAACCTGAGTCTTTTGCAGCTAGTAGGATGTGGCCCTTGACCAGCATCTTCTATTAGATTTCATTGTTCATCCTTCCTTAGTATTCATTCTGGTTAGTCAACCTAGTCTTGTCTTAATTCGCATTACTCTACAGGCTATTCACAGAAGTATTGGAGTCAAGTCACAAGTTCCAAGGTTCAATCCCTGCAATAGCTACAGATCCAATGCACTAAGGAAGAGCTACAGGGAGGTATCAAGAATCTCAGACCAGCGTAAGCCTTGAGGAGAGTTGGTGTGGAGATCCAAGAGGGGCACAACTGGTGGACCAATATGGACGAATGCAAGAATGTAGTAGTATGCAGACAAGAAGCTTGCAATAAAGGTTATTGCTTGCGCCTTAAATACAAGCACGCTGCCTTACAAAACATTGGCCAGATACCTTGAGCATGGGAGCTCAGGATTACATATTTCTGATTAATCCAGCCAAGGCAGCCAGCATGTTTTTAGACCAAATTGCATGATTAGAAATTTCAATTCAAAAGGAACGTTAAATGACCAAAACAATAATCTGTATGTATTTAGAACATCTCTATTTATTAAGAACACACGAGTCTGCATCAGCTACTCCTAGATGTATCTAAAACTGGATTATTATGTGAAATTTATTATCATCTACAAGTAAATTTTGAATTATTGAATTGAGAAATTGAATCTGAGTTTTCGTTGTTTGAAGACTACTATAGTTTCATTTGCAGTTAATTTTTTGCATTGTCATAAGCTAGCATATTTCAATGGTTTCAGAGCTTGGCATCCTGCAAACCTAATGGTGTTTGATGAGTGAAAGAGAGCAACGTTACCAGCTACGTGAGAAGAAGGGGACTGCCATGGGTGACAAGGAGGATAACAACGCTCAGGAATTTGTTAGGGAGACCAACAAAATTCTAGAATGACATGAAGAAGTCTATGAGAGAGATTGTGCAGCTTCTAAGAGAATTCAGTCAGTAACAGAGTACTGACAGGCATGTACAAAATAATGTCGAAGGCAGTATTTCTAGTGCATAAAAGGCTTCAAATTGTGAGGGAAAAGCCTCAACTAATACAAGAACTTCCAGGGTTATTTTTTTGGAGAAATAAGGAGCCATTAGTAGAGAGGAAGGACAAACTGATCAAGAAGATCAAATGGATAGGTTCCATGATGAATACAATGCCTTAAGTATTCCCATATGAAGAGACATGACATTTACTAAATTCTATGAGATGAAGACAAGGAGTGGGCATAGGAGCACAAGGTATGAAGAGAGGAAGGATATTCAGCACCATTTAGGGAAGATCACCAGCCCAACTTTCAATGGATTTGGTAGTTCATCAGCAAGGGCTTGGTTGCAGAAATTAGATACATACTTCTTATTAAATCCAATGTTTGAAGAGAAGGCCATCAAAATTGCTACCTTACATCTAGAAAGGATAGCTCACAACTGGTGGTTTCATGGCATGATAACTCAAGGACGTGATTCCCTAACCACCTTAGAAGACTTCAACAAGAGAATGACAAAGAGATTTGATAGAAGGAGACCAAATTTTCATTTTCGGGAGCTAGAACAGCTGAAGCAAGAAGGCAAGGTGGAGGACTATGTTGCAGAATTCCAGAGGCTTGCAGTGATCATTCCAGATGTAACGAAAAGAAGACTCATAGTGTTGCTTGTAGAGGGCCTAGCTTAACCCCTTTAAGGTCTTGTAAGAGCATTTTATCCAAGTACATTGCAAGAATCCACCAAGATAGCTCTTAACTTAGAAGATTCAATGGAGAAAGATAGATTCTACTCCAAGAAAGAGGCTCCTATGTTTCCAAAGAAACCATTTCAAAAGAACACACCACCTGCCAAGGTATCAGCTCCTAAGCCAAATCAAATGGAGGCATCCAAGAATGAACTATGAAGGAAGAAGCTAGCTTCGCATACTGAGAGCCTTGGCAACCAAGACATAGGTGTTTGGGGAAAAGAGAAATACTTTACATAGAGGTAGTTTCTCATGAGGACACAGAGAACAATGAGCCTGAACCTGAGGATGAGGTAGAGGATGTTTATCATGAGCAACAAGGAAGAGAGCATTCAAGAGGTACACTTGCAACACTTTCAAAAGCACCACAATATAATGCTTTTCGTGTTAGAGGAGTCTTGAGTGGACAAAAGGTAACGATTCTTATTGGTAGTGGAGCAACTCATAATTTCATTGATGCAGAGCTAGTAAGCGGATTGGGAGGGATTTGAAGGGTTTAATGTTATAGTTGCTAGTGGGTCAATTCTTCCTTGTAAGAAGAAGATACCACCAATGGAATTGACTGTGGGGGAGTATAAGATGAAAGATGACTTCTATATTATCAATATGGGGGATACAGAAGTGGTTCTAGGAGTGCAATGGTTGTACTTATTTGATAAATATGAAGAGAGTTATTGAACAATGAGTTATATTTCTAACACAATGGAAAGAAGATAGTTCTACAAGGTCTATCTAATAATGGACCCATGACAGTTTCTGCCAAAAGGATGGAACAAGCTTTTCCCAAAGACCAAGTGTCATGGGCAGCTGAATGTTTAATTACAAACACACGTCCTACAAAGGATGGGAGATCATACAATGAGGAAATTCAATCTATTTTGGACAAGCATAGCATGATTTTTTTAGGCATTCCTCCTTGACTACCACCAACATATAATTGAGATTGAGGAGGAAGCAAAACCAATTATGACAACTCCATATTGTTATCCTAGGGTATACAAGGAAGAGACTGAGAAGGCAATCAAGGATCTATTGCATATGGGGCATATAAGGCCTATTTCTAGTCCACTTGCATCATCCGTAGTTTTGGTCAAGAAGAAGGATGGGACCATGAGGATGTGTATTGATTATAGAGCACTCAACAAAAGGACAATCAAGAATCGGTATCTGCTACGAAGGATTGATGAATTGATTGATGAGCTTCATGGGGCAAAGTATTTCTCCAAGATTGATTTGCATTTAGAGTACTACCAAATTAAGGTAAGAAATGAAGATGTACACAAAAGAGCTTTTAGATGTCATTTTGGGCATTATGAATTCTTGGTCATGCCAACAATTGGTTTAACCAATGCACCCACAACAATCCAATCTCGCATGAACCAAGTATTCATTCTTCAATTGAGGAAGTTTGTATTGGTTTTCTTTGATGACATTTTGGTTTATAGCAACACATGGAAGGATCACTTAAAGCATCTAGATAAGGTGCTTAGCATACTTGAGCAGCACTCATTTTATGCCAAAGTCTCCAAATGTGAGTTCGGATTGACTGAAATTTTATATTTGGGATTTAAGATTAGCGCCCAAGGGGTTAGTGCGAATCAGGAAAAGATCAAGGCAGTCCAAAAATGAACTAGGCCAAGGAATTTGACACATCTAAAAGGATTTGTGGGTCTTTGCAGCTATTATAGAAGATTTGTGAAAGGGTTCTCAAAACTTGCAACTCCCTTGACAAATTTGACAAAGAAAGGAGCATTCTCTTGGAGCCCAGCAACCCAGCAAGCTTTTGATAAACTTAAGGAGGTAATGAGTTCATGTCCCATTTTGGCAATTTGGCAATTCCAGATTTTTCACTTCCTTTCATTTTAGAATGTGATGTTTCAGGAGAAGGCATTAGGGCTGTTTGATGCAAAATAAACATCCCAGAGCATATGAGAGAAGGAAACTCAAGAAGGTTGAACTATTTATGACAAAGAGGTGCTGGCTATAATGCATGCCTTAGCTAAATTTTGACAATATTTGGTTTGTGGGAAGTTTGTAGTCAAAAAGGATCATAACAGTCTGAAATTCTTCCTCAACCAACGGGATTTGAATGATGGACAATGAAAATGGGTGACTAAAATTCAAGCCTATGATCTTGACATTGAATACATTAAAAGAAATAATAATGGTAGCCGATGCACTCTGTAGGAAGCCTTATCTTTATTCTATAACTGATATATCTGCTGATTGGAAGGCTTTAATAATGGCTGAGTAAGTCAAGAATTCATTTGCTAAAGATATTTTTGGAAGGGAAATTGCAAGATACTAGGTTCAAGGTAATATATGAGCTCATCCTTTACAAAGACTGAGTGCATCTCATACATGAATCTAAGATGAAGGAGAAGATTTTGAGGGAATGTCATGACATACCACTTGTTGGTCATCTCGGCTTCTACAAGACATACAAGCAAGAGAACGTTTCTCATGGGAAGGGTAAGAGAAAGATGTGTTGCAGCATGTAAGAGAGTGTATGGAATGTCAACAAAACAAAGCAAAGCATATTTTCCCAGCTGATCTATTGCAACCCCTACCTATTCAGAATCAAAAATGGTAAAGCATATCCATGAATTTCATCACAGGGTTGCCCAAGGTTCAAGGTAAGGATTGTATGTATGTGGTTGTTAATAGGCTCACTAAATATACACACTTTCATGCCCTATTTTCAGAATTTAACACTCCACAAGTGGCAGATCTGTTCTTTACGGAAATTTTCAGACTTTGTGGTTTGCCCAAGAACATTGCAAGTGATAGGGACAGCAGGTTCCTCAATTAGTTTTGGCAAGAGCTCTTTCATTTGACAGGTACTGAGTTGACACCTAGAACTAGCTATCATCCACAAACTGATGGGCAAACGGAGATCGTGAACAAATGAGTAGAGGGCTACTTGAGGAACTATGTCACAGGCAGCAAACCACTAGGATCAAATGGTTGCATCTAAGAGAATATTGTACAATACCACTCATCATATGTCAATTGGTATGTCTACCTTTAAAGCTGTTTCTAGTTATGATGCTATCTCATTTATGGATTTGATTCTTATTGATAATAGAGTGTCAGGTGCAAAGGATGTGGTACAGCAAAGTAAGGACATCTTGGAACCTCTCAAGGAGAAATTGCAGCAGGCCCAAAAACAGCAAAAAATACAAGCTGATAGGAACCGAACTAAGAGAGTTTATGAGATCAATGACATGGTATTTTTGAGGTTGCAGCCTGTTGATGTGTTTTTTATGCACTATGCAACACAGAATAAAATACTATGTATTCTATCCTCTCTTGAACAAAATCCTCCCAAGTGCTAAACTATGTGATCAAATGGGATGACTCCAAGGTTTCCAAGGTTCCAAATGTCAGATCTTGACGTGCTCTTGGATAGACTCAATGTGTGTGATGCGATTTTGCTGGAATCACAAGGTGGACTTACATTGAACCTTGAATGCTTAAATGTCAAAGGAACATGGAAATTAAATTGATTTGAAAAAAGACAAAAAGGATAAAGGGTTTAGAAAGCTGATCTAATCCTAGGAATGCAAGAGCGATGGACAATCTTTGGTGAAACTCAACTAGACTTTGATTTTCCATGCAAAGCAACAACTCCACAAAGTTTAGTGCAGTCTCCTATGGTAAGCATGTGACGTTCAAATCACGACCACAAACATAGACACCATCAAAACGATGCATATCATTGAAGAAGTAGCAATTGAAGTTAAGCTTGGATAAATGAGTTTAGTTGACTACGCAAGATACTTCACAATCAACGAAATACTAGTAGTATGAACATAGGAGCTTCACCATCAATCATGCACGAAGATCTTTCATCCATCTAATTATCATCATCTAACATGAGGATCCAACAAGAAACCATGCAATTATGTAGAAGAAAGTTGAATCAAGAAACAACACATTCCACCATATCTTCGTTGAATCAAGAAACAACACATTCCACCATATCTTCAATGAAAAGGATGCTTATTTACAAATTTGGCAACAATTTTTGCCTTCTCCTATTCTACTTCTACTTGCTAACTGCTATCTGCTAACTATTAACTATTAGCTATTACAAATGAGAAAGCTGAGCTTTATATAGATAGCTCTTTACATGAATGGCTCAAATTGACTCACAATCAATGGCCAAGATTACAAGATAGAAACCCTAATTAGGGTTTGTTACACCCATTGCAAAGCATTTAATGCTTGACCAATGATAAAATTACATTGAGTGGAACACATGTCCTTTAAATGATTGACCAATAGATGATGAGGGTAGGTACATTGGACTTTTGCCCACATGTGGTAGTTATTTGCCTCATCCTAGTTATTTGCCTCACTGGATGAGTCAGGTGCATTGAACCTGGACGCCCTGACCTAGAATGATGTAATTGGATAAGTGATGACTAGACGCCACCTCAGCCACTTGATCTTGGTAACTCATCACAAGTTGTAGGCGAATGAGGCATATCTCTTTATACTCAACATTATCCAAGCACCTGCAGTGGTGATGCAGGTAGGAGATATTCCCAAATTGCATCATCCTTGGGGATCACTCTTTCTAACTTTGATTAACTCTTATGGAACTATCACTTGATCCTGAATCCCTTCACTGGAAGCCTCCGTCTTGGATTACTTTCTTCATGTACTGGTACTAATTCTTGGATTTCTAGAGGAAATTCAAGATAGCCATATGTTCCTCTTTTGATGTTGACCTCTACACTTGCTTTATGGTGTCTTTCCTTGATGTGATTGTGTGATCTCTCCTTTACTACTTGAAGTCCTTTCTCACTTGTCTTTGCTTTGAACATGCTGATGTTGATGTGTGAGTCCTCCACACCCTAGCAAAGTCGATGTTGTGAAGCAACTTATCTTGGATACTTAATCTTCCCAATGTTGCAAAATCTTCTTTGTCTTCTCATGTCCTTAGGCTTGAACATCATGAGCTGATCTCATGCGTGTCCCCATCTCCTTCAAGTGATCAAGTTCTTTTCCTTTTGCTTTCATAACTTGAAAAGTAAATAAACCTTGATCAAGATATAGAAGAGAACAATTTCATTCTTTAAATCAATGATGAATTCCCTTTGTTTAATCTCTAATTTTCACATTTCAAGGTCTGATTCCCTGATGTTCTAAAGTCTGATTTGTCATATTTTCAGTCTAAGACTTCACTTTTTTATGTATGATTTTTCATTGTTTCTGATCTTGAATTACTTCTGCTCTTAGGCGTGGATTTAGGCATCAATTGGAAGTCAACTAAAGACTGATCGGAGATTTGGAATACTATTGGCAGCTGATGTGAAGGCGGGTTGGGGATTAGGAGGCCAACTGGAAGTCCTTCATAACCGATCAGTCTTTTTATCATGAAGTAGAAGTAACAACTTCTATCTTTTCATCATCTTTGATCGCATATTTGATCAACCTTGAAATCGCTCTTACCTTTGCATTCTAGGCCAGACTTTTCAAGGCCAAGTGGAAATCATCTAAGAATGGCCAGGGATTTTGATAGGGCATTGGAAGTGCACATGAGATGGTCGTGGATTTGACTTCCAATTGGAAGTGGCTTCATATCCTAACAATCTGATCACCTTCTTGCCTTCTTATTGAAATCATTCCTACCCTTTAGTAGTACAAACAGCATTCATCATGTCTTTGGGCGAGGTTCTAATGGCTGATTGAGAGTCTCCAAGACAAATCGGACTTTTTGGTACCCACTGACAGTTCGGACTTTTCAAGGGTCACTGACAACGGCGAGACTTTTGATGCCTCACTAGCAGTTCAGACTTTTGGTCTCAAACTTGAAATTCTGGTTTTTTAAGGGGCATAGGAAGTGAACGGGGTTTTGTGCCTTCATTGATAGTGACATCAAGAAGTTCGTGGATCTAAGGCTCTATTGACAATCAGTCAAAGATGTCAACTTCACCTGCCCAATCACCTTGTTTAAAGCCATTCAAGTCATTGCTAAAAGATTTCATTTATGTCAATCATTACTATCTATTAAAACATCAGGCACTCCTTCAAGAAATCTTCATCTCACCATGTGCAAGAGCTTCCACACCTTGATCGGGTTTTAGTGGGTCACAGGAAATGCTCCCTTGAGGTGGTCAGACTTTTGGACACCAAATGGAAGTCAACTAAAGCTGGTTGGGCTTTTTAAGGTCCATTGACATTGGTCGTGGATTTTGCCTCAGAGTGGAACTGGGCATGGATTTAGGGGTCCACTGGAAGTTCAATCCAAAGCATCAATGTTACTTGCTCAATGAGCATTTCAAGGCATTTCCACTCACTTCTAGCTGATTCTACCAATCTCATACATCATTATCCTCAAAAAACCTTAAGTATTAATTTCATCAACATCCAACTCACCAAACATGAGCCTTTCAATCTAATCAGACTTTGGGTAGGCAACTAGAAATTATCTCTAGGCAGCTCGGAGATCTCACCACCTACTCGCAATGCTAGAAAAGGTAGGTCGAACTTTTTGGACCCCACTAACAACGAGTGAAGGTAGGTCGAACTTTTTGGGGGTCACTGACAGTGACCTCACTTGCTCAATTTCATAAGTAGTGGCACTTCCCTTGCTCACTCTAAGGGTCCTTCATCATCAACAAAATCTCTCCATGGTTGTTTAGGCTTCTATCTTTATTGACTTGCACCTATCATCTCAATTCCCATGGTTGATCTCCACACTTGCATTCATTGTTTCCATCTTTGAAGATGATGAACAAATGAAATGATCGTCATATATCGCCCATTGCTAGTGCATTGAAAGCAAAACTAACATCAATTCCACCTAAAGAAGGGGATATGACCTGATCACTTCTTGGCAATCTAAGACACTACACTTCCTCAAACACAAGGTTAATAGCTAAAGACTCTACTAGATGACTAAGCAAAGACAACTAACCTAGAAACTGGAAAAAAGTGGGGGTCCCCATTTGCAATGGGGCAATGTGTGAAAACGTCAAAACACAACCCTATCAGCAATCCTCTATCAAAGGGAGTGCAGCTGAGAAGCTAAAGCCACGTTTTTTTGGGCTCTACAAGGTGATAAGAAAGATTAAGGAGGTATCTTATGAGCGCAAACTTCCATCTAACAGCAGAATTCATAACAAATTCCATGTTTCGTGCCTTAAAAAGGCCCTTGGACAGCAGGTCACTCCTTCATAAGAGCTACCACCATTTGACTATGAAGGAAAATTGGTTCTCAAACCTGAGACAGTGTCGAACATGAGAGAGAAGTTAAGAAACAATGCCACTCTTGAGTATTTGGTGAAATGGAAAGGACTTCCCCTTGAAGATGCAACATGGGAGTGCGTTGAGATTTTTGAACATCCCAGTCTGAAATTGCTTGAGGACAAGCAATCAGAGAAAAGAGGATTGTGATGAACCAAATATTTTGCTAAATCTCTAATTAAATAAATAATAAATTAAAATAAATAAATGATAATTATTATTAATTTAATAGAATTGCTTTTAGAGGCCTACCTATGGTTGAGTCATTTTTTCCTTAAGATGGTTTTCCCTTGGCCAACTCAACTGGAGGCAAGTATATATGGATGTGTTTTTGTGATTCCAAACATCAAAGAGTATTATCATTCCCTGACATTAAATGAATGCTTGAAAAGCTCAGATGCATACCCAAGTCATTCGCAACTTGTAAGATGTAGCCCCTAACCAGTGTTTTCTATTAGCTTTCATTGTTCATCCTTACTTAGTATTCCAACTCATTAGTCAACCTGGTCTTGTCTTAATTTGCATTACTCTACAGGCTATTCACAAAGGTATTGGAGTCTAGCCGCAAGTTTCCAGATTCAATCCCTGCAATAGCTACAGAACCAATGCACTAAGGAAGAGCTACAAGGAGGCATTAGGAATCTCAAACCAACGTAAACTTGAGAAGAGTTAGCGTGGCGATCTAAATGGGGTGCAGCTAGTGGACCAATCTAAATGAATGAGAGAATGTAGTAGTATGTAGACAAGAAGCTTGCAATAAAGGTTATTGCTTGCATCGTTAAATCCAAGCACATCGCCATAAAAACATCAGCTAGATACCTTGTGCATGGGAGCTCGCGATTACATATTTTCAATCAAAAGGCAGCCAATATGTTTTGAGACCAAAGAGCGTGATTAGGAATTTCAATTCCAAAGGAACGTTGGATGATAAGATCAATGACTTGTATATATTTAGAAAAACTTTATTTATTAAGAACACATGACTTTGCATAAGGTATTTGTAATGGTGGAAAAGAGAAAGGGAGATGAAACCCTAAAAACATCTTTCACCTAAACATTGGTATACAGAACCACAAAAGGGTAGGAAATTGCTTGACCAACTCTTGTAAAAAGGGTCAAGCAACACCTTAGGGTTCCTATTCCTTTTTTGCAATCGGATACTAACTTAAGTTGATTTGTGAATGCAAAGTGACTAGGATCTAAGCAAGTATGACTGAACAATTGAACTTTTGAAAAGATCTAATACAGTAACAAAATCTGTAGGAAATGTATAGAAATGAAGAGGGAATACAGAGGTTCAACTATTCCCGCAATCTGACTTGAAGTTGACCAAATCGATGGGCCCAAAACGCCCTTGTCTTCGAATGCCTTGTTGCACAAAAACATAGATTTGAAACCCTAAGGCTTGCAACTATGATCCTATTGAATCTAGGGTAAATCTTGGAGGACAATGGCAACCAGCGCACCCTTGTCCTGGACAGATGTGCCCAAAGTTCCCTTGTGCAGGGTTTTCAGGCTCAATTTTGCAATGAAGATCTTTCTCTGTGTCCTAACTGCATTCAAAACTTTCCATCTCAATTTGAAACCTGTAACTGCACCTGCAAGACAGAAAATGGTAGGGTTGTGGCTATATAGGGGTTTGCCTTAGTCAACCACTTGTTTTGGTGATTTCAACCTTCACAAATAGCCAACATTGTACTTGGAATAATGTGTGTGCTCTTGAATCTTAAGTGTGTCTAAGATTGCTATGAGCTAAAACCATAAAATGTAAACTAGGATCCTACTCAAATGTGTTAGCTCAAAACCCTAAATGATATGATTAAATATAAATTGTAACTAAATCAAGAATGTATAAATCACATAACTTGAAATGATAAATCTCAGATCTGAAGCTTAATGTAGAAATATGAGAATAACATGAAATCATACCCAACCCCTTAGGGAGAGGTACAAGCCAATCATCAATCAATGATTCCCTATCATCCTACAACATCTCCTAAAGCTTCCATCATGATTGATGCTTGATGATTAGATCTTCAAATTGCTGGTCTGAATCTTCACATAAAGCTGAGTCTTCACTTCATGAGGATATCACAATATTGCACCTTCAATTGCTTTAGATTGATATCTCACAAATGAGGAAAGGAACTCACTTATATATGACATCCTAACTTTAATTTGATTAAATGGACGAGTTAGAAATGTTATTTTTTTGCATTGAGATAGTTTTGAAAATGGTAAGACCGACTCTATAACCTCTCAAAAAATTTAGCCAAAAAGGGTCAAACAATGGAGCTCGGACTGAAACTGTCCCGACAAAATAGGCCCAAATTTTTAGGATTGCTGGATTATAGGATCTAATTTCCAAAAATGTAAGTCTCGTGAAGAATTATAATATTTAACTGGGAAAAATGTTAATCTTCTTGAGTTTCTGAAATAGGGTAGGACTTAATAATTGATTAAAATGATGAAAGATAAAGGGCACACCTAGAATTAAGGACACGCGTAAGAGTGTGATGAGATTTAAATTAAAATAGGACTCATATTCTTGAATTAATTATTAATTAAATGCATATGATGGTCCTATAATGCATAATAAAATGGTATACACTAAAGTGATTGCTAGAAAAGCATGGAATTGAACACCCTAATTAAAGGTGTACAATTTATGATGCTACACAATTCCTAGATGTATCTAAAAAGGAGTATTATGAGAAATTGATTATCATCTTAAATTTCCTAAAATATTCAATTGTGAAAATGAATCTAAGTTTTTTATATTTGAAGACTGCTACTCTAATTTTATTTGCAGTTAAGTTTTTGCATTGTCATAAGCTGGTATCTTTCATGCACACTAATGTTTGTTGTGCCCAAAGATTCTAACCAAGGATAACCAAAAAAAATATACAACCCATCCATATCTGAAGCATAAAAATTTGAATGCAAAATATATCTATCCATAGAAAGCTTCAAGTCTTCAAAAATTGGAATATCGTTACCCTTTGTTAGACTATCCTTCATTAGCTTTGCTTGTACATATAGTTTCTTGATGAAATTATATTTGTTGCTACACTTTATAGAAACAATAAACCTTGCTTTTTGAATACAACCATGTAAGTGAAGAATTGAATCTTCCTTCCTTGAAGCTAAATTGCATGCAATTTTATCTTTCAACTTCTTTTCATATTCTTCTTCTACTCCACCTTTTATAATTTCTTGTGGTGCCCATATATCTAGGGAGGCTCATTCCAACTCATCGAAAGAACAAAAGTAATTATACAATGGCAAGTACCATTGACTAGCTTCACCTTCTAAACATAGAAAAAAGATGTTTTCCACGATAAATTTTCACCATGAGATCTTTTATATTAGTTCCACCATTCTAATGTATCTCCATTTCTATCAAATTTAGGATACTCCATTGAAACAAGGGTTTTAAGAAACAAAAATCAATAGATCTTCTATCAAAACCATTGACCCAACTCTGATTGGATTGTTTCATGATGTTATTTGCCTCAAAACTAAAATAACAAATAACAGACCCCTAATAAATTTTGACAAGCTTTCCAAAAATGTAAAACAATCAAAAAAGTTCCTTGAATTACAGCTTGGAGATATAATGCGTGAAAAAAACATGAAAATTGCAATAAATCGCTCAACATTGATGATCAAAAGCTTAATTTTGGACTATAGCTTACCTTCTCAAACCCTCAAACTCTACTAAACAAAAATATAGAAAAATTCACAAAAGTTTGGAAAATAGATAATCTTCAAACATCATAGTTTTGTACTCTTTCTCCAAATCATAGCTCTAATAACACTTAATAAGATCCACATGTATAATAATGCAAATAATACCATGTAAATGATAAATCGCACATACCACAAGAGATGTTCATGGGCCACGATGTCCAAATATCCAATATATGCAAAAATAGGATAAATCCTTGAGATAGGGTAACACCATATAATACTCCTTATAAAAGAAACCTCAAATACATAGCATACTCTTCACATATTCTTACAATGATAGACACCTTTTTTATAAACCTCCTCCTAATAATATAATAAAGGGGTAAACTAACAAACCCATGTAGGCCTCCTAATTACTCAATATAACTAACTTAAGGGATGTGAGGCACCTGTCAGCATCTCCATCAACCTATATACAATACAATATAATGTCTGTTGATAGATAACATAAAACAAGGCCCCTCAACAATGCATCAAACAAGTCAAGAAGGTTGATAAAGAAACAATATTAGAATTGCAGGTACGAATTTCTGAGCTCAATATCAACAATTCATTGTCTATAAGAAGGAAACCATATACAAGAACAACTTTCAGCTCTATGGTAGATATAACGATACAGCTAACACAAGAAAGCATATTCAGATAAAGAAATGTTCTTCAAAAAGCAATAAAATAGTTGTGGATACAATGTAAAGTATTTTCTTGATTGTGGTAATGACCCTACATTCCAGCATGGTAGTTAAAGAAATATTTTCTGCCCTCAAGCATCTATTCACCAATAATCTCCCATAAAAAAATGTTAAAGTAGTTTCCTTGATACAATTTAGGGCAAAATGAAATTCCCAACATGCATAAACAAATGTTAGAAGTATTAGCTGCGAACACACTAAGTACCACTAGATCATACATATAAACTTCATCTAGAGAAAATTTGATATACCAGTTCTTCTAGGAAAGAAACATCGCTGACCAGATCTTTTTGCAATAAAAAAGGGCTCTTTTCATTTTTTATACATCTCATTTTTGCTATAGAACAAATCATTGTGAAGTAAGTGTTTTGAATCTTGAGAAAGTCACAATATTCATTTAAGAGAGATTTTGTTTGATTAAGAGAAACCAATCTGGACTCTTATTCATCAAATAACTATTCTTTTGCCATTTTCCTTAAATCAAATTTGCCAATTATATGTTTTCCACTAATATTGTCCAAATTCATAAAAGATCTGATATACAGATCAATTATATTCACAATGATTGATAATGATAACAAATAAATAATGGGTTTATGTCGGATGTATACAAATGAGTAGATCAAAATGATGAGATATTATTTATTTAGGATCTTATCCTTAGCTGCAGAGTTGAGCATATTGGATTGATCTAATCCACTTGTATCAATATCTTTACATAAAAATTACTCATAACAAAAAACATAATAGTATCTTATTTTATAAAATCTAAAATTTCTCCAGTTATATTACACATATAAAAAAATCATTCCTTCAAGTTAAATGTATAAGAAAAAAAACTCACTGGCCCACATTACACAGAAAAAGTAAACTTCAAATTCATATGTTCTTCTGTAACAACATGCTATTATTCCTATTTTTACAAAGGTCCATTCTACCATTTTCCATCACTATTCCTTGTGTTGAATTTCAAATATTTCCATATTCAACTCACCTGTAAAATTGTACATCGAATTTATATTGCAGATGCAAACAAGCTCACTCCATAGCATCCTTGTTTATATGAGATCAAGCTTCTCTGACAACAAAAATGCCACAAATACAGGGTCACTCTACATAATCTTTGCAAGCCAAGCTATATATACGATGCCTACTTGTCAAGAAAGTGCAATTAACATTCTCCTCCAGCTACTTGGTACTGATAAAGTTCGTCAAACTCCAATGTTTTTTCAAGTAAGTTGCTTTATTCAGATATGAAGGTTTTTTTATCTGTATGTACGACAACTAGATGCATTGTATATACATCAAACAAAGGTGAGAGAGCTGAAGTTTCACAGTTCGCAGGGCTGTGTTGATTCCTTATGCAATCAGGTCTGATCTCCTGATCATCTAGACACGCACACAATTGGCCAGAGAATTTCTCCACAGCCAAGCTTTGAACTAGGTGGTCATAACAAGCACCGGTGTTATCTACGCCCAACTCAAGACAAACAAATAAACTAAACTATAAACTAATAAATTGCAATTGCTTGTTGCATTGAGTTTTCAAACTCAAAACCTACAAAAAGACTGTGAATTGACTAAAGCCTTCGCAGCTCTTGAACAAATTTTGAGACATTTAACTTCAGATAACCTAAAAATTTATCTATATTCCCACCAGTAAAATTGCATATTAATATTTTTCTAAGACTTAAAAATGTATCTAATATGATATTTTTGTAGCGGCGGCCCTAGCAGGATTTAAAAAATAATACCCGAAGCTTGCAATGTACAGAGAACGTGCAGAGGAAACCTACTAACCTGATGATATTACTATTGTTCCAAAGAGGCGTGTGACGGTGCCGCCAGAGATTAACACCAACATGACCTCCGTTGCCCCTCTCTGCAGCTTTAGATTGCCCAGTGGGGCTCCTCCATCCGACCGACGGTTAAGCTGCTGCTATTAGATAAGAGATAAGATAATTTCAGCGGTTTATTTGCTGTTACAGATTGCCTCCGTTTAGGAGGAGCATTGCTAGTAGCGCCGAGGCTTTTGCTTGCTTAGCTCTACTGGGATTCGTACTCTGGACCGCGATATACTTGTTAACGTAGTAGACTTGTGAACACCACAAAGGGTATGTTGTGGCAATTGTTTATATATGAGGACCGAAATACATGATCACATGGTTTACTCATGGTCGAGTACAGATTTCTCCATGTAAATTAGTGCTCAAATTTATTTCCTAAACCCTTGCTTATAAGGTTTAATAACCATGGTTTGTTTGAGTTAGCAGCCTAGTTTAGATTAAGAGCTTGCATTAGAGGAACAATTGTGAATTGAGTGAATGAGGAATTTATTGCTGTACAATTGGTTTTGGATTTATAATTTTTAGGCACATTTAATTGGAGGAAAAAGATAAATTCTAGGAGTATTTGATTCAAATTACAAATTTAAAAATTTTAGAAAGTGAAGCAGTTTGGGTAGAGACAGTAGCAGCATATCCAGATGTTCCAGATATTCCAGTCCCAGTAAAAGATATAAGTATATGAGATAAATTTTAGGAGTATTTGATTCAAATTACAAATTTAAAAATTTTAGAAAGTGAAGCATATAAGTATATGAGTGTTAATGGAATTCAACACATTAATTTGATTGATGATTATAATATTTTTTTAAAGAATAGACAAAATAAATTATTAATTGTGCAATTTTGAAAAATATCACAAAAATAAGAATTATATTATAACTAGTGCATTGTACATTTGAAAGGTCAATTGTTATAAATGTGAATTTTATACCTAACTTATTTGAAGATGAGATACTAGAACAAATAAGAAACATATAATCAAAATTAATGATAGGAAGAACCATGTATCTAACTTAAACTCAAATAATGTGATCTCATCAAACAAGTTCTCATTTCTTTGGATGTCTTCTATATTCTTGCAATTCCAAGCTCATTATATGAATTATTTTGGCCTTATGGGTCTTATTGATTTTTTCTAAGAATGACTTAATCTCAAAGGTAAAAGTTACTCTACATCGCACCTAACTCAAGAGCAAATTTAATATCTTAAGACTCCCTTTGTGAACTCCACAAGTTATATATTTCTCATTTGTTATGTCATGGTTTGAGTTTATGACTAAGAGCAAACTAAACCTTGTTAACACTTTGAATATATTATAAGAGTGTCAATGGGCTCTTGGTCTACTGGTGAAGTGGAATGTTTCCAAATGAGCCCACCATGGATCAATTCTAAGACTTTGACATCATAACAGATGAGCCCAAGATCATGCTCCGAGCGAATTTGGTGGAATGGATACCCCTCAGTCCTTGACTCTTAGCCAAAGAAGTTTTAGCCTATAGACGCATGCCCTGTATAAGGTATCAAAAACTAATTTGTGTGTGTGTATATATATATATATATATATATATATATATATATATATATATATATATATATATATATATATATATATATATATATATATATATATATATATATATATATATATATATATATATATATATTTCAAAGTAGAAGGGGGCATCAAAAGCTTGGAAGTGTCACTACACAATTTCATAATACAACAAGAGTTAGAGCTTTCCATGTCTACAAGACCAAACATTTAGCAAGAAAACAAATGTACGTGATAAAGAGCATAAATTAAACCCACAATGTTATAGTATAAAATGGTTAATGAAGTCTAAGAACATAATTTTTTTATTTCAAATAATATTAGTATAGTGTACAATGTTGATATATATATATATATATATATATATATATATATATATAGAGAGAGAGAGAGAGAGAGAGAGAGAGAGAATTTTAAAGTAAAAGATGAAATCACAAGTCTCAAAATTTCAAAGTAGAAAGGGGCATCAAAAGTCTAAAAGTGACACTACACAATTTCATAATACAAGAACAAGAGTTTCAACTTTCTAGGTCTACAAGATCAAATATTTAGCAAGAAAACAAATACATGATAAAGCATTTTATATTCAAACTATTGAATAATAAACTTTAAGTGCAAGACAAATTATAAATTAAATCCACAATGTTATAGTATAAAATGGTTAATGAAGTTTTAGAACATAATATTTTTATTTCAAATAATATTAATATAGTGTAGAATGTTGATCTAGATATCCTCATAATTTATATTGTACTACTAAATATGAGTGATGATGTCTATAAAAGTGTGTGTGTGTGTGTGTAGAGAGAGAGAGAGAGAGAGAGAGAGAGAGAGAGTCACAAATCTAAAAGGTTCACTGGATAATTTTAAAGTAAAAGATGAAATCACAAGTCTCAAAATTTCAAAGTAGAAGGGGGCATCAAAAGTCCAAAAGTGTCACTACACAATTTCATAAAACAACAATAAGAGTTAGAGCTTTCTATGCCCACAAGATCAAACATTTAGTAAGAAAATGAATACATGATAGAGCATTTTATATTCAAACTATTGAATAATGAACTCTAAGTGCAAGACAAATTATAAATTAAACCCACAATGTTGTAGTATAAAATGGTTAATGAAGTTTAAGAACATAATATTTTTATTTCAAATAATATTAGTATAGTGTAGAATGTTGATCTAGATATCCTCATAATTTATAGTGTACTACTAAACATGAGTGATGATGTCCATAAAAGGTGGAACGCTCAATGTTAGAATACATGCAATTAAGGCTCGAAGTTTGAGCACAAAATTTTATAATAGGAAATAATATTGCAAACGTAGAAACTTGATAACAAATTTCTCAAGCGTAATTAAATTAATAAATTCAATGCATCATGTATTCATAAAAACTGAACGCAATATTTTAGACTATAAAGTTATCAAGATATAAGATAATATATTTATCTAAAAGAATAAGCTTACAATTGTGATAGTATATTTTATCATGATTCAATTAAATGTTTTTTAACTAATCTCATTAATCTATATTTCATAAATAATTATTCACAAGAAACAATTTCTAATGAACATAAATGATATAATTAATACTCCTTTCATCTAAATAATATTTACAATTGTATTTTATAAAATATATATATCAAACAAATTTAAAATTAAAAAATATAAAAAATACAATAAACCCCGATTCTTGAAATATACGGCTTGGTAAAAGTTAAAGTACATAAATATAAGAGGAGTAAAGGAATAAAGATTTAAGGGTATAAAATTACATAAGAATGAAATTGTCATAAATTTAATATAGTCATCTACTTATACATATACATGAGATTTCGCTTGATTCCAAAGTATAGGATGAAATAAGGTATAAAGGTAGGTAGAAATGACATTAAGTATTTTAATAATAACATCTTTTTTAAAATAACTTTATTATTTAGATCATATCAAAAATAGTATTTTTTAATTAGCGAGAAGAGTCTTCTTTCCAAGGAATCTTCTAAATAAAAATATTTCAAGTTAATCATGAGTTTTTTTTTTTTATTGGTGATTATTTTTATTTTTTAAGAAGTAAGTTGTAGTACATATTAAGCCATCATTCATCCACACCACCATCTGAAAACTAAACCACCCTACCAAAACCATACTGTTCATTTAATAGAAATATTAAAAAAACCCATCCCCCAACCCCACTGTAGAAAAAAGTTTCATTACAACATGTCGCATTGGCATAAACTGTTTTAAGGGAGAAAAACACTAAATAGCTACTGAGTCAAAAAATTATGTACCAAGGGGTACCATTGATCATCCAAATTGTTCAACCAGCTGCAGCATTATGTGAGCTCGAAGCATCCACCGACCCTAAAGAGCCACCCACCACACCGCCCTGCTCAACCTGTCTTACCAACTCCGCAGAGAGTCGTATGGTAATCGACCTCCTTCTTCGCACCTCGTCCACCAACCTAGCCTCCACGCCCTCTTGTCTGATAATTTCTTCGAGCTCCATTAGCTGAACATAAACCACCAGGCCCTCCCATCCTCTCCTAGCATCATCTCTGAAACGAGCTTTGACCTCCTCGCGGTGTCGTAGAAACAGAATTTGGGAGTGTCTAGCCTGAAGCTCAATAATGCTCTCTGTAATACCCTCGGATAGATTAAATCCACAACTCGGAACAACCCACTCCAACAAAGACTCCAAGTTTAGCAAGCAAGCATGTAGAATAATCATCCTCGTCACATTCCTAACCTTCTCGCACACAAGCCCCGAGTCCAGTCCCCAAGCCATGAGTAGAGAATAAATATCAGCTCTCTCGACCGATAACTATGATCGATTACTGTCACCTCCTCACCTAAAACCAACTGAACCGCTTTCAAGAACAGGGGGTCTTTTGCCAAAAACATATTCTCAAGCTTCTGCACCGGGACGAGACCCCAGAAAGCCGACATTAGCTTTGAAGATCTCAAGGTAAAGTTTGCTTCCATTCTGGAAGTCCTCAGAAAACGTCGAACTCTGCAAAAAACTGTCAAGCTCTGCCAAGAACTTGTAGCCTTCACCACCAAAATCACATAAAAGCCACATTGAATACACGAAAATACCAATATTAGAAATTATCGGGCACGCTCCACAACCGCCGCCATTTCAGAAAGCATTATGCATTAATTGCCCATTAACTCGACCCATAATTACATCTTTAGATTAAAAGTTGGCTGCAAGTCGCACATATCGAATTTACAGGAGTACAATTCTTGGCAGGGTTTCTTAACTCCATCACACGATGCAATCATGACAATCTCGCCACCTCACCTCCCCTTTGGAAAGCTCACACGCCATGTTTGATAGATCGTCAGCAATGACATTCCCACCTCTTTTAACATGGGAAATACAAAAATCTTGGAAGGATTTTAGTTTTTCACAAATAATATGTATGAACTTATTTAGTTTCTAACATGGGGTGTCACCTTTGATCAAGGCGTTGATCACTACTTGGGAATCCCCTTCCAAGTGGACTTTTGATGCCTTCATGTTCACTACCAAGTCAGCCGCTAACAAAGTCGCTTGAGCCTCTGCCTCGTTATTGATTTTGTCCTGTAATCTTCTAGCTCCTGTGAAAAGGATCTTCCCCTCATCATCGCAAGCCACACACCCCGCACCTGAAGTGCCCAGATTCCCTTTTGAGGCCCCATCAAAGTTAAGCTTCACCCAACCCCTCTCAAGCTTTGACCATGTCACTACATCAACTTCAAGAGGACTGCTCACTGGATTAACCCTGGAAAACCCATGAATGAGTCAAGTTAATCATGAGTTTAATTTAATAATATTTTTTAATTAAAAAAAATTATTTATAGTAATAAAAATATTTATATTTATAAATTTTTTTATATTTATAAAAGATTTAGAATATATATAAAAAAATTAAAATATATATTAAAAAAAATTATTATAAAAAAGTAGGCAATATTGTCATAATAAATAAATATTAATAAATGGCATTATTTACATTGATAATTGTGTTGTCTACGAATGTGTAGTGTTGCGATTAAAACACTTTGTTGGTGAAGCAACCACTAAGGTTCAAATCCTTGTTGGTCCATTGAGCTCTAATGCCTTATGCCTTCGCTGGATCATTGAGCTCACAAGTTTGATCAAGTGAAGTGTGGGAATGAGGTCCCCTATTTGTGGTTTCACTAGTTCATAGCTTCAAGACAAAAGTGTTTCACGTGGAATTGAAGGGCATGTCATGCTAGTGTCACTATTTTAAATGTTATATTATGATAAAAATAACTCGCATGCAAGAGTCAAGCGAGAATGGTAAGGACAGATGGGGAAATCCAACCTCAAGATCCCTACATTTGCAACTCCGAGGCAAATGAAATTATGTTATGAAGTAGATTTTATAAAGGAAGCAATGGACATCAACAAGATTCTCAAAACAAGGAAAGGGGACACAAAATTTCAGATCATTAGGGGAATGATAGAGCCAAGAATCTAAACTTTAGAGATAGACCAAAGACCAAACAAAGGGGATTCGCAAGGCCTTCGAAGAGAAAAGCATTTTTCATGCCGTCAAAAACACTCTCTTAAAAAATGGATCGCCTCAAGGAACAAGATCTTTCTATCAAACTGTGCAAAAGGGGATGCCTTAAGGCACAAATTCTAGACTGGTGGAACTGGAAATTTAAGCATAGGTATGCATAAGTTCATTGCCTAATGATTTCTTTTTACTAGAATGCGGTAATTAAAAAATGGAATTAATGCATGATAACCCTCTCTTTTTAAAAATATTTAGTTTATGTTGTTTAGAATGGGAACCAAATTTTGATCCATTAAAGCACCAAATTGGAAAGGCTACCACATGGATTAGGTTAGCTAACCTTCCCTCTGAGTACTAGAATCCAAAGTCTTTGATATTGACATGGGAGGCATTGGGATCATTCATGGGAGTATGTGAGGACTTCATCAATGGTAAGTCGAGGCCAACAACAAAGATTTGTATAGAATAGATCAAGAGGGATGCAATATGAGATGAATTGGAAATTATGATGGAGAATGCTTGTTGGCATCAAAAGATATCAATAGATCACAATCTAAAGGGAGGAAAATGTTATTCTGGCCAAGGGGATGCTTCAATTGATCCAAAATTGCAACCATCAAAATTCAATCAGAATGGGTCTAATAAGAATTTACCTACAACTGAGGTTTGTACCTCGAAATATATTAGGGAAAACTTAGAAGAGGGAGAAATAGTGGAAGTTAAGGAATCAAATAGAGATATCATGCCTTTATTAGAGGAGGGTCTAGCTAAAGCGTAGTTGCCTCAATTGAGCTCTTCATTTCTAGAGAGATTGAAAAAGGGAAAAGTGATATTGTAGACACCTAAAAATTTCTCATTGGTCGCATACTAATCATTTGTCTTATTAATTAAGTAATTCTTTAACTGTTTAATTAAATTAAACAATCGTATTCTTATGAACTAATTTAATCATCATTATCCATCTTACTAATTATTCAATTTCTATGTCCCTTATCAATTCATCATTCATCCCTTTCTTAAAAATTAATTAAATATTATTTATTTATTTATTTATTGATAGGTAAAGGGTCGTAGCCGAATAATTTTATTAATTTAAAAATAACAGAGTTATAATCCCGATTCAGTGTGAGCATCGGTAGGAAAGAATCAGGTAAGAAAATCTTCAATCTTGCCCAAGGAATTCATCCTGGATTTTATATATTACATTTTAGGCCTTTAGCTGTTTATTACGATATTTAATAATCTACCACTAATGAGATTTTAATCTAGTACTTTGCTGCCATGGTGTACTTCTTTCTAAGCTTCAAGTCTTTCCCCTTCTCTGATGTTGCATTACCTACCTTGGTTGTGAATGTGTCAATCTTGTTGTTGATCACTCCATCTAACTAGATAATGAATCACCTGAACACCTTACAACCACTAGAGCTCACAGACATGTCAGTTTGTTAGTTAAAATCCTTAAATCAACATATGGGGTACTAATAAGCCTTTTAGGTAGAAATTCAATTATGCTGATGAGTTCCATCAATTGATCTCAAGAACATTCGCACTTACTGAGCAGTATATAAAGCATGCTTAAATGCCTAAAAGAGAATTACCTTAAAGCTAAGCCAATTACGGGAACAATCTATCATTCGACAATATTTCATAATTCAAACAAACCAGAGATTAATTCTTAATATGTATATTCAGAATAAGTGCAATTGTAATTAACCTCCATATATTATGTCTATATGTATCCGATTACTTGATATTTATCACAGAAAAATAAAATACCATAAAGTTCTAAGTCTAGTCCATCAAAACCTAATACTGTGGAAACAACCTATATACCATTTGCACATAAAGTCCTGCTATTGTAGAATCTTGTATCACTTAAACTGAAACCTACTTAAAGAGAGAGAATAAGTAGTCTGGATCTAAACTGTAAAAGTTAATGGCCTTTATGCTAATACTACTATAATTTCAGAAGCCACTAAAAGCATGCAAAAATGAACTAGTTTAGTCTCCCATAAGACTTCGGTCAATGAAGTCGCAATCCATAGCTTGCCCAATAGTGGACGGACCTACCTCCCCTGCTTTCAGAGACCGGGAGCTTCCTGAAGCCCTTCCTCCATCCTCGGATTTCCTTTTGGTTTTGCCAACCTTTATAATTACAGGTGGAAGGACTTGAATTATTTCTATCGGGATTTTAGGCATATCGTCTGGGATTTTAAAACCTTCCAGTTTTAGGTATTCCATCCACCACGTGCTATTAGGCGCTTCCTTTAGATGTGGCCATTTGAAGAGGAAGTTTGCATTTCTTTGAATGCTTCCCCGACGTTGATTGAAGGACTCTTTATCCCTGATGACTAATAACGGGCGCTTGACAATAATCCTCCCTTCAACCAGAAGCCCTCTTGAGCCTGTATTAATGTAATCTTCTGGGAACAGGATCCTTAATTTGTCATCCACACTTCCTATAACTAACTCTAGATTGCCCAAAAATTCATCCTTGAAGATCGTCCTACAAAGTTGTTTTACGTCCCCTTTATCTACCCCAACTATGAGAAGAATGGTCGTGAATGTGTCAGGTATATCATAATTTACCCTATATATACATTTATTGTCACTAGCCGAGATCAATCTCATATTTAACTCCATCACTTCCCAATATTTGTTTTAACTACAAAAACCCCAAGCTAATGTAGTCGTCTGAGGTTTCTTTGCAATTAATAGGTGTTGGAGGTGATAGAGTCACTCGATATGAATGAAGTCGCACATGTGAGGGATCACTTCAACTAATGCTATAATTATTAGATAGCCTTAAGTTTTACTTCCCCTACAATCCACGTCTCAGTTTATCAACCGAGTATAACGTGGCTGAAAACATGATCCTTTATGATGACAATCTCTTAATTAGCTATCTTTCTATTTTACCTAGATTTGGAATTTATACAGTTGTCATCCTCTTTTATTTATTATTATTATTTTAATACATTTAAACCGTAGATATGTTTCAATAAATAGGCCTTGTTTCACTTAAATATTTAATCCCCTATTCTTTCAATGTGGTTTCCATATGTATCATAATTGGCTAACCTATCGGCCTCTACATTCCCTTCTCTATATATATGGTTAATAGTGTATTCATCAAAATACTTCAATAATTGAATGACTCTAGTAAGCCTAGAATTTAATGACCAATTAGGGGTGGTTTTAGTTCTTACTGCATTGATGATAATATGGGAATCCCCCTCTATTGCTAGCCTTTTAATTCCAAAATACTTGCACATTAGTAGTCCCGAGATTAGAGCTTCCATTCCCTCTATATTGTTGGATGTTTTCCCAATTGGTTTGGCTATTTTGGCAAAAATAGATCCATCGCAATGATGAATGATGCTTCCAATGCCTGCTAAGCTAGGTTTCCCTCTGGAAGCTCCATCGAAATTCAGTTTGAACCATCCAAATTTTGGTCTTGTCCACTTACTTTCTTCTCTTGCCTACTTACTATATTTGTCTCCCTTACCATAATGTGGTGGTATTATTAACCCAAACCAGTCCTTCCGGATCTTGCTATCCCAAATTGTGAACTAACAGTCTTTCAAATTGCTTTTCCTAAGTCTTTTGTTTGTTGTTTCTACTATTGACGCTTCTATCTTATTGCAAAGATTGTGTGTTTCCATACTTTTGCTTTGGATGATCCTCCTGTTTCTTTCTTTCCAAATTTCCCATACCAAAATGGAGGGAGCAATCTTCCAAATATCTTTATATAAACTATGCTTTTGAACAATTTGTCAACCTTTCATACTACTAATTAAGTCATTGGTCATTACTGATTTCCATTGGAGTTTCCTACAGAGCCACTCCCAACATTTTGAAGTATAGGGACATCTCAAAAGGAGATGATCCATTGTTTCCTCGTTTGACTTGCATAGAGCACATCTTAATGGACCTTCAAATCCGATTTTCTTGAACCATTATGTCGTCATAATTCTTTTCTGCAATGTTGCCCATGACAACATGCCTGCTTTTGGTAGGCATACTTTATCCCAACAAAGTTGGAGAGGTATGTCAGTATTTTCTGATAAATTTTTCATAACCTTCTCTAGCTGTGTATTCTCCTGATTTCGTACCTATCCAAACTATTATGTCTACTCCATCCCTTATTGTTATATTCCTTTATACTAATATGCTACTGAGCTCCTCCTTTTCATCTACAAAGAGGGGAGTTTGATCTAACGATCTCCATTTCCAACCTAACGATGGGTCACCCCCCCGAGATTTCAATATAATTATTCAGATATTTTCCCCATAAATTCTTTAGGGTTTCCTTTGTTTTGGGGTTGGTAAGGATATTGTCTAATGTTGCATATCCCCACCAAGAGTCGCTCTAGAATTTGACTGTGTTTCCCATTGCTACATCCCAAGTGACATAGTCTATGATTAGCTTCCTATAGTCTAAGATGAAATTCTAAATCCTGGATCCCTTGGGTGGGTTTGTTGTTTTGAAGATATTGTCGGGGTCCATTCCTATCAGGTGTTTCTTTCTTAGAATTTTGACCCATTTCCTATCCGGCTCCTTGTACATTTCCCATACCAATTTTTCTCCCAAGGCCCTGCTCTGCTTACCAAGGTTTATGATTCCAATGCCTCCTACATTCTGAGGTCTGCATAGCTTATCCCACTTAATTGAGGCTAATTTATTATTTTCTGAGGCCCCCTGCCAAAATAACTGCCTCAGTGTTTTTTCTAGTTGTGCCTTTGCAACTTGAGATAGTGGAACACATGATATTTGATATGTTGGGATAGTTGTTAGGACGGATTTCAGCATTAAGGCCCTCCCCGAGTTTGACAACTATTTGCCTTTCCATGAATCTATTCTACTTTCTATCTTTGACACAATCAGATCCCAAACCTTTTGCCCTTTGTTTCCTTTGACCAATGGAAGACCTAGATATTTGCATGGAAACTTAACTTTCTTATACCCCAAAATGTTGCATTTTTTAATTTTGTTCTTTCATTGGTATTTACAAAAAATATTTATGATTTGGTTGCATTGACTAGTTGTCTAGAAGCTTTAGTGTATCTATTGACTATTGCTCTAAATTCCTTGGCTTTTGTTTTAGTCGCTATTCTGAAAAACATTGTATTGTCTGCGAATTGTTGATGGGTTACATTATCCACCCCTTCAGTCATTTTGATCCGTCTGATTTTGCCCAGAGAACGGGCCGTACTAATCGCTCTGCCAAAGGCCTCCACCACAATTATGAACAAGAATGGGGATAAAGGATCTCCTTGTCTTAGACCCCTGGATATATCAAAATAGCCTTCAGTGGTATCGTTTATTAGTAAGTATATTTTAGGACTGGAAATACAGTGGAATATTATATTAATATATTGCTTAGTGAATCCAAATGCTTCCATACATTTGCAAAGAAGCAGCTAGTCCACCATGTCATAAGCTTTTTTAATGTCTAATTTTATCAACATGCTAGGTCCCTTGTTGTTATGTACCGAGAGTATGGCTTCTTGTGCAATTATGACTCCTTCTAAAGTGGAACTCTCTGACACAAAGTTGGTTTGTTCTTCTGAAATAATTGAAGGCAATAATTTTTTAACCCTGTTTGCTAGTGCTTTAGAGAACACTTTGCAGACCGTATTACATAAAGAGATAGGGTGAAAATCATCTAATTCCTTTGCCTTCTTTTTCTTAGGAATTAGTGTAATGTAGGTGTTGTTGATTTCCTTTAGTATCCTACTTGAATTTCTCATGTTTTCCACTGCTTCCCACAATTCCAAGCCAATAATGGACCAACATTTTTTAAAGACGCTTGCAGGGAACCCATCTAGTCCTGGAGCCTTTTCCGGGTGTAGCTGAAAAAATGCTTCTTTAATTTCCTCAAATGTGAACCTATCAGTAAGCATCCTATTGTCTTCTTCTGAGATAACCCTAGGTATATTGGCTAATAATTGTTGTTGTGAGTACATATCCGAATATCCTAGTTATTTAAGATGTTCTTAAAGTGGGAAACTATCTCTAGAGAAAATTCCTTTGGATCTTCGACCAAATTACCATTTTTACCTTTAATTCTTAGAATTTTGTTTGTAATCCTTCTTTGCTTGGTGTTGTTGTGAATTTTATTTTATTTTGTCACCATCTGATAACCAGTTCTCTCTAGATTTTTGTTTCCAAAAGATTTCTTCTTTGGTTAGAATATCTTCATGTTTGTGAAATAATTGTTTCTCCTTAAAATATATTTCTTTTTCTATTCCATCCTTGATGATTTTCCCATCGAGTTTGTCTAACTCGGCCTCTATTTCTTATTTTTCTGAAAATATATTTTTAAAAGGTTCCTTATTACATTGTAGTATTTTCTACTTTAGTTTCTTCATTTTAATAGTAAAGCAGTACATCTTGGAACCTATAATTTGTTCTTCCTTCCACCATTCTTATACCAACCCCACAAATTTTTGATCTTGGAACCACATTCTTTCAAATTTTGAAGGGACACTTCCTTGGCCGACTATCTTCCTGGATGTTTAACGTTATTGGGAAGTGGACTGAACTTGTTGTGGTAAGGATTTTAGATCTCAAAGACCTATTTAACTCTACCGGATCTCCCTTAAATAGAAATCTATCTAGTTTCTCTACTATGAAATTATCCCCTATCCTTCTATTAATCCATGTAGCTTAACCAAAAGCCATACTGATATCCAGCAGGCCATTATTCTGAACCTACCTCCTAAAATTCTTTTAGGCAGCGGTTTCAACCAAATTTCCTCCTACTTTTTCATTTTGGTTTAAAATAACATTTAAGTCTCTCCCAATTATGTAATTCCTAGTGACATCTTGTACCATGAATTCTACCACCTCAACCCAAAATAATCTTTTCCCTGGTGTGCTAAGTGGTCCATATATGTTTATTATCACAAAACATAACAGATTGCTAATGCTTTTTACCCAACCTCCTTGCCAGTTTTCTTTTTGTATGATTTCTTCAAAGTTGATCTTCCTGGGATCCCAAAGGATGGCTAGACCACCTGTCGCCCCATAAGTTTTTGTAAAGGAGCATTTGCAGACCCTAGTTTTTTGCCTAATAGATTCCAGTCCTCGGATCTCAATTTAGTTTCTTACAATAGAACTAATTCTGATTCAAAGGTTACTAAACAACGTTTGAACAAATGTTGTTTGTTAGGGGTGTTTAGGCCCCTAATATTCCATGATGCGACCTTCATTTCTCCATGGGAAGGCACTTCCCCTTCCCAGCTAGTAACATAGTTGTGATCTAAGTCTGATCATCTGTTGCTCCAACCATTTCCCTTAATTCATTCAAGGATTTCCTCCCTCTCCTTTTGGGTGTTTTCCCATAATCAGGGGTCTCTTTGTTTGGACAATCCAAATATAAGCCCAATTTGATATTAGTTGCAATCTCCACCTCATGGATCGGGGGCACAGTATTTTCAAACCCATCTTTCTCTGCTTCCTCAAGACTCATAATTGTTGAAATCAGCCTCTGTTTTTTCAGGGCTGCTTCTAAATTGTCTTCATCTTCATATTTCGATCCAACATGCGACTTGTGGTTTAACCCCATTAGGTTAAATACTACTTCCTCATCCGTGAGAATTTGATCATCCCCAATGATCTCTACTACCCCTAACTATTGGTTGGTGATGTTAGTCTCTTCTTTAGGGTAGTAGGAGATTAAACCTTCTAAAGTTAATTGGGGTATGACGTCTACTACAACCTTACTTACTTTAGAGGCTTCTAATTGCCTGATAGTGTTCAAGGATCTCACATCCATTTCGTGTTTATTATCAATTATCCTCTCTGGAATGGTATTCTTAATTTGGAAGCCTCCGACCTCCCGATTAAAGCTAATATTTAATCCTACTTCCCGATTGTTACTAGGGTTGCATGATTTATCCCCCATATCTATATGCGTGATTACATTTTTTGCTATTGGACCATTATAACATTCTACCTTAATTAGATAGGATACCTGAGCTGTTATCAGTTCCAAGGATTTTGGTGATTTTGTGTTACTATTAAATTCCACCAGGATCTTAACATCTATGGAATTTAAATAATCCCCTTCAATACCTATAAACGAACCTAGAGAATTATCGATTTATACTAGGGCTTTGAAATGTAGCAATTATACCGGAAGATAAGGGATTCTTACCCATCTAGGAGTGGTTTTAAAATGAAGAGCTTTCGGGTCAAAATTCTATGCCAATCAATGAACTAAAAATTGTAACCTTTAAAAATGACTCGATCTCTAATTAGCAGTTTTATTTTTAATGCCTCATTGTTACAAGTAATGTAAAATAAATCTTTAGGCAAGATAGAGATACTTACTTGGTTGGGAAATGTGCTATTCCACCAATTCACAATGTTCATGATTGGTTGACCCGAACCCCCCCATTTTGCAAATAGCCCAAATTTGGGGCAATTTTCCCATTGATTGTCCATAATATTGTTGTGAATGATGAAAGACATGTAATTTATTTTCTATATCTATCGGGATTGGGCCCTTTCCTGTGGATTAGGGTTTGAAGATTCCCTAGGGCCTTCGTTGATATTGTTGTGGATATTTATTTGAGGTTGTTGGATCGGCTGATCATTCGTTTTAATAGAACCCTCGTGCTCTTGAAAGGAAACATTAGGTTTGATGGGGCCTGCTCTTTTGCTTGTTGCAAGGGGGAGCCTATTCTCCACATTCCTTGTTCCTGGATGAATAAATCCCCTCTTTGACCAAGGATTATATGTCTGATTTAGGCGAGTTTGTTGTTGCCTTTCCATCTTCTTAGTTCCTTTGATTTAACCATCTGCCAATCGTTAGTTGGGAATTGAGGCGAGATCGACATAGTTATCTATGATGTTTCCTTTCTGCATTTTTCTGCCTATGATCCATTTTCGACTACCCATTAAGGTCTATATCCTTCTTGGGAATTACTAGGATCCGTGAGAATTTCCTTATTTTGTAGGAAATTAGATTGTTGGTGGAAACTACTGCCATATTGAGGGCGAGATACAGAATTATAGAACCCTTTGGGCCCGTGTTTTTGCTTATGTGCAAGGACCTGTTTTGAATGGATATTCGTAGGATTCACATAATTGTTTTTAAAATTTGGCATTTTCGCTAATTTTTCAGAGCAGATCAATATTATTTATTTAATTAATTACTATTTTCTCCTTAATTAAATAATCTTTAATGTTTTATTAATTCCATTTCAAATGATTAAATAATTTTATTTAAAAAATTTAATTAATTAAATTTATTCTTCCAATTCCCCGATTTTGAATTTCAACTCATTTCATCTAATTCCAATTACCCAAATTTACATTTCATCTAATTCTAATTTCATCCCATTTCAATAAATTTCATGTGCATTTAACATTCAAAAATCAAAATTCAAATCCAAATAAACATGAAATTAAATTTCAATTCAAAATCCTACAACACGTGTTGAAAATCATGACTGATTGATTAAATTAGTTAACTAGTCAGTTAACTCAATTAACTCTTCAATCTTCCCTTTTCACTCTCAATCACCTATGTTGACTAACTAATCAATTTAGTCTTCTCTTCAATCAATTCATTCCTCTCCTCAATCAATTCAATTAGCTAGCTAATCTATCTTGTTGACTAGGTAATCAATTGAGTAATTTATCCAATCAAATGACTTAATAGGTCAACCAAAATGAGTTAACTGATCAATCAAATCAATTCAACTAATAATACACACTTCAGTTCTATTTCCAACTCAATCTGTTCCAAAAATCTATAAATACAAGATCATTTATATTCTCTCAATAATCACGATCTTCAAAATCTTTGTGCCATTTGCAGGTTACTAGCACGATATATGAGAGCCACCATACTATAGAGATGAGAAGAACAATGGAAGCTACAATGCAATTGAGGGGTTTTTTTAATTATTTAATTGTTTAATTTCTTCATTTATGTATTCATTTTCATTGCTTTATGTTTAGAATTAGCTCAAATACTTAAGGATTTTGTGATTATCCTTATTACCTAATTAACTTTAATTTTTGATCTGATTTTAAGAATGAAAACAGATGTAAGAGTAAGACTCGAAACATCAATCGAAGTCACTAATGCAGACAAACAAAATTTATGACGGGGCTACTATTGGTTGCTCAGTAGAAGGGGTAATTATAAAACTCTTAAAAGGAAATAAGGCCTTTATTCTAGAGGTGGAATGTGAGCTCTTTGGAATCACAACTTGTCATTGTCTCGATCTGAAGAAAAAGTTAGTTTCTATTGAGGGATCTCCCCACTCTGGAGAAAAACCCATTGCAGGTTTTCTTGGAGGAAGGATAATTGTCAGAAGAAGAGCGAGATTTTTTGTAAATGGAAACATGACAAAGCACATAGTACAGATTGACTTGAAGAAATCTTAAACTAAGTTGGTAACCAGACAAAATCAAAGGCAAAGGGAGGAAATATCTCCAAGAAAAGAGAGATATGAATGGTGAGGTAGAAGGCCATGTGAAAATTACTAGCCTACTAAGATTAGGGAAGGGTTCCCCCCTCCCCTAGGGTCAATGAAGCTCCTATTATGGAATGTTGGGGGTTTAAATGCCCCTAAGAAAAAATGCTTGATCAGGCACAAGGTTGAACTTTCAAAAGTAAATATACTCCCAGTCCAAGAAACCAAACTGACCAACACTATACAAGAAGTCTTTGAAATCAAACTCAAAAGTGGAAATTAGAGGTAGTGTGTAATGTCCCCTCTTTCTAGTTAGGACTAGTGATCTAAAGTTAGTCTATCAACAAGTCCTCACAAACTAACGAGATGGCTAGAAGGCATTTAGGATGGTGTTTTCCTCGAGATTCAAGTACCAGTACATAGTATTTTGGGATTGATTCAATTCTTTATTGCGTCAACTTTAGGATGCCAGCTTGAAACTACATTAAACATCATCTGAAAGTGACAAATCCAAGAAAGAGAGTGTGGTGCATTCTTGCTAGGTACCCACGAGGAGAGAGAAAATAATAAGTTAAAATGGGATATTTAAGTCGATGCATAGAATTTTGAATAATCTCTCCTTGGGTCAGTTAAAACATATTTATAATATTAAGTTTCACCTTATCTATGTACCTATTCCTAGTGAGAGAGTGAATGGGGAAGAGAGAGAGATAAAAGGTTGGTATAAGTGGAGAAAACATATAACATAAAGTGTACATCCTAAGTGGGAGAATTGTTACGAGGATAAAGTAACTATTATTTAATACATTAAATTTGATTGAGGTGTTAGGGTTTGAACCCTAATTCGGGTGACTTGAGGAAAGGTTTTTAAAGGTCACCGGAGACTCATTTCTTATTCATGTTTTTTGTTGATAATTATTTATGCCTCCTCGTGGAGCTTATCAACCTTAGGGTTTTTAAGACCTTGGAGACAAAAACCTCCATTGTTCTTGCACATCTGCAGTTGTGAGAGACCAGACAAGGGTGTGAGGAGGAACTCCATATCAGGGGTTTCCATTGAGCTTAAAAGAAAATAATTTTTGGTTTGCAAATCTAAAGCCACGTCCTTTCTCGTGTGTGTGGCCATACTTCTTGGCTTGGAGAAATTGGAAATACGTTTTTTTGTTTATCTTTGTAGGGTAAGTGCACAAAGTTGAGTCCCACTTAAGGGGAAGTGCGTGCATTGGAAAGCTCACTACTAGGAACGAGGCTCTGCTATTTTATAAATGGGGCCTCGTTATGCTTTTGGGGCCTAAGGCAGAAAAAAATAACGAGGCCCCATTATTAATGAGTCCCAAACCATAACGGGGCCCCATTTAGAAACATAACGAGGACCTATTATTTAAGTAAAAAACATAACAAGGCCCCATTTATTAAAAAAGGGACCCGTTTCTTAAATTTTGAAGATAGAGCCTGCCATGTGCATTGAGTTTTGGTTCGAGAAAGGCATGGAATGCCCAACCCTTAGCCTTAGACTTGCAAGTACAAGTTTGTATCAATGACATGGTGAAATATTGACTTCTGGCATATGTTTGATGCCCATTATCACATAAATTTTCAACAAAATTAAAACCCATTTCACATTACAAAGTGTAGATTCTCAATATATAATTCTTTTAAAGATTTGATTATATTTTTTTCTCTTTTATTTAATTTCTACTGAATTTGGTCCATAAACTTCAAATATGAATTTATCTTGTTGATTTAATAACTTTTTGTTTTTACATTTTTTGAAAAATAAATTATATGTCGTCAATCTACACAAAATTCTTTTCAATTAAAAAAAAATCAAAAAATGATAAGTTTAGGTCAAATTATGTTGGTCATGCACAACGAATTTTTAAAACGACAATTAGGGCCAATAAAAATTTAACAAAAAAAAAATCAACAAAAAAATACAAAAATATATTCTCATCAATCGTCAATGTGTTACAAATCATTTCTCACGAGGGTTTGAAAAAAAACTTTTATTTGTGTCAAAAAGTGCCAGTCGTCCACGTGCATGGTATGGTCCTAAAACAGGCATTTTTAAAAAGTGGGTTTTATAAATCCCTTTTGAAAGTCAATTTCAATTATTTGTGTATTAAAATAAATTGCGTATTTGGAAACTAGATTCCGAGTGCTATATTTCATATTATTGACTTTTTTCCAAGTTCAATCTCTAAGTGCTTCAAATTTTTAGGTCAAATGTGGCAAAATTTAAAAATCAAGGAAACCACTTCCACTTTTTGGCCAAAAAGTGGGCTCAACTTCTTGCACTAACCCTGGCACACAAGGGTTAAATTGGCACATGAGAGCATTTTGTGTGAAGACTTACCAACAATTTTGAAGAATCTTTTAGACTAGTTGAAGAGTTTACATTACTAATTGTAGTGAGGTGGTTGTTTGGTTGGTTGACCCTCTTATCCAACTCTTTCAAGATTGTTTTCACCGCAAACTACGTTCTAATTAGCTACAAGTTATAGTACTATCTTTTCCTATACAACAAACAAGTTCTGAAAGGTTGCAACAGTGAAATGGATTTCAAAACACATCAAAATAGACCTACAATAGACCCTACCATTTGAGGAATTTGGAGTGTGCAATAAACGCCAACTCAAATGAAAACCTTAGTCTATACACTCTATCATTATCACCTTCAATAGACTATCACATGGCAGCAGTTTGCAAAGAAAAGAATCATATTTCTGATCTTTGTGAGTCTTTAACTAAGTAAGCGCCTCATTTTCTAAGTGAGCACCTTAGTTGTGCGCTACATCCAAAGTTAAAAAAGTCCTCTATAAACTACTAGGTATGTTAGTAGTGGTTTAAGGGACTTCACTTGCATGTAATAGAACTATTAAAGAAGATTGATGTATTGATTTTCAATAGAATACTGATATAAGTATTGAGCTTAAATGTAATTTCAAATCCATTTTTTCAATTTACTTCTTGTTATTAGAAGAAGGCATTTATCAAAACTTCAAACAAAAAAACAAGTACACCTTCTGCAACTTCTATCTAACTCTAAAAGATCATATTCAAAGAAAAGACATATAGTATTATTAATTTAATTAAAGAACAAGCAGGTGTTCTTCTTATACTGTTTAGAAATTTCGGTGTTCTGGAGAGGGTGGGAAATTACACTAGTATTAGAGCACGGATATTCCTACCATCCTATGTTTTCAATAGACATTTAGAGTTAATAATGGGTTCATATGAGTAGTATGTGAGGGACAATCTCAACCCACAATACTGGGTTACACTTTTTTGCCAACTTTGACACTGCAATATTCATTTTCAGAAAAAATTTCAGATTCAGACACCTATTACTGCTAAACCGTAAGGATTTTGTAGATGATGTGAACTAGTGATTTGTGTCATTTTGTATGTAGATTCTAAAAATATATTTTTGATAATTTTTGGAATCAATTTGATTCCATTTTAATATCTCCCTCAAAAACTAGGTTTTTTTAAAAAACAACATTTTTAAAGAGTGATACTCACTCTATATAGCATAACTTTTTTTCTATTATAGATATGAACTTGATTCTTTCGAATTTGGTTTTGTGACATCCATATCTAGTGTTTGCAATTGGTTTTGTAACTTTATCTTCAATATATCATATTTTATTAAGATTTGAAGTTGAGTTAACTGTAATTTTGACATATGTCCATTTGATATTACATAACTTGTTGTATATGTAACGAAAATAAAAAAATTTGTTGTTGGAAAGAGGACTTCAATACCTAGTGCGTAAATATTTTTCAGGTGATGTTTACTATTTTTCCATAAGCATTGAACTCAAAGGTTGATGTTCAACGCGAAACCTATGTTTAGTTAATCTAAAAAAAAATTCTTAATAAATTCAATACATAATAAAATAATAATTATCTGAAAGCTCGCTTCGAGTACTACTTGCATGCTTTTGGGTTTGTCAAAACTCATCCATTTGAGTACCCAAATTGAACTTCAAAGGCCAGATTTTTGTAGAAACTAGGAGGGTTTTTGGGAGAGGCGTCTAGTAAGCACTTTCGATAGAACATGTGTTATATCGAAAAGGGGGTTTGATCGAACCCCCTTTCTATCGAACCTGCTAATGCAAATTTTGTATTTTACGCTTTTTGGGTTTCGATAGAACATTGCTAAAATTGAGTTTTGGATAAAAGAGTTAATTTCTTTTGTCTAAAAAAGTGTAACCCACTATTCTAGGAATATGATAGACTTCCTCAACTTGTTAAGAATGAATTATCTTTCAACAGTTTCATGAACGTACATCCAAGGCGATGTTACAAAACTAAGTTTATAATGAATCAATATCATATGATAGCTTCGAATCTATTTTCCCAAGAAGGAGAAATAAAAACTTTTAGTGAGGTTTGTGAAAGTCTCCATGAAGAGTTTGAGTAAAATGACAATTTGGCATTTGCAGTATCTACAAATGAGAATGTTGAATTTGACGAAGATCCATATGACATGCATGCTCCTATCATGGATGATCTTGTCCTCCAAAAACAAGAAGAAAAATAAATAGTTGAGGTTGTGCTTGTTGAGCTCCTTAATGTGTCTTATGGAGCTAGTAACAATAGTGAATGCACTCTTGTGTTTCCAAAAGGTAGAGCATATGAGGATTGTACTAGGTACAAAGATTGAAAAGATAGAACTAGTGATGACGGAACAACTACAGGGTGGTATGAGTTCATTTGGGTTCCCTCTTATAGCATCTTGTATTGGTTAATCACTATCTCCCTAGCTTGGCATGGAATCAAAAGATTTTTTTGGAGATGTTGAGTTAGAAGATGTTCATACACACGATGAGTACTCAGAGATTGTGTTATGTAGTGAATAGGGAGGCTTGGATCATATTATTATTGAGCTAAGCAATCAATAATTTTGTACATGGGATCTGGATGTGTTGGATCCTACATATGGCATGGTTTATGCTTGTCATAGACATATTGGTGACAATATGGCATCTGCTACTTCATCCACGCAGTTGGGCTTTAAAAATGACAGCATTAGCACTAATGGGTTTGATGCTAGCCATGGAAACAAATCTGATTTGACATTGTATAGTATTGATCTCAAATCAAGAAAGCGGTTATTTATTGCAACCCTAGCCAATGAGCAAACTCCATATGAAAGTGCAATTTTCAATCTTGGGAAAGTTGTTGCTACAAGTGAACATTACTCGAGTTTTTATGTAGTAAATGTGGAGATCAACGTTGACAAGTATGATGAAGAAATGGATTGCATTCACAATGCTATCTTATCTTCCAAGGATTGCAAGATATCTTCATGCAAGTCATCTACCATTGATTAAGACGATATTCAATCAAATAAAAAAGGATCAGTATTCTTCTTAGGTGACAACTCAAATCACCTGAATGAATATGGTCATGATTCCATGGCTTTGCAAGTTATTAAAACTCAATGTGTAGTTATAGATGACATAGTTATACAAGCACTTACAAGGATGGACAACACACACAAAGCCATTGAAAACCTCATTAATAATATCCAAATGGAAGAAAGAAAAAAAGGCTTCCTAGGTAGGATCTCTCATGAACAATTACAACCTATCAACGAGGCAATAGAAATCATAAAGGCTAATTATCTACACTTGCTCAAGGATAGGAATCAAGCTATCAAGTTGATTAAGCAAAAAGACAAAGAGATTGATGATCTTTGTTTACAAGTAAGTTTGCCATTTACCTCATCATCCAAGATAGACATTCAATATTCTAAAATGGACACTCCAATGGAAGAAAAAAACAATGCTAAGATGGATATAAATCACACGTATAGTCCAAGGGATTGAAGAACGCCATAGAGTTGAAAGTAAAAAGGGAGATTGCAGCCACGAGGAAAATGACATAACAAAAAATATTTCTTATGGAACAACATCTAATGACAAGGCTTTGAAATTTGAAAGAGATGTCATCAAGGAAGATGATTTGGATTTGGTTTTTGTGGAAAAATTAACAAAAAACAATGAAGATTACGCCTACAACCGCTAGACAACAATTTAGGGTAATATGCTTGACTCTTAGCTGGAAATTTCTCATGAAACAACACTTGCCAACGATTATCCTCACACGAGAGAAAAGGTGCTTGAGAGGGTTGATAACCCTACACCAAGAAGTAAGACATATTTTGATTTTCCAAGTTACAACAACAGTCATGTACCTCCTATCGATCATGAGATGATAGTCCTAAGACACAAAGATGTAAGGTTTATCGAGTCTCCTATGAAGGACTTTCAAGATTCAAAAGTTAGACATGATGTTCTTAATGCAAATCCAAACTAGAAAAGGTCTAAATTTATCTATCATGACCTAGAAGATGAAGAAAGGACCCAAACTTTATATAGTGATTAGATGGGAAGAACTAAAAAGACTAAGATTTTGGTTGCCTATATAAGACAATGCCTTAAAAAGATGCTTGAACCAATTAATTACATACATCATACAAGTCATCCAAGGGAAGGACATCATACTTCCTTAATTATTTAAGGGGTACGTACTAAAGATGAAGAACATTTGATGAGAAAGATTCTTATAACAACCAATTATATAGATCAATTAGAAGTATATGATGAATAAATATGGTATGAATATGAAATTACATGTGTTTTTTTAATCTTGGAAATGATAGTGCTAAGATACATCATTTGGGGAAGTTGATTAAGACCCAAGACACGAAGAGATCAAACAAGATTGTGTCTGCCAAGTATGAATCGACCATCAATAATTTGCCATCACCAATAGAAGAAGATAAGCACAAATCAATTTTGATTGAGAACCCAAATATTTTTGAGATTTTCGATGAACCTAATATTAGGACTTGAGTCAAGTGAATTAGAAGCATTTAGTAACAATTGGTATGGGCATGAGAGAACTGAACTTCATATTGATTGTAGACCAATTTGTGAAGAATGTTGACTTTATGAGCATCAATTACTAATGTGTGGTTGTCCTACATTGTTGGACATAGAATATTCAAAATTTACATGGAGAACATTAGGCGTTTGGGCAATTTTGAAGGTTTGGAACCACTACTACATTGTTGGTGATTGGTATGAGATTACATGTCTATCATCATACACTCTTAGACACACTATTGGTATTCACATTATTACGGTTTATAGTATGTTTGATGCGGATAAAATTTATATCAGCAACATTAGATGGAGTGAAATGGTTTTCATGGTAGATGCTTGTAATATCTTTATAATGTTGTACCAATGCAGGCAAAAAGTTAATGATGATCTTGTGGTGAGATACATTTATCTCCTTACCTTCAACATGGGTGACAAAATGATTTGGAATCTTGGTATTAGTATGTTCAGTGCCTTCCCTTAGTAGAACTATAATGAGTTGCTTCACATCTTTGGGCATGATGATTTAATAATTATGATCATAGTGGTGCAACATTAGAGTGGTGGTTTCTTCCCGAGGATAATTTGGAACCTTGGGATCATTATCCTTGATTTTAGTTGGCTTTGGGTAGTTGAATCGAGGATTGCATTAGCATTGCTTATGGATAAGCAATCTTGGGGAGGGTAGACTGTAATGTCCCCTCTTTCAAGTTAGGTTCAGTGATCTAAAGTTAGTCTATCAACGAGTCCTTGTAGACTTACGAGATGTCTAGATGACATTTAGGATGGTGTTTTCCTTGGGATTCGGGTACCATTTCAAAGTATTTTCCGATTGAGTCAGTTCTTGATTGTGTCAACTTTAGGATGCCAACTTGAAACTACATTAAACATCATCTAAAAGTGGCAAATCCTAGAAAGAGAGTGAGGTGCCTTCTTGACAGGCACCCATGAGGAGATAGATAAAATAATACATTAAAATGGGATATTTAAGTTGATGCATAGAATTTCATAATCTTTCAGCCACTTAAAACATATTTATAATATTATGTTTCACCCTTCCTATGTACCTATTCCTAGTGAGAGAATGAATGGAGAAGAGAGAGAGAGAGAGAGAGAGATAAAAGGTTGGTATAAGCGAAGAAAACATATAACATAAATTGGACATCCTAAGTGGGAGAATTGTTACGAGGATAAAGTAACTATTATTTAATTCATTAAATTTGATTGAGGTATTAAGGTTTCAACCCTAATCAGGGTGACTTGAGGAAAGATTTTTTAAAGGTCATTGAAGACTCATTTCTTATTCATGTTTTTGTTGATAATTATTTCTACCTCCTTGCGGAGCTTATCAACCTTAGGGTTTTGAAGACCTTGAAGACAAAAATCTCCATTGTTCTTGCACATCTACAACTATGAGAAACTAGCCAAGGGTGTGAGGAGGAACTCCATATTAGGGGTTTCCATTGAGCTTCAAAGAAAATAAGTTTTGGTTTGCAAATCTGAAGCCACCTCCTTGCTTGTGTGTGTGGCTATACTTCTTGGCTTAGAGGACTTGGTAATATGTTTTTTGGTTTATATTTGCACAGGGGTTAAATTGGCACATAGGAGCATTTTGTGTGAAGACGTAGCAGTAGTTTTAAATAAATTTTTAGACTAGTTGAAGAGTTTACATTAGTAATTGTAGTGAGGTGGCTACTTGGTTGGCCGACCCTCTTATCCAGCTCTTTGAAGATTATTTTCACCCTAAAATATGTTCTAATCAACTACAAGTTATAGTACTATCTTTTGCTATACAACAAATAAGTTCTGAAAGGCTGTAACAATGAAAGGGATTTAAAAAGACATCAAAATAGACCTACAGTAGGTCACACCATCTGAGGAGTTTGGAGTTTGCAATAAACCATAACTCAAGGAGAAACCCTAATCTATACACTCTATCATTATCGCCTTCAATAGGCTACCATGTGGCAGTAGTTTAGAGAGAAAAGAATCAAATTTCTTAATTATGTGAGTCTTGTATTGAGTAAGCACCTCATTTTATGAGTGAGCACCTGAGTTGTGTGCTACATATAGAGTTCAACTTTTGCTCTACAAACTACTAGATATGTTAGTAGTCATTTAAGGGACTTCACTTGCTTGAAATAGAACTATTAAAGAAGATTGATGTATTCATTTTCAATAGAATATTGATATAAGTATTGAGCTTAAATGTAATTTCAAATCAGATTTTCAAATGTACTTGTTATTAGAAGAAGGCATTTATCAAAACTTCAAACAAAATGACAACTACACCTTTTACAACTTCTATCTAGCTCTGAAAGATCACATTAGAGAAAATATATATAGTATTATTAATTTAATTAAAGAACAAGTAGGTGTTCTTCTACTATAAAGAAAATTTAATATCCTAGAGAGGGTGGGACATTACATAGTGCAATCTGAAAGGGGTGTCCAGAGGCTTAGCAATCTTCTAGAGTCCAATTTTTGTAGTGGTAGAAAAATCAAGAGAATCCAAGAATTGGCTAGGATGCAAGGTGCAAAGATTAACTTCCAATTTGTATTTCTACATATTTAATGTATATGATTCTAATGCATGCATTAAGAAAAGAGAATTATGCGTATAACTGGGTGGGTTGATTTATGTTCATCCTTATTCACATTTCATCTATAAAGAAGACTTTAATGTGATCTTCCATCTCCAAGAAAAGAGGAGGTAATACAAAGATTTAATTATTTACAAAAGGATTTCAATGATTACGTGGTGAGAAATAATCTCATGGAGATAGGGTTAGGCAATAGAACCTTCACTTGGAACAATAGAAGGTTAGGATTTAGCAATATTATGAATAAGATAGACAAATTTCTCTTTCTTGGGGAATTGGTGCCATTTTCTTTTAGAATGGAAGAATCCATTCTCCCATGTTCATGTTTGGATAACAATCCAATTTGATTTCAATTATTTGGTTATCAAAGATTGATCAAATTCCCATCCAGTTTGAGAATATGTGTGTGAAGGATCCAAATTTCTTCAACTTGGTTGTCAAATGGTGGAGGGAGGAACAATATACTAGATCAAAACTATTATATTTTGTATCCAAAGTAAAATTGCTAAAACACAAATTGTTGCAATGAAATAAAACTCACTCAAGAATATTTTTTAATCTAGGATAGACTTAGAAGCATAATTATCAGATCTAAATGAAGAAGTTTTGAAGGAAGGAATGGACCTTGGTAGCTTCTTGAAAGAGAAGGATCTTTGAATATATTCTTCCCAAAGAAGAAATTTTTTGGAGGTAGAAGTCCAAGGAAACATAGATCGAAGAGGGAGACAAAAACTGAAAAAAATTAACAATATCACTAGACAACATCGAGATTTGAATAGGGTCAAAAAATTAAAGATGGTAGATGACACATTCATTGAAGATCCAAAATAAATTACAAAAGGAACACTAGCATTTTTTCTCTAAATTGTTAGTAACACTATGGGCTCAGATCTCTTTGCTTCATGAAATTTTATTTCCAATATTCCTAAATTAATAAGAGAGGATCAAAATAGGTGTTTAAATGAGTGCTTCTCCATGGAAGAAGTTGAACACATTGAGGCAACTGTATCTAGACAAGCTCCAAGATTAGATGGATTCCTTGCTATTTTGATTCAAAAATGTTGGAGCAGGGTGAGGAAGGAGCTGGTGGAGGCTTTGGAGACATCCAAGAATTTAGGAATTTAGGCTGGCAAAAACATTTTGTCAAGGATAGTTATCTTTGTTATCCCCATTTATCAGTTCTCATGTCTTTCCCTATTATATGGACTTCATAACCCTTATTCTAAATAAGGATAAAGAATTAGCATTGGAAGAATTCATGTCCATTTATCTTTGCAACACTATCTACAATATATTGGTAGAGGCAATAGCTAATAGGCTCAAGAAGATCCTCTTAGACATCATCTCAAATGAGCAAACTAGGTTCGTCCTAGGAATGACTATCTTGGATGGGGTCATCATTGCCCAAGAAACAACTCATCTTGTTTAACAAAAGAGTAGCTTATGTATGCTAATTAAGTTGGATATTAAAAACACATATGTCAAAGTGGATTAGCAATTTTTTGTAATGTTATCAAGGCTTTTGGCTTTAACAAGAAATGGATTGATTGTGTTTTCACTTGCATATCAAGATCAAGATTCTGAATCCTTATCAATGGTTCTTCAAAGGGGTTTTATAAGCTTTTGTCTGTGCGAAGGCAATCATATTTCTCTATTTTTATTCATCATAATGGCCAAAGTCTTGGGTAGAGATATAAAAAGCGCAGGAGACTCAAGTATGTTGGAAGGGACTAAAGTTACAAGTGGGCTTCCAAGGATCACTTGTCAATAAATTGATAATGACACCATGGTTTTTGGGGAAGCTAAGAGGAAGGAGGCCTTGCAATTTCATAATATTTAAAAAAGATACACAAAAGCCTCAAGGTTAGCAAATAGAAGTAAAAAAATTCTTCTTTTTTACCTCTGCCCCAAAAAATTTTAAAAATAATAATAATTGGAGATTGTTAGAATTCTCAACTTCAAAATAGGAGATGTGTTATGCTCTTATTTAGGCCTTCTTTTTACAAAACGGTTGAGAAATATAAATGTGGGATCCGTTAGGAGACAAATTACACAAGAGGCCAACCTCATGGAAGGGTAGTTGGTTGTCCTAGGCTCGTAGAATCATCATGTCAAGGATAGTTATCTTTGTTATCCCATTTATCAGTTGTCACGTTTTTCCCAATTAGATGGAGTCAATTAGAATTTAGTCTAAAATATGAGGAAGTTTTTTTGGCAAGGTTTGACATGGCAGGTTAGCTCTGATCTCTTGGGATAGAGTATGTAGATCTAAGAGTGAGAGAGAGTTGGTATAAGAAATCAATTTTGGCAAAACAAGGTGTAGACATAAAAATCTGACCATCTAGTTAAATAAACATTTATTATTTATTTAATCACTTTCCCCTATTAATTAAAATACATGTAATTAATTCCCCCCACATTCCTTTATTAGATTAAATAAATTATTCAATTTATTTAATGTAATTCATTTAGCCACATGCAACCCATTAATTAAATAAATCACCTTTATTTAATTAAATCTCGTTTCCCATTTAATTAAATTCACATTTAATTAAAAATCCCCTTCCAATTTAAATAAATCAATTTTATTTTAAAATCTTCCAAAAATGCAAGTTGTCATCCACTTTTTGGAATAAATCGCTTTATTTCAAAAATAAAATCCAAAAATATCCTCCTGCTTGCATTCTCCTAACAAATCCACTTGCATGACTAAACATCTTCTAGAGTCTTCTATATTCTTCTAATCCTCCTAATTAGCCTAATCCACCCCTTAATCATTTGCACATTCCTTAAGAGAGGTCACTTCTCAAAAATGCCTCAAAGTCTTTGAAATACATTGAAAGCTTTGTGTCTTCAACAAGTTAACCCTCAAATAATTCCAAACCATTAATGGTTAACTCAACCTTGCCCCTTGGTTAGAGATTTTCTCTCTAACTTAACCCTTATCCAACCCAAGGGTCTCATCAAGCACTCGTAGCTTTGACCCTAGTTATCCTATTTAACCATTGCACGAGAGTTTACCCAGAGGGTAAAAGCTTTATCCACTTGTCTAACCCTAACCTTACCCCCTAAGGTAACCACCATGTCTTCTCAAGCATTTAATACACCCTTATCCATCCTCTCAATCTTCCTCATGTTGACACATGTCAACATAGGATTGGATTGAAAACCTCACATGGATTGAATGACTTTCAATCCTAACCTTTTTTAAGATTATTCAATCTTAACCATCCATTTGATCATTTCTTCTATCAATAGAGCTTCATTTCCTCCATTTTCGATATCCAAGTTTTTATGCATCTATACTATAGTCTAATTATATCAAGCATCTTGCCTCTCTTTGATAGAATAGCATTTTAAGCATTTAGAAGCATTTTCATCTCGTTCATATAGCATATCCATGTTAGTATATCATGTTAGCATAGTTTGTTAATATTTTTATCATATCATCGTCTTCATCACAGCTTAGTACCATATATTGAACATATCATATAGATCTTAGATGCATTCATGCACATCATTTTATCACTTGTTCTTGGAGTTGTCGTTGCTAAGTCATTTGCTCAATGATCTGAGAGCAAAGCATTGACTCGAGGGATCTTGTGAGATAGAGAACAACGAGACACGTCTTGGGAAGTTAACTTGTTTATACTAGTTTAATTTTAGTTAGCCTTTACACTCAAAAGTTTCATTGATATGTTAGCTTTTTTATTTCAATTTTTGAATTTTGATCACACTAAAATCTTGCATACATTTTTGGCGCCCACCGTGGGGCTCGTCCCCAACTATAATATCATTTTTCACATAGGTTGAAGAAAGAAATCACGTTAGAACACCAAAATAATGCATCAGAGACATCTTGTAGCGCATCTGCAACTTAGTTTAGTGCATTTACCACACTGTTTAGGGCATGGAAAGCATATAGCAACACATAGGAACTCCATTTTAGCGCTTGGCTCTATCAGATATTTCAGCGCTTAGAAACATCAGTTTAGTGCATTTGGGTTTCAGAGTAGCACATAAGATCTACCTTTTAGCATGCATACATAATTTTTTAGCGCATCAGTTCCATAGTTTAGCACATAGACCAGACATAGAGTAAAATTTTTGTAACAAAATCAGAATTTAGGCTTCTGAAGCCCACCATTAGGATTGGCTTTTTGATAACTGACTGTGTGCAAGTTCTAACAGTTTTTGTGTAGGAACAAAAGGAGTTAGTTTAGTTTTCTTTACTTTCTTTCCAATTTAGTAAAATGAACTTATCTTTCCATTTTTTCTTGAAAATGATTAAAATGAACCTCATGATTTCTTTTGGTGTTTAAAAATAACCTCATGACTTCCTTTTGGTGATTAAAAGAAGACTCAAGTTTTTACTTGCATAGGTAAAAGGAACATCAAATCAAATCTTTTCTTTTATGCAAGTTTTGATCACATTTCTTTGGGTTTTAAAAAGAACAAACACAAACATTCCAATTTTTGCAAAAGGTTAAAATTGAACATCACTTTCCTTTGGTGCTTATTAAAACAAACCTCACTTTTTATTTTGGAAAGCTTAAAAAGAACTTCACTTTACTATTTCAAAGCTTTCAAAATTGAAGATCATTGTGATTCATTTTGGTGAATTTACTTTGGCGGACCAGGATTTCATTTGTCCAAAAGTTTTTGCTATCATACACATATTTCTATCTTGGGTTAAAAAGAACCACATGTATTTTGGAGCAACACGTCCAAGGTAGCTTTTAGAAAACAATTGTGATATTGGATAAAAAGAAAGTGTGTATTCTGTGTTTTAAAGGTATTAGGTATATGCTCTCTCCTTAATTGGGCGATCAAAAAGCCAAACACATCATTTTTCATGCTTTCTTTCAATTTAGCATTAGGATAAATCCTTTAGTAGGCCTGCCCTCCCAATGTGCCTATAAGGCCGATGAGAGGGGAATGACCTAAGTGGGAAATGACTTTTAGCCAAGTATTCCAACCCACTACAATCAAATGTGGAGGCTGATGAAAATCCCCTCGAACGGTTTTCCTTACTGATTATCCTTCCCCTAGTATCCTCATGATACATAAAACCTTTGTTCTAAAGGTTGGGAAGCCTCCCGAGGGAGTTTACACTAAAGACTGAATGAAAGCCTGATTACGAACTAGAAGCCTCGTCATGTCAGTTTTACCAAACATTTCTTATATTATAGTGCAAGGGTGGGAAATAATCCGCCCCCAAGACACTCACCATATATCTCCTAAGAAAATGAGCCAATTGAGGAGCAATCTTCTTTGGTTCAACTTCTGGATAAAGGGAAAAAAATGGGTACACCATAGGGTGTGACAGGGTTGTTTGAGCTGACGGAGTATCAAGATGTGAGCTATTGATATTTTAAATGACCCTTGAGAATAGATAGGTCTATCTAATGTGTATTTCTTGTGCAAACTAGTGAAAACAAACAAGGATTTGAAAAGATCCTTTTGAACATACACTATTTGTTTATGATAGAAAAACTGTCTTTTTCTTGCTACTATGTTTTCAAATCATTTCCAGAAGATCATCCATTTGAGAAAACAAAATTTTCACAAACACAAGTTAAATTTATAAAAAAAACAGTCGTGGAGGATCAGTATAGCGCATTAAACTAAGATTTTAGCGCATTGATTGTTTGTTTTAGCACATCAAACTGTCATCACTGAAGACAAAGAGCAAAATAGATTTTTTCTCAAAAAAACTAAAAACATTTTCAGATACCCTTTTCTGAGTTGTCTTTTTCCCGCCATCAGAAACATCAGTTTCAGCCTAAACATTTAAGAGATTCGGAATATCACAAGTGTCAATTTTCAACTAAACTTAGATCAATCAAAAGGGAGTGCAATTTATCATTCGAATCTTTAGCTGAGTTTCATTATCAAGATATATCGTTCCTTTATCACGAAACAAGGTTGCAAATCAGATTACCCCGAGTCATATGAACAGGAAGGATCTTTCCTATTAGACTTAGGTATCTCACATCAAATTAGCACTCAAACAAATATCAAAAGTTTAAATCAATTTTAAAGACTTGTATGACCATTTACCGTCAGTTGAGAAAAAGGCAACTCAGTCAAAGGAAATGAGTCCTAGCATAAATCTCCTAGCATAAATCAAGATCAAGATATCATGACTCTCCAATCTAATCCCATATTTTATCAAGATCCCACCTGTCAAGAATCTTATGATGATCCCCTAAGATTTTGGTATTCCAACTACGATGATCCCCTTTCATCTCAAGAGCAAAGTGTCCTTTAAAGTCCCATTCAACATCCACCTCCTAAGCAAGATCATGATATCCCTTCCATCTCCTCCAATGATATAATTCAAAATCAAGAAAACAAAACAAACTCAAATGATCCTATTCCAAGTCTAGATCAAGGTGTCCCTTCTTCTAAACCCCCACATAAACATCCCCCTTCATCCTTCAAATCCATTTTACTTCCTTTCATTCCAAAGTCAAAGCCTTCCTTCCTTCTATCCATCTTAGGACCTTACATCCACCCATCCAAAATACCTCCATATCATTCCTACCTATCCATGAATCCCATTCATTTTGGAATAAATTTGGATGTTGAGAAGAAAATCCATAACTCTAAATGTCCACATGCAACCAAAGATCAACATGTTCAATCTACAAGGCATGTCAAATCAAAGAGAAATCTGATCCAAAAGAAAAAATCAATATCCAAAAGGCTACAAAATCCCTTTGAGAAAAAGGAAAAATAAAAAACTATGTGTCTTCCTAAGTCACCCATAAAAGCATTATAATCCAAAGAACAATCAAAATCGACATCTACACTTGTTGTTCCAAAAGCTTCCTTCAACCATCTATCTAAACGTCTCCCACTTTCCAAATCTATTCATCCACCATTTCCTCTATCTATTTCAGGTCCTTATGTCCCAAAATTCAATTTTTATCCACCACTTCATCACCTCTCAAGTTGTGTACCAACGCTCATCTTGAAGACATTTCCATCTATCCTTGCACAAATCTTCTAACATACTATCTATTTTCCAACACCTCTTTTCCACTTTTCCATCCATTTCATTCAATCCTTTGCATAAATCCATCATCTCTAAAATAGGCATTTATGTCATCTTGTCATATGCTCGCCCATGGTCGAATCTTATGTTTAGTCCATTTCCTAGATATCTATTCACGAAACACTTTAGAATTTGAGGTTGTTCCTCTTTAACATTATCCTTTGGTTGGGATGCACACTCAAACAAGAAAAGAACCACTTATCATATCTTGGTACCGACATCTTTTGATTACTATATCTCATACACTTAATCAATTGCTCTAAATCATTGTGATCTCTTAGTTGAAGACACAACTAGTGAAAAATCTAAAATCTTGCTTCAACGCTAGTATAATTATCAAACCCGTGCAAGTTTCATCACTTACAAGCCAATGCAAGAAAAATAAAAAAGAGAAAAAAGGCAATATCAAAAGATCAAAACAAAAACATGATCAAGAAAGGAAATATAAAGAAAAGAAAAGAAATTAATGAAATGCAATATCAAAATGCTTGTCTTTGGCAACATGAGAGTAACTCCATCGGGGCTATGGACTCCTAGCTGGCAATGAAGCAATATTTGTGATATTACAACGATAACCTCATCAGAGCTATGGACACTTGCTGCCAGTGAGGCTCTATCTAGGACGCTTTTGCAGTTAGGATAACTCATGTAGCTAGCCACGTTGGATTCTGAAGATTACAATAATCATATGAGTTGGAATAAACCCATTTACACACACATGGGTAATCAAAGATTAGGTACCTTGGTCCAATTTGGGATTCTTCTTCCCTTTTGAGTATGCTTCCTAGTCGCTAGATATGTTCAATTGAATTTTCTGGAGGTTCTAAGTGTGGGTTGGGTCTCGATCTTTAAAATGTCGAGGAGCACTTTTTTAGGTGTTGCTGGGTTGTGACAATCTCACATATCACCTTTGTTATAAGAGACTTCTATACTTGGGGGCAAAGTTTCATCCACTCTATTCTTCCTACCACATCTCCCATTATCCTTCCTCTAATGTCCATTACCTTATCTAAATCCATCACTATCTATGATCTTGCTTCACCTTATCCATACCCTCTAGTCCATATCCCTTAATCCTATCTATTCATTGCTTCCATCATCCACTACTATCTAGGATCTTGCTTCTCCTATCCATATCCTATCTTCATCCATATCCCCTTTTCTAACATGCAAACTCTCAAAATTTGCAATCAAACTGATTACGCGTCTTGTTAAATCAATTCATCAATAGAAATCTATCAACATCAACATGTCTTATATAGAGAAGGGTACACTCGAAACCAGACAGATCGGTCTTACACGAGGTACTCACTCTTTGAAATTAGACATCATTATCAACCATCACATTGAGAAATCAAAAACAAAGACATAGATCAGTATCCATCTACTAATCTACCATCTCTTATATATCATGAATCTGCTATCCACTATTATTATCCATATAAGCAAGGCCTTGTATATACCTCAGGCATCACAATAGCATCTCCCCGTGGCCTTGTAATCATTGTATATATCCAAAATTTAAAGGTTGTGTCAAAATTGGGGGCAAAATCCTAATCTCAGTAGGGGCAACCCGTTTTAGGCTTCAGTGAGCAGACAACCAATCATAGGGAAAACACATCAAAACAAGAATCAAAACATACCACAAAGACAAATATCAAAGCTAACCGTCAGACAACATCAAAATCACCAGCAAGATTGACACAAAAACATAACACAATGGATGATCTATTCTTACTCATGATTTGTTTACTCTTAGCATGAAGTTTGACTATTTGTATCTTGATTTTTGGGTTATTAGATATCTAGAGCAACTCAAGGATGCATTGAACTGGAGAGGCAAGGAAGGAGACTAATATTTTCTTTGACTACTATATGTGAGTCGATCATTAGTAGTATGCAAATTGTCCCAAGACGTGATTGGAAACATATCATTGAGGACATTTCGCATTTGCATATACTAATGGTTAACTTTTGTCTTTTTACCCAAACAACACTCAGGTCATTTTGGTTTAATTATACCTTGATGCATGTATCATTTTGCAATATCAAAATCCATGTAAGTTGTACTCAGGTCATCATGGTTCAACTATACCACTGATGTTTGAACTAACTTCCAACATTTCAAAAGCTCAATGATGACAAAAAGAGCACAAACAATTGACTGATGGAATGACAACATGGCACAATTAGACTTGCAGAGATCATTATCAATATTGCATTTAGTTGCGTCATCGTCATCGTCATCGTCATCGTCATCGTCATCGTCATCGCCATCGCCATCGCCATCGCCATCGCCATCGCCATCGCCATCGCCATCGCCATCGCCATCGCCATCGCCATCGCCATCGCCATCGCCATCGCCATCGCCATCGCCATCGCCATCGCCATCGCCATCGCCATCGCCATCGCCATCGCCATCGCCATCGCCATCGCCATCGCCATCGCCATCGCCATCGCCATCGCCATCGCCATCGCCATCGCCATCGCCATCGCCATCGCCATCGCCATCGCCATCGCCATCGTCATCGTCATCGTCATTGTTATCATTGTCATTGTCATTGTTATCATCGTCATCGTCATCGTCATCATCATATGCATATATGTTGCATCATCATGACATCATTCTTCACTTTAATATCTTCATCATTCATCCAACTATCGTCTATCATGTCTTAGACAAAAGGTATCTTTCTTGAAACTAGATGTTTTGATCATCTATCATGTCTTATACAGGATGCATCTTTCTGAAAACCAGATGTTTCGATCATCTTTGTCTTATACGGGATGTATCCTTCCCGAAACCAAACTTGATCTCAACCCAATTCATCTGATCAATCTACAATCTATCCACTCATCTATCTTTCATATAACATTCTTCTTCTTTCAAGAGATCATTCATGCTTTTAATGCACAAACCATCTCTCAAGGGGGCATCATCATCATATCGACTTCATATCAAGTATCAATATTCATATCTGGGGCATCATATCAAAAAAATTGGAAACATATCAAGTGATTTTTCTTTGAACTAACGCGTGCACACACATCACTTCAAAGAGGAGTAAAATATAGACGTATAAATCTGACCATCTAGTTAAATAAATATTTATTATTTATTTAATCACTTTCCCCTATTAATTAAAATATATTTAATTAATTACCTCCAAATTCCTCTATTAGATTAAATAAACTATTCATTTTATTTTATTTTATTGATTTAGCCACATCCAACCCTTTAATTAAACAAATCACCTTTATTCAGTTTTTTTTTTGAATAGAAGGGTAAAAACTTTATTGGAAATCAAACACAAGAATTAAAAAGAGATCCAGAGCCCCAAGGCCCCAGAAAAAAACCACCAACCCAACCTCAGATCAATCAGCTTCAAAACCCTCCATGTCCTCAGTGAAAATCTTTTGCAAGTCCTGACAGTAATCCCCGGAGAGATGCTCCCAACCTTTAACTTTCCAATCATTACCATGTCCTGAGGCCCACTTGGCCAAACAATTAGCTGCTCTATTCCATTCCCGAGGGATGTGGATGAAAGACACATGCTCCATTAAAGAACTAATTTGGAGAATTTGCTGGACAATCCCTGCCAACTGCCACTCAATCCCACTCACCTTCTGCTCAATCAACAAGTTAAAAACAATTTGTGAATCCAATTCACAAATCACCTTCCTTCGACCCAACACCCAAGCCCGCTCTAGTGCATAGAGAATCGCAAATCCCTCCATAAAATTATTAGACTGCCACCCTTTATGCACTGAAAAGAGGAAAACTACCTCCCCCCTACTATTCCTGCCAACACCACCTATTCCAGCAGGGCCTGGGTTACCCCTAGATGAGCCATCAATGTTAATATTGATACTCATCCTGAGGGGGTATCCACCTTCCCACCCTATGCACCTTCCTCATAGCCCATCTACCTCTCCTAACACAAGCAGAATCAGGAGACAACTCCTGCAAGCCAGGCCTACTCACAATATCTGCCTCATCTCTACCCAGCGAAAAATTCACCTCACATTTAGCTTCCACTGTCTCTCGGATCATAGCAATGATCCTATTCCAAACTTGCTAAACAAACAATCTGACCTCGCGAAAGATCCTCCTGTTCCTTTCGAGCCAGATCTACCACAGAATGAAGATGGGCCCAATATACCAGACAGTTTGGAGGAAGGAGGACAGGATAGGAGGTCCGCCTAAACTGCTCCAGAACTCCACCAGAGAATCTGCATGGACACAAGGATGCTTCCACACCCCCCACCAATAGTGCCAAATAAGCATAGAGAAGGGGCATTTGAAGAATGGGTGTGAGGAGTCTTCCTCCCCGTTACCACACAAAACACAGATAGAGGGCCCCAAGAATCCCCGCTTGCGGATATTGTCCCAAGTTAGACATCTATTCAAAGCCAAAGTCCAAGCAAAGCAGTTACACTTCGGCCAAGAAACATTATTCCACACCTGTTTCCACCAATTCACCTCTCTTCCCTCAAGTCTTCGGTTCAATAATTCCCGATAGCCACTAGCCACCGAAAAAACGCCCTTAGGATTTGGAGACCAAGCAAGCCCATCCCTACCCTTAAGGGAGCTACAGTGTCTACTTGCCAAAATGCCATGCAACTCGACACACTCTTTCTCCATCCCAACAACCGGCCACTCATTAGGAGCCTTCCACCGCTCCAAATCCAGCTAACCATACCTATAAACAGCCTTGAAGTCACTCACCCTTGACCATCCCGCCTCCAAAAACCTCTGACACAAATTCCCAAGGTTAGGAAACTGATCAAGGATGGGAGGGTATCCATCCCAAGAGTCATTCGAGAAAAGGACATCTTCCCCCCTTCTGCAAATCCAAAAGAGTCCAGCCTTAATGAGAGAAGCCCCCTTCTTGAGAGTATACCAGATCGATGAGCCCTTTCCCTCAAGCAGATATCTAGGGATTTCCTGCATCAGGATCCTCTGCATATATTTGTTGGCCAAAATCCTAGCCCAGCCTCAATCCTGCTCAACACACCACCTCCAGTATAATTTAGCTACAAGAGCTTCCCTAAAAAGAATAGACTGCCTTAAACCAAGCCCCCCGATTGCTTTGGGCTACACACCAGGTCCCAATTAACAAGACTCCATTTGGAAGATGAGAGATTACCTGCCCATAAGAATTACCTAGCCAGAGAATCCAAACCCTTCAAGAACCACTTAGGAGCCACATGACGCATACACCGATAGATCAGAAGAGCCTGAACCACCGAACGAATCAGTTGAACCCTCCCAGCAAAGGATAGCCATCTATGAGTCTAGTGATCAACCTTCGTGCGAAATTTATCCAAGATACCCTGCCACAACTCTCTAGGAGGGTTGCCAGGAGAAATAGGGACACCCAAATAAATCAAGGGCAGGGAGCCAACTTGGAATCTCAAGATAAGAGCAATCCTCCTTTGAATAGTTTCAAGAGTGTTGAAAAAGAGGATAGAAGATTTGTCCTCATTGATCAACTGGCCTGAGGCTGCAAGATAAACATCCAAGACCTTACGTAGATTAGAAGCTTCACTGATCCTAGCTAGCCCCATAAGGGTCGTGTCATCCACAAACTGCAAATGATACTGCGACTGGAAGTCATTACCCCATCTCCAACCCTGAATAATACCCAAACCCACATTGTGCTTAATCAGCCTCCCCAGACCCTCAGCTAGAAGAATGAATAAATAAGGGGAGAGGGGGTCCCCCTGGCAGAGAACCCTAGAAGCACCAAACAGCTCAGTATGGTCTCCATTGATAAGTACAAAGAAAGAAGTAGACGTAACACAACTCATAACCCACTGGATCCACTCATCAATAAAACCAAAAGCCCTAAGGATCTTCTGAAGGAAGGACCATCAAACTCTATTGTACGCGTTAGCCATATCCAACTTGATAAACATAGTTTTTTCCTTGGAGGAAGTCATAGAATGAATGGTCTCCGTAGAAATGACTACACCATCCAGAATTTGGCGCCCTTCCACAAACCCACTCTGCTACTCAGAAATAACCTCCCCCAGACACTTCTTCAATCTATCCGCTATCAGCTTAGAGATGATCTTATAAATCACATTGCAGAGAGAGACAGGGCAGAACTGGCCTAACCGGTCGGCCCCATCACACTTGGGGATTAGAGCAATGAAAGCCGCATTCAACGCCCGAAGCATCTGCTTATTCCTCTAGGACTCCTAGACTACTTCCAATAAATCCAGCTTGATAATATCCCACAACTCTTGAAAGAATTCAACTGGGAACCCATTCGGTCCAGGAGTTTTTCCTTTCCTCATGTGAAAGACAATCCTCTCAAGTTCTTCCAACAAAATAGGACACAAAAGCTGCTCATTCATCTCCCCGTGACAAGAGCAGGAATGCAAGCCAGAACCAGATTCTCCTCCATCATTTCCTCCTAAGAGTCCTCCCTGAAGAGGGACTGGAAAAACTGAAGCGACTCCCTAGATATTTCCTGCAAGGATAAGCACTGCTCACTTCTATCATTAACCAGAACAGGGATGGAATTTCCATGTCTTTATGCTTTCACTAAGTTGAAGAAGAAAGCAGTGTTCTTTTCCCCCTCCTTCAGCCAATCAATACAAGCTCTTTGCTTCCAGTATATTTCTTCCCTAAGCTCCCATTCCTCTACCACCTTGACAACCCTGACTCCCTCCCTAAGCAAGTCCTTAAACAAACCATGCTCTCTGATTACACTGGTGATCCCATTCAGCACATCTTGAGCAGCTTTCTTCTCATGAAAAATGTTCCCAAAACCCTGTCGGTTCCACTGCTTAAGCTGAAACTTAACAAACTGCAGCTACTTGGCAAAAGAGTACATGGCAGTGCCAAAGGCCGACCTCCCTTTCCTCCACCACTGCGCAACCAGAACCTGCAAAGAAGGGTCCCGAAGCCACATAAGTTGGAATTTGAATGAAGGTGAGTGGACAACCCGAGCCGAAGAAGACACCAACTTGATGGGCCAATGATCCGACCCTCTCTAGTCAATAATCTTAGAACTTGTGGACCACCCCCCACCAATCCAAAAACTAGAAACCAGAAAACGATCCAGCCTCTCTGCAATCCAATGCTCTCCCACCCTCCTATTGTTCCAAGTGAACAAACCATTGCCATGATTAATGTCAACAAGATGCAACAAGGATATACCATCCTGAAAAAGGAAAGAAGAAGGTTCCAACCGCATAACACCCCCTTCTTTTCACTCAACTCCAAGATGACATTGAAGTAATCTGCCATAATCCAAGGATTAAAAGGGGCCAGCCTTCGCATACAAGAAACATGAGACCATAAGTTTTGCTTACCTTTAAGATCAGTGGGAGCATAGATGTTCGAAAACAAGGTGAATTCCCTAGTCTCAAGACTAGATATCACCCCGGATAATGAGGACCTGGAGGCAACCCACCAAACAGGGCAAAACCTTAAAGGGTTCCAAAGACAGGCCACCCCACCCGAGGAACCAGCTGCCCCAACACACTGACACTCACCTCGCCCCCACAGCTTTGGCACCAGACCCATCATACTCTCCACTGAAAGTTTAGTTTCTTGCAAGAATAGGACATCAGGTGAATGATTCCTAATCAAATCCCGAACAACTTTTTGTTTATGGCCACTGTTCAAGCCCCTTACATTCCATGAAAGCACAATCATTTTGGAATTGGAAAAGTGCGAATCCAAAGTCTTTACTGATCCCGACTCAACCAAATTCTCCCCCATCAATTTGATCTTATCCATATCCTTCTTTCTGCCAGCCTTTGAGCTCTTCTCTGAAGCACTTTTCTTAATATCTTTTTGGTGTAGACCCAGGTGAACAAAGGACTTATTACTTTTAACCGCAACCGGTTCCAATTTCAAAGCTATCAGAGAGCCCTCCCCCTCAACCAATTTCACCTCAAGACAAAAATCCAACCCCAACTGTACCCCTACTAGCTGGTCCATCTCCATTTGCTGGCTTCCAACCACTAGTAGGGCCTGGGTAGAGTCCTTGATAACACTTTCTGGAGCCCCTCCTGATGCCCCTTGATCCAGAGGGTTAACCCCGGGTTTACTTTCTGATGGCCAAGGTCATCCAAGACCTCAAATATGTTAAAGGTATCCTCTTCCTATCTCTCCTGTAAGGGCCTCTTTTGTCCTCTGTTCATGTTCTTTGTCTTAACTGAGACAAAACCATCAGCACCATCAACCTCGACCGACATGGCAGCTTTCCCTTTCTTAGTCCTAACTAAGCTCGGGTCAGACTGCTGAGGTTGTCGCACCATCGGTTTGTATCTAGGGCACTTGCGCTGTAAATGACCATACTCATGACACAATCGACAGTGAAATGGCAAAGTCTCATAATCTAACTGTTGAACCCATGAATAAGAGCCTGCGCACATATCTATAGCATCTGGCAAAGGTTCACTAAGATCAATTTCAACACAGATACACGCAAAGGTCATTACCTTTCTCCCCAGGGTTTGCGTTGAGGATCCCACTGGCCTCCCAAGCAGAGCAGCAAGCATCCCTAGCACATCCTCGCGACAACATTCCACTGGAAAATGTGGTAATCGGACCCACACTAGAACCCTATTTGGGAGCTCCTTTGAAGGATTAAACCCCGCATGCCAAGGCTTGATGAATAATCCCACCTGGTTGTAAAAATATGGGCCTCCTTCAAAGACCCTATTGCGATCCTTCATGCAGTTGAAAGAAACTATGAAATAGTTATTTGCCAGGAGCATAATCTCCATTTCCCCTTCTGGTGCCCAAGTCCTCTGCGCCCAGTTTTCCAAAAACTGCAAGGAAACCCTCATTCCCAAAAACTTGCAGTATAGCAAGTGATTTGAGAAATATTCAATGTCTTCAGCTATCATCTCTGGAGGAATAACCAACTTTGGCCTCTCACTGCATCTCTCCAGACAACCATTAATCTTCCCAATGCGAGAGCTGCCAACACTCCCAGACCCCGAATCTGAAGAGAAAATATTATTGTTGAAAGTCTTCATACTCTAAAGTGGGGGTTTTGAGCCCACCACAACATGAAAAATCCATGGCTGGAGAAACCTGCGAGGCCTCACCACCAAAACTCACCATCGGGGCACAAAAAGTAAATAATAAAATAAAACAAGAGGGTCAATGACCCACACCCCAAAGGGCCACTCACGGAGGCTCAGCACCCAAGGCACCTCCCCTCCCACGCACCACCAAAGAGAGGGGCCTGTTGAAACTCCCTGTTCACACGGGACTGCCCTGGGCCGCAGTAGGCCAGAACCCCACCCCTGCGCAACCTCCACCCCTCCCGGTGACCACACCCACACCCACCACCGAACCCTACCCAACACCATCCGCCACCGCTCACCCCCAACACCCTGCACTTCCCTCCCCCGCACGAACCTGCACTTGCGCCTCCTGCGAGCTAGGGCCGCGAAACCCTAGCTCAGCCGCCTGCGAGCCCCCGCAAAAACACCATCTCAACCCCCCAAAAAACAAAAACAAAAAAAAACACCTTTATTCAATTAAATCCCCTTTCCCATTTAATTAAATTCACATTTAATTAAAAATCCCCTTTCAATTTAAATAATTCAATTTTATTTAAAAATCTTCCAAAAATGCAAGTTGTCATCCACTTTTTGGAATAAATCGCTTTATTTCAAAAATAAAATCCAAAAATATCCTCCCGCTTGCATTCTCCTAACAAATCCATTTGCATGACTAAACCTCTTCTAGAGTCTTCTAGATTCTTCTAATCCTACTAATTAACCTAATCCAATCTTTAATTATTTGCACATTCCTTAAGAGAGGTCACTTCTCAAAAATGCCTCGAAGTCTTTGATATGCATTGAAAGCTTTGTGTCTCCAAGAAGTTAACCCTCAAAGTCTTCCAAACCATTAATGGTTAACTCAACCTTACCCCTTGGTTAGAGAATTTCTCTCTAACTTAACCCCTATCCAACCCAAGGGTCTCATCAAGCACTCATGGCTTTGACCCTAGTTATCCTATTTAACCCTTGCATGAGAGTTTACCCAAAGGGTAAAAGCTTTATCCACTTATCTAACCCTAACCTTACCCCCTAAGGTAACCGCCATGTCTTCTCAAGCATCAAATACACCTTTATCCCTCCTCTGAAACCTCCTCATGTTGACACATGTCAACATAGGATTGGATTGAAAACCTCACATGGATTAGGTAACTTTCAATCCTAACCCTTGTTAAGATTATTCAATCTTAACCATCCATTTGATCATTTCTTCTATAAATAGAGCTCCACTTTCGATATCCAAGTTTTTATGCATCTACACTATAGTCTAATTATATCAAACATCTTGCCTCTCTTTGATAGAATAACATTTTAAGCATTTAGAAGCATTTTCATCTCATTCATATAGCATATCCACGTTAGTATATCATGCTAGCATAGTTTGTTAATAACTTAATCATATCATCATCTTCATCATAGCTTAGTATCATATCTTGAACATGCATATAGATCTTAGATGCATTCATGCACATATATCATTTTATCACTCGTTCTTGGATTTGTCATTCCTAAGTCATTTGCTCAATGATCTGAGAGCAAAACATTGACTTGAGAGATCCTATGAGATGGAGAACAATGAGACACATATTGGGAAGTTAACTTGTATATACTAGTTTAATTTTAGTTAGCCTTTGCACTCAAAAGTTTCATTGGTATGTTAACCTTTTTATTTTTATTTTTGTATTTTGATCACACTAAAATCTTACATACACGAGGCCTTAGGAGAAATTTTGTTTCAAAGATGTATAATTAACCTTGGTTGAAATTAGTAAAGAATCCTACAAGACAAGTATTTGGGTAGAAACGACCCATCTATCATCCTTATAACTTTAAATCCTCCATAAGGATCCATGACATGGAATTACTTACAAAGCTACAAACTAGTGATAACATGCCACTTGTCTTAGGATAACTTCAATATGGATCAACACGTTTTTGGGAGGACTCGTGGGAGCTATCCAAGTCTTGATAGTTTCATAGTAGTTGAGAAAACAAAAGGATTTTTAAAACTAAATTAGGGGTGTTATGTTAAAGATCATGTGGATTTTGTCAATGAAGATTGTTTTTGGGGTTTGGCATAAAATAAATTGGATGCGAGAATGTTATTTGCTAATGAGGTAGATTAGGTAAGTTCCATCCTTTTAAACAAATCACTTGTGTACTAGAAAGGAAGGGATAACTTGGTTTGGATAGGTTCCAGGAATGTTCAATATAATGTCAAAGATAAATATTAAATTACCTTTTAGATGGGCCTTTAGCCCAAAATAAAGATACCAACACACTAATATTGGAGCAAATTTTGTTTGCCCAAAGCCAATATTTTTGCATGGGTCTTTCTCTAAGGGAAGATCCTGACCACAAATTTTTTTTTAGGAGAATAGGGTATCAAGGTCCTTCAAGGCGTACTTCATATAACAAATGATGAAGAATCACTCAACAATTTGATGTTGGCCTGTTCTTTTCTTGCAATCTTGTTGGAGATGGTTATGTGCTAAATTGGGACTGGTGACTACTCTACATAATGACATATTGAGCCTATTTAATGGCACACCAATATTTGATAGATAATATATTTTTGGAAATATATGGATTGGAGTCCCATCATTGTTGTTGTGGAAGCTTTGAAAAGATAGACATATATGAACCTTCTAGGAGAAGGAGATGTCCCATCTATATTTCCTAAACAAAGTGGAAGCAATTCTAGTAGAATTTTTAACAACAAATCTTCCTTACATTTGAATAAGCATGCTTCTTTCATAGACTGGGATGCAAATATGAGGTTTGCATGAAATGGTTTGAGAATCCCTCCTTTTGTGGATGTGGGAGGCAAAGAAGCAGAAACCATAAGAGCTCGAACCATATGAAACACCCACGATGGGGTTGGTTCAAATTGAATTTCAATGGTGTCTCAACAGGCAATCTGAGGCAAGTTGCATTATGAGACTTTGGGATGGCTTTATTATGGGGCACATGGCAACTCCTTTGGCAATAGGCACTAACAATGAGGTAGAGTTTAATGCTCTCATTTGTGGAATACTTTTTTGCAAATATTTATGAATTTCTAAGCTTAAAATGAAATGGGACTATGCTTTGGTCATTACCTAAGTGTAGGCAATACCCACCCTGAAGTGGAAATTATGTGCCTTTATGGATAGATTTCTAAAAAAAAATAAATCATTTCTGATTAATCAATCGTAACAAGAAGCAAATGAGGAAGGTGACTTGTTGGCCAACATGGCTATAGATGGCTCTAACTCGTGTACGCTTGACTCTTAGTCGACATCTAGGTGGTAGTAGTAGGGATTGCTTAAGTTGTGGGTAGTCATATTCTTTGTATTTAGTTTTGGAATCTTTTGGGCTACACTTGGTGAAAAAGTTGAGAAAATACAACTTCAAAGATCCCAAGAGCACCTGCAAGCAAAATACCTGTCACAAGAGAAGATTGGAGACAAAAACACAATAATGGCTCTGAAGAAAAAGATTATCATTTAGAGAGGGAATAGAATATAAAATTACAATACAATCCTTATGAAAGGAGAATATGAAACCCTAAAGATGTGCAACCCTAAAGAAACCCTAAAGGGATAAAAAGTATTTAATAATTAGAATAATTATTAAATACCTATCATATTATGAAATGCCTAAGTTTAGCTTAAGCGTAGAATATGATAGACTAATAATTAAATAAATAATTATTAGCAAATACAAGATAACTCTAACACTTGTCTTTCCCACAAGGTCCCCATCTAGGACAATTCATGGCATATGAAGAGGTTGCTTCATAATACCAAACATTTATTTGAAATTCTTGGTGGCTCCAGTGAAATTATGTCAAAGGAAATTAATATTAAGTTCAAAGTAGCATCGTTTTTTGATGGAGACTCTTAGCAGGCTTGTCAGTGATAAGAGACAAATGTCCTTTTTGAGGGAAATATTTGAGTTGAGGTTCAAATTGCTATCCAAGGTGTGAACCAAGCTTGATTTGGAGTCCATCTACATGGTTTTGGGGTGAGATGTGATAAATTTTATTGACAAGTATTGGGTAAATACTTCAATATTTCATTGAATTTTTGGCTTCACTTGTAGATTTAGGAGAATATAAAGTAATGGCGTTGGTTATGGTCAAGGAATTGATTGCGTTTAACTTGTTGGGTAGTGACGTAGAGACAATAACATTCGTTAGACTTGCAAAAGGCATTTAATGATCGAGGGATTTTCCAAAGTTTTTTTGAGCTCAACACTATAGTGGAAAGCAACCATTTTTTCTCAATGTGAATGTAAAACAATTGGCTCAATGTAAAAATAGACCAAAAATAAAACTATAAACTGAATAACAACACAAACTGGGGAAAAATTAAGCACTAAACGAGAGAGAAATGATTGAATAATCTAGCTTTTATTATATTGAATCCAACAACATACAATCATATTACATTGCATTGCACTAAACAAATTCATATTTATAGCTGAGCTTAGAAATTTCTAGAATTCTAGAGAATTATAAAACTGGAATACATTCTTTTTTCTAGGCAACTTCTAGTTGTTTCTCTTATTCTAGAAAATTCAATCTCTCTAGAAATTTCTTCTCTTTCTAGATAATCGTATTCCTTAACTTCCCCCCTTAAGATTGGCTAGAATTTTATAAAGAAGATACAAAGGAGAGGGGAGCATTAAAACAATATATCCCTTTAATATTCACCTTTAACATACCAAACATATTTTGTAATTTCAAAAATTTGGTCTTTGTCATACTCTTCGTAAATATATTAGTTGTTTGTTCTTCACTTGGACAAAATTGTAGATTGATAATAGTTACATAGACCAAATCTTGAATGTAGCGTATATCAAGCTTAATATTCTTTGTTTTAGCATGAAAATATACATAGTTAGCAACTTAGATGGTGCTTTGATTGTCACAATAAAAAGTAGTAGTTGAACTTTGGGGAAAACTAGGCTTGAATAAAATATTTTCAGTCCAAATCGCTTCCTTTCCTGCATCTTTTGTTGCTCTATATTCTAATTCACATGAAGACAATGATGTAGTTGTGTATTTTTTGTTGCTCCACGTAATTGGACCTAACCCAAGCTGAAAAATATAACCACCAATAGATTTCTTCTCATCTATATCACTTCCCCAATCAAAATTTTGTATATCTAACCAAAGAGGTTGAAGACTTATAGCCATAGTGGATGCCGATGTGTAGTGTTCCACAAATGTATCTTGAAATTCTCTTAGCAACCAACCAATGACTTTATTTAGGTGCCTGCACAAATCTTGATACTAGATTCATTGCAAAAAAAACATTCGATCTAAAATGAGTCAAATAAACCAAACTGCAAACAATCTATCTATATAAAGTGACATCATCACTTTTAGAAGTACATTCTTTAGTAAGCTTGGTTCCTAATTTGAAGGGTGTAGCAGTTGGCTTGCATTCAAGCATGTGAATTATTTCTAAAAGATCCAAAGCATACTTTGATGTGAAATGAATAATCCATCATCGAGTTTGTTGATTTGTAGACCAAGAAAATAATTAAGTTTTCCCAAATAACTCATATGAAATGCCTTCTTAAGATCAAATTTTAAATCACCGATGAACCCAATATTTGGTCCAACAATAAGTAAATCATCTACATAGACCACAACAACAATAATATCATCTTGGACTTACTGTATATATAGATTTGGATAAGACTTACACTTTTTAAGATCATGAAGTAGAAAGTTCTTGTCAACCTTCTCATTCCATGCTCGCGGTGCTTGTTTTAGACCATAAAGTGATTTCTACAATCTGTAAACATGATTAGGATGTCCATGATCTACAAAACCTGGTGGTTGATCTATTTATATTTCTTCATATAAATATGCATTTAAGAGATCATTTTTAACATACATTTGATGAATATGCCACCTAAGACTTGCTACCAAGGAAAGAATAATTTTATTTGTATTCAATTTAATGACAGGAGCAAAGGTTTCTTCATAATCAACATGCTCTTTTTGATTAAACCCTTTAGAAAACAATCTAGCTTTGAATTATTCAACAGCACCATCTGATTTAATTTTTGTTTTGTAAACCCATTTGCAACCAATAACATTCTTACCTTTTGGATGTGGCACAAGTACCCAAGTGTTGTTCTTTAGCAATGTATCATATTCCTCTTTCATAGCTCACTCCCATTAGTTCTCCTCTCTAGCTTCTTCATATGATATTGGGTCATGTACATATAATACTTTGGACATGAGAGAACTACCATTTCTTCCTTGGTTCTTAGGGCCTTGACTATAGATGCCTTCAACACCCTTTGTCTTTTGTGTAGCTGAAATATCATCTTCTTCATCATCGCTTTCTACAAAAAGACGCTGGTCACAAGCATTAGTTGTTTCATTAGTGCATACTTCATCCTCATTGATATAGGGAGCATTAGTTGTAGAGTGAGAAGAAGCAATTGGAAGATGCGAATGTTACATCAAAATTGACATCTCTATTTACAAAGATTTTTTTTGTTGTCAAATCATATAACTTGCAAGCCTTTGATTCTTCATTGTAATCCATAAACAAACACTTATGACTCATTGGTTCTAACTTTTTCTTTTTTTTGATTCTTCATTGTAATCCATAAACAAGCACTTATGACTCTTTGGTTCTAACTTTTTCTTTTTTTCATCTATAATGTGTGTCCAATCAATACACCCAAATACTTTAAAATACCCAATGCTAGGTTTCCTACGACTCCATGCTTCTTTAGGGGTGATATTTGGGAGGGCTTTGGTTGGGATTCTATTCACAATATGTGCAACACAAGAAACAACCAAACTCCAAAATTTATTATGCAAACATTTGGAATGCAACATACAATGAGCCATTTCTAAAAGAGTTCTATTTGTTCTTTCAACAACCCCATTCAGCTGAAGGGTATAAGGAACCGTTCTTTGCATCTTAATACCATATTTTACACAAAATGATTCAAATGCATGATTACAATATTCATCCCCATTATATGACCTTAAGTATTTAATTATTTTTCCACTTCACGTATCAACTAATACCTTAAACTTTTGAAAAACTTTAAACACTTCAATTTTCCTTTCAAGAAAAGAAACTCATACTCACCTACTATAATCATCAATAAAAGTGAGAAGGTACCTAGCACCTGAAACTGATGGATAATCCAGTTCACATAAATCACTATGTATGAGTTGCAGTGGATGCTTAGCTATCCATGCTTTTCCCAATTCAAAAGGATCTCGATGGTGTTTACCTAATACACATCCTTCACACATGCCTTCAGAAGCTGAAATTTTTGTTAGTCCTCTAACCATATCGTTTCTAACTACGTCTTGTAACTTTCTACACTTTATAGGTACAATTCTAGTATGTAAAAGTTTTGACATGTAGTCAGTTTGAGCAATAAAATCACGTGAGAGTGTGTGCTTATCATCAACAAACCCAACAAATTGAAATAGACCATTTTTATGATCAACTCTTCCAATAGAAATTACATTTCCTGGGTCTTTTCTATCTCTAACAACAACTTGATTAGTAGTGATAACAACCTCATATATAGCTTGAGTAATTTACATAGTGAAATGAGATTCATCCCTAATCCTTCAAGCAATAAAACAATTTTCATAGACTCATTTGTCACATTAAAAGTCCATCTCATCCCAATACAGGAAGTCTCATTTTATTTCCAATAGTAATTTCTTGATTTGACTTCTTCCCCTCATGAAAATCAATAAACAAATATCTATCTCCAATCATATGAAATGATGCTCCTAAATCTAAAATCAATTCTTTGTTATCGTCTAAAGCAAAGTATCTCCCCTTAACACTAGACTCGCTTTTGGGTCTAACACTTACCTCTATATTTCGTTGTTCTTTCTTTTTGAGGGAGATGGATATGAAGCTATTTCTATTTGCCTTGCCATCCTTAAATCCTTCGTCCTTGGGTTTATACTACTATCTTTCATTGACCCTCTTCTTCAAACAAAATTTCTCCATATGATTCTCACTGCCACAATACCTGCAAATGATAGGTTTTCTTCCCACTTGCTTTTCAACACCATCATTTTTAGAAAAGTGGTTAGAACCATCATTATTTCAAAATTTATTTTATTTTTCCAATTTTTCCTTCCATCAACATTTCTATAAAATTTATTTCCCTTTGCTGCATATCCATGATTCTTCTTAATATAACCTTCTTTAACAAATTGAACTTCTTCATATAAAATTGACATACAAAATTGTTCAAAAGCTTGTTGGGGGGCATTAGGATTTAATTGAATAACCCTTTTCCTTGATTTTTAAAATACCTTGTATGGTTGGGGAAGCTTGTTTTCAACCATTGCAATCAACTAAAAGTCTTCTTTTTGCATATTCAACAATTATTTTCTTCGACTGAGCATTTAAATATACAACTTCATTAAAGTAATCACTCATTTTTCCAAAATTAGTAGGATCCAAGTTCACCATTTTTTCTTCTATAGTAAACATGCTTGCAATATTTTCATCTTTATAATCTTTTTTCTAAATTTTTCCACAACTCTATTGGATCATCAATATCAACAAATCTTCTATTAAGATTGGGGCTCAATGCTTTACCAATGATACCTTTCGCTTGCACCAACTTGCACTTCCATAGCTCCTTTTCTTTTCCAAATTGAGGTTCTCTAATTTCTTTTCTCACCATCTACCACAAAGCTTAAATTTCTCTTAAAGCATTTGTGTCTGTAGTCTTCTAATCTGGAAAACCACTTCCATCAAAGATAGGCAAAACTTCATTTGAAGAGCCCATGTTAGGAGAAAAAAATAGCTTTGAAACAAATAACAATCCAAAAATACTTTAGCCCTATTAAAAATATTCTAAATTAACTCTAGCTTTGATACCATGTAGAAACAAGCCCAAAATATAACTATAAACTTAAATAACAACACAAAATAGGGATAAACTAAGCACCAGATTAGAGAGAAATTATTGAATAATCTAGCTTTTATTATATTCAATCCAATACAATCATATTACATTGCATTGAATTGAACAACTTCATATCATAGTTTAGCTTAGAAACTTGTAGAATTCTAGAGAATTCTAAAACTGGAATGTTCGTTTTTTCTAGATAGCATCTAGTTGTTTGTCTTATTCTACAAAAATCTCTCTAAAGAAATTTCTTCTATTTCTAGACAATCTTATTCCTTAACACTCGACACCAACTATGGGTGGCCAAGGGGTGTGAATTTTTGAAGCACACTACCGATTGGTTTATGGAGACCAATTCTTTTTTATTAGAGTAATTTTCCCTTTGGGTGGTGATAGATGAATTCTATCATGAGGATGATTAGCCTCTGGTTCATTTTGGGTCTTTCCTTGTATAGTCAGTCTTGCATTTTGCATCTTTTGTCTATGGGGTCTTGGTTTGGTTCACAGGCTTTTTTTTTTTGTTGGGTATGGAATGGACTCAATGATCGAGTTTGGTCTCCTATGCTAGGTGGGGTGGTTAGTTCTCTAAACTAGTGGTATCATTAGTATTTTTTGTTAGGCCCTCTATGCAACTCAATAATTGTAATTTTTTGAGATATTAATATAGTTTACCATAGCCTTCAGACATGCATTATGCATCAAAAAAATGTAATTTGTTTTTTATTGGATTGGTATATTATTGACACAAAATTAAAAAAAAGTTTGAAGAGTTGATAACAAGACATTTAAAGAAGGATTTAATGTTCTTTTGAATCATATTTTTTTACTTAAAGAAAAAATCAATTGATGAATCTCAACCAAGTCAACATGCAAGTAGATTGTTATCAAAAATATTGTTTAATTTATATTAGATTGATAATTTATTCATTTTCTACTATATTCAAGTATATTGTCTTATATTTGACATAGTACTAATGTTTATGCTAAGTTTAGTCGTTTTGTCATGTTTTTTAGATTTAATTATGTGTTTATTATATATATGAGTTGTAATCATAGATCAATGTGTTCTCTAACCAATAGATTTTCCAAGATCAATTTTTGAATGGTTTGTTAATCAATAATATTATTATAAGACAATATTATATGCTCAATATTCTAGAAGTTATTTATTAATATTAAACTAAAATGAAAAATGATATATGATATACTCAAAGCAAATATAAAACAAAAAAACTAAAGAACTTTTGAATTTACATCTATTTACATATGTTTATGGTATCCATGTAAATTAATATATTGCAAATTTCCCTGATAAATAAAGCATGTATGTGGCAACCATGTGTAGTGTAAGTTGTTATTCTTTCCCCCTCATGGGACATGCATGTGAATTAACTTATGTATGAATTCAAATCAGAAGTTTCAAGGAAATTATAGTAACATTTTTTATTAATTATTCTTATATTGTGTATTAATTGTTTTAATGAAAATATCTTCTATAATGTTGAAAATGTTAATTTAACATGTAATTCTTCGCTAAAATATTAATCTTTGTGCCAAATACAATTTAGCTGGTAATGATTTTTGACATCTTCAAAATTGATATTTGGAAGCAATAACCATTTTCACGACTTAAGAATTAAATATGGGAACTTCTTCATCTTTTGTTTTACAAACCATATTCCCTTTTTGAGAATTCTTCCTCCCTTGATAAAACTCAAAGAAATATAGATAAATTCTAAGATTTTTTTTAAAACCTTCAACAAATTTTCCTCTAAAATGTATATTCTCGTTGTTAGTTAGAAAATTACACGTGGCTTTTGATCTTCTTAAAATCGAACTAATACTCTTTGCAAAGGTAAATTTTGGGTTTGGTCTACATATTATAAATTATTGATTAATAAAAATTCAATTTTATACCCCCCATTCATGGGGCCCTCCTAGGGTTGACCCTAGGTCCATTGGAAGATCAAATGCAAGTTGGATTCTACCAAAGGAAGAATGGATAAAGATGAATTTTGACAAGGCTACAAGAGGCAACCTAGGACAATTTGGTGCAAGATGCATCTCTAGAAAGCATAAGAGAGAGGAGGTAGGAATAATTCTTATCAGGCTTCTAACTGGATTCAATAATAAAGTTGAGATTTATCGACAATGTTCTATGGTATCTAGGAATTTAAAGTTAGGATTAAGAAAAATAATTATGGAAGGTTGCTCTTTTATTATGGTGAATGTTATAAATGCGGGGAGGTTCATAAATTGAAAATTAAATAATATATTGTAGAATTGTTTCAAGACACTGAAAAAGATTTGGATATTTTTATGCTTTTCATGTATACCACAAAACAAATAGGGAGGCTAATACTTTATCCAACTTGGTGTTTGACTCCAAGGGCAAGGTGGAGGCAAATAGGGGTTCTCCTATTTGAGTGTAATATTTTCAATTCATTGATCTCAGGTGATCTCGTAACTGTGCAATGCATATGATTAAGCTTATAAGTTAGTTGATTCTATGAGGAGCTCATCGAGGTAGTCTATCATTAATCATGAAAAAGTATTGTTGGTAGTATCTAGTATGGGAGAAGCTTTTTATGGGTTTTCCAAAGTTTATTCCGTTAGATAATTATGGAGACTACAACTTGTTTTCAAGTGAATAAGAGGTAGCTTGCCTTCAACGATGGTATTTCCAAGCTAAGGCTAAAGAAGATATTTAATTCCAAGTATTTGGTGGTGTTGTATTTAGTAAAAACAGTATTGGGTAACACTATTATGTCCTTTATGAATAGGTATTAGGTGCATTTGAATGCTGCATCAATGTTTGTGGTGATAATGCTAGCTTAGGAGAGCCAAAATATAGTAGATCAAGGGGGCTGTATAGATGATGATGATTAAACCTAAATGGAAGGTAAGGTTATAAACTATGTTGGAAAACAAAAAAAATTGGGGTTGGATTTTTCATAAGATTAGAGATTTTGGCATGTTGTGCATTCACACTGTAATAGTCTATGGGTGTCAGTTTTGGCTAAATGATGGGTGAAAAAGTTGTGGAATGGATTGTCACAATGCTTGTTGAGGACTATAGTTCCTCAAGATGGTCACAGTTTGTCTAAGGATTGCTTTTTAGATTGTTCCTTTGCTTTGTAGCATTCCTCGAGGATCATGATAGAGACTTAGATGAGGATGGGTAGTGGCTCAAGTATGGATCTAATATAAAATCTGTAGTATGGTGTAGAGAAGTTGATAAATATGTATATAGACAAATGTCTAGAGGAATTTTAATACATCATAAACTATCCCTCCTCTAAAGCTTCCAATTTTGGTTACATCAATTTTGTGTTAATCTTTTATAGGTTATAAATCCCTTAATCTAATTCATTGAAAAAAAAATTGGGCATCCTTATTCAATTGTAGTCTTAATTTATCTCAATTTAAGAAAGAACTTCCCCTATAATTTAAAGTACTGGTATACCAAAGTGACAATGACATGAAAATGTGATATACCAAGGAGTATAAGTGTGAATGGATGTATTAAATTCTAATAAAACACATAAATTGTAATTATGTGTAAAAGAGGCTCACATTAGCATGTAAGTATTTTTTACCTTGTATTAATAAGTTGATTATAAGGAAATAAAATATGTTTAAAGTAATAGGTAGTTTAAACAACTGTACTTAACTTGGATATATGGTTATATATTTATACTTACAAATAATTTTATAAAAATATTAATGAGAGTTGTGAGGTAAAGATGTATGTACCATATAAAATAATAAATAGAAAATCCTTATATTTATTTTATAATTCCTTGGATTTAAAAAAAAAAACTTTTTCTTGTTATGTAGTACATCCTCTCATTATTTAATATGTGATATATGTTGTTTACTAATTATATTAAATGATTAATGATTTTTTTAAAAAATATTCATTAATTGCTTTTATAGAGGAGCACATAAAGAAAAGCATACAATAATAATAATAGCTTTAAAACATCTTAAAATATAACTAAAATTAAAATAATTAAATGAATGTAACAATTAGAGTCTATCCAAGAAAATTTACATAAAACCATATAAAAATATATTAAGAATACTTTCATCATATATCCATATTGCATAAGGACAAAACTTGCATTAGCTCCACACTCTTTGTCGATGACCAATATATTAAGATGCACAAAGTTTCTTCTAATTGCCCTTTGGACCTCACTCTTAGACAAAGTTAGAAAAGTGAAAGGACTAGAAATGGTCAAAATATTATCCCATATAATAATCAACATATTGTCTACATGTAACACAATATTATGATAGTAAATAATCACATCCACTAGAAGCAAGAACAATTTCAAGACAAGATGAATCTTTGAAGAGCTTCTGAACCACACACCCTCACCCCAATCACCATAACACAAAAGACCATACTATCCAATATTATTATGTGTATAATCTATTTCTCAACCATCAAGTTTAAATTCTTCCTAGGGGGTCACCCATGCCGACACAACTCTCACTCAAGTATGTTTAACTATAGAGTTACCTCAATATTAAGCTCACTTTTCTTGCAAATTGGGTGGCAAGCTAAGTTGACTAGATCTTGGAAAGAAAAATATTGTTAAATATTTAAAGGTAAATTGGATAACAAGGTTATACTTGATTTTGGGGAAAATCCCATTATTAAACATTAAAGATTTCCTAAACACAATAATAAATATTAAATATTAAATATACCATTCATATTCGTGAAAAATTTATTCTAATAAATCACCATAAATAAATATTAGAACCCAAATGAAGAATGATTAACACTAAACCCGATTTGACGAGAAATTGAAACTGATTACAATGCCTAGATGGCAGAAACTGAAAACCTGCGTCAAATTTGATGTTAAGCCCTAGTAGGGTTTTTCTTGTTGGGGTTTAACGAAAAGAGCTGAGTACTCCTCAAGTGTTTTAGACGTACTTTGATCATGAAAGCGCAATGGCGACGAAAATTTACAGCATCTGCAGTCGTAGAAAGTTGGTTTTGACATTACATTCTTCGTCCATTCATCAGAATTTAATTGAACACAGACAATCAGCTGTAGATAGAGCAAGGACAGCACCATTCCGTAGCATAAGTACGAGTTCGTTAAAGAATTCATGGCTTGACAAAATCAAGGGATACATTCCTGGCCTTAAAAAGTCAGAAGATCAACCTGCTCAACCTGCTGCTGCCCCTTATGTCCCACCTTCTTTCTCATTAGAAAGTAAGTATTAGTAATATTGTTTTTTTCCCGAGGATCAGAGCTGTAAATATGAAATGGGTGATTTTAAATAATATTCTTACATGATATGTCCCACTTCTTCTATTTTCAACCTTGGGTTGGCTTGCTTGGCATGACTGAGGATTATCATTCTCTCTTAAGAGTTCATTTATCCCTCATTCTGATTTGTTTGAATTAATTATTGAAAAAAATGCTAGATTATGCTGATGAGCTTAAGAAAGCTCGCAAAATGGGGGCCCTAGAGCAGTTTGCTAAAGGCCGCAGTGGGCAAGTGACGATGTCTGAAGCTATTCAGAAACAGGAGGCTATCATCAGAGCGCTTGCGTCCTATGATTCAACTGGAGAGGTGGGCTTCCATTTTTTAAACTTGATTTCTTTTTTGTTTAGTACATATTGAGGGGCTCATATGCTAAGTTGTTGTAATCAGGGATTAATCTTTTATCGGCACTGAACCAGGGTAAAAAGATTTCCTGGAACTGTATGCTTACTTCACTTGAAAACTGTTCATATTACATACAGAGCTGCTTTCCAGAAAGCATCCTACATGAACACCCAAGAGTCCATTTACCGTGAATTCCACGCAGGATATTTTGTCTTTTGCATATTGGATTGTTGTATATTTTAACTAAAGTTATGCCTGATCAATCAGAGTCCAGAACAGATTTTTTTTTTCCTACAAAGAGTCTAATAGACCTACAAAACTAGTTGCGATGGATCCACAAAATTTGTAATGGACTCTGTACCAAAAAGTAGTAGTAAAGTTGACTATCTTCAAACGGTGAAACATAGACCCGAAAATTGTACCTAATGCAAGATAAGTACTTATGATAAATATTACATAATTCATGCTTTAGCAATGTCTCTTAAAGTATTTCTTGATGTCAGAGCTCCATAGCTAAGAGTTCTGCATAATCCAAAAATGTGCACAGTGCAGTCTATTAGTCAAATGCTCACAATCAAAGATAATGAACGAAGTACATAATTAGCATATGTATATTAATCTGCAATAAATCGGGGACACTATTATCATTCTCAAATTCCTGTGATGCAGGGATTTTATTTGAATGGCATTTGTGATCTAGTTTTAGTTGTAATGCAAGTCATTCATAATCAACAAGAAAAAAAACAAAACTCGTAAGTTACTTGTTTGCAAGTATTGGTATGTAACGTTGTCCGGTTGGTTTGCTATAACTTTTGCATTTTATTATTCTTGGTAAGGTATACGAAATTGGCTTTTTGGCATTTTGTGATACAACAGGGATGGAAATCTTGAACAATTTTTTGTTCGTTTTTTTTTGTATATTAAAGGAGAAAATTTTGTTGGTGAGTTACTATAGACTAGTTAAGGGAGATTGAATTGTTGTTTACTTGGTGCTATACAAGAATTGCTGAGGGAAAGCTTTTTTTTTTTTCTTTGTTTTTGTTTTTTAAATATATTTCAGCACCTGGAAGCGAAACATAAGGTGGATGCAGCTAAGCGTTGTAATTGCACTATGGTAGACGTGGAGAATGCACTATCTAAATTCACATGGGCGAAGGCTGCACAAAAGAAGATAGATAAGTTAAAGGAGGAGGGAAAGCCAATGCCAAAAAACTTAGCTGAGGTATTCTTTTCATCCGAAACCTTTCATTCTTGTATTTCTTTTTTTTTCTATAAATAAAAACATGTGTGGTAACACGGAGTCTCTAATTTTGCATTAGTCAGTGTAATCTACAAGATCTGGAAGTTGTTTTTGCTACCCTAGGATGAGTTTCCTGAGCTATAGGTTTTTTGGGAGCTCCCTTTTGAGGACCAACAACTGCAAAAAACCTTTTTGAAGCCTTTGGTTACATAGCCAAGAAAATTGTGAGGAGATTTTGCAAACATATTAATTTTTTTTCAGCCTAAAATTTAATACACCACTGGACAACAAATTGAGATAAAACTCTAAACCACTACAGTAACTCAAAGAAAAAAAGGAGAACAAAGCAAAGGTATAGAGACAGAGGAGGGGAAAACCACCGAAAGAATTTTATTAGAAGGTACTTACAAAAAAGAAAAAATTTAAAACTCCAAAATTTTCGTTCTGGTTTCCTACAATTGTCTACCAATATTTTTGGCATCATTGGACACCAGAAATTGTCATCTTTGGAGAGTTGTTTAATATGATTTGCAAGTTTTCTAATAAATTTTCAGTGTAATATATTGAATCTATCCAAGTAAAAGAGCCAGCTTGTAGGTTTTGGTTATGGGATCTGTGGCATAGCTTTCATGTTTGTTAGTGTGGTTTGTCAATTCTGTGGTTTGAATGGTTTCCAAATGCATTCTACTTATGACTAGATTTCCAAATGCATTCTACTTTTAAAAGGCAAGCACAAGACGGACATTAATTTTTTTCAGTAACAATAAAACCAGACTGAATTCAATTATTCAAGTGTACAAAATATCAATATTCATTATCTATCAACAAGTAGCTTCTACAATTGCCCCAAATTGGTGCTGGGCTGGGTTGCGGGGATACCCTGTGGCAACAAAGAAAAAACAAGTAGCCTCTACAATAATGTAGACAGGACAACTGTACAGCAGCATTTCAAACAGAGATTGCTAGTGATTCTTTTATAACTTAGAATATCATGATGCCTTAAGATCTTATACTTTTGTGTTTATTTTGATCATGCATATTGCAGGACTGATTATCTGTAGTTTATCGATTACTTTCCTATGGGGATGTGTCTTTACTTGGATTTCAGTTACTTTAATTGCCTTTAAATTATCAGAAAATATATAAAGGATATTCTTGTTAATGATAGCTAAATTTGAGTCGGAAGTTCAGTAGTTGACAGTTACCAAAAATCAGTTGATGAAGAGTAATTTAGAGTAGTTTGTATGTTATGTTATCTTGGCATTACAATACTATAGTCTTCAGCCATTCCTCTAAATGATTGATTGAATTATTGATATGAGCGTGATTGGAGCAATGAAAGATTGAGTTGTAATGCTTCTGGAAGAAAACTGTGTTGAGTAATGTTGCATCGACATTTCAGGTCACTCTCTGTGATCCATTATCAGCAACTGTTGACTTTTTTGAATCAACGTTTCGAATCACACTTCATGATCCAAAACCTTGATACAAAAAGATCAACATAGTTTTCTTCAAGAAGCTCTACAACTCATACTCATGGACTGTGGAAATAGCATGTCTTCAAACTAAAACATTTGTAAGCAATTGTCAATGCTTTTGTATTGTGTTTTCAAAAGGCTTAGAAAAGATATACAAGGAAGCTTTTAGATGATGGGATCTCGTAAGAGGAGATTTGTACATATAGATATATGCAACATATAAAAATATACATGAAGTCAACGTGATATTGTAAAACTTTAAATAATTTACACTAGCCTAAATGTAATCAACTTATCTCACATACTTTGTTGCCTTTCCTCCATGCTTGATGGAATATGTCCTTAATTTTGACATAGGGCTCAGAACCATCTTGTACGCTCCAAGATGAGCTAGCAGAAGATGAAATTTGGCATAATATGGAGTGCATGCTGTTAAGTTTTATGATCAGATTAGATAGAAGATAATTCAAACACAATTGCACAGTATATACCCTGGGAAAACCTTCCAACTGGAAGGTGAAAAACCCAGCAACAATTTCTTGTAATATATTAGACAAGATAGCAAGATGTCTTTACAAAATGCTTCACACTTTGAAGCTATATGACAGAATAGATTCGCCCTAGATCTCAGTGAATGCAGCCCAAATGTACAAAGAATGGTAAATAAGTTCTATCTGCCTTATATGAGAACACGACCTGCTGAAGAAGGAATCAATATGCTGAAGATGGTATACGATCTGCTGAAGGAAGGTATCGAACTGCTGAAGATGATACTCAAACTGCTTATGTATACTGATTTCAATGATGTGGAAAGAGAGAGAGAGTCTATCTATATGTACCCATACGTGGGTGACTCCAAACAGCATGTCTTTTCCAATAGTTGGCTTATCATTAACAAACACGTCTCTTAACTAACACGACATATCACCAAGGTGGCAGGTTATATAATTAGTTATATTTTATTAACAAACCGTTTCATGAAATCGCCAATATAAAGTATGAAAGTCAGCAAGAAGTATATTATTTAAATCGATGCACATAAATGTCTAAGGTCGATAGGCCACTTAGACATTTACGTCGGCCTGAAGGAATCTGACTGAAGCTATATAACATTAACACATGCAAATCATGAACAAATGATTGCAGAGTCCTCTGACAGATGAAAAATAAACTTAACTGTCATGATTGTTTCATTCCTCCATGCTTGATGGAAACTGTTCATAATTTTGATGTGGGCTCAGAATCACCTTGTAGATTCCAAGATGAACTAGTTGAAGATAAAATTTAGCATGATATGGAGTGCATGCAGCTTGTGAACAATGATGGCAGATTTCCTTGACAGGTAGAATCTAAATGTGGAATGAGTGGAGTTGAAAAATATAGTAATCAAATATCTTGTGGATTGAAATGGTTTGATGATGTGAAAATGATCATGTAAATATTTGAACTCGAGATTGATAATCATATCAGTGATCCATCAAAGTTGGTATTCTAGTAACTGTGCTGATATTTTTGCTTGATAATTACAAGACTCCACAACTGCAACTAATCCTCTAGGGCACACAGCCCTTTGCAGTCACAGATACCTACATCAAAAATCTACTAGAGCCTTTTAAGACAACCTCGAGCCAAAAAGGTCTTACGCAAACCATCTTTTGTAACTGATGCAATCTCCAACGCATCCTAGCATGTGAACTTGGTCTGATACCACTTGATACAGTTCAGGATTAGGTTCCTAGTGAAAGGCAGCTAATCCTTACAGTGACACACACACACAATCAACACATGAACACATTATGAAAGCAATGACAACCTTCAAACCATCTTTATTAATCAAAAACTCGGATAATATACTTGCCTCACAGGCAGATAGTCCAGCAACAGGGACTTCTACATTCAATAAGAGCAACATAAAGACTGATTTTAATGTCACTGTCCAAAAAGTCAATATACTGTTCCAGGTGCTGATTCCAAGGCAGAATCCTTATAATGACTTAAAAATCTTAAGAAAACCAGCATGAATGACTATTATTCTGCACATAGCCTTCTGTTCTGTCTATAACTCTGTCTTCTTAACTACTCACAGCTGCCAGTCTACCAGATGTCAGCGAACAACCTAGACACAAAAAGATCAGAAGCTATACATGTAAAGTACCTAGTCCACAGGCCAGCCAGCCTCCTCAACAATATTCTTTTATACAGAAACACCACGTCCTAACTGTTGGTGTTGGAAATAAGCCACACCCGGACCAATGATGGACTGGTCCAAGAGGGGCCAGTAGCTCAGTGGTAGAGCACTCCAGCAGTGTATGGGAAGGTCCTAGGTTTGAGTCCTAGCTGGTCCATGTCTCAACATGGTATCAGAGCCAGGTTCAGGCTAGGAGCCCCAAGCACATGTGAGGTGTGGCTTAAGGGGGGGTGTTGGTGTTGGAAATAAGCCACACCCGGACCAACGATGGACTGGTCCAAGAGGGGCCAGTAGCTCAGTGGTAGAGCACTCCAGCAGCGTATGGAAGGTCCTAGGTTCGAGACCTAGCCGGTCCATGTCTCAACACTAACACTGTTAACCAGAAGAGGAAGAGGACTATCATTTAAGGTGTTAGGAGGGACTGGGTGAAATAGTTGCAGGCAGCAGTGCATGTTTCCACTACCCACCCTCAAAATGGGCAATAGCCACCTAGAATCTGCTGCTTAGAAGACTGCATTTGTCACAACCGCAAAATGGGTGATGTAACAGCCAACCAATAAAGGCTTCATCTAAATAGGAGACTGATTAATAAGAGTCAGAGCTGTTATAACCGCTGGTCAAATAATTCATGTTTAACTGCCAGCTTAAGGGGATAAAGGAATTTCTGTGCTGGAGGAAGTTTGGCAAGTCCCAACAATAGTAATGTGCTTGGAAGAGACAAGTCCAGCAAGGAATAATGCCCAGGCAGTCCTTTGGTGGATCGCAGTAGCAAGTGTCAAAGTGGTTTGAAACAATTTTTCCCACAATTCATACTTTTATGGTATGTGGACCCCAGAGGCAGACTAAAGACGAATGCCCAGCAGCAAGGAATTCTTACCCAACTTATAGGAGACAAATAATACGTGGGCACAGCAAGTAATCTGGAGCACCCAGCATATAGGATATAAACAGCCAAAATAAGAAAAGACAAATTTGTAGGTCTCAGTCAAGGGAGGTGACCAGCAAGCAAGTTGAAAGAAATTCTGTTTTCTTTTGGATGCTTTTGGCTCTAATGCCTGGCAACGGGAATGATGGCCACATCATCAGCAGTGGACCCCACAACAAAGACAAAATTAATTCTATAAAATCAAAACAAAAGGATCTGCAACACAAAAACAAAAGTAAGCCAAAATTTGATCAATTTTTTTTTTCGATGTGCAGGATTTCAAGAGATCAATTTTTTTTCGGTCTGCAGGATTTCAAGAGCCCCAGATGCTTCTGCATCACTCCACAATATTGTTTGTACTCTTATGGTATTGTATGTTCTAACTTACCCAGGGTTCAATCCCTCCTATCAGTTTCTATTGCTCCATAGACTCAGTTTCAGATGCTTTTGGAACCATTATTTTGTTTGCAATGCTTTTGTAACTTTAGTTTGGTATTGCAACTTGTATTATTAGTACCTTTAAATTTTTTTGGATTTTTGTGGATGGTATCAAGGATCAAGGATTGCTCGGATTACATATGAAAAAGCAGTGTTAGGTTTCTACTCAATTTGTGACCAAAATATTGAGAAGATGTGTCAAGAAGGTTCTTGGCTTTTTTATGCCTCATGAAATCCTTACATAGGCAGTGAAGCAAAAGAGTAGGTAAATTATGTAGTAGCCATGCGAAAAATGCTGCAAATTATTGGTTGCACCTTTCTAAAAAAAATGTAGTTTGGAACATATGCCTTCTGTTAGTTTTCGTGATCAGATTAACAAAATGAACAGAAAAGTAATGATGCACAGAACAAGAAACAAATAGAGGATCACACAACACAAGACTACCCTGGGAAAACCTCCCTCTTGGAGGAAAAACCCAGCAACAAATCAGATCTAGATCCTTTTATTAATTGTAGAATACAATGGCAATAAAGATCAGATTACTTATCTGATATAACTATCAACCTAGGGCAGAATTAGAGTTACAGTCGTAACCCAGCTAGGGCACAATGTAACAGCAGAAGATAGCAGACTTACCTCTTTCTTATATAAGAATATCATCAGCATACAGCTTCCAGCTCTTCGTAGTTCTTCACTGAAGATTGCAGACCTAATGGTGTTTGTAGACCTTCAAGAGGAACTTGCTATCCTCTTCAATGTATTCACTATCCAAGATCGCATGTATGGCAAATGCTGATGGCAGAAGTAATTCGCCGATTCCTTGATCAGAATGCGCATTGACCTTTTATTGTAGAGCATAGGGTCTTCTCATTGATTGTCTAATATTCGGATTGCTTGATTTCATTTTCGACTAGTGATATGCTTGTGCATATATACAAGAGGTGAGCCCTATCTTGGGTCAGCCCAATCCATCCTTGGGGCCAACACTATTTATTAGTTCCACACGCCACCATAAGCATGGGATCTAAACAATATAGTTTCCACGTTACAAGAGCCCACGCTACATAGAGATGTGCTAAAATAAGATATAGGACCACACGTTTGGAGAAGGGATGCATCCATTTAATAATACAATCATTTGGGCCCAACCCATCATAAATGATCAATACATAAGACTATACGCCACAAAATGTGTGTTCTGGAGATAGGTCCACATGTTGGACTAGAGATGCGCCCCTTTACATGTTAGGTCCAGCCCTTAATGGTTTTACACATTACATATAAATACAATAGATAGGGCCCTGCCCTATAAGGATTCGGATGATGCCTTAAGGCAATCCGAATCCTATTTATTTTCCTAACCTAGTTACAAAATCAACACTTCCTCTTAACTAGGGAGGAAAATAAATACATAACCAAATTCACATGGACAAACCCATGGCATGAACATTTACAAGGTTTAGGATTAGGGCCCAGCCCTAATAGTTCAATCAATATACAATTCGTGATTTGATCACGCAATTACATTACAATGAACCTTTACATGATCTTCTCTAGCAATGCCTGCAGAGGAAGAAGCCAACGCTTCATAACTTCACACTTTCCTGGGAACCTGCATATAACACCATTATCTTTCATATAACACCATTATCTTTCATCATGCACATCCACAGAGGATGAAAGAGACCTTTCCATATGCACACCTGCAATAATTAATACTCAAAGATATATATAACCATATAACATAAATCATGCACAACCGCAGAGGATACATAAACTTCTCCCAGAGAAGGACAATCTGTCACCTTGCACACCGCAGAGGGTGAGAAATAACCACCACCTTGCACTCCGCAGGGGGTGAGAAATAACTGCCACCTTGCACTCCGCAGAGGGTGGAAAGAACTGCCACCTTGCACTCCGCAGAGGGTGAGAAATAACTGCCACCTTGCACTCCGCAGAGGGTGGAAAGAACTGCCACCTTGCACTCCGCAGAAGGTGGGAAATAACCGCCACCTTACACTCTGCAGAGGGTGGAAAGAACTGCCACCTTGCACTCCGCAGAGGGTGGGAAAGAACTGCCACCTTGCACTCCGCAGAGGGTGGACTCACCTTGCACTCCGCAAAGGGTGAGAGAGAACTGCCACCTTGCACTCCGCAAAGGGTGGTCCCACCTTGCACTCCGTAGAGGGTGGATGATACACCCAGTGTATCATGGTTAGTATCATCATAAATAAACAATAGACAAGGAATATACATTAGATATATATTATCAATTCCTCTATTAAACCATAATGATTAGAACCCAAGAATGAAATTGAGATATTAAAAGATATCAAGACTCCCTCTAAAACCCTATCTAAATAAAGAATTCACAGACCTGATGATTCATTCTTACTTACGAAGTGGACCCATAGCATCTTAAAAGAGAGAGATGAAAGGTAGACTTTCATAATTAGTCCGACGACAAGATCTGATTGAGGGAGGGCTTCTCAGGTCATGCATGAAAGCTTTCTTCAGAGAGACATAATCTGAAAACATTATCTTCAAGAGTAGACATTAGGCTACCTTAGAGACGTGATATAGAAAAACAAAACACCAACCCTTACAAACCCTCAACACACAGATTCAGACATATAGATAGAAGACATTTACCTATACTCAGATCCTAATAGTTAATACACATCCATATATATACACTATCACTATTCAGCCATGAATACATTGAATATATAAGTGATAGCAGGTATATGATAGCAGAAATATAAGGATGACAGCAAGTATCAAAATAAGGTAAGTTTTAAGGTAGCTTCAAATCACCTACAACTTCACTTACGTATCTCCCTTGAAATAAGTTGAGATTCATCACCTTTGAAGGTTCTAAGATACTAAGAGGATGAGGAATCCATTGATGCAGATGAAGGACCTTGACTGTGCATGTAATCATTTGAAAACCCTAGATCTGCACTTAGAAGTCCAGGCTGTAAATCTGATCATTGCACATGCAAACCTAGGCTCTGATACCATGTTAGTTTTCGTGATCAGATTAACAAAATGAACAGAAAAGTAATGATGCACAGAACAAGAAACAAATAGAGGATCACACAACACAAGACTACCCTGGGAAAACTTCCCTCTTGGAGGAAAAACCCAGCAACAAATCAGATCTAGATCCTTTATTAATTGTAGAATACAATGGCAATAAAGATCAGATTACTTATCTGATATAACTGTCAACCTAGGGCAGAATTAGAGTTACAGTCGTAACCCAGCTAGGGCACAATGTAACAGCAGAAGATAGCAGACTTATCTCTTTCTTATATAAGAATATCATCAGCATACAGCTTCCAGCTCTTCGTAGTTCTTCACTGAAGATTGCAGACCTAATGGTGTTTGTAGACCTTCAAGAGGAACTTGCTATCCTCTTCAATGTATTCACTGTCCAAGATCGCATGTATGGCAAATGCTGATGGCAGAAGTAATTCGCTGATTCCTTGATCAGAATGCGCATTGACCTTTTATTGCAGAGCACAGGGTCTTCTCATTGATTGTCTAATATTCGGATTGCTTGATTTCATTTTCGACTAGTGATATGCTTGTGCATATATACAAGAGGTGAGCCCTATCTTGGGTCGGCCCAATCCATCCTTGGGGCCAACACTATTTATTAGTTCCACACGCCACCATAAGCATGGGACCTCAACAATATAGTTTCCACGTTGCAAGAGCCCACGCTACATAGAGATGTGCTAAAATAAGATATAGGACCACACGTTTGGAGAAGGGATGTGTCCTTTTAATAATACAATCATTTGGGCCCAGCCCATCATAAATGATCAATACATAAGACTATACGCCACAAAATGTGTGTGCTGGAGATAGGTCCACACGTTGGACTAGAGATGCGCCCCTTTACATGTTAGGTCCAGCCCTTAATGGTTTTACACATTACATATAAATACAATAGACAGGGCCCTGCCCTATAAGGATTCGGATGATGCCTTAAGGCAATCCGAATCCTATTTATTTTCCTAACCTAGTTACAAAATCAACACCTTCATGTAACATTGGAGTAGATCAGCTTCAGCACTCCATTGGCTTTTCAGAGAATATTCAATCAGATTCTAGCAGAATCTAACAATTAGGTTTCTTAGATAAATGCATATACTTAAACTACGTTTGCATTAAATAGTGCACTTGTGAGAACTTATCATTAAATACAATAGGATTAAATACTTTGTTGGGCAGAACAAGGTCTAAACAAATACAGCATATGGCAACCACGAATTTGCAAATTATGTGCAAAAGATTCTTAAGATCATTAAGTAATCAGTGCATTAAGAAAGCACGTAAAACCTGAAGAGAAAACTATTGCACCACAACTCCATGCCACACTAAAATGAGCTAATGGATCTAGAACAGGACCCTCTTTTTGAATTTCAATCCTGAATTTTATATCCTAGAATTTCTGAAGAGATATTCACCCATAGATTCCTTTTCTTCAACGTTTACAATTCTTCTCAGTTGTCTGAATGCTATGCTGTGTTGACATAAATAAAATTGATTGAATATTTTGAATTGTATCTAAACCTTATGTTTATTTTGCATAGGTACAAAAATTGGTTGGATCTTCCCCAATTGATATTGCAAATTCAGCTCTAGCAAAACCTGGAAAAATAAGTCGAAACGCAAATTGCCCATGTGGTTCCATGAAGAAGTACAAAAAGTATGTATCATCCATATATAGAAGTTAAATGTTTCTTCCTAACATGGATTTTATTCTGGCCAACTTATTTCAATGCTTAAGAATTTTATGTATTTGTATAATACCATATGATTCATGAAATTTTTTGAGGTTGGTGGGTGTTTAAAGATAGGGAAATGTCTTCTCCTCTATGGGGACCTTTTTTTTTATATTGATTCTCTACAATCTGTTTTATTTTGATTTGTTAATCTCTATTCTTATATTCATCTGATTGTTTGCCTTTCTCCTTTTAACTAGTTTGAGGTAGGTGCGTTAGCACTCATTGAATATATAATTAATTTTTTTTATAAATTTTATCAAGTTGAATTAGTTTAGAGAATGAGACATAATTTCTTATAAATAGTTCACAAATGAGGGAAGCAAGCTTTGTTGGTTTAAAAAACTATACATGGAATTTCTTTTGTACAATTCATAAACGAAGAAGTAGTAATATTTCTAATGAACAATTGAGTCAATCAGGCCTTTTATACATTTTTCCTTAATTGGCCCATAAAATTATAAAGTGCAACTTTATGTTTATTCTTTATAATTGAAAAGCTTCTGGGGAAATTTCATTCGCACTGTCCTTTATATTTCTACATTTTTGGGAAGGCACAACTTGGGGAATGTTGGACCCAACTTATTTCTCACTGGTCAAATTGAGATTTTGCTTGTTCTTCCTAAGTAGAGATATTATTGAACTGAGTGACCTGAAATCAAAGAACTTACAAGGAACTGTTATAGAGTATATTCTCTCTCCCTGTTTATAGAGATCTACTTACAATTTATGCGAGGGTTATTTTTTCTGTTCCTTAATGGTTATGACCATCTTTCAAGTTTAACTTCAAGTAATTGTGAGAATGAATCGAGTAATTGTTGAAATGATAATTGATTGTATGTTCTTCGATATTTACAAAGGGAGATAAAAGCTCCTTAAATAGAGATTATAAGAGGATCTTTCCAAAACAGAAATGATTGAGAATAGAAACATGAAAGGCATAAATGGAAGTTTCTAAATACTAACTAAACAATAAAGATGACCATTATATCAATATTACAATATTCTTTTAATGCCCTCCCTTAATGGTCATTCTATTAACTACCCTACAGAAGACTTTACATAATCTGCAGGTCATTTGGCCATGAATGCATAGAAGTGCTGCCCCTTTCTCCTCTGAATGCTCTGCAATGTGAGCTTGCTGGTGAGGCCCTCCCTGGTTGGACTTTTGATCAGCCAACCGCTTTCCGCAGATGTTCTTCATGTGACCAAGAAAAGGAAACCATCCCTCCAACATGTTGTTGGGTAATGAAGCCATCACTCCTGCCATCTAGAGACATGCAAATTGAGATCAGCCTGTAAAAAACTTTGATTTTTGTTGATAAAAATCAGCAAAAACTAAAACCTACGATTTTGTCCAAAAATTGCCAAAAGAAAGCTGCTGTAAGACAGCACCATCATTTTTTGGAAAAATTGGCAAAAACCTTCATTTGTGGAAAAATGGTAAAAATCCACAACCATGATTTTTAGGAAAAAAATCAGGAAAAAACCCGCCATTGTTTTTCGGGTAAAAATCATGCAAAACCCTCCGTGATATTTTTTGGAAAGAAAATCAGAAAACCCACCGTGATTTTTTTAGAAAAAATTTAGAAAACCCACCATGATTTTTTTGGGAAAAATTCTGAAAAGCCACCATTGGGGCACTTTTTGGAAAAAAAATCTGAAAGGCTAATTTTTTTCTGGAAATTGTTGCCGGCTATGGTTTCTTGAAGCACTTGTCTTGTGAAAGTTGTTAAAATTGATGATTTTTTCTCTGATTTTTGACAAGTTTAAAAGGTAAAAACTCTTTGACAATTATTGGTCAACGATTTTGTAAAAATCAGGATTTAATGGGGAAAAAAATAGTTTGGCCTGGCATTTCCTGATTTTAAAGATTAAATACGATCTTTTCGCTATTTCTGCTTCTATGGTCTTTGTCTCTATTTATCAAAAAAAATGTTACTCTGCTTCTGCATGCTATAGATAATTTTCTGAATTGTATACCATAGGACTTTGAATTTACTAGCTCTTTACTAGGCAACTTTTGGAGGGGTGTACTACTGAGACAAGAATAAATGTGACCTTCATGTTGAGAGTTGCATTGTGAGGCACAGATTAAGACAATCTGATTTCCAGGAAGTGGATGAAACGAAGATAACACTTTGCTTAATAATTGCATGGTTATTATCTGCATAGGTTTGCATTAAATTTTAATTAGGTAGTGGCTGTTTCTTGTTTTAAATAGTGATCATGTGTTTTAAAGGAAGTTGAGATGTGGAATACGCTTGCTACACGAATCAATGAGAGGAGTTATGTGCTAAAATAAAACTAATCATACAGTTATAGAAAGGAATACACAACAAAAATATACTATATTGTAGGCTTCTGTGGGGAAATCCCTTTTGGGAGAAAAATCCCATTTACAAAAACACGAACCAATTCTATTATCAGCAACAAAGGTTATAGTAGCTACAATACAATGTCAAGGACATTCCCTTACAGGAGTATCACCAACATACAACTGTGGAGTAATTCTAACAGCATAACAATACCCGTAGACCAACTATATATACTCTACCCAAAGCACCCAATTTATAGGCAAATACCAAACCACAAACCAAGAATGGCTTCCAAAACTATGTACCACATCCATGTGCTTAAAAGTGATGCTCAAAATGGCACAATCTCCAATGCCCAAGCTGGCCTAATCTTATAAGTTATTTTTAGAAGATGTTCTCACAACTGCCACAACTTGTCACAAAATCTTTCATATGTAACTCATTGATTTTAGCACTCACTTTGGCATATTCAAACCCATTCAAAGCTGCCTTATGATCCAGCAGAGATCCAGGAGCATTTGGATGGCATTTGCAAGTTCAAAGCTATTAAGCATTGAAAAACTACTTTTATTGATATTTTCTACATTTTATTAATCTACCTTTTGGTCCTCTGTCACTCTGGATAGGTATGTCAACAACTCTACTTAGATCTTTTGGAGTTCCTTTCAACGCATCCAAGAACTTCGATTGTTGATAAGCAGGCTAGGAGTTTTGACCCCACCAATCTGGGGTAGCAAAAACAAAATTTTCCTAATTTTCAATTAATTAGTAAATCAGAACTTTAGGATGCAAGGTTGAAACACCTTTCCCAACAGTGTGGGAAGCTGGTTCATTAAGAATATGAAGGATGTTCCTTGTCTGGGAGTTGAGCAAAGCTGAAAATGGAGTTCAAAATACTAGTAAGAGAAGTTCATCCCTTAGGCAATAGCATGAAATTTCATAAATCGTTCAGGGTGATACTGAGGAACTGTTGTGATCCTGTGAGTCATGATCATCCTCGAGGATTGTTGGAAATTTTTTTCTGTTCTAATGGGAGTGTGATGTCCCCTTCTAGTTGACATCTGTCAGCTGGGTAGATTAGCCTATCATTGACTCTCGTAGGCTGATGAGGTTGGTTAGAGGGTCTTCTGGAGATTAATTCTTCATCTTCAGAGTGAGCATTATAGGACTGGCTTTCATTTGAGGTCTCCAGGACTCCGTTTGAGATACTTTATATTTTTAGCAGTCCTGCTATTTTTAGCCAGTTGGGTTGGGCAATGGCAGAGTATGGTTTGGCAATCTCCAGTTCTGACGGCAGGCAATTTTGATGGATACTTACAGAGATATCAATATTTAATTACTTTAATTAAATATTAAGTGGCAAACTTTAATGTTTTAATATTATTAAGTCACTTTAAGTTATAACTTAAGTGAGGGTCTATTTCTCATCGGATGGGGCCATTTTTTATATTAGACTGGAGATGATTTATTTTTGACGCCTCAATAGTCAAAAAGAAATGTTAAAAGTTTAAACATCTTTTAAATGATAAAATCGTGCAACTTGGGAAGCTGCACCAATTAGGGCTGCAACCCTAATTCATCCTTTGGAAAGTTTATAAGGTTGCCTTGGGTTTTGAAAAGAGGGAGGATTGAAGATATTCTGATTTTTGCTCTGAGAAGAGACTTGGCCAAGGGTTTTCAGCAGAAGATTATTCTGTGGGTGATTGGAGGTATCAGTGCAAGGAAACGTTGGATTCTTGTGCAACAACATTAGAGTTTGTGAAATATCAGATGATTTTGTTACTGTTGGTTTCATTCAGAGACCAAGTTTGAGCAGATTGGATAAAGGGGCATTGTTCTTTGAAGAGGGTTTGATAAGTACAGCTAGAGAAGAAATAAAGAAATTCTGAAGTGATTGGTTGCTGATTTGACCTGCTTTGGAAGCCGTACCCTAGATAGCTGGAAGACTGCGATTTTGGCAAGGGGGCTTCTAAAAATCATGGAATAATTACTAAAGGTGGCACCTAGTCTTCCTTGACACTTTGAGCTATTGCATGGGCGATTCCGGTTAGTATTGAATAAACAGTAAGCTGCTGTCATAAATTTGCTTGCATGAACAGCAAGGGTTTGATGAATTTCCAATTGAAAAACCAGTGATTTACCTATGAAATTATTCTATTAGCATTTCATGGAATATTAGTGTTGTTTGAATGTTATAAGAAACCTCAGGCTGAAATTAATAAATTTCCAGATTATAGCACTGTTGCTTTTTCCTTCATATCTTGTCAAAACTTGTTTTATCTGTCAAAAACAATTGCTATTGCAACACAAACGCATCAGGTTCAACTAAATGGACAGAGACAATAAACACAGCCTGTGAAAGGTTCTTACAGGGAGCTAAACCTATTTGTGCTGGAACATCTTAGCTTTCAAATGGGCATTTTTTGCTTTTATCTATTATATAGGTGCAGGGGGTTGGCTATGCATTTGATGAGTGCGTATGGTGACTCACTCAGTTTTTCAATTGTTTCAAACTATTTTAGTCCACAACATTTGACAGCTTGGCAAATGCAGGATCAATCCAAGTATTCAGAGTTCCACTAGTTATCTATTATTTTTACAGCTTTTATTGAATTTGCTGTTGACACCTAGAACTTCTCAAGAAGCTAAACCTTTTTTTTACCGGACATTACTGAATAACATGAAATTGCACTGGATTTGCTTTATATTCATTTAGGGTTTTTGAATTTTATTTTTGAAATAGCACTTTTATTCAAATAACAATCTTAACATTTGTCCATTTATAATGAGTGGGTAGAGCTTGTCCTGGTAATACATATACTTGCACAAAATCTTTCTGTGTGTATATAACTAGAGCAAACTAGACCTTCCAGATTTTCAGCTGACATTTTATCTAATCCAGAACATTTTTTCATTATAGGAAGAATTCATATGCACGGAGATAGATTATGTTTTAAACATGCCTGGTGATGTGCTTTATTGTTCTGTTTTTGCTTGCAGGTGCTGTGGCAAACATGTCTGGTGATGTGCTTTATTGTTCTGTATTTGCTTGGAGGTGCTGTGGCAAGACTTAACTTGGTCATAATTTGAGTATGATTGAGCTCACGGCATATATTGTTCATGTCAGGGTGAATTGGAGGTCATCCAAGGCGAAGACTCTGAAGAATCATAATGCTGGTTGAAGACATGTAAATCTTCATCTTTAAACTTGAGAAGTTTTGCCAGTAACTCAGCCTCTTTTGAATGGTTTTTTTGTGTCAGAGTATTATGGATATTTGTTTCTTTTTGGGTCTTGTTTAGACATAATAAAAAAAATTGATGTTATATTTTGTCAATGCACTCCAGTTGATTAAGTTGCATCTACATGTGAAAATTTCAATCTCAATCATAGGGGGTATTTAAGGTTCAAAATGCCTTCAAAGATCATAGCTTACATAACTTTACATCTAGGTCTCGATCTATAATCTAACCCACTAGTAGTAAAAATTAAGAATCAACAAAAATTTAGACTGTGCTACTTACAATCAAAACAAATGAGAGTCAGGAAGGAAATTATATTGTGATAAGGGAAGTAAATACACAAGATTATATCTTGGAAACCCCTTGAAAGGGTAAAACCAGCTCTGGTAGTGACAAACGCAGTGCTACTGAATTATTATTAGAAACAAGAAAGATACAATGAGATGTAAGTATTGTGGAATACAATCTACCACTTGCTCCACTTGTTTACATAGAATTTTACTTTTTTATTTTCTACAACACTCAATTCTCGTCCTCATGATTCAATCCAACTCTGTCAAGTTCTTATAAAGATGCTGAAATATCATTGTTGTTCTCTTCAAGGTAAAGCAGAATGGGAAGGAGAAATATCAGACTGTTCTCTTCAATTCTGTATTTCTGATATCTGAAGAAATTTCCCTTTCTGCAGTTTGTGGTTTTGAAATTGCCACTTCAGGGAAACTGGCAGTTTTGAATATGCCTCCTGCATGGACTGGTGTTTTTGTTCAATCAACAAAACTGGGTAGCTTTTGAGAGCTTTAACTTCTGAAATGATTCCTCTAATTAAGTTTGACTCGTGATCTTTTTGTTAAAATTCATTCTCTCTCTCTCTCTCTCTCTAAAGTTCACACACGCGTTTTCCTACATCACTGCACGAATTCCAAGGCGCAAATTTCGAGGTTTGGAAGAAACTTAGAAATTAAATTTTTTCTGCAAACTTAAAATAGCATAAACAGTGCCCAGAAAACACCAAAATATCCGATGTCCACAGAATTAGCAGAAATTGCGGATTGTTTTTAAATTCCAAGGCAAATTTGTTGGCACAAAATTCGAGGCATGGAAAACGAGGCACCCAAAAAAATCTGAGACCAACCCAAAAAAGCTCTCGAAAACCCACCAAGAATTTGAAATCAAAATGCAAATCCGACAGCTCAAAAATCGAGGCACAAAAAACGATGCACCTAGAAAAATCTGACGATGACTTAGTTGAGGTCTCGAAAAACCCACCAAGAATCTGCAACCGGAATAAAATTTCGTTTTGAACTGAAAGGTCAAAACCTTAGTCGAAAATTGCAGAAACCCTAGGAAAATTTTCAACCTGTGAAAAAAAACCTCCAGGTTGCAGGCCCACAAATCTCCAGAACCCTAAAAAATACATGAACTGCTCGAAACCCTCGAAACCCTCAGAAAACCTTCAAAAAAGCAAAATCGTTTTTTAATTAAAAAACAATAAAAAAAAATCTGGAAAATATTACAGAAAGAAGGCCATGAATTTTTTCGACCTGCTCTGATACCATGAAAAATAAATTGAATGAATGATTCAATAATTGGATAATCTATTCAACAATATACAAGCGTATATAGAGATTACAAAGATGATGTTCTAAATTAAGAACAAGTCATTTAAAGTGAACTACTAAAAAGCTAAATTCTAAATAAAGCTTAAAAGCTAATTAACTAAAAAGAAAAAGCTAAATGCTAAATAAAGCTTTAAAAGCTAATTAACTAAAAAGTTACATGACTATTAAACAAGTAACTAAATATAGGTGACTAAAATATAATTAAATATTCTAATAGTTCCATGGCATTTTGGGGACAGGAATGGTGGGAAGATTGGGGCACATTTTCGGGATGACAGTTTAATCTATTTTCTGATTTGTGTGTGAGAGAAGGAGATTCAAATTTCTACAAGTTAATAGACAACAGTCTAACAGTAGCACTATAACATGACATGATGACAATAGTATAACATGACAACATTATAACAACAACAATAAATTTAAATTTAAAATTTAAAATATTTAAATATATAATGACAGCAGTATATATATATATATATTTTTGCTCAGTAATGGGCCGAAGCTGAATTGCTTTTGACTGGAGCTATGAACCAGCGAGACCACATTTTTGAGGGGTCTCACCCCCATATTTGTTCGGCAATATAACACCCCCCCTATACCTCCTTGTGCTGTCCTGTCTTCCATGCCCAGGTATCACCTTATCTTTCCATTGCCTGTGTGTGGGACACATGAGACCTCCCATGTAAGAGGCTCGCAGCTAACCATTGCGTTGTGGGGTCATCCCCAATGACAGTAGTATAATTGTTAACAGTAGTATAACAGCAATAAATTTATAAAATTAGTTATGGCAGCCGTATTGATTTCACTGTTCAAAGTTTAAACTCAAAATATCAAAACTTATTTAATATTTATTTTCCTGTTTGCTTCCACTGTCAAAAACTGATTTATAATATGAATCCTGTATCACCACTTCCAAACAGTGAACCACGGGGACGCGTCCCCCCCCTTTTTGGGCGCG